>NC_070603.1:20705000-21330000 GCF_027172205.1 Podarcis raffonei
CCATTTCTCTGTCCGAGGAACTGGAGTGGCCTCAAATACAGTATGCCAGACTCCAAACTGACGCAGCAAACTCTCACACCATCTTGCCCAGGTCTCATAATTGTCCCGATTTAATTTAGGACACTCAGCAGCTTCAGAGGCTTGGAAAAACTCCATTCCACCTCTTTACTTTAGCCGTGAGCCTTTATGCGTTCTAAGACTTCTTATCTCGGCAGCCCATAAATCACGATGCCTCTGGCTCGGCTCCCAGGCCAATTAGTTTTGCCGGACATCAAAGACGTCTTCCGCGGCAAACAGAAAAGCCTCTGCTTTCGCTTTTCCAACATACCTTTCAGCAGTCTGTCGCTGTCTTACTCTTCTGCAAGTGCCGAGAATCTGGGCCCGAAACCTGTTGTTGGGATACTGCCAGGGAGATAAAGGCCATCTTGGCCCCCAAGCTCGGTGCCGGACGATCCATCGACCTCCCGTAGTCAGGCAATATCAGCAATTCAGCGACACTAAGCCTCAGGCTTAGTGCACACTATATCAGCAGAATTCACACAGCAGGAAGTTGCACAAGCAGAGAGCAGAACATGCATATTTACAGTTTATTAGGCATTGGTCAGAACAAAGAAATCATGACCGTCTCCTCCGACTGCTCAGGCAAGACAGGCAAAAACGAAACGAACTTACAACATAAACATCCTGTGAGACAGGAACTTACGCAGGCTGTTACACAAACATCCTGCTCCCTTTTAAGGTGGAACGGAAATATCCTAACATAAATAACATTATCGGTCAATATACCTTGTGCCAGAAGAGAAGCAGAGAGATAGTCAGCTGAGCCTCCTTGGGCCGGCAGTTTCAATGAGTAGAAGCCACCGAAGACAAACCTCAAGAATGAAAGCAGATTGTGGGATACCCTGATTTTCCAGGGACAGTCCCAGAATTATGAAAGCCATGCCAGCTTCTGATTTGATCCCGGAATGTCCCTATTTCCCCCGCCAGCAGTGAGAGCTCAGGGAGAAGAATGAGCCGGCGCTTGTCGCAAACAACGGCAGCAGCAGCGGCTGCTGTGAAGGAGCACCCTGTTGCCTCTCCATGGCCGCTGCTGTTGGCCTCTTCCCTTGGGCAGCTCATAGCGACTGCTAGAGGGTAGGCAAGGAGGAACAGAATCTGCTGCCACCAAGGCCCAGCCTTGCATGATGCACTGGCTCCCGGGCCGTCTTTAGTGTTAAGTTGTGGGTGAACATATCAGACGACACAGCAATTCTTCAAACAGCTCTTGTTTATTCACAGGCCAGGTCAGAAGTGAACTGAAGGGTTCAGTCAGCCTGCTTATATAGAGCTCCAGTACAACGTAACTGTAACAGTTTTCTAAAACTATCCAATCACTGAACGTCACTTTCGATCCCTTATTTGCATAACTATCTACAGTATCCCCCTGCTGGCCCAGGGTGAGAACTTCAGTACATAACATTTAGCATATGTGGCGCCGGGGTGCAAAGATCCGCCCAGCACCCCCATAGTTGTTGAGCTTTCAAGGAGGGAAACAGCGAAAACCGCTAACATGAAAAAAATAAAAACTGGCAGCGATAACTCTGTCTTTCTGTTTTTGCGATCATCCAAAAATGAAAGACACCACTAGGGGGGCACCGTCGGATACGTTGATTCTGCAGCTCTTCCGCAAAAGAGAACGGAAACGACCCATTGATCACCATCACCCGGGGATCACGGTTAAGAGCTTAGGCGGCTTCAGTGGTAGGCGCCCCCCAGAATTCGACGCGCGGGTGCACTGCAACCCTTGCACCCCCCGGTTAAGACAGCCCTGGCTGGCTCGGAGGGGCAGGCAGATGGCAGCACCACCCTGGACAGTAAGAAGGGAGAGCACTATGGTTCTTGATTTTTAAATAAAAAATGCTTTATGCGTCTGTGTCTAATTTTTCCCCTTTCTAAAATGTATTTAATGGCGTGTGTTTTCCTTCTTGCAAATCTACCAAAGAATAGAATAGAATAGAACAGAATAGAATAGAATGGGTTTTCTCAGGACAGTGGAGGGTGTGTGTGCTATGTCCCATTGGTCTTGTAGTGCCTTTTTCTGATAGGAAATGCTATGCAGTGGGAGGGTCACAAAAAAATGGGGAGTTAAGGATTGTTCATTGGAGGGAGGATTGAGAAATGTCCCTACTTTCATCTGAGGAATGTTGCAGATCTGGAACACGTCTGACTTTAACCTTGATGCAATGCTGTCTGAACTACGGCTAGGAGATTGGGAGCAGTGGCGTAGCGTGGGGGGTGCAGGGGGGGCCAGCCGCACCGGGCGCAACATCTGGGGGTTAGGGCAAATCCACGGGTTAGGGGGCGCAAATCCACGGGTTAGGGGGCGCAAATCCACGGGTTAGGGGGCGCAAATCCACGGGTTAGGGGGCGCAAATTACTTGCCTTGCCCCGGGTGCTGACAACCCACGCTACGCCACTGGTTGGGAGTACTCCATAGAACCTTGTGCTCATCATCACCCCTCTTCACTTCCACAATGGCTTCCCCTCCTCTCACAACCGTGGCCCTCCAGCCTTCAGGTTTCTGTATCAGTGTTTTGTTTTGTTGTTTTCCCCCCCAATAATATTTATTGAGTTTCATGCAAACACATTACTTCACTAAAACAAAAATAAGAACAATAATAATAAAAGAAAAAGGGGGGGAAATAAAATAATACAAACCTAACAGATAATAACCAAGAATACAACCACATACACAAGTCCAATGAGACTTAATTAGTTAGTTAAGCTTTCAACTTCATAAACATATTACTTGACTTCCTCTAATCTCTTCCATCTGAATTTCCATGTAACTGAATGTAGCAGTTTTCCAATATCATTATTCAAAAAACAATATTCCGGTTATAATCTAATTTCTTAACTTTTCATGTCGTTCTATTTCTCAATTATTTATTTAATCCTAATTTAATCCTAGGCCTATTTAGTTCTTTCAAGTAATTACTAATCTTTAATGTTACTGTATTTGTTCAAATAATCTTTAAATTTCTTCCAGTCTTCTTGATATTCCTCTTCTTTCTGGTCGCGGATTTTCCCAGTGAGATCAGCCAGCTCCATAAAGTCCATCATATTCATCTGCCTCTGTATCATTGTTAGCCATAGGTAGCCTCAACCATAGTTTGTAAATCCCCTTCTAACTCAAATCACAAGCTGTAGTTGTAAAGTTAACATCCCCATACATGCAAACATGACGCTACCTGGTACAGTGGAACCTCGGTTTTCAAGCGTCTCGGAAGGCCCAACGATTCGGAACCCAAACGCTGAAAACCCGGAAGTGAATGTTTCCGTTTTCAAACGCGCACCAGAAGTTGAATGGCTTCCAAGGTGCATTTTTCCATTTTTCTCAATGGAATTTGCTGACCGCCCATTGCGCCTTGGTTGTCAAGCGTTTCGGAAGTCAAACAGCCTTCTGGAATGGATTATGTTTGATAACCGAGGTTCCACTGTATTAACTGATAAACCATAATTTAACTTCCAGACTGAAAAATAAGCAGAATGATGTCCAGATGATAGTATAGGGTGGGGAGGATGCAGTTGAGTGCTCCTAACCATGTTTGCAAACCTACCAAGAGCCCTGCTAGATCAAGACCAAAGTCCTATCTAGCCACATTGGCTCACCAGATACCTATAGGAAGCCCATAAGTAGAACTTAGGTGTGATAGCAGAACATGAAGTCAATAGTTAGGAGAACAGGCAGTGTGATACCTGCCTGAAGCCCAAGCAACAACTTGCTAAATTCAAATGCTATTACATCTTCCCACTAAATATCACAAAACCCATCTGCATTCATACCTGAGAATAGGGGACGGGGAAATCTGTTTTATTTTATTGCAAGCAAATTAATCTGAGTAGAACTTCTCTTTCTCCTTTTCAGATTCTTGCCTTCCAAAACTCAGAATGAACCATGGTTTGATTTTGATCGCTCAGTTCTTATTCTCCTCCAGGAAGTTTACAGACCTCCAAGGTTTGGGCAATATGTCAAAAGCGAGTTAGGTGCTGTGTTTAAATATGCCCCTCCTCCGAGAAGCATAAAATTATACCTTTGTGTGGCCTGTTTGAAGTGCCCCCCTGACAGTCATTTCTGATCTTCAGTGAGAACTTTTCATACGCCTGTTTTTATAGCTTTCATAATTCTTGCTGCAGACTCCTGCAAGCAAGAACTCATTTCTTTTGCGTTTCCGAGAAACTGTTTGTGTTGGCAGAATATGTTCCTCTTCGAAGCCTATTAACACTGAATTTAGAAGATCGCATAAACAAAAAGGCGATTTAACTCAGCCCGAGATAGCATCTGCTCTTTACCTTGATGAAAAAAATGGTTTTAGGGCAATATCAGCCGCCGCAGCAGCAGCAGCAACAACAGAGAAGAGAGCGGTCATTTAGTCAGAAACACAGACACGATTCAAACCAGCGTCAGTGGTCATTCTGATAGTTGCAAGCACAGAGAAACTGCTTTTACTACTTGATTTCACCTGACAGCAAAAAAAAAAAAAAAAAGGAGGACAAAATGAAATGTTGCAAGAAAGAGTCTTCTGGCACCTTAAAGTCTAACAAAGATATTTGCGGTCTTAGCCACACGGTTTCAAAATAGCACAACAAAAGGCCAGCTCTCACAATGCTATCACTTAGCTTGCAGTATCTAGAGATAATCTCAGACAGGGTGAGCTGTGGCCCCCATCGCTTCATGTGTGCTGCAGAGGACAAAACTCTGGCACTGGTTTGGTTCTCTTGATTTCATTTTCAAAAGCAAATGTTCAGTCCTCAAAAAATGCAGTCTCCCAAAAGTGTCGGGAGATAAAGGGAATGGCAAACAACGGTCTATTCTGCACATCATTTCTAGTGACCCACTTCCCAGTAGCCCAATCCACGCATTACATCTGAGCAAGTACATCGCAATAAACAATAGTTACACAAGAACACACAAATGTGACACTCCATTCCTCAAGCACGGGCCAAGAATTATCTCAGGGAAAAGTGATTATCCCTCATTTTGCGTTGCACATTGTTGTGTACTGCACATGTCACAACAATCAGAGAAAGAGTCGTGCTTATCTAGTCCTTTCGAAAGTCACCTCCAAGCATAAACAGATTTTAAAAGTTACAAGGGCATTTCTTCTACACGCACACACACAGTGTCTTAGCACTTCTTGGACGCTCTGTTTGCTGCCAGCATTTTATGGCAAAATTCCTCAAATCCTGAGTCATTCGTCAGAGGACTGTGCAAGGAGTTATGAACTTGGCCCAGAAGACAGTAATATATCCTAAGTAACTGCTTTGCTTGCAAACCTACAACCTCTTTATACAAAGATCAGACAGCTTTCCATTTGCCCAAGGTAGCTCCTTGTATGCCGCTCTGGAAGGACAGTGGTGAGATCACCCAGGCTTCCCATGGGTGGTGTCTGCAACCCACGGGCGCCAAGCGATGAAGTCATAGCTCTCCTTCAAAGTTTCACACAGGGCCGGGTGGATCGAGAAGTAATTACTCATACCCTTTTGTTTTCGAGGATCAAAGTCCGTGATCCAAGGGCAAGGAGATGGGTCTACCTGCCTGGTTGGAAAGGAAATTCCACTGTGCAAAGCTAGTCTTCTGACTTCAAGAGGCCATGGGCAAGGACAGAAGGGAAGCCCACAAGAGAAGGCCAAAGCAAAACACAAACACTGCTTGTACACTAGGAAAGAAACATTGGCTGGTTTACCCGGTGCAAAAAGCTGGAAGGCAATTCTGTTGATACGTCAATTGTCACCAGATTCTGCCTAGCTGGATCTGTGAGATGAAATGTTTAAGTTCCACTAATGCAGAATTGTGCCTTGAAAATTGGGGCAGACTTAACTGAAATCCACATTGCTTTACTAGATCTATTGACAGCATCCAGAAAATATTCTGCGCTTATAAAACTTAAGGGACTACGCTCCCATATGCCCCATCCAGTATTTGCATGTGGTAATAGGATCTTTTGTCTAGTCCATGAAGATCTCTCAGCAGATATTTAATTATTGGCTCAAACATAAGGGAATGCCAGAACACCATCTGGCAATCAGGAACAATTGACTTTTCGTTGGTTGAGGAAGAAATCCTGGTATCAAAATATGACCCATGTATGATCCAAAAATTTCAGAGCTCTTGTCTTGGCCAAGAAGGAGTTCAAATGATGCACAAATTATGCAGAAATAGTTTGCATTTCTTAAGTCAGTAAAGGCATCCCACTGGTACAATTTGCTTAAAAATAAACCAAGCCAAGAAGGGTTGCTTACTTAAAATCAATGTTTTGTTTAAGGAAGGAACTCAGGTTTGCTTGGTTCTAATTAATGCCGTCCAGCAGTTTGTGTAGATTGGCAGAGTGTCTGTTCAATTGTTCACTGATACAAGGCATTAGAGAGACTCTCTTGTTGGTTTGTTTAACAAATGGCACCCACTGATCGATTTCTTCATTTCTGAAAAAGATGTTAAAATCCCCCTTTAAAAAGGCAGTAGCCAAGGCACAAGCCAATTCCTACAAGGCAAATGTAGGCAATACCACTGGAGAAGCCCTAATCATCTTAATTATTGCCATTTTATTTTTGTATGTTGCATTTTTACCAGCAGTTATCTACAAACTAAAATTAGAAACTGATGTGATGGAGATATAAATCTAGGTAAATAACTGGCTGGGCCGCACTCAGTAATTACCCCTTTTGAAAGGTAAGCTGTTAAATGTTTAATTAAGTTGATTTTATCGATTGATGTTTAACTCTGTTTTATTACTTACTCTATTTGCAGTACTGACCGCACCCCATTTACCTGGGGGTTACGCTCCAGACCTCCTTGTGCGTCAGTGAAATGAGCGCAAACAGGGAGCACAAACATCAGTGAAATGAGAGCAAACGGAGTTCAAATCGGGGGAAATAAATACAGTAAATGGACAAAAGTACAAAGATTCACAAATTGTTTAGGAGCATGTGTAGCCCTGTATCCCTCAAGGGAAAAAAAATCACTGGTAAGAACTCTTCTTTTTTTTTTATCTGCTTCTTTGCTGCCACCATGCGAGGGATCTGATTCCCCGAAGCCTTACAGATACTTCTCCCAGGCCTAAAATGCACAGGTCCCAATCCCAATCTTAGGAGGATTTCACTTTCTACACCTCTCCATTCGGAGACAACTGTCCATTTATTCCTACTCTCCTCTTCCTGCTACTTAACCATTTCCTACTTCAGAAAAAAATGAGAAGTAATAGTAGCAGGAATAACAGGAGCAGTGGTAGTAAGAACATAATAACATTTTTTTAAAAAAGGTGTTCTGTTGAACATTGCCTTGATATATTACAATATGGGGATACAGAAATAATTTTGGGAACTAATCAAACTAGTCCTTCATCCTGTTCTCACAGTGGCCAACCAGATGTCCACGCGAAGCCCACAAACAGGACTTTAACACAAGAACGCTCTGCCCTCCTGACACCGGCATTGCATCCTTTGTTGGTACATTTCATTGGCAGGACCAGGGGCTGGGCGCAGAGGGCAAACCAAACCTGTTGCGCCAGACCAACCCTTGCCACTGCAGCTGCTGCTGGGCAGCTGCAGAGCACAGTGGGGCGGTTCACGAGGCTGCGTTGCCTGCCTGCCTGCCCACCCACCCGCCTGTGCAGGGGGGAGCCAACACAGCCCTTGGTGGGTATATCCCTATCCCCAATGCCGCCATTCAGTGAGATGGCCAGGGAGATGGTGGCAAGACCCCTGGCGGCAGGTAGGGTGGGGATCCTTTTGAGGGGATGCCTGGCTCGTGCGTCTTCAGAAGCATGCACCCGGAGCTTCTTGATTGATTATTTATTTATTTATTTATCACTGAATTTATATCTTAAAAAGCAGAGACATCACCTTGCCGACAAAGGTCCGTATAGTTAAAGCTATGGTTTTCCCAGTAGTGATGTATGGAAGTGAGAGCTGGACCATAAAGAAAGCTGATCGCTGAAGAATTGAATTGCTTTTGAATTATGGTGCTGGAGGAGACTCTTGAGAGTCCCATGGACTGCAAGAAGATCCAACCTCTCCATTCTGAAGGAAATCAGCCCTGAGTGCTCACTGGAAGGACAGATCCTGAAGCTGAGGCTCCAGTACTTTGGCCACCTTATGAGAAGAGAAGACTCCCTGGAAAAGACCCTGATGTTGGGAAAGATGGAGGGCACAAGGAGAAGGGGACAACAGAGGACGAGATGGTTGGACAGTGTTCTCGAAGCTACCAACATGAGTTTGACCAAACAGTGGGAGGCAGTGGAAGACAGGAGTGCCTGGCGTGCTCTGGTCCATGGGGTCACAAAGAGTTGGACATGACTAAAAGACTAAACAACAAATACCTGGGGGTCTCAGGGTGGTTCTTCTTTGGCTATCACTCCTAGCTGAGTAAGGTTGTCTTCCATGAACATGGTTTTAACAGTGAGTCTGTAAGTGACTATGGAGGCCAATTCTGGATCCACATGTCCTTCCACAGTGGGGACATAGGTTTCCAGGCGGGAGTTGATCACGGTGAGGGTTTGCCAAGCATACCTTCCTCTTAGCATGTTTCTCCCTTTCGTCATGATTTTGAGCTTCTTCAGAGCCCATGACACCTTTGGTAAAGGCTATTCTCCAATTAGAGCGCTCGCAGGCCAGTGTTTCCCAGTTGTCTGTGTTTATACTCCATTTTTTTAGATTTGCCTTGAGAGAGTCTTAGAACCTCTTTCATTTACCACCAGCATTCGCTTTCCATTTTACGCTTTTGCATTGGAAGACGATCATCAGGCATCCGCACAACATGACCAGTCCAACGAAGTTGATGTTAAAGAATCATTGCTTCGACACTGGTGGTCTTTGCTTCTTCCAGTACACTGGCATTAGTTTGCCTGTCTTCCCACGTGATGTGTACAATTTTTCGGAGACACCATCGATGGAATCTTTCGAGGAGTTGGAGATGGCATTCATAAGTGGTCCATGTTTCACAAGCAAGGTTGCTATGCCCCCCTTGGCCCTCCCTACACTACGCCCCTGCCTCCTGATGTTTCTGATATTCAGAAGCATTACCTTCTCCTCCATGAAAGTGTCTAATCCTCTTTTAAAGCCATCCAAGTCCGTGGCCATCACTGCTTTGTCTGGGAGCAACTTCCATGGTTTAATAGTCATGGTAGCAGCAGCAGCAGCAGTATAGCTCTTCCAGAAACCAAAGGAATCATTTTGGAACTTCAGCAACACAGATTGGACCAAATCCAGCGCTCCAATGCCCCCTGCTAGCTAGAAAATCAACCCTGGCACCTATGCTAGTCAAAATACTATTTGAAAACATTTCCCAAAATATATACACAGCCAGGATAGCCCCAACAGAACATTTCAGAGTCCAACTTGAATTGTGAAATCTAAATTGTAGGGGTGGATGGAATTTTACCAGGGGGAAATCAAGCCAGTCACCCTGTACTTATTCATGCTGTGTTTTCATTCTATTCCATTATTTTTCATCACAACAAAAAGAGGGGGGAGGGGGGAGACAGACAGAGAGAGAGAGAGAGAGAGAGAGAGAGAGAGAGAGAGAGAGAGAGAGGCCTTCCCTTAACATTTCAGCATCATTAGCTCCCTATTCCACCTTGACCCGTCTTGAATAGCTCCAGGCTGGGTTCTTAAATAGTTCCAGTGGGGATCACCTAATTATTTAGATGTAATAAAGAGATAAAGCTGGAGGAAGCATCATTAAAGGCTTTTCAGGTTTTATTATTGCTACTGCTACAATTATTACACCCACAGAGCCAGACAGTTTTCCCATTCACTGTTAAACTACCATTTGGATCTCCCCCGCATTCCTCAAACACTAATTCCCACTTTCATGATAGGAGGGGTTAAAGGGACTGGGTGTTTTTTGTTAAAATCTATCAACAACCTATTACAGACATTCCGAGCACAGTTCAAAGTGTTGGTGCTGACCTTTAAAGCCCTAAATGGCCGCAGCCCCGTATACCTGAAGGAGCATCTCCATCCCTGATTGTTCAGCCCGGACACTAAAGTCCAGCTCCAAGGGCCTTCTGGCAGTTACCTCACTGCGAGAATTGAGGTTACAGGGAAACAAGCAGAGGGCCTTTTCGGTAGTGGTGCCCAGCCTATGGAAAGACTTCCTATCAGATGTCAAAGGATAAATAACTTTGCAGCTTTTAGAAGACATCTGAAGGCAGCCCTGCATAGCAAAGTCTTCAAGGTTTGATGTCTTATTGTGTTGTCATATTTTGTTAGACGCCGCCCAGAGTGGCTGGGGCAACCCAGTCAGATGGGTGGGAAATTGTTGTTGTTGATGATGATGATGTTGATGTTGTAACTGGCTTGAGACAAAACCAAGCTTTGGGTTATGTACATTAGCTATGGGTGGTGTTAGTTCATTAGGAAGCGAGTGGCACTGTGGTCTAAACCACTGAGCCTCTTGGGCTTGCTGATTGAAAGGTTGGCATTTTGAATCCACACAGTGAGATGAGCTCCCGTTGCTCTGTCCCAGCTTCTGCCAACCTAGCAGTTCGAAAGCACACCAATGCAAGTAGATTAATAGGTACCATTGTGGCAGGAAGGTAAACGGCGTTTCCATGCCCTCTGGTTTCCGTCAGTGTTCCATTGAGCCAGAACTGGTTTAGTCATGCTGGCCACATGACCCGGAAAGCTGTCTGTGGACAAATGCCGGTTCCCTTGGCCTGAAAGCGGGATGAGTCCTGCACCCCATAGTCGCCTTTAACTGGACGTAACCGTCCAGGGGTCCTTTGTTGTTGTTGTTTAGTCGTTTAGTCGTGTCCAACTCTTCGTGACCCCATGGACCAGAGCACACCAGGCACTCCTGTCTAGGGGTCCTTTACCTTTACTTTTTATCTAGTTCAATAAATTAAGTAATGCAGTACCTGTGGTTTTCCAGCCAGTCAACACCATCTTTCCTGTAGTCCAGGGCTTTTTTCAGCCAGAACTCACCAGAACTCAGTTCCGGCACATCTCAGGTGGGTGCCATTGCCGTTATAAGAGAACAAGGGAGGTGTTCATGGTGAGTTCCAGTACCTCTTTATTTTAGAAAAATAGCACTGAGTAAGACCATCTTTAAAAGCATCATTCGGGCAGCGGGAAGGTTGCAGAATTTGAGATACAGGAGGGAAATGGAATGTTGCTTAAAACTGGGCAAAGAATGACAGAGTTGCCAATGGTTTTTTGTTCTTTTTGAAAAATGTGACATTCTTTATGGAGGGCTTCTGGGGTGGAGCACATAATCTCGAGCTCCCTCTAGTGCATCATTGCTCCAACTATTTGCCTCCCTGCCCCCAAGATTCTCCCTCAAAGACAGGCTTAGCAGACCATTTTGTGCCAGGTTATGACATTTCGCCAGCAGCCAGCACCAAAGGGCTTTCATCACAATTAAAACATCTAACAAACGAGTAATCCCTTTTGATCAGAGAGAGCAATGTTAGGCATGTGCCCAAGATTATGCAATGGAAGCCACAAGTTTACATCTATAGTGGATTGCACAAGGAGCAACCTTTAGATGTTCCATTATTGAATATATAATTTTTGGCATTCATGTACCTCATTAGTTACAAGTGGGCTGAGAGAAACTGTCTTTAAATCACCCACTTGTAAGCTTTTAAGAACCGTATATACATGGGGTGACATTGGCTGACAGCTGAACCCAAGAGTAGCATGATGAAATCTCACTGTAGAGTTGCAGGGTGAAAAACAATACAGTGGTACCTTGGGTTACATACGTTTCAGGTTACAGACTTCGCTAATCCAGAAATAGTGCTTCAGGTTAAGAACTTTGCTTCAGGATGAGAACAGAAATCGTGCTCCGGCGGTGGCGCAGCAGCAGGAGGCCCCATTAGCTAAAGTGGTGCTTCAGGTTAAGAACAGTTTCAGGTTAAGTACAAACCTCCGGAACGAATTAAGTACTTAACCCGAGGTACCACTGTACCAGGAACAGTAGAGGTTATTCATGTCAAATCCTTGTTTGTTTGTTTGTTTGTTTGTTTGTTTGTTTGTTTGTTTACAACAAATTTTAGCTCCTTGTTTCTCTCCAAGGAACTCAAGGTAGTATTCACAGTTTTCCACATTTACTCCTCACAACAACCCTGTGAGGTAGGTTAGGCTGACAGGCAGTGACCAGCCCAAGGTCACCCAGTGAGCTTCATAGCTGAGTGGGGATTTGAACCCTGCTCTCTCAGGTCCTAGCCCAGGGCCATAACTGTTGCACCACACTGCCTCGTGACTAAAGAGTCACAAGGGCCTAGCCATTGTTGGAAGCAGGCACCACCTGAATCGCAAATGGGGTTTGGCAAAGTTCTCCTGCCTTGTAAGAACGTTCAACACATTCTGTCCTTGCCATCAGAACATGTGTTTAACTTTCAGAATACTGCAGGCCTGCAATGTAGGACAAGGAGGCGACTATGACTGGTGTTTCCATTGGTGCTTCCCCACATTTTCCTCGTGCTTGTCTGTTCCCTCTCTGAGGTAAAGGTACCAGTGCACTAGTTTGCCAAAGCCAAATGCTGCTGTCTAGCATGCACAGTGGCACTGTGGAAGTTAGTCGTGTGACCAGGCTTTGCTTAATATCATAAGTACATAAGAACATGCCCTCCAACATTTCTCCAATGAAAATAGAGATGTTCTATTCCATCCGTGCCAACATTTCTCCTGTGAAAATAAGGATGTCCTATTCTATCCTCTCCAACATTTCTCCTATGAAAATAGAGACGTCCTATTCCATCCCTTCCAAGATTTCTCCAATGAAAACGGAGACGTCCTATTCCATCCTCTCCAACATTTATCCAATAAAAATGGAGACGTCCTATTCCATCCCTTCCAAGATTTCTCGGATGAAAATAGGGATGTCCTAAGGAAAAGTGAGACATTCTGGGATCAAATCAGAAACCAGGACGGCTTCTGTAAATCCATGACTGTCTCTGGAAAATAGGGGCACTTGGGGGTCTGCATAAGACAAGTCTGCTGGATCAGACCAATGACCCATCTAGTCCAGCATCCTTTCCCACAGTGGCCAAGCAGATGTCTGTGGGAAGCCTGCAAGATGAATAAATTTGCCTACGGCAAATAAGTCTTTCATAACCTTACCCTCTCTAGCAGGAACAGGAAAAGCCCTCTAGATGTTGTTCGCCTGCAGCTCCCATCATTCCTAACCATTGGCCATGCTGGCTAGGGTTGATGGGAGTTGGAGCCAAATAAAAAGAGAACCACAAGTGTGTGAGAGAGATGGATGTGAAGAAAGGAAATCTCATGTTCTGAATCATTAGGAAGGGGACTTAAAATAAAACTGCCCAAGTATTAATGCTCTTATATAAACCTGTGGTGTGACCAGGCATCTGGTGGGAGGGTGTTTCACAGGACGGGCGCAACTGCCGAGAAGGCCCTCTGCCTGGTTCCCTGTAACCTCACTTCTCGCAGTGAGGGAACTGCCAGAATACTGTATACCAGGGAAGTTTCATCAAATTTGTTGAGCTTTTTGGGTGGGTCAGGGTCCCGCGATCAACCATGATTGACCAGGGACACCCCACGATCGACCCATAGTTCCAGCAGCTGAGCAGCAAAGGTGATATTGTAGAGCTGGATAAGGTTCAGAAAAGGACACTCAAAACAATAGAATTTTAAAGTTGGAAGGGACCGCGAGGCCAGCAGGATTTCTGCTGTAGACCGCCTCCTGCTGTGATGTATGCATGATGTTTCAGGGGGTGGTCTTGGGCTACAGGTCGGGCGATTTCAAAAGTCTGTATAAGGGCCTCTGTACCATTGTTCAGGGTTCTCTCCTCCCTTCTACGTGTGGTGAGTGGGGACCCTGTTGCAACAGTTTAATAAAGATCAGGCATACTAGCCGCTTTGCTTCTCAATATTCTCTAGTTGGCCTCTGTTATTTTCTCCTACCGATAGGGAACACACTTAAGGACTCTATGAGGACTCTGGAATACCCCACAAGGGAAAAAGAGCAGTTTTTTTTCATATAACAACTAGCAGAGGTTGTATGCCCCAGAATGCCAGCTGCCAGAAACCACAGGAAGGGAGAGTGTTTAGGCCCCATAGGTATCTGGTTGGCCACAACGAGAACAGAAAGTTAGACCTTAGACCTTATCCAGGAGGGCTCTTGTTCTGTTCTGCATCCCAACCCTACAGTCTATGTGTTGAGTCACATGAAATACAGGATTGTAATGGGACTAATGTTTTAGTCATAGCTGTCAACTTACAGATTTGAAAATAAGGGACCAGCAGCCTTGAAAATAAGGGATCAGCAGCCAAAATAAGGGATTTTCCCAGCACAGGTATGTTCAACTTCTGAGCCCCTCCAAGCCAAAGGCAGAAAGCCCAGCCAGCAGCCAAACGAAGCCTCAAGCGGTGGATCCCACAGCGCAGCAACACGGCAAAGGGGATGCAGCAAGGAAAACCACCGTCACCTCTACGCTGGGAAGCGCTGAGCAAAGGCGAGTCCCCAGGCAATGTGGCTGATTTGATCAGCACAAGGCATGCAAGCTCCACCCCCCAGTCGTTCTTAGACTCCTTTTTGGTCCAACAGCAAACAATCGACAAGCAATTGCAGAGGACTGACACCGATCTGAGGCAGTATGTTATCATTCATCGCTAGACCCTTCTCTGAACTTTTCTCCCCACTTTTTTTATTTACTGCATACTCAAATGAAAACAAGAGAGCCCCGACTTTTGTGCAGAATGTTTTCTATAAGCAACAGAGTTGCTCTATAGAGAATTGTCCCCAAGATCGGGCACATCAAAACAATAGGAAGGAGGAAAATCTGATCTAGGCAGCTTTTGAGACAACGGAAGGAGTATGGAGAAAGTCCTTGGAAGAACGTTAATGTAACATTGGAAATTAAGAGCTGCAGAAGCTTGTAGAACAAGTCGTTGGTTTGGGAAAGGCCATTTCCAAGAGGAAGTAGCATTTTTGTGGTTTACAGAGGATCATGCATGCCAGAAAGAGAAACTAACTTGCTTGTTCCTTGAAATTCACCATGTCAGCTACTGGAAGCAAGAATGGGGAATGTGACATCCTTTAGTCACAAAAGGACTGGAAGACTGTATTTGCATTATATTTCTATAGTTGCCCATCAGTAAATATTCCCCGGATGGCTTTTGATTGGACTATTGATGGGCAGCTATATACTGTATTTTTCCGTGCATTGGACGCCCCTATGTATAGGACCACCCCTGTTTGGGGGGACTCCAAATTTAGAAAATGGGGGGAGATTGCCCTGACTTGTTGAGGAGCAGGCTGCCGCTGCTTGCGAGGAGCTGGCTGCTGACTTGTCCTTAAGCTTGCTTTTCCTCCCTCCCATTCCTTTCTACTCTTGCAAGACACAGCCTTAGAACTGATTTTTGTAAGCCTTTGGGGGAGCCTTTGGGGTTAAAGGAAGTGGCTTAAATCCAGTAAATAAGTAGGAAAGTAAATATTTTCCAATTGGCCCCAGAAACAGACAGTGCAGCTGATAAAGCATTGGTATAATTCGGTCAAAATGTCCCATGCTAGCTAATAGTATTGCAGCCTTGTTTTGAACCAGCTACAACTTCTGAACTAGTTTTGAAGGCAGACCCACATGCAACGTATTGCGTTGTAGTCGAAGCAGGAGGTGGCTGGAGCAGGAGTAACTCTGGCTAAGCTATTTCTATCCAGGGATGGAAACCTTATGTAGTGATGAAGCAACAAGCCCTGTGGCAACGTGGCCAATCTGGTTGCACATGCTCACCTCAGGATTGTGTGGCTCAGTTTCAGAAGGTTCATGGCAGCCTGCTGAACCACAATCTGAGAACAAGCTGGAGCCATCATGAGGACTTTATGACAACGCATTGCTCAGCATTCAGACAGGAAACCACATTTCATCTATCAGGGTCACTTCACACATCACAGTTTGGGGTGTGCGTCAAACTGTACAAATGCATAGCACGACTATGATTGCAACACACACATGTGTATTGTAACACCAGTGCCATATAGCACAGGCATAGGCAACTGCTGGCCCTCCAGATGTTTTGGCCTACAACTCCCATGATCCCTAGCTAGCAGGACCAGTGGTCAGGGATGATGGGAATTGTAGTCCAAAACATCTGGAGGGCCGAAGGTTGCCTATGCTTGATATAGCTCCATATACACTCTTCAGAAGCACAACTGGTGTTTCCTGTTGGCAAGCTTGGTTTAATCTTGCTTAGTGTGTGAAGTGGCCCTAATCTTCTAAGTTCTTCGGGAAATTTGAATAAGGTTGGGCTTATTTTGTTGGTGTCCCCAGGGAAATAATTTGGGCAGATACCAGGGGTAGGGACATGTAACCAGGCAGAGGGTCTTCTCAATAGTGGCGCCCACTCTGTGGAACGCCCTCCCATCGGATGTCAAGGAAATAGACAACTATCTGACTTTTAGAAGACATCTGAAGGCAACCCTATATCGGAAAATTTTAAATGTCTAATGTTTTACAATTTTTAATGAGCTGTATGTTGCCCAGAGTGGCTGGAGAAACCCAGCCAAATGGGTGGGGGTGTATATATTATTATTATTATTATTATTATTATTATTATTATTATTATTATTATTATTTAGGGCTCTGACTTTTTGACACTTACCTGTTTACTGTAACATGGTTCATAGCCCCTGATGAGATGGAAATATCTGGCTATCTGACACTTACAGAGTTTTGAGTTTATGTGGGTTAAACCACAGAGCCTAGGACTTGCCAATCAGAAGGTTGGTGGTTCGAATCCCCGCAATGGGGTGAGCTCCTGTTGCTCGGTCCCTGCTCCTGCCAACCTAGCAGTTCGAAAGCAAGTAGATAAATAGGTACCGCTTCGGCGGGAAGGTAAACGGCGTTTCCGTGAGCTGCTCTGGTTCGCCAGAAGCAGCTTAGTCATGCTGGCCACATGACCCGGAAGATGTACGCCGGCTCCCTCAGCCAATAAAGTGAGATGAGCGCCACAACCCGAGTCTGTCACGACTGGACCTAATGGTCAGGGGTCTCTTTCCCTTTACCTTTACCTTACTTATTTGTTTCATTTGGCTCAGTTTGGATAGTTGAGCTGAAGGAAATCTCACTCCCTGGAAAACAGCAGCTACTGGTAATTGGTATCTACAACACATTCCAAAATCTGGAGGATGTGTTAACACTGTGGTATCACTGATAAACCCCCATAGAGTCTGCCAGAAAGGGAGCATTGCTTTTTATTTGGCTGGACTGTCCGTTGTGTCAGTCTTCCTAACTGCATCAACACTGTCTTCATATTGATTAGACATTACAAGCCTTACATGAAAATCACTCCTCTCCAGCATGTAAAAAGAAGACCGCTGTTGAATCCTGATCAGAAAGGCAGAGCTGGATCCAGGAAGCTCCTCAAGAAGCAACCTGGAGTGTTGCCACCAGGATGACACAGGCCTTGTCATCACATTGGGCTTTACTGTGAGTTTGGAGGCTCTTTGAGCCCAAGATTTCTGGGCATCATTTACATGACACTGCCATGAACCATAACCCATCCTAACCACAACCCGTTTGTGTTGAGTGAATTTCAGATTCCCCCACTCCTGGGAAAATCCAAAAAGGAAAGCAGAACTCAAAAGCATAATCTTCTGTTGCTACTGGTTGCTTTCTCTTCAGTTAAGGTGGCACTAGGAAGACCTATGAGATCTGGGGGAATGGGATAGCAGATGATCCGGTTGGTTGGTTGGTTGGTTGGTTGGTTGGTTGGTTGGTTGGTTTTCAGGGTGGAAGGAAAAGGGTTGGTGACCCCTGATTTAACTTCAGTATTAAGGCACCCTGCAGATTTGATTCAATCCACTATTGAGAGACACGATAGAACTGCAGGTGAATTTGCTTTCCTGGCACTCATTGTCTTGGTTCTAGGCCGGAGACAGACAACTGTTTGCATTGCATTTAACTGAAATGATAGCACATGCCCTCTCCTTTAAATTTTGCTTCTGGGAATTTTTGGAAGAACTCATGGAGCTGAGATAAGGGAGCCATATGAAGTGTCTAGAGTTTGCAGAGAATATTGAATTCCAAGGCTGGGATGTGTAGGAATTATTCTTTCAATGTTGCTTTCATTTTCCTCGGTAAAATAAATAAATAAAGTAATAAAGTAATTTGCAACATCTATCAGAATAGCTATTTTTGTCTCTGGTCTATTGTAATCCCTTAGTTTTTGTCTGTTGGACATTGATTCATTGAAACCAGCCATGGCCAAACTTGGCCTTCCAGATGTTTTGGGACTACAACTCCCATCAGGACCAGTGGTCAGGGATAATGGGAATTGTGGTCCCAAAACATCTGGAGGGCCAAGTTTGGCCATGCCTGATTTAGACCAATGCAGCTTGCAATTGTCGTTCTCAAGAACTGGGTCAGAATTTGTGGTAAGGGAGGTGCAATTCTGAACTCATTGGCTTGGCACTGCATTTCCAACTGACAGTGAGTAATTATTGCAGTCTGATAGTGTCTGGCCAGAGAACTGCCTTATTGGACAAGGGCTAGGTCAGATCTCTTAACATCTTTCTCGTTACTTCAAAGCAGCCACAGAGGGCTTCTGATCTGAACAGGGAAGTTGCAAAAGGGGAAGGATTACTTACTCTTCCTCCCAGGCCATTTCCCCAAATGAAATCTGCCCCCAGCTACCAAGCCACTCTTAGCTTTGAGAGTGAGAAGAAGAAAAACAAGCTCCCGTATTGTACTTGCATACATTCATAACTGATGGAAATGTTAGTGCAAAGTGGTGAGAACCTCAAAACTTTGTTTTTTTGTTCCTCTCTCAGCTCATCCTGGTATTTCCATGCCAGCTCTGCTTTGTAATGCTCCTATTTCTCCCTTCCTCATGTTCTGCCTCCCAAAACACAAGCAAACAAAAAAAGAGGGACAGGAAGTGTCTGATTGCCGAGTTATTAAGGGTCTTTGTCATCTTTCAGAATGTTAAGGGAAGCCAGATGTGGAACACAGGGTGGGTGGGGAGGGAGACAGTGATTGCCTTCATTTGTACAAATTAATTTGTGCAACATTTTGCCTACACTTTGAACCTGCTCTGTTTCAGAATTTAGTCTTTTCAGAACCTGGGTTTTTGACAATGCAAAATTTCAAACGAAAGTTTCCAAACTGAGTCTTGGGATTGCAGCGTAAATCTCGTGTGTGTGTGTGTGTGTGTGTGTGTGTGTGTGTGTGTGTTTAACATATCATTTTCAACAGTAATTAAACATACTTTTACATCTTATTCAAATTTTTTACTTCCATCAATCCTGTCTGAAAATTTTCCCATCTAATCTCTCAGTATGCATTTCTTATCTTCCCTATTACATTTCAAACTCATGACCAATATCTCTATCTTTTTCTACTTTGTAACACTTCATATATTTCACCTTACAAAACTTCTTGTAGTCCTACTAGCATAATTTGTTGATTACAGTTGCTCTTCAAATAATTCATATACTTCTTCCAATCTTCTGTAAATCTCTGGTCCCGCAGGTTTCGAATCCTTCTTGTCATTTTGTCCAATTCTGCATAGTCCATTAATTTCATCTGCCATTCTTCTTTCGTCGGAATTTCTTCTTGTTTCCATTTCTGGGCTAGCAATACGCTTGCCGAGGATTGCAGCGTAAATCAGGTTGCAGCACACGTCGCAAACTGAAAACCCACCCTGTGATCTGCAAATGTGCTAAGACATCTGCTTCAAACAGTTAATGTTACCCCAAAACTTGTTACAAAGCAACCGTTTCAATTTTTTATTACAGGGTTCGAGCTCTCCCTCTTTTCTATCGAGGAGACAGCATGTTGCTTTCAACAGCTGTGTGAATCTTCTCAGGGTCCCCATTTGACCTGCAGACCCCTGTAGCAGAAAGACAAAGGTCCCCTGCCCATAGTTATTTGCAGGATGGTTGCTCTTATGCTGTCAGGAGTCACTAATAGCCTTGTGGATCATGAACATTATGAAGAGCAAGGAGGTGGGGAGAAATTTGATTCAGTTCACCTTTCCAGGCAAACCTGCCTAGTTCTCCCTTCCTGAAACACCGTGCAAACCAAATCACAGCCGTTCTTCAAAATACGCTCTTCTCTGAATTTTCAAATGTAGTTCTTCAGTCAAATGATGTGTACAGAGATGCATATACTAGGGGTGGTGCTGTGGTCTAAACCACTGAGCCTCTTGGGCTTGCCAAGCAGAAGGTTGGCGGTTCAAATCCACACAACTGAGTGAGCTCCCGTAGCTCTGTCCCAGCTCCTGCCAACCTAGCAGTTCAAAAGCACGCCAGTGCAAGTAGATAAATAGGTTCCACTGTGGTGGGAAGGTAAACGGCATTTCCATGCACTCTGGCTTTTGTCACGGTGTCCCGTTGCACCAGAAGCAGTTTCATCATGCTGGCCACATGACCCGGAAAAGCTGGCTCCCTGGGCCTGAAAAGCGAGATGAGCGCCACAACTCCATAGACGCCTTTGACTGGACTTAACCATCCAGGGGTCCTTTTCCTTTACTGGGATAAATCATGGGGGGGGGGAAATAACATACAGTACCAAGTGCATTATACTGGGGGAAATTGCTTTGCAAAAAACATGTCTATTAGACAAAACTGCATACAAACATGTCTAGATTAGGAGAAATTCGCAGTAAAATACTAATGAATTTTCATGAGGATTTTTTTTTTTTAATGCTGATGTGGAAACATGGACAACTGAAAATTGGAAAAATGAGAAAAGAAAATGGGCAGGTTTTCCCGTCCCTATAGAAGACTCACACAAACATAGGGAAGTCTTTTAAAACATTTTAATTAAGACTGATATTTTGCAAGATGGAAATATAAAATTGAATGCAAGTATAGATCTGAAATTGTTGTTTATGGTGAACACTTTTCTATTCTCTAAATTTGTATTTTTAACTTTTCTTTCTTCTTTTTTTCTTGTTTTTCTTTCTTCCTCTTCTTTTTGAATATTGCTTTACAGATGTATAAATAATTATGTTCATGTGTATATGTATGAAATTTGTTTCTTTGTTTCTTTTCTTATTTGATATTCTTTTCTTTTTTATTTAATAAAATTTAATAAAAAATAATTTAAAAAAATAAAAGGGAGATTAGATCTATCTTTGGGAGGGCATCCTTACGCTGGCATTCATTGCAGAAGCATGTGGGCTCAGGCTTTTGCAAAATAGTTTTGAGTGGATTTAAGGGCGTCACTGCAGTGGCTTGCATAACTGGGTATTTCATGTGTAGTTGGAGTGTTGTGAGAGGTACGTACTGTCAGCAGAAAAGAGGATAGCAAAGCATCTGAGGTCCAGCTGAGGCCGTGCACATGGGCCACGCTGCCTGGTTGCAAGCAAGCTGAAAAACTGTGCAATGTGACAACACTATAATTAGTATTTCTTTACGATCGCAACCTGCTCTGCTTCATTAGCCGCTGCTAAAGACAGCATGCAGCAGACCATATCATCTCTGTGTTATTGGAGAGGTGCGGACTGGCAGCGGTACAATGCAGTCTCCTTCCACATGTAGCTTGGGTCTGAGAACAGAAAAGTGACTCCGTTAACAGAGACAGTCTGTACTCTGTGCACATAGTCATCCTTGGAGTACAGGCTGTTGATGGCCAAATCCATGATTCAAAAAACGAAACGAAAAAACTCACCCCACAGTGCCTCTGCATTCTGTATTTCAAATTTTAAATATGCTTTTTGTCCCCGATACCATATAAAAATTAGGTTTTATTGTGTGGTGTGCAGATTTATTGGGAGCAGAGAGGCGAGCCAGGCATTTCTCTAGCCGAGTTTAGTTCCAAATAAAAACATCTGAACACAGTCCTGTTGCTCAACAGGTCGCTTATTGCAAATAGTTACGATCCCACAAACATTCTGGATGCCTACTTTGTTCTGTAACCTCACAATCCCACAGAATGCTGAAAGCCAGTTCAGGAGCCTAGGAATATCATCTACTCATTATAATTATAATTGTTATTATAATTGTTGTTGTTGTTTATACCCCACCCATCTGGCCAGGCCTCCCCAGCCACTCTGAGTGGCTCCCAACAGAATATTAAAATCACAACAGAACATCAAACATTAAAAACTTCCCTAAACAGAGCTGCCCTTGGGTGTTTTCTAAAAGTCAGGTAGTTGTTTATTTCCTTGACATCTGATGGTAGGGCGTTCCACAGGGCAGGTGCCACCACCAAGAAGGCCCTCTGCCTGGTTCCCTGTAACCTCACTTCTCACAGGGAGGGAACTGCCAGAAGGCCCTCGGAGCTGGACATCAGTGTCCGGGCTGAAGGTAGGAGGTGGAGACGCCATGACTTCCCCATTACTTCCATTTAACATGTGGAATGGCTGATATGCATAAGAGGAGGGAAATTACAGGAGTCAGACATTAGATGTGATCCATTTAACATACCCTCCCACAGTTCTCTGATGAAAATAGGCACATCACAACATAACAACAGGGACACGGGTGGCGCTGTGGGTTAAACCACAGAGCCTAGGACTTGCTGATCAGAAGGTCAGCAGTTCGAATCCCCGCAACGGGGTGAGCTCCCGTTGCTCGGTCCCTGCTCCTGCCAACCTAGCAGTTTGAAAGCACGTCAAAGTGCAAGTAGATAAATAGGTACCACTCCGGTGGGAAGGTAAACGGTGTTTCCGTGTGCTGCTCTGGTTCTCCAGAAGCAGCTTAGTCATGCTGGCCACGTGACCCGGAAGCTGTACGCCGGCTCCCTCGGCCAATAAAGCGAGATGAGCGCCGCAACCCCAGAGTCGGCCACGACTGGAGCTAAAGGTCAGGGGTCCCTTTACCTTTTTATTCCATAACAACAATTATGTGATTTTTATAATTTATACCCCTCCCATCTGACTGGGTTGCCCCAGCCACTCTGGGCGGCTTCCAACATATATAAAGACATTAAACATTAGAGAGAAAAACTTCCCTATGCAGGGCTCTCTTCAGTAGTTTACAAAAGGTTGTATAGTTACTTATCTCCTTTGCTCGGGGGGGTGTCACATAACACCATACCCTCCAACATTTCTCCGATGAAATGATTTGAACCTGGAATGTCCCATTTTTCCTTAGGACTCCAACGAAAAGAGGGACATTCCAAGTTCAAAGTTCAAATCAGAAACCCGGACAGCTTCTGTAAATCTGGGACTGTCCCTGGAAAATAGGGGCACTTGGTGGGTCTGTATAAACCAGTGTTGTATATTATATGGTACACATGGCAGTATGTGTGCATGCAGGGGGAAAGTATTTCTAGGTGGCAAGATGTATGAAACAGATCAGAGTTTTCGACTGGCAGCCAAACAGAGCAGAAGGGAGCAGAAGCTACTTGCTTAAGGCTTCTCAGACTTAAGCCAGGAATCTTCAATGAGTGGATTGTCACACACACACACACACACACACACACACACCAGGAGTCATCACGAGATGGGTTAATGAGGGTCACAAGAAAAATATCCTGTGTGCCAGACCAAAGTATATTTTTACGCAGAAACAAGCTATAAATACATTTTAATAGTGTGGCAAAGTTCACGTGAGATTCCTCTGCTTGTTTGCCATCCATGAATTTATTTTAACCAAAGAAACACTCAGCAGCAGGTCATTCCCCGGGGATAGTTTGTCTTCTCATTTTGTTTACGATGCAGCGGTCACATGAGCAACGGATTTCACCATGTGTTTATTGGGGGGTGGGCAGCAAAAGGGATTGGGACATTCAGAGTTACAAGTCTGGATACTCGTGAATCCTCTGTGCCATCCCAAAATTGCACAAGTCATCTGATGGTAATGGTCGCCGTGATGACAAGAGCCTTTCCTACTGCTCATGTGCGCAGAAGCTCACACTCAGCAGAACTTCCTGTATTTCCACAAGGGAGCCAGGCTCAGCGTTGAGATCAATGGAGCAGCCATTCAGTAGGTTTGTGGCAGTCCTGGATTCAGTCCCAATGGGATACTGGTTTTTCTACCAATATTTCTGAGGGCAGACAGAGCAGTGTGACCATCCTGCCTCCATGGAAATCTGAATCTCTAGAAGAGACAGATGTGCTCTGCTGTTTTGTTGATGAACAGAGAGGAGCTGTTGCCTTTAGGACAGCTTCTTCCTACATTGCTAGCTAGACCAGCAAACTCAGCCGGGATTTTACCACGGATTCCATCCATTCTGGGGATTTCACCCCGTTTCAGATTTCCTAAGGATGGAAGAGGCGCAAGGAAGAGGGAGTGCTTTGCTAAAAGATCCTTTGGACCTTTTACGCTTTACTTCGGGAATCATTCCTACAATTTAATTAGCAATTAATAAACGGCACAGTGCATTGCAAAATAACTCTGTGCAAATAGATATGTAGGTCATGGCAATTGCCCAGCTTTGTTGCATATGTTTTGAAATATTAGGTTTCAGTCCTGTGCAGAATTACTAGTCTCACTGAGGGCTTAACCACGCTTCCCCTTCGCCTGCTGCTTTCCTCTGGGGAAAACCACTCTTTAATACTCAATCAGAACAAATGGCAATTCAGATTTTCCCCAGGTTGACGTTTGCTTCGATTTAGCACTAAACGGCGGGTTTTCCATTGGAAAGGAGTGGGGCAAGGGGAAAACGCTTGGCCCCATTCTTTCTGGGCACGGAACAAGCAGAAGTGGGGACAAGCCCTGAGATTTAAGACATGCCCTGTATCATTGAGTCATTTCTTGAATATTTTTGTGCTGGGGAATTGAGAGCCAGTGTGGTGTAGTGGTTAAGAGCGGTGGACTCGTAATCTGGTGAACCGGGTTTGGGTCTCTGCAACTCCACATGCAGCTGCTGGGTGACCTTGGGCTAGTCACACTTCTCTGAAGTCTCTCAGCCCCACTCACCTCACAGAGTGTTTGTTGTGGGGGAGGAAGGGAAAGGAGAATGTTAGCCACTTTGAGACTCCTTCGGGTAGTGATAAAGTGGGATATCAAATCCAAACTCCTCCTCCTCTTCTTCTTCTTCTTCTTCTTCTTCTTCTTCTTCTTCTTCTTCTCTGCATTTTAAAGTTTCAGGGCAGCTTTTGCCAATGTGCTTCCCTCCAGATGTTTTGGACCGCTACTGGGAGTTTTAGTCCAAAACATTTGGAGGGAAGCAGGTTGATGAAGAATGTTTTTCTTTGTGGGGGGAGGTACAAAAAAATAATATGCATAGGTATGAGGGAAAAATTTCACTACCCTTAGTCAGTTTATAGAAAGACTCTTATGATAGAGCTCGTCTTCTTTTTTTCCCTTATGTTTATTTCACTTGAATAAAATTTTATTCAGTAAGATTTCTACTGGGAGAGGTACTGGCCATTCAGGATTTCATTATCTTACAATTGTATCCCACTTCTTACTGCAGTTGTTGTTGTTGTTTCTTAAATAATTTTTATTAAATTTTCCATTTTAACAATCCAATCCAATCACATTAAATATTCCGAATTATACAAATACATATCATATAGTCCAAATATTTCGCCAAATTATACATTTTTATTGGGACTTCCCATGCTTCAAGTTCGGTGGGGCTCTGATCATCTTCTATCTCTACTGCCTTGAGTTTCCAACAGTTCCTTTAAATCCTCCTGTTGTTACCCTTCCTTCTTTCATGGCCTCTGAGTTGTTTCCACAGGCGAGTTGAAGTAAGCAATGATATGCTTCTGTGTGAAATTATGCTTGACTCTCCCACTATTGCAGCTGGTAAGCCTATTGTTTGCAGTATATCCTCACACGCTGGTTTTTATGCCGAATCTACCATGGAGCTGCAGTTGATGGGCACAGCACTGCATAGTGAGTGACAGGGGTCAGCAAACTTTTTCAGCAGGGGGCTGTCCACTGTCCCTCAGACCTTCTGGGGGGTCGGACTGTATTTTGGGGGGAAAATGATGCAAGAGCACCACTAGCCCCGGTGGCAGCTTACCTGTGTCTTGCGAGCAGCAGGGGCTGGCGGTGATGGTGGAGGGACGATGAGTGGCGCACGAAAGGGCTCCGGAGAGGGGCTGCTTAAAATGGCAGCCGCTCGAGCACTGGTGCTGCTGCTGGCACCAACAAAGCCCAGCTCCCTTCCTCCTCTAGGCAGGGCGGGGAGAAGTGAGAAGGGAGGGAGGAGGTGATGCCGCCGCCATGTGAGAGAGAGAGGGAAAGAACACATGCACTGGCGATCCATGCAGTGATTCCTGGACCGTCCATGGGCTGGATCCAGAAGGCAATTGGGCCTGATCCGGCCAGCAGGCCTTAGTATGCCTACCCATGGTGAATGATATCAGCCAGTCTCCCATCCTGGCACTGACCAAACCCAGAGCTGCTCATTTCCAGCAAGGAGGCTGAAATATGTCTCAGAGATAAGGAAGGCCACTGTCCAGCTTGCAGTGGCCCATCTCTAAACTCAAATCCTCTAACATTTCTCTGATGAAAATAGGGACATCTTATGGAAGAGTGGGATATTCCAGGATCAAATCAGAAACCAGGACGGCTTCTGTAAATCTACAACTATCCCTGGAAAATAGGGACACTTGGAGGGTCTGTAAACCGACTCCATGGTTAGAAGAAGAAAAATCGCGGTGGGAAGGCTATCAGTAGCTGCTACCCACAATGGCATTCAGTATGACTGTGAATACCAGTTTCAAGGAATGTGAAGTGCAGAGTGCTGCTCTCCTCCTTCTGGGGGGGTGGTTGGCGCTGTGGTCTAAACCACTGAGCCTCTTGGGCTTGCCAGTTGGAAGGTCAGCGGTTCGAATCCCCGTGATGGCATGAGATCCTGTTGCTCTGTCCCAGCTCCTGCCAACCTAGCAGTTCGAAAGCACACTAGCGCAAGTAGATAAATAGGTACCGCTGCGGTGGGAAGATAAACGGCATCTCTGTACGCTCTGATTTCCGTCACGGTGTTCCGTTGCACCAGAAGCGGTTTAGTCATGCTGGCCACATGACCCAGAAAGCTGCCTGTGGACAAACGCCGGCTTCCTCGGCCTGAAAGCAAGATGAGCGCTGCAACCCCATAGTTCCCTTTGAATGGACTTAACCATCCAGGGGTCCTTTACCCTTTTAACCTTTACCCTTCTCTCAGGTTTCCCATGTGTCAGGAGTCCAGTCCCCGGCTTGATAACACAATAAGCGTAGTTAATTAAAAAGGATTATTTATTGTCAAAACAAACAGATAGCTTGCAGCCGCAATCATCAATCAAGATGACCCTTCTGAAGACTGCTTCCAGCGTGATCAGAAGCAACTGAACTTCCGCTTCTTACATCTTGTGTTTTGCTTCCTATCTTGCAACCTCCCATTCTCTGAGAGCTCAGACTAAGTGGTGCAGATCCCACCTCTTCCCCATTCTCTGAGAGGCTGTCTCTAAACCCTTTCCTGCCTGTTTGTGCTTCAGGCGAGTTTTGACTGTATTCTAGCCTGTTCTTCATTACTGTCTTATCAGCTTGCACATCAAGGTCAGATGGATCCGGAGTATGCAGCTGCCGGCTTTCCTCTGTCTGACTAACATCAAAGCAGCCTCTCTGATCCTGGCTATTTTCTGCAGTTAGCTGCAAACTTTCACTTGGCGCTGGCTCATTCCTGACACCATGGGCGCCTGGTTGGCCACTGCAAAAACAGTGCTGGACTATGGCCTGCTTCATCAGGTTCTTCTTATGTTCTTAGGTGCAAGGAAGGAAGGAGGCTGATTTCCCTCAGGGATTCCTACACCTGAGAGTAAGAAGACAGGTCTGCACCACTGCTCTGGAAAGCAGGATCTTGCCAAGTTCTCCAGAACACCCCTCACACCACCCTACCAGGGCTAAAATGGAAAGAATTTGACTAGCAGGCAACAAGGTGAGGTAAATGTGCTGTTCCGGTGCCCCGCCCCTTCTTCTCCAGCCAACTCTCTCATCTTTGGCTCTTAAACGTCTGCTTGTTTGGAAAGCGTTCACAAATAAATGCCAGAATTGCCTGACTTGTCTGTCTCCCTTCCTAAAGAAAACCAACAGAATTAATTAAAATCCAATGTTCCACTGACTCACTGACTCTGAGTAATAGCATGCATAGTATATCATGTTTTCCAATTTAACCATCACACACACACACACACATAATAGAACAAACTGGAATTAAGCGAGATTTCAGTCTGATAGAAGGCAGCTCTTGATAGTCCCTGATGGAAGCGACTTGGTACGATCTGTACTAGCTCAATTTCAAAGCTGCAGCAAAGCATTGCTGGATGAAAAGTGGAGAAGGGAATCGGTGCTTACTTTTCAAAAAGACAGTCTCCAAGACTCTAGGATTATATGGGAACCTTGCCCACTGTCTTGAAAGGAAGCTCTCCTCCTTTTTAAGAGTTTGGAGATGGGCTGCAATAGCACATTGTCCAGCGGGGAAATATTCTGCGGCTGGATACGTACCATATATTGAAAGCACATGACTTCCCCCAGAGAATCCTGGGTGCTGTAGTTTGCCTCTCATAGGGATGCAATTCCCAAGAACCTTAGCGAACTACAGCTTCCATGATTTATCGGAGGAAACCATATGCTTTAAATATCTGGTTTATACCCAGCCAGCATATGATCAGAGATGTTTTCTTTAATATATAATATTAGTTCATTCTCTCTCTCTCTCTCTCTCTCTCTCTTTAAAGCAGGGTTGGGGCTGCTAATGAGAAGTAATAATAATAATAGTAATAATAATAATTTATTATTTATACCCCGCCCATCTGGCTGGGTTTCCCCAGCTGCTCTGGGTGGCTTCCAACAAAATATTAAAATACAGTGGTCTGTTCAACATGAAAAGCTTCCCTAAACAGGGCTGCCTTCAGATGTCTTCTAAAAGTCTGGTAGTTGTTCTTCTCTTTGACATCTGGTGGGAGGGTGTTCCACAGGGCGGGCACCATTACCAAGAAGGCCCTCTGCCTGGTTCCCTTTAGCTTTGCTTCTCGCAGTGAGGGAACCACCAGAAAGCCCTCGGAAGTGGACCTCAGTGTCCGGACTGAATGATGGGGGTGGAGACACTCCTTCAGGTATACTGGACCGAGGCCATTTAGGGCTTTAAACGCCAGCACCAACACTTTGAATTGTGCTCAGAAACATACTGGGAGCCAATGTAGATCTTTCAAGACCAGTGTTATGTGGTCTCGGCAGCCGCTCCCAGTCACCATTCTAGCTGCTGGTGTGATATATGTACCTATTTAAAGGAGAATTGGTTGAGCTACAAGACCAACAGTAGCAGCAAGAGGCGTTTTCTACTCACACCATGCTAATGCCCCAACTGTTATCAAAGCATTCTGGTGCCAGGGACTGGGCAGAGGAGGAACCGTGGGGAGCAGCTCCCCAGCCTGACCCTTCCAGATAAGAAGGAGAGAGTTCAGAATTACAACAGGGGTTTGAGGGAGGTCACAGATCAGAGGAAGATGAGGTGAAAAGTTGGGAAATAATGGGGGGAGGGGGAGGAGAAGGAAGAGGAAGAGGAAGAAGTACCAGGGGAGTGACAGCTGGTGGACTCAGTGTCTTTCGAAAGCATTCCAGACTCCCCCTCTCTCCCAGAACATGGCGGGCCTTGAAAGTAGGGGAGCAAAGAGCTCAAAGGCAGAGGGAGATTTTCAGCACCTGTAGCGATGACTCATAAGGAAGTTGGAGAGACGGAGGGGGTGGGGTTTTACTTGGTGCAACGCCACTATTCTGAGAGGCCACATTCAGTATGTCCTTTCATACTGCATCACGGTGTGGTACGATGGTTTGACATCAACTGATAGGAAGGGCCTACAGAGGGTGGTGAATACAGCACAAGATATTATGGGCTGTTCTGTGAATCCGCTGGATGAAATAGCGGAAGAACGTTGCCTCAGGAGAGTGAGGGAAATTCTCAGGGATGAGTCACACCCTGGCCAGCACTTTCTTGATCTCCTGCCCTCAGGCAAAAGATACAGTAACATGATTAGTTGCACCAACAGGGTAAAGAACAGCTTCTATCCATGGGCTGTTAGGCTGCTGAATGAAAAGATAACAACAGGGCAACTGACTTTCGGGTTTGGTGGGTGTGCGTTAGTAAATGAGGGGAATTAAGACTAAGAGAGCTGAGTGGGGGGTGCTCGTGTAATCTCACTGTATACAAGTTGTACAAGTGACAATAAAATATTTCAATTTCAATTCCCAAGCCTCTCTCTGTGAATATTGAATAAAAGCCAATGGGAAGGACTTTTCCTTGTCTTGTCCGTTCCTGGCAACCTGCCGTGGGATTGGTTCCTCTGCCGCCTGATGTCTGGGGATAAAAGAAGGCCGTTGTTATGATGGTGGTTTTATTATTAGGCTGTCAGTAGGCTTTTACTATGTTTTTTAATCACTGATGTTCTGTAATGTGTTTCAATGTTGTATACTGTCCTGGGGCCTTTTTATAAAAGGAAGCATAAAAACTGAAATTATAATTGTAGGAAGAAGAAGGAGCCACAGTTCAGTGGTAAAATGCAAACTCTACAGACAGAAGGTCCCTGGTTCAATCCTCAGTGTCTCCAAATAAATGAGCTGGGAAAGATCCTGACCAGTAGGAGCCACTACTGGTCAGAACAGGCAAACCCTGGGCTAGATAAGCCAATGGTCTGACTCTGTATAAAGCTGATCCATTTGTTCACAACTGCTGCATTTTACAAAATGCCTGCAATGGCAAAAGGTGCATAGTGGGCATGGCCTCTGCAACAAGCCACTGTTTAGACTGAAAAGAACACTAGAAACAAATGTGTCAGTGAACATCCAAATTTTGGTCCACATGCGAACATTGACAATCCCTGGTCAACTTTGTGGATTTCTGATAGCTTGGGAAAGAACATCACTCAGTTGCGACAATTGCCTGAATGGTCTGTGTGTCATCAAAATGTGTATGTGTGTGCTATACCTCTAAGTATCTACAGATCAGGGGTGGCTAATGAGTTGCCCTCCAGATGTTAAGGTAAAGGGACCCCTGACCATTAGGTCCATCCGTGACCAACTCCGGGGTTGCGGTGCTCATCTCGCTTTATTGGCCAAGGGAGCCGGCGCACAGCTTCTGGGTCATGTGGCCAGCATGACTAAGCTGCTTCTGGCGACCGTTTACCTTCCCGCTGGAGCGGTACCTATTTATCTACTTGCACTTTGACGTGCTTTTGAACTGCTAGGTTGGCAGGAGCCTCTAGATGTTGTTGGACTACAAATCCCATCAGCCCCTGCCAGCGTGGTCCATGGTCAGGGATCATGGGAGTTCAAGTTCCTCAATATCTGGAGGGCATCTTGTAAGAATAGAATAGAATAGAATAGAATAGAATAGAATAGAATAGAATAGAATAGAATAGAATAGAAGTATTCACACAATTCAGCTGGGAGTGTACACATTTGGTGAATGTCACCAAACTTTGGACAGCCACAATAATCTAAAAATACAGTTAATCATTAGTGTTGTCTGTACCTTAGAAATGAAAGTACAGATGCTTGGAAATAATTTCATTTATAGAATCATAGAATCATAGAGTTGGAAGAGACCACAAGGGCCATCGAGTCCAACCCCCTGCCAAGCAGGAAACACCATCAGAGCACTCCTGACATATGGTTGTCAAGCCTCTGCTTAAAGACCTCTAAAGAAGGAGACTCCACCACACTCCTTGGCAGCAAATTCCACTGTCGAACAGCTCTTACTGTCAGGAAGTTCTTCCTAATGTTTAGGTGGAATCTTCTTTCCTGCAGTTTGGATCCATTGCTCTGTGTCCGCTTCTCTGGAGCAGCAGAAAACAACCTTTCTCCCTCCTCTATGTGACATCCTTTTATATATTTGAACATGGCTATCATATCACCCCTTAACCTCCTCTTCTCCAGACTAAACATGCCCAGCTCCCTTAGCCGTTCCTCATAAGGCATCGTTTCCAGGCCTTTGACCATTTTGGTTGCCCTCCTCTGGACACGTTCCAGTTTCTCAGTGTCCTTCTTGAACTGTGGTGCCCAGAACTGGACACAGTACTCCAGGTGAGGTCTGACCAGAGCAGAATACAGTGGCACTATTACTTCCCTTGATCTAGATGCTATACTCCTATTGATGCAGCCCAGAATTGCATTGGCTTTTTTAGCTGCCGCGTCACACTGTTGGCTTATGTCAAGTTTGTGGTCAACCAAGACTCCTAGATCCTTTATGAAAAATCCAAAAACTGAGGTTCTAACAAAATTATTATATGACTTGCTATCTCTGGGCTTTTAATTAGTTAATCAGTTAATTTTTTCCCCTCTGTTTATTTAAGATACTTGCGATCCTACTCTTTCAGAGAGGCTTCCTTTAAACACACACACACACACACACACACACACACACACACATGTTCATTTCAGAGAACTGCCATTTCTCTTATAAGGATATATATATAGACCAAGGGAGAAGGAGGCAGTTGCCGTGCCAAGCTCACACATCAGAGCAATCTCATCCCTGGCGTTTGTGACAGCTGAATGAGTGCCGTGAATGGAGCATATAAGCATAGAACGGGTGCAAATAAGGTTTGTGTTCCTTGATGACATCTACCTGTTGCCAAGAGCGCTAGAAATTTAAACACCAGGTTGCTATAAAGTCCACATTGCTGAGTCATGACTATGTTCAATAAGAAAGTAGCCATTCCCTTTTTTAGTAAAGCAATGTGGTTTACGTTTAGGATTATGTTAGCAGTTAGCGGCACTTCTGTTACAATTCAGTTTTCCAGGGGATTATAACTTGGCTGTAAGCGGTTCACTTGGGGGATGAAGTTGAACAGAGACAAGGTCTTGGCTCAGCTACAAATGTGGGGTGTTGTTTTTTTTCTTTCCCCCTTTTTTCTTTCTGTAGCAAACTCTTAAAATATCACTCCAAGTAGTTGCATGGCACAAATATGGTGTGTGTGTGTATATATATATATATATATATATATATATATATATATATATATATATACTTAGCCATTTACAGGGAGACTTATACGATGTCTTACCGCAGTCAACTAGCTCAGAAACCACATTTCACAGACACTCAATCTGAAGGAATGCCTGCAGATCTGGAAGAATTCTCCATATTCACAGGGTGGAAAGGAAGGGGGAGGCAGGACAAGAGTCCACTATGCACAATCTCATGTCAAACATACAGCACAGATCCTGCAAGAGGAGAAGGAGGGCTTCAAGATTACCATTTTTGATAGAATCTCAGGGTTGTATCCATTAACTTGTTCTGTCAATGCAGAAATTTACCCTTGCGCAACAGAACCTGCCCTTGTCCCGTGGCAGAGCTTCATGGGGGCGTTGTGTGGCGCCCGCAGGGGTGTGGCACAGTGCCTGCGGGGGCGTGGCGCCCAGCACGGGGAGGGGGCAGCCATGATGGCACCCCACTGGGATCATGATGCCAGGGGCAGTGCGCTCCCCCCCTCTTCCTCCACCAGTGCCCCTGTCCTCTCCCCACACCCTCCCCAAATGTGCTCCAGAGGGTTGTGGAAGCCCACTGAACAGATTTAGGGGATGTGCAAGCGAAGGAGGGGGACGAGTTTTGTTGTTCAAGGGTAAATCCTTGTTCTGATGGAATGAACAAGTTGGATAACCACCATCACCCCAAAGATCTACCGACTAGAGCCAGATGCAAGAGACATGCTCTGAAAATGAAAGAAGACAGTGCCTCTGAGCATCTGCTGAGCACAGGGATTTATTCTGAATATCAGAACTTAACTGGGCGTTTCCAATCAATGCATCCCCTCCACATTGAAAATGTCTAGCAAACCAGATTGGTAATTGAATTCCTAGTGAGGGTATTTGGTGAGACAACATGACAGTGATGAGGAATTGAGGACTGGAGTGATCATTTTGTGGACAAAGTTGTATTGTAACTTTAGAATAAATGTGTTTTAATAATATTTTTTTAAAAAAGAAGAACAACTGAACTGAACTCACAGTCTTCCACACAAAAATCCACTCTCAATGTAATTCATTCTGGGGGTCCATGCACACCCCAAAAAATCTGTATCCAGAGGCACCACTTCTCCGCACTCACGCACCTCAATAGAGCGCTTCTGCACATGAACATGCAGCAAAATCCAGAAAAATACTTCCGGGTTTGCCACTTTTGCAACCCAAAATTTACATTACTCGAGAGTAACGTAACAGGAGGGTCTACTGTAAAAAGGTAAAGGGACCCCTGACCTTTAGGTCCAGTCGTGGCTGACTCTGGGGTTGCGGCGCTTATCTCGCTTCATTGGCCGAGGGAGGTCGAGAGGCTTTTGTTGATTAAACAGTTTATAAATCTTGTCAAATGAATAAATAAAGGTGCCCAGGCCCCTATTGGCCCCACCAAAACCCTCCTTTTTGGCAGGGGACCCAACAGGAGACGCGCTGAGCGAGTACATCTTCTCCTCTGTGCCACAAATCCATGTGCAGGCGCTGCCCCTACGCACAAGTTGATTTCATTACAGACTCCAGACATCCATTGTTAGGAAAGGAAACGCATACCCAAGGCCTCTCTGAAGCTGATTCCTCCTTGGAAATATTAATCATTTAATCTCATTTTGGACACCAGCTGAAGAGAACCAGCCAGGACTCTGGTTTCTGTTATGCCAATGAAAAACCGTGTGTGTGTGTGTGTGTGTGTGTGTGTGTGTTCTCACAAATGGACGTGTAGCACAGCCTCTTTTGAAAAGAACAAAAGCAAGCTGTAGGATTAATCCAGTTTATCCCCAATGTGGAGCTGGAGCATATTCTCTGGCTCTCGCCACGCGGGACAGAGAAATATATTTTGTCCGTATCCCAAAGCCTTTGCCCCCTTAGGAACGTTTTCATAACAGATCACGATGTTTGCAAGAACTAGACCAGAGGTGGCTTTCTCTGTCTGTAAATATGTCAAGAGCAAATTGGCCAGGGCAGGCTGTGGGATGTGATGGGGGGGGGGGACGACTTCTGTGTAGCTGGAATGTGCAGGAAATAGCTGTAACTATACTTATCCATAAAACAAACAGCTTAATCCCCACCGCCACCAAAATGGTGCCTCTCTCCTGCCCTGCTTTCACAGTAGCCCAGATGGAAGGGCTGGCCTTACTGCTGCGCTGCTCTCCAAATTGCTTTAAAAACTTAGCTCAAGTGTGTCATTAGGAAGAGGCTGTTCCCCTGGACTAACCGCGGTCACAACTACAGAACAGTGGGTAATTGAAAACCACTTCCCCCAGCCTAGCGATGTAACATGTAATAGAGCCGGCAATGTAAACTTTTTGTTTAAAATTGCCCACATTGCCAGCGACAGATCAGTGAATTAAACTTGGCAGGAGACCAAGGTCCTTCATAGACCGAATGTGTCGGGAACTCCTCAGCAAGTCAGTGTTGCCTCTGTGTAGAAAAGCAAATATAGTTTTCTATACGCCTTTCATTTCTTTCTTGTCCTGATTCCACCACGTGCAATCGAAAGCAGAGAGGGGAACGGGAGCTGGATTTGGACTACTGCAATGTGCTCTACGTGGGGCTACCTTTGAAGGTGACCCGGAAACTGCAATTAAACCAGAATGCGGCAGCTAGACTGGTGACTGGGAGCGGCCGCCGAGACCACATAACACCGGTTCTGAGAGATCTGCATTGGCTCCCAGTACGTTTCCGAGCACAATTCAAAGTGTTGGTGCTGACCTTCAAAGCCTTAAACGGCCTCGGTCCTGTATACATGAAGGAGCGTCTCCACCCCCATTGTTCTGCCCAGACACTGAGATCCAGCACCAAGGGCCTTCTGGCGGTTCCCTCACTGAGAGAAGCCAAGTTACAGGGAACCAGGCAGAGGGCCTTCTCGGTAGTGGCGCCCACCCTGTGGAACATCCTCCCTTCAGATGTGAAGGAAATAAGCAGCTATCCTATCTTTAAAAGACATCTGAAGGCAACCCTGTTCAGGGAAGTTTTTAATATTTAACGCTGTACTGTTTTTAACACTTGATTGGAAGCCGCCCAGAGTGGCTGGGGAAACTCAGCCAGATGGGCGGGGTATAAATTATTATTATTATTATTATTATTATTATTATTATTATTATTATTATATTTGCATTTTCAATCCAAGGTGGCGCTGGCCTGTTACGAGATGTGCTCGATCTGTTCTGCTGCACTTTACAGCCTGAAGTACACTGAATAATTATTGTCTTGCTTTGCCCGCACAATAACCTCATAGAGGGATGGAGCCAGTTCAGAATGCTGGCAAGTAGCTCCATGCAGAGCAGCCACCAGTGGCCCTGGAAAAGGCGTGTCACCTTCTAACCCGACATGCCCCCAGATACGCTTGATGTTTCCTGGTTGCCGGAGCAAGAATCTGCTACATCTGCTGATGTTTCGCTCCCATTCAAGCCAGGTACGCAAGCTGAAGCTTCCCACAATGTGCAGCTGCAGCAAAACAAGGCTTAAGGATGTTTCAGACCCTCCAAGTGTCCCTATTTTCCAAGGACAGTCTTGCATTTACAGAAGCCATCCTGGTTTCTGATTTGATCCCAGAATGTCCTGCTTTTCCTAAGGACGTCCCTATTTTCATCAGAGGAATGTTGGAGGGTGCGGAGTCATGCGACCCCCAAACCAAGGAGATAAGTAACTGTGCAACCTTTAGATGACATCTGAAGGCAGCCCTGTTTAGGGAAGCTTTTTAAAAAAATGTTTAATGTTTTTATATATGTTGGAGAGAAAAAAACATATAAAAACATTAAACTTTTTTTTATATATGCTGGAGGGACGCGGGCGGCGCTGTGGGTTAAACCATAGAGCCTAAGACTTGCCGATCAGAAGGTCAGCGGTTCGAATCCCTGCTACGGGGTGAGCTCCCGTTGCTCGGTCCCTGCTCCTGCCAACCTAGCAGTTCGAAAGCACGTCATGTGCAAGTAGATCAATAGGTACCACTCCAGCGGGAAGGTAAACAGCGTTTCCGTGCACTGCTCTGGTTCACCAGAAGCGGCTTAGTCATGCTGGCCACATGACCTGGAAACGGTACGCCGGCTCCCTCGGCCAATAAAGCGAAATGAGCACCGCAACCCCAGAGTCGGCCATGACTGGACCTAATGGTCAGGGGTCCCTTTACCTTTATATATGTTGGAAGGTGCCCAGAGTGGCTGGGTGGATGGGCAGGGTATATGTAAGAAAATTAGGATGGTGATGGAATAGGACATCCTATTTCCATCAGAGAAATGTTGGAGGGTGTGATGTTGGAGAATTCCATTGGGAACTGAAAGGGGAGAGGAAATTGCTGGTGATGCTGGAAGAAGCTAAGGAACTGAGATACGGCAGGGGAGTGCAAATCTCTGAGATCTCACATGGTAGACAATGCTGGAAGCAATAGAGGGTGTCAGATGTGTGTCCTGGTATTATGTGTGGCATCACAATGAAAATTGGAGTGCCCTTCTCAGAACATATACTATTTATAATAACCACACATATTTATCAGGTACCAAGGTATCCTATGCAAGTTCCTTGCTGCATTGGATAAATTGCTGTTCTTTGTTCTTACATGCAAGAGTGTTATTTGAAAGGGGTTCATGAGTTGCAGCTAGGAGGACATTTCCAATCAACATGATGCGAAGAGGCATATTTAATGGTATTATATTAATCTGTATTCATAGGCATGTCTGAAACAGATGAGGGGATATCAGGGTTTATCTGTTCAACCTTCTTCTTTCTTAGCTTTCTGGCTAATGACAATGCCTTTGACATTAAACAGCAACATCCACAGCTCCATTAAAAATATTATTCAGCTACACCAAAGGAGAGATAAGGGGGATAAATATGGACATAACCTTCTGGAATTGCTGTTGATCATGTCAAAAGTGCAGTCTTCAACATAACCAGACACCGGAAAGACCTTTCTGGCACAACGGTAGACAATTGGTACAAAACACTTTGGGAAATAGCTCTCCTTAACAAATAAGCTACAGTTGGCATGTGGACAGATCAAGAAAGATGTTGTGGTTTAATTTCATAACATATGCCAGTTTTCCAGAAAATGAACTATCCCTGCCATCAGCATTGGGCTGAATCTGGTTGGTCTAAATTTTAATTTAACCATAATTTATTATCTTCACTTGGAACCACCTTCCCAAATTCATCAATGTACCAGCACTTTACATTGTTTCATTGGTAACACAAGAGGAAACATGACTATTACTCATGCTTATTCGAAGCACAACCACAAGGGCTGCTGATTTAGCTGTTTAGCTATGCAGTGTTGAATGCGATCTGTTAACTCCATTCTATTCCGTTTCCCCTTTGCTATTATTTTTATTCAAACAATTCCATGAAGCAAGAACTTACACACTGAGCACTAGTAATGAACCATATGTTGTCGCTATTACTGCAAATTTGTTGTCCTATTTTTGCTGTGTACAAATGGCATTGAAAACTTGGTCTGTTTGTTTGTATCATTTAATATTCCTATGATCCCTGTCTATAAAATCAAATGAAAAGTTACTTTTTGAAAGGGGGCAGATTCTTCCTGTTGATGATGTGCTGCTATGTCCTTGTGTTGCTGTAGGGTGGAGCGAGGGAGAATCGGAGTCTGTTGTCTGCAGAGAAACCAGATTCTCATCTAAATAGCTTCATGTAGGTCAATGTGCCCTCAATAACGTTCATGGTACAAATTAATGGTCGCTGTCACCAGAAAGCAAACAAGGGTGAGTTAACCCTGGGACCCTGAAGGAGGATCTGTAGACTAAAGTGGAACCAAAACAGTTTCTGTTTCATTTTCACTTCCTTTCTTTGTTGAAATGCATCTTCTTCTGTCCAAGATCTGGAAAGCCAAAGTGAAACTTTGGCAGCTTCCCATTTATATACAGTGATACCTTGGTTTTCGAATGTCTCCATTGATGAACATTTCAGTTTTTGAAAATAATAATAATAATAATAATAATAATAATAATAATAATAATAATAATTTATTATTTGTACCCCGCCCATCTGGCTGGGTTTCCCCAGCCACTGTGGGTGGCTTCCAACAGAATATTAAAATACAAAAGTCTATTAAACATTAAAAGCTTCCCTAAACAAGGCTTCCATAAACCCAGAAGTAAATGCTTCGGTTTTCGAACACACCTCAGAAGTCAAACATGCCACGTGGCTTCCGCTGAGTACAAGATCCTCAGGCCTAGCTGCCGCCTATAGAGTTTTCAGTTTTCGAACATTTCAGAACTCGAACAGACTTCTGGAATGGATTATGTTTGAAAACTGAGGTGGTACCACTGTACTTCCATATCCTCCAACATTTCTGCAATGAAAATAGGGATGACTCATTCCATGATGATGATGATGATGATGATGCCCCACCTATCTGACTGGGTTGCCCCAACCAGTCTGGGCAGCTTCCAACATATTTAGCATAATAAAACATTAAACATTAAAAATAAACTTCCCTATTCAGTGCTGCCTTCAGATGTCTTCTAAAGGTTGTATAGTTACTTATCTCCTTGGCTCAGGGGTCGCATAACTCCATACCCTCCAACATTTCTCCAGTGAAAATAGGGATGTCCTAAGCAAAAGCGGGTCATTCCAGGATCAAATCAGAAACTGGGACAGCTTCTGTAAATCCAGGACTGTCCCTGGAAAACAGGGACGCTTGGAGGGTCTGTACTTCCTGTAAGCCTTGCCCAGCTCATGTGACTGGTAACAGCTCCACCCCAGCCCCACCCACAAAGAAATTCATTTCGGGAGTTTTCCTAAACTTAGATTATTAAGTTGTGGGTGAACATATCAGACGACACAGCAATTCTTCAAACAGCTCTTGTTTATTCACAGGCCAGAACAGAACTGAAGGGTTCAGCCAGTCTGCTTATATAGAGCTCCAGTACAATGCATCTGTAACAACTTTCTGTAACTATCCAATCACTGAATGTCACTTTCAATCCCTTATTTGCATATGTGGACCTGAGTGAAAACAGTATCCCCCTGCTACAGTATCCCCCTGCTGGCCCAGGGTGAGAACTTCAGTACATAACATAGATATTATCAGGGCTTCACAGCTCCTTTGCTCCAAATTTCAGAGGCTTCGCTAAGCTGTGACATCTTATTATTTAATGCACTTTGCTTAGATGCTCAAAAACTGTTCTTCTTCATCAAACAGGCAGATTTCAGCCTGAAACATGTGAAAACCAAAACTTCAAAAAGAAATGTCTCACCTGTCCTGTACATTCTTGTTTCGATGCAACAAAGCATTAATCTCCGCTGAATTGTGTCCCCTCTGTTACTGTGGTTTACAGAAATAGCCACAGGCTTGAAGTCAGATATGGCACTCAAGGGATCATCATTGTTGAAGGTTTTTGTGCCCAGTTTCCACATCTAGAATCCATATCATCCATATCATCATCATCATCATCACCATCATCATCATCATCATTCTGCCCTTCTACCCGAAGGCTCCCAGGGTAATACACAAACAATTCCTTAAAATACAACATTGTAACTCCTAATATAAAACCCCAAAACCAATAAATACCATAAAAAAGCAAGCCAGCTGCACGCGCGCACACACACACACACACACACACAAATCAATCATCCATCTTCATAAGCCTGAAGGAAAAGATGTGTCTTAACTTGATGTTGAACGTCCTTCTTTCTCAGCTTTCTGGCTAATGACAATCATTTTTGGTTTTAAATTAATCTTTATTAAATCTTAAAACACAGAAAAAAAGAAACAGAAAAAATATCAAGCTGTCAAAATCATTATGCACTTCATAGAAACAAACTGACACAGCATAGGATTGGCAGACAATAAAGTACTAAAAGGGGGGGTGGAATGTAAATTAAAATGAAAGTAAATAATTTTTAATTATTATTTTTAGTCTAATAAATCAGGAGCTCTGCAGTGCATACCCTATCCACATTCCTGTCCCCAGATACCTACTGAGACATCCCAGGCCACATCACATTTTGTTTTGTTTCCTTGCATATAAAAGTACTGTGATTTGGTGTTTCTTAGGTGATCCTCCCTACTCAATTTCCTCGCCCATTATGATCTTCATTTTTTAAAAAAAAATTAACATATAAAACACATACATTTACATTTACACAGTACACATACACAACACACTACCTTATTTTCATAACATAAAGCATACCTACATTACTCTATATAATACCTACCTACACTGCACCACATGGACACCCACTAAGTGACTTGACTTCCAGCTGTTCTTGTTACGCTACTTTATTTTTCCAACTAGCTTAAACACATTTCATTATTTCTTTAATCTCTTCTTCTATCTCGACTTTACTCTCCTTTCACTCTAATCATTTTCTGGATTCATTTTCTGTCAGAAATTCTACTTTTTCCATATAAATTTTGATGTATTCCTTAAAGATGGGACGTGGGTGGTGCTGTGGGTAAAAGCCTCAGCGCCTAGGGCTTGCCGATCGAAAGGTCGGCGGTTCGAATCCCCGCAGCGGGGTGCGCTCCCGTCGTTCGGTCCCAGCGCCTGCCAACCTAGCAGTTCGAAAGCACCCCCGGGTGCAAGTAGATAAATAGGGACCGCTTACTGGTGGGAAGGTAAACGGCGTTTCCGTGTGCTGCGCTGGCTCGCCAGATGCAGCTTTGTCACGTTGGCCACGTGACCCAGAAGTGTCTCCGGACAGCGCTGGCCCCCGGCCTCTTGAGTGAGATGGGCGCACAACCTCAGAGTCTGTCAAGACTGGCCCGTACGGGCAGGGGTACCTTTACCTTTACCTTATTCCTTAAAGATAGCCCACTCCTTACTCACTTTTTGTACCATATCTCCTCTTATCCTCCCTGTTAGTTCGGCAGTATGGAAGTATTCCATCATTTTAGATAACCAGTCTGTTTTGGTTGGGACGCTGCTGCTTTTCCAATTTTTGGCAATCAATAACCTTGCCGCCATAGTTGCATACATAAATATTGGTCTGACCGTTCTTTTTATTTCCTCTGACATGATACCTAGGAGAAAGGATTCTGTTTGTTGTTTTTTTCAAATCAATCAATCAATCAATCAATGTTTATTATGGTCCAGAGACCCAACAAATTGTTACAAAGCAATGCACAATTCAGACAGCCTACCTCCAGGTTAAACAAGCATTTTGTTCCGACTTAAAGAGAGGGATCATTGGTTCTTCCAACCACCGATAAAAACTTCACCACTGCTAATGTTCTAGCGTTTGTCCGGTCTTCCAATAGGAACCTGACATAGTGAGCCTCTGATTTTCCCGGGAAAGGAAACGAAAATCTAAACATCTTTTTCAGTTCGTTATAGATATTTTCCCAGAATCCCACTATCTCTTTGCACTCTGTTATGATCTTCAAGTGAGAAATTGGACTCAGCTATACAGCTGCAAATAAAAAGTTTTAAATGTAACAGAAGCGGCACAACAATGCAAACCAATACAGACAAGCATCATGCTCAGAATCGTCCCGTCGGCCATACGACACAAGAAACCAGACCAAGATTAACCAAACCAATTCATCGCAGATGGACAACCCTACAACAACAACAACAACCCCAGCTGAATGAAGCAACCAGGAAAAAACCACAAACTGAAGGACTGGTGATTCCCCCCCCTTTCCCCCTCTCTCCCCCCCAAAACATAGATTTAGTTAAAAAGTTTTAAATGTATTGTAAAGTGAAATATACAAATGTGACACTAGATGGCAAAAGTGAGCTATGCCAAATTCAATGTCTTTTTCAAAACGTTTTTTTAAAAAACAATAATAAAATAAAGCAATTTCAAAACACTTTTTTAATACGTGTGTAGATTCCCCCCTTGTTCCAAATCCGTTTTAGTCATGGATACAAGGCCTGCAAGGTTACGGAGCACCTGTTTCTTGTTTTAGTGCTCTGAGGAGGAACTTACCAGGAGCTGCCTTGCATTGAAGAAGAAGAAGGGTTTGGATTTGATATCCCGCTTTATCACTACCCGAAGGAGTCTCAAAGCGGCCAACATTCTCCTTTTCCCTTCCTCCCTCACAACAAACACTCTGTGAGGTGAGTGAGGCTGAGAGACTTCAGAGAAGTGTGACTGGCCCAAGGTCACCCAGCAGCTGCATGTGGAGGACCAGAGATGCGAACCCGGTTCCCCAGATTACGAGTCCACCGCTCTTAACCACTACACCACACTGGAGTCAGACCAATGATCCATCTAGCGCAGTATTGTCTACACTAACCAGCAGCTGCTCTCCAGGGCTTCCCAGATGTGCCTGGAGATGCCAGCGATCGGAGCTGGGACCATCTTGTATGTGCTGTACCACCAAACTATGGTCCCTCCACATCTGGGGATCTACGAGTCCCCCACCCCTGCCTCGTTGGAAGTCTCAAGCTTGCTTGCACCAGCCTCCTCCACCCCCCAGCTCTTACAAGCAGAATGATACACCGAGAAGGAGCTGGATGGTTTTGAAGATGCACAAACACCAGAGAGGCCTGTAGGACAGAACGGAAAATTTCAACATGGCAGTCCCGCCTGCTGGAGAGAATGTGGGCAGAAGTCCATTCCAAATGAGAGGTGCCAACAAGTCCAGGATCTTTCTGATTCCCAAGTTTCCCATGGGAAGGGAGTGTTGCGTTGGAATTTGGCGTTGCTTAGCTCGAATGCAACCTGCAGGGCAGAACATTCCTCACAGGAACAGGAGAATTTTCAGGCTTCGGGACTGGAGGAGATTCAAAAATGTGCATGAAAGAACTTTATTACGATACCATTTCACACACTGTACTTCTCATGACCACAATACAGTTGCAAGGGGGGAGGGAGAGGGAGGCGCGAGTCTTTGGGTTGCCAGTTCTTTTCCTTGAATTCTTTTCTTGCCCTAACAGCAGAGAGGTAGGGAGATGTTTGCTGGGTGTGGTTCCCCCATTACCACAACAGGAGATGCCACACCTGAATTCTTCACTCCTGTTCAGTTATTAAAAGGCATGAAAACCTTCCCAAGGGCTCCGCCAGACAATTTGATTTTGTTCAGCTTTCACCCTGATTTGTTGACACGGTAGTTATAATAATAATAATAATAATAATAATAATAATAATAATAATTTATTATTTGTACCCTGCCCATTTGGCTGGGTTTCCCCAGCCACTCTGGGCGGCTTCCAACAAAGATGAAAAATACACTAAAATGTCACATATTAAAAACTTCCCTGAACAGCTGTTTATCGCTTTGACATCTGATGGGAGGGCGTTCCACAGGGCGGGCGCCACTACCGAGAAGGCCCTCTGCCTGGTTCCCTGTAACTTGGCCTCTCGCAGTGAGGGAACCGCCAGAAGGCCCTCGGAGCTGGACCTCAGTGTCCGGGCAGAAAGATGGGGGAGGAGACGCTCCTTCAGATATACTGGACTGAGGCCGTTTAGGGCTTTAAAGGTCAGCACCAACACTTTGAATTGTGCTCGGAAACGTACTGGGAGCCAATGTAGGTCTTTCAAGACCGGTGTTATATGGTCTCGGCGGCCACTCCCAGTCACCAGTCTCCCTGCCGCATTCTGGATTAGTTGTAGTTTCCGGGTCACCTTCAAAGGTAGCCCCACGTAGAGCGCATTGCAGTAGTCCAAGCGGGAGATAACCAGAGCATGTACCACTCTGGCGAGACAGTCTGCAGGCAGATAGGGTCTCAGCCTACGTACCAGATGGAGCTGGTAAACAGCTGCCCTGGACACAGATTTAACCTGTGCCTCCATGGACAGCTGTGAGTCCAAAATGACTCCCAGGCTGCGCACCTGGTCTTTCAGGGGCACAGTTACCCCATTCAGGACCAGCAAATCCTCCACACCTGCCCGCCTCCTGTCCCCCAAAAACAGTACTTCTGTCTTGTCAGGATTCAACCTCAATCTGTTAGCCGCCATCCATCCTCCAACCGCTTCCAGACACTCACACAGGACCTTCACCGCCTTCACTGGTTCTGATTTAAAAGAGAGGTAGAGCTGGGTATCATCCGCATACTGATGAACACCCAGCCCAAACCTCCTGATGATCTCTCCCAGTGGCTGCATGTAAATGTTGAAAAGCATGGGGGAGAGGACAGAACCCTGAGGCACCCCACAAGTGAGAGCCCAGGGGTCTGAACACTCATCCCCCACCACCACTTTCTGAACACGGCCCAGGAGGAAGGAGCGGAACCACTGTATGACAGTGCCTCCAGCTCCCAGCCCCTCAAGACGGTCCAGAAGGATGTTATGGTCGATGGTATCAAACGCCGCTGAGAGATCCAGCAGAACTAGGAAACAGCTCTCACCTTTGTCCCTAGCCTGCCGGAGATCATCAACCAGTGCGACCAAGGCAGTTTCAGTCCCATGATGAGGCCTGAATCCCGACTGGAAGGGATCCAAATGGTCCGCTTCTTCCAGGCGTGCCTGGAGTTGTTCAGCAACCACTCGCTCAATCACCTTGCCCAAGAATGGAAGATTTGAGACTGGGCGATAATTGGCAATCGTGGCCGCATCTAAAGATGGTTTTTTAAGAAGTGGTTTAATAACCGCCTCTTTCAGAGGGTCTGGGAAGGCTCCCTCACGGAGGGAAGCATTCACCACCCCACGAAGCCCATCGCCCAGTCCTTCCCGGCTAGCTTTTATAAGCCAGGATGGGCAAGGATCCAGGAGACAGGTGGTTGGCTTCACTCGTCCAAGCAGCCTGTCCACATCCTCGGAGGATGTTATATGAGCATAACGTATCTTTCCATTCATCCTCTACTTTTCAGCGCATTTCCCCATCACATTCCAAACTGCAAATAGCCTGTTGTTTTCTGGGTGGATTCCAACATAGCTCTAAATCTTTCGTTCCATCAGTCCAAGGATTTCTCTTTGCACAACAGAAAGTTCTCCCCTGTGCACACCCTAAATCAGTGTTTGCCAAACTTGGGTCTCCAGCTGTTTTTGGACTACAACTCCCATCATCCCTAGCTAGCAGGACCAGTGGTCAGGGATGATGGGAATTGTAGTCCAAAAACAGCTGGAGACCCAAGTTTGGCAAACACTGAACTCAGCTATACAGGTCAATTCATAACATTATATTTTTATTATTTTTATTTTTGAAAAGTTTTATTGTTAAAATAATTCAGCATTAATACACACATATTGCGAATATACAAACATACATTTCATACAATCCTTACCTACACTCAGTCCCACAGATAATTCCTTTTCCCATCACCATCCCTCACCCCACCTTTGTGTTAGACTTCCAATCTACTCAATTGCAATTTCTTTCCACTTCTATTACTTTCTTTCACACACCTTTAACCTAATTTCATACTTCTTTTTCTATTACACATTGTTATCCATCTTATTTAGTATTCCAGTATTTAAAACAGAACTTGTTTATTCTAATAGGAGTTCTGATTTTTCAATATGGTTTTGCAAGTATCCTTTAAACACCTTCCAGTCCCTGTCTATCTTCTCTTTTAATATCCTTCCAATTTCTCCCATTGTTTTGAATATATTGTAGTACTCCAATATGAATTATTGGAATTCATAACATTATAAATGCATTATAAAAATGTGACACCAGACAGCGCTATAGAGCAGCAATCCAAAGTCAATGAAAATTTCCATTGGGAGCTCTCTTTTTTAAATAGCTTTTTTATAGCGCTTTTTATATCTGTGTAGATCCAGCCACTGCCCTAAATCTGGGCCACCTAAACCAGCAGCTCAGCAAGGTCAGTATCATCCAGACAAAGACAGTGAAAAGGGCAGTGATCCAGTTTAAGAAAAACAACAGACACTTTATTTATTAACTTCCGTTTATGCAGTCCAGGCCTCTTTATATTCACATCCACACCATATATTTAAAGAACATTTAAACCACTTTGACAGTCAAGGGTTGCCCCAAAGAATCCTGGGAACTGTGGCTTCCCTACCAAGCATAAGCATTCCATAGGTTGTAGCACAATGGCTGATCCACATAGAAAGCAGTGGGTGGATAACAATAATAATAATAGCAACAACAACAACTTATAACCTGCCCATCTGGCCAGGCCTCCACAGCCACTCTGGGCAGCTTCCAACAGGAAATTAAAAACATCAAAAACATCAAACATTAAAAACTTCCCTATACAGGGCTGCCTTCAGATGTCTTCTAAAAGTCTGATAGTTGTTTACTTCCTTGACATCTGGTGGGAGGGTGTTACACAAGGCAGGCACCACTACCAAGAAGGCCCTCTGCCTGGTTCTCTGTAACCTCACTTCTTGCAGTGAGGTTACCACCAGAAGGCCCTCGGAGCTGGCCCTCAGTGTCTGGGCTGAACGATGGGGGTGGAGACGCTCCTTCGGGTATACTGGGCCGAGGCCGTTTAGGGCTTTAAAGGTCAGCACCAACACTTTAAATTGTGCTCAGAAATGTACTGGGAGCCAATGTAGCTCTTTCAAGACCGGTGTTATATGGTCTCAGTGGCCACTCCCAGTCACCAGTCTAGCTGCCGCATTCCGGATTAATTGCAGTTTCCAGGTCACTTTCAAAGGTAGCCCCACATAGAGCACATTGCAGTAGTCCAAGCAGGAGATAACCACAGCATGCACCACTCTGGTGAGACAGTCCATGGGCAGGTAAGGTCTCAGCCTGCGTACCAGATGGAGCTGGTAGACAGTTGCCCTGGCCACAGAATTGAGCTGCGCCTCCATGTACAGCTGTGAGTCCAAAATGACTCCCAGGCTGCGCACCTGGTCCTTCAGGGGCACAGTTACCCCATTCAGGACCAGGGCGTCCTCCACCCCACCCACCCCCTGACCCCCAAAACCAGTACTTCTTCTTGTCAGAATTCAACCTCCATCTGTTAGCCACCATCCATCCTCCAACCGCTCAACCACTGAATTGCTTTGTCATGGAGGTTGGGATCATTATAGCATTTCTCTCCCCTCTATGATCCCCCCAGTTTCAGAAAGTTGCTCAAGGCAAGACAAGAAACAGCAGTTCTTTCTCCCAAGAGAGACCTGAAATTCTTCCATTCCCCAGCAAAGGTCGCACCACACTTTTATAGTGCGTGCCCTCGAAAAAAAATCTGGGAACTATAGCTTACCCCTCCCAAAGCTACAGTTTCCAGCACCCTTTACAAACTACAGTTGCCAGGATTCCTTAGGGAATGTAATGTACTTTAAATGTGCTGTAAATTTATGGTGTGGATATGACCTGTCTTTTAATGACATCATTTCTCAGGACAACTTCTGGCACACATTGAGGCCCTCGGAGCTCTCCAGAAATTCCCAGAACTCTCCTGCCCTTCTAGTGCCAACCTCTCCACAAATATCCCTCCCACTTTAAACTTTGTGTATAAGGCATACATTGCCTTTACGGTAAGATAAATAGATCTCAATCAGTGCATTTCTGGACTGGAGACCAGATCAGAGATCACCTCTCTTCCCATTACAATTTGAAAATGTGGGTTGTTTTCATTGTCCCCTGCTCCATGGCTGTTTAAACAGCAGAGGGGGAAGGAAGAGGAGTCCATGACATGGAAAATTAATTTTGGAAACCTTTAGCGCTGCAAAGTTGCCAAGGGTTCCCTCCCCCCCCCCCGGCCGCCGCAAACTGTGCTGAGGAACTCTCAGCTCTTCTGGAGCAGCTATTTTTAAACCACATGTCAAATTTTACAGTTGAGGCTGACGAGGCCGTTAATGGAGAACAAGAGAGCGGGAAGGACGTTAATAAGACTCTGGACATTTTGGTATTTGCATGAGGAGGTGAGCGGCAGCTCCTCAGAGCCTAAGATCCAGGCAAAAGTTCTAAGGACCAATGAGGCCCAAAGATCTAACGCAAACAAGCTATTTCAATGCACTCCTAGTGGAAGTTGACTCTGAACAGCAAATAGCACAAGTCTAGGCAGTGGGTTACCTCAGTAGCAGGCGTGACAACTCTATGTGGCTAAGGCCTCTACTACTACTACTAATAATAATACTAATACTACTACTACTACTACTAATAATAATAATAATAATAATTTATTTAGACCCCGCCCATCTGGCTGGGCCTCCCAAGCCACTCTGGGTGGCTTCCAACAGTATATTATTATTATTATTATTATTATTATTATTATTATTAAAGCAACAACATCAAACATTAAAAACTTTCCTAAACAGGGCTGCCTTCAGACGTCTTCTAAAAGTCAGATAGTGTCCTGTTGTCCTTTTCCACAGGGCAGGCACCACTACCGAGAAGGCCCCCAATGTCCATTGGGATGGGGCTCAGGGCCCCTCCCCCAATCTTGAGGGGTCAGAGGCCTGGTGATGTCGCCCCAATACAATGCAGCCTGTTGAGAAGTCACCAGGATAGGCATTCGATCCAAGAACTTCAAGCACTGAGAGGAGATCGCTGCCAGAACAGCAGGTGAAGCAGTACCAGATTTGTGGTGAAAGACCAACTGGTTCACATAACATCTGTGAAAGGGCTGCAGCGAGCAAGCTACCTATTGGTACGGTAGTCAAGTAGCAAAACATAATACAGGCCCAAGACTTGACTGAGGATTTCTCTGTGTGAGGCTCTGTAGGAGTCAAAACCATTTGTGTGGACGACACTGTGAGCCTATTGTACTCACAACTGGCATTCCCCTCCCCTCAATCAGCCCCATTGTTGAAAGATATTTATTGGGTTTCTGATTTATAATGTAGCCTCTACAGAGAATGCATTAACTTTGCCTCATCCCAAAGTGAATGAAGTCAATGGGAAGACTGTGTTTTGGCATGTGTTTTTGGCACACCCCTGCACACAAGGTCAGGTGGGAGGAGAGAGAATGATTTGCATGCTAGTAGTAAGACACGGCCCTGGAAGGTCTGTTTGGTTATACTAAGAGAGAACAGAACAAGAAAACTCTGCAGCCAACAAAGAGCTTGTAAGGAACCGACAACTGTCAGTTCATCTTCCCCAAGCAACTATGGCCTTCTAGATGTTGATGGACTACAGGTCCCATCATCCCTGACCACTGGTCATGCTGGCTGGGGCTGATGGGCATTGGAGTCCAACAACATCTGGAGCGTCATAGGTCCCCCACCTCTGCTGACGTAGGGCTTTGTAGGTAAGCTTCTTCTTCCTCTTCCTCTTCCTCCTCCTCCTCCTTCTCCTCCTCTTCTTCTTCTTCTTCAATCACTCATAGCCAAGTAAGATTGTCTTCCGTGAACACAGTTTTAACTGTGAGTCAGTAAGTAACTGTGGGGGCCAATTCTGGATCCACACGTCCTTCCACAGTGTGGACATAGGTTTCCGGGCGGGAGTTGATCACAGTGAGGGTGTGCCAAGCATGCCTTGCTCTTAGCACGTTTCTCCCTTTTGTTCTGAGTTTGAGCATCTTCAAAGCCCATGACACCTTTGGTAAAGGCTGTTCTCCAATTGGAGAGCTCGCAGGCCAGTGTTTCCCAGTTGCCGGTGTTTTTACTACCTACAATTGTAGGTAAGCACCAGCATCTTGAAGGCAGCTCCGGAGTAGACAGGAAACCTGTGACACCAGTGAGGTATATTCCCAACAATTGGCCCCTGTTGGTCTCCTGGCAGTTGCATTCTGGATTAAGTGAAGCTTCTGGACCATCTTCCAAGACTGCCACATATGTAACTACTGTGGTAATCTAAACATTTACACAATTGTACATTCTGGCATAGGGATGCGGGTGGCGCTGTGGGTTAAACCACAGAGCCTAGGACTTGCTGATCAGAAGGTCACGGTTCGAATCCCCGCGACGGGGTGAGTTCCCATTGCTCAGTCCCTGCTCCTGCCAACCTAGCAGTTTGAAAGCACATCAAAGTACAAGTAGATAAATAGGTACCGCTGCAGCAGGAAGGTAAACGGCGTTTCTGTGCGCTGCTCTGGTTCGCCAGAAGCGGCTTAGTCATGCTGGCCACGTGACCCGGAAGCTGTATGCCGGCTCCCTCGGCCAATAAAGTGAGATGAGCACCTCAACCCCAGAGTCGGTTATGACTGGACCTAATGGTCAGGGGTCCCTTTACCTTTATCTTTACATTCTGGCATGGTCATTTTATCACACACACATTGAGAGGGGGAGCTATTGACAAATAGAGCAGATTGCCTCACCTTCCCTAATAAACAAGAAAATGTGTCCAGTACATTGCACAACAGCAGGAAACAGGTCAAACGGGCAGGTAGGAGGGCAAAAGAGCACATGTTTTGATCATTGCTCCAACAGCCCCACCTTCTACAACCAAAAGTTGCGTGCTTGCTTGCTTCAGACCCAGAACAAGAAATAAAAATGATCCACCCAAGAGCAAGTCTGAGAACTAAACGCAGATAGAATGTGATTTTTTTCATACTGTAAATTACTCAGATTCTCAAATATTTAGGCTGCAACCCTAACCCCACACACTTTGGGCTCAGGGAGTAAACCCCGCTGATTCCAATGAGAGTTTAACTCACCTTCTGGAAGGCATAGAGACTTAATTATGAAAAAACTTGGATAGAAGTGAAAAAAGACTTGGAGATCTGGTCAAATCTGAAGCTTTCCTTGTTAGGTCGAATTGCAGTTATAAAAATGAATGTATTGCCAAGAATGTTGTTTTTGTTCCAAGCATTGCAAATAATGGATAAGACGGATTGTTTCAAGAAGTGGCAAAAAGATATATCTAAATTTGTCTGGCAGGGCAAAAAGCCCAGAATAAAGTTTAAGATACTAACGGATGCAAAGGAAAGAGGGGGATTTGCCCTGCCAGACTTTAAACTGTACTATGAAGCGGCAGCTTTCTGCTGGTTAAGATATTGGCTACTTCTTGAAAATACAGATATTTTGGATTTAGAAGGTTTTAATAATATCTTTGGGTGGCATGCATATTTGTGGTATGACAAGGTTAAAGCACACAAAGGTTTTAAAAACCATATTGTCAGAAAAGCACTATTAAATGTCTGGACTAGATATAAAGATTTGTTGGAAAACAAAACCCCAAGGTGGTTGTCGCCAATGGAAGCTAAGGCAGTTAAAAAGTTAAATATGGAGTCTAAATGGCCAAGATATTGGGAAATTCTGGAAAAGGAAGGGGACAGACTGAGATTGCAGAGCTTTGAGAAATTAAAAGGGAAAGTGAGAGATTGGCTGCACTATCATCAAATAAATGAAGTGTTTAAAATGGACAGTAAAATTGGCTTCCAGGTGGAAAAATCAAAATTGGAGACTGAACTGTTAGAATCCAGCACTAGAAATTTGTCAAAAATGTATAATTTGCTGCTGAAATGGAATACACAGGATGAAACGGTTAAATCAAGTATGATTAAATGGGCTCAGGACATTGGTCATAACATTATGTATGCTGACTGGGAGAAGTTGTGGACCACCGGGATGAAATTTACGGCATGTAATGCCTTAAGAGAAAATATTATGAAGATGATCTATAGGTGGTACATAACCCCAGTCAAGCTAGCAAAGATTTACCATTTGCCTGATAATAAATGTTGGAAATGTAAGGAAAAGGAAGGTACATTCTTTCACCTCTGGTGGACGTGCCCGAAGATTAAGGCATTCTGGGAAATGATCTATAATGAACTGAAAAAGGTATTTAAATATACCTTCCCTAAGAAACCAGAGGCCTTTCTCTTAGGTATTGTCGGCCAAGGGGTGTTAAAGACGGATATAACTTTTTTTATGTATGCTACAACAGCAGCAAGAATACTTATTGCGAAGTACTGGAAGACACAAGAGCTACCCACCCTGGAAGAATGGCAGATGAAGGTGACTGATTACATGGGTTTAGCAGAAATGACGAGCAGAATCCGAAACCAGGGAAGAGAAGCAGCGGAAGAAGAATGGAAAAAATTTAAGGACTATTTAAAGAAATATTACAAAATTAATGAAAGTTAGAATGATGTTGGATTAGAAAATAAATGGTTACTATTAGTAATGGATAAGACAAAGAGAATAAGGAAGAGTAAATTAAATTAAAATAAGGGAAGATTTGCTGAATAATTGATTAGAAATTGGAATACAGAAAAGGGAGGCATGAGGAAGTCGGAGAAGAAAGGTATAAGAAAATAAGATCTGAAATTGTACTTGTTTTTGTTTGTTTGTTTGTTGTGTTTATTGTGTTGTATTGTTATGTTTTTGTGGTTATAAAAAATTCTTTAATAAAAATTATATTAAAAAAAAATGGAAGGCATAGAGACTCACCTTTCTAAAAAATAAAATAACGGAAGCTCAGATTCTGGGTCCCTTTGCAGGTATGGGCCCTGAGTCAATTACTCAACTTGCACCATAGATGAACTGGCCTTGAGGATAAATGTTCAATAAATCAGTTGTCTGGAAGTGGCTGTTGTGTTTTATTTAATTCTGAGCAGAAGCAAGAATTTCCCAAAAGTTCTGGATCCCACGCAACGACTGCGTCTTTCTTATCTGAAAAAGCTGCATCTGGAAAGCCACCCGCCTGCCCCAAGCCAAATCTCCGTCTAAAATTTCCGTGCACAGTTAAAGGGATCAAATATCCCTCCAGAAACAGGTCTCCTAAGTCACTTGGCTCACAGCGTTTTCATTCAGATTGAATTAAAAGAGTGGTAAATCTTCTGCACACAGCCTGGGAACTTTGCTTCGCAAAGCATTCCCAGCGTATCCCATTCAGCTTGGGGAACTGCTACGTTGGGTTGGGTCCCAAAATCTATTTCAGAAAACAGAACCGGTTGGTTTCGCACAGCAATCAGGTTTTTTTCTCCTCTAGTGGCAAAGCAAAGGGAAGCCATGGATCATTTTGATGTCCTGTCCTCAAACTACTGGTGTCAGAGCAGCCTGGAAGTAAATGTTGCCATTCAGAAGGCAGGTGAAACCTCATTCCTTAAGGCAGACTTCCCCCAAGCTGGTGACTCTCCAAATGTTTTAGGAGTCCAGCAGTATCTGAAGAGCAGCACTGTCTTTCTATTTAAAGTAGAGTAATCAGTTCCAAATTTGTATCTGTCCATACGAACAAACACATGCAATTCTTATGCACCTCCGTGTCCTCCTTTCTGGTCATCCATTTCTTATTTGGCAAGGCAGGGTGTTATGTACTGAAGTTCTCACCCTGGGCCAGCAGGGGGATACTGTAGATAGTTATGCAAATAAGGGATCGAAAGTGACGTTCAGTGATTGGATAGTTTTAGAAAACTGTTACAGTTACGTTGTACTGGAGCTCTATATAAGCAGGCTGACTGAACCCTTCAGTTCAGTTCTGGCCTGGCCTGTGAATAAACAAGAGCTGTTTGAAGAATTGCTGTGTCGTCTGATATGTTCACCCACAACTTAACACAGAGGTACCATCTTATTCACCGTAGGAAATCTTGTCGCTGAACGATTCTTGTGAGTCTCCAAACTTAAGGGGTTAAGAAATTAAATATGGCACTGCTCCTCTGACCCACAGCCTTCCTAGACCCCTCTGGTGTCGCAAAGAGAGGTCCACTTCTGTTTTCAGTAGGCAGAGTGGGCAAGAGGATGAACAGGGCAGGATCCAGCTACATATGCGGCCTAGGACCCACGTACCTACGGGACCACCTCTCCTGGTATGCCCCACAGTGGACCTTAAGGTCCACAAATGACAACACTTTGGAGGTCCCAAGTTTCAAGGTGGTTAGATTGGTCTCAACTAGGACCAGGGCCTTTTCAGTACTGGCCCCGACTTGGTGGGACGCTCTGTAACAAGAGACTAGGGCTCTGCGGCACTTGACATCTTTCCGCAGGGCCTGCAAGACAGAGCTGTTCCGCCTGGCCTTTGGTTTGGACTCAGTCTGACCCTTATGTTTTCCTTATGGTTTTGATCTATGGGCTACTATTAAAATGAGGCTGCATTTTAAATTGTATTTTAACCCGTATTTTAAATTGTCCCCCCCATTATGTTTTTATTGTAATTTTACTGGTGTTAGCCGCCCTGAGCCTGGCTGTAGCCGGGGAGGGCAGGGTATAAATAAAATTATTATTATTATTATTATTATTATTATTATTATTATTATTATGGGGGTGGGGGAGGGGAGAGGAAGAGGAAGCTCTGTTGTGTGAATAGTAGTCCCTTGGGCCAATGGAACTGCAGCGTCGGATACATGGCCCAACCTAATTAGAGAACCAATGAGGTATAGGGTTTAAGGGGCTCCCCTCAAATCTATAACAATATACATACCGTATTTTTCCCTCTATAACACGCAGATTTTTTCTCCTAAAAAGGAAGGGGAAATGTCTGTGCGTGTTACTGAGCGAATGTGTGGTCCCTGGAGCCAAATGGTGCAAGTGGAGGCAAAAAAAATCAGGCAAAAATCAAATCGCGCGTCTAGGAGAAGGGAAACCTGAAAAGAGGAAGCGGCTGCTTTCCTGCATTCTGCCTCAGGGTCTTACTGCCCACCCGCCTCTGTTTCCTTGCTGTGTTTGCTCAAATGGAACAAAGAGCAGGGAAAGCCCCTCCCCTCCAGGCAAGCAGAGGGGAAAGCAGAGTGTGCTGCTGAAAACATGCAGGAGAGAGAGAGAGAGAGAGAGAGAGAGAGAGAGAGAGAGAGAGAGAGCTGGCTTGGGTGGGTAGGTGAGGGAAAACTTTTGCCTTCCTTTCCTCCCTCCCGTTATACCCCTCTCCTGCATTCTTAGCCAGCTGCTTCTCTGCACACCCCTCTCCTGCTCCTTGTTCCTTCTGTGTTTTTCTTTCCCTCCCCACTTAAAATGTGGTTAGAAAGCATGGATCCACATGGATCCTCAGGATCTTTGCATTGGGTCACCCCAAATTCACCATCAGATCACATAGCATGTCCATGGCTACAGCCTGCCCCCCAAAAATCACGTACCCACTGTTGCCTGGGGCTGCAATGGTGCAAAAACGTGGTTACAAAGCATGGATCTACATGGATCCTCAGGATCTTTGCATTGGGTCACCCCAAATTCACCATCAGAGCACATAGCATGTCCATGGCTACAGCCTGCCCCCCAAAAATCACACACCCACTGTTGCCTGGGGCTGCAATGGTGCAAAAACGTGGTTACAAAGCATGGATCCACAGGGATTCTCAGGATTTTTGCATTGGGTCACCCCAAATTCACCATCAGATCACATGTCTGTGGCCACAGCATGAAGCACAAAAATGATACATCCACTGTTTCATTCAGAATGTTTTTCCCCTTGTTTTCCTCCTCTAAAAACGATGTGCGTGTTATGGTCAGGTGCGTGTTATCGAGCGAAAAATACACGGTATATGCAGTACATATGGAGGGGGCCCACACATATACATAAGTATATTGCACAGTTGTATTAGTGTGGTTTTTTTTATTGGTATCTGTTTCTGCATACAGTGCATGCCACATTTCTGTAGTTTTTAGATATTTCTTTTCTTTTTTCATTTTTTTTAAAAAAATATTAATTTTCCATTTAAACACATATACCGGTGTTTATCACATCATTATTATCGACTTTACTTCTTTGGCTCTTTGTCGACTTCCTTCCCTCCCTCTTGGCTTTCAAAACTAACCTTTATATCACAGCATTTTATATATTTTCCAATTCTAATATAACTCATTACTAATTCCCTCAAAATTTAAATAAATATAGACAGGTAAAAAAATTCTTATTACAAGTCTTCAAATAACCCTATTAGTGTTGTTAGTTGCTCACAATGATCTTTCAAATACAGAGGTACCTTGGTTTACAACCATAATCCGTTCCACAGGTCCGTTTGTAAACCAAAACAGGTTGTAACCCAAGGCGCGCTTTTGTCAATGGGGCCTCCAAAAAAAATTTGTTCGTAATCCAAAAAAAAAGGTTGCAAACCAGGACACGCACTTCTGAGTTTGACGTGCTTATAATCCAAAACATATGCAAACCAAGGTACCACTGTTTTGTATAATTTTACTCCAGTCTTTTTGATAGTGCTGGTTTCGGATTTTTCCCATCAGCTTCACCAGCTCCGCATTTTCACCTGCCACTCTTCCTTTGCTGGTACATTTTTTAAATACAGTGGTACCTCCGGTTACGAACTTAATTCGTTCCGGACGTCCGTTCTTACCCCAAAACCATTCTTAACCTGAGGCGCGCTTTCACTAATGGGGTCTCCTGCTGCCGCCAGGCCGCCGGCGCATGATTTCCACTCTCATCCCGTGGCAAAGTTCGCTACCGGGAGCATCTACTTCCAGGTTAGCGGAGCTTGTTACCTGAAGCGTTCATAAGGAGGAAAGTATGTAACCTGAGGTTCCACTGTATTTCTTATGTGTTCCCATATCTAATAAGAAGACTGGTGGATGGTGGTCTTGTAGCAAGGTTAAAGCTTACTGGGAAATGGTATACAATGAATTGAAAAGGATGTTCAAAATAACTTTTATATATATATATTAAAAAAAAACAAAATTGGAAGCTTTTCTTTTGGGGAATTATAGGGACAGAACAACCTAAATTGTATAGAAATTTATTCATGTATGTGACTACAGTGGCAAGAATGTTACTTGCACGAAAGTGGAAAGAAGCAGAAGTCCCAGCAAAGGAAGAATGGATACAAAAACTTATGGAATATGCAGAAATGGCAAAACTTACCGGAAAAATAAGAAATCAAAATAACAAACTTTTTATAAAGGAATGGAAATGGTTTATTGAATATTTACAGATAAATTGCAAACAGATAAAAACATTGGCAGGGTTATTGTAATAACCTGCAGTTTCATAAGTGTATATTTAAAGTAGATAATTAAATGAGCAAATTAAATGAATTTGGATATGCAGAAGATCTTTAAAAATAAATTTAAGGAACCACAGAAAGAGGGGGAAGGAAGTCAAACTTTGAAATGTTAAATTGATTGTAAATCTAATGAAATGCATAAACTTGAAAAGCATAAAAACTTTTTTGTTAAAAAAAAGAAGATTGGTGGAACGAATGCTGTTCTCTGCTGCCAGGTAGTGTAGAATCACCATAAACAGCAACGATAGCAGCAAGCACCTCCCCTAGGGCATACCATGACCACTTTCCCATAATTGTTGACTCTGAAGTTCCTCCAAGCCATGCCAGCTGTAATGGTTATAGGGGTTGCTCATGCGTAAGTTACTGCCACTCTGGGCTTGGTTGCCTGGTTAAACCTTTCTTGTCTGGACAGCCATTAGCTCCGTGGCTGCTCAGTCACTAGCAGAATCCGTCAGTGGGCGTTTCTTGAACTTCTTCCAACACAGAAGTTCTTTGCCGCCAAGTCTCCTCCTACTCTCCCTGCGCGAACGTCTTCTGCGCAGGGTGGGTGTGGGCAGAGGAGGATCTGTGCTCTCCCCGCTGGTCTCCGGCGAAGAGTCCTGGAGCCCTTGTACCGATTCCCCCATCAGCCCCCCTTCACCCCTGGTGTTACGCTGATTGCCTTCCCCAGCAGATGGGCTGCCTCTCCCCCTGCTGGGCCCCTCTCCAGCATCGCTCGGGAGCCTTGCCTCCTCCTCTAGCTCCGATGGCAGTTCCCTGACACCAGCATTCCTTCTGGATAAGATTCAGCAAACAGGGAGCAAAAATTCAGAATTATGGTAATAGGCTCAGAGCAAGCCCATGGATCTCAGGTTATATCTTAGGTCAGGGGTCAGCAAACTTTTTCAGCAGGGGGCCGGTCCACTGTCCCTCAGACCTTGTGGGGGGCCGGACTATATTTGTGGAGGAGGGTGGAAATGAATGAATTCCTATGCCCCCCAAACAACCCAGAGATGCATTTTAAATAAAAGCACAATTGTACTCATGTAAAAACACCAGGAAGGCCCCACAGACAACCCAGAGATGCATTTTAAATAAAAGCACGCATTCTACTCATGTAAAAACATGCTGATTCCCAGACCGTCCATGGGCCAAATTTAGAAGGTGATTGAGCCGGATCCAGCCCCCGGGCCTTAGTTTGCCTACCCATGTCTTAGGTTATACAGCATCAACGACAGTGACAGCTATAGCAACTTTTTAAAAGGGGCTGGGATTGTGTCCAGGAAAGAGTGTGTCAGGGGGAAACCCGTATCTTGACCCTTTGAGGCAGTTTCCTTCGAAGCCCCATAGAAATATGTGAAGATTATGCTTGGGAGAGTTCTTGCTGGGTTGTGCTCCTGCTTACGGGGACGCATAGCATTCTCCAGATTTCAAATGCTTGCAGCAACTGTACAGTTCATATTATGCTACTGAATACTCCCCGGAGACAATGAGAATGAAAAGAGATCCACTGTGTTCTCATCGCTCAGTCCCCATCTGTTGTCAGGAACAGGGAGAGTTATGGAAGCCTTCCCTCCGCCGTTACATCAGGAGACTGTATTAATAAACTGCTAAAATGTAATGCAATCTGCTTCTCAGCACCTGCCTCGGAGCATCTGCTTCCTGACACTTTAATGGCAAGCAGGTTATTCATTAAGTGGCACTTGCAGTATTGCCTTCGCTAATGAGGTTCTACTCTGGGGGTTCTTGGTTGGCCATTAAAAGCCCTCAAAATACTCACAGCCACTGGCTTGTAACCGATATCCGAAGAAGATCTGATGGTAAGTGTGTGGTTTTTTCTCTCCTGGAGAACCAGTCGAGGGAAGGGAGTCAAGTGACAAGCAGGTTTGGTGGCTGAAAACATCCCTCCTGTTCCAACTTTTCCAAATATGCATGCCAACACTGTAATTAATCTCAGTGAAATGGAATGTATCGTCCTGACCAGTTCAGCTGGTGTGGGCCAAAGTGCAAAGCAAAAAGAAAGAGTTCAGTCTCTCACTTCGGAGGGCGCAGTTCTGTTTCCCTAAAGAGAAATTCTGACACAACTCCTCTTTGTGAAAGGAACGGGACCGTGGCAAGAGGCAATGATAGCATAGCTGTCAACTTACAGATTTGAAAATAAGGGAGCAGCAGCCTCACCTGTTCCAGGCACTCCAGTCTTCCTGTCCTCCTGCCGTCTGGTCAAACTCATGCTGGGTAGCTTTGAGAACACTGTCCAACCAACTTTGTAACCAGAGGTTCAACTGACTAGAATCTGAATCACATGCACCACAAGGCCTATGCAGCCTCAACTTAAGATGGCTCCCCGGCCTGGCTTTGCACTGCAAAGTTTGCAGCAGCACGTGCAACAAAATGGCGTCCAGCATTCAAAAAACCCCTCAGCTTGCATTAACTAGCCACACACAAGGCATGCAAGCTCCACCCCCCAGTCGTTCTTAGACTTCTTATTGGGTGAGCAACACAGCCAAGCAACACAGTTGGAGCCTCCCTCCTCCCTGGCCGGCAGGGAGGGAGGGAGAGGAGCTGCTTCCTTTGAAATTTAAGGGACATCCATCAATAAGGGACAGCAGCGGGACATGGCGCTGGAATAAGGGACTGCCCCTTCAAATAAGGGACACTTGACAGCTATGAATGATAGGTTCCACGAGGCTGTAGAGAGTTCAAAGAAGAAACAGGTTGCTGTTTTTCGAAATGCTATTCTGCTCGGCAGGATCTGCAATGTTTAGAATATGTGGTGGGATTTGGGAACAGGTGCAAATCAAACTTTTAAATGCACACACACACACACACACACACAGTGCAGTTACTCACAAAGTGTGCAGAATAATTAAGTTGGTATGTGTGGGGCAGCCAACCCCCAAACCCAGAGGCCCCATGCAGCACTGGTTCTGCACCCCCTAACCAATATGTCGCAAGGGAAGGAAGGAAGGCATTATAAGAGAACAAGGAAGCGTTCGTGGTGAGTTCTAGCACCTCTTTTTCTAGAAAAACAGCACCGTATGTGATTCCCAAGTAGTCTCCCGTTCAGAAACTGATGAGTGTCTGAGGTGTTTAGCTTCAGCAAGGCCTCAGTGCCTCAGGAGTCCTCAAGCCAGTCAGGAGAGGTGCTGGAACTGAGTTCAAGTGAGTTCCAGCTGAAGAAAAGCGCTGATCGCATGTATGCTGCCTTGAGTTCCACAGCTGAAAGAAGGTAGTGTATACTTTTCAATGTTTTTTTTTTAAAAAAAAATCTGTTTTTTCTGTTTCTAGTTGTTTTATTAGACATCATCTTAAGATGGTTGGATAAATTGTGATTAATAAATCAGTGGTGGGAATGTTCTTAATAATAAATTTACTAAATAAATAGCCCATTGACTTGTTTTTTCTCATAGCCTTTAGTATCTAGCTTCCCTTGCCTCTATGACTGCCACACAGCTGTTTTCCTTGACACTGACCTTTGCTTGTGTCTTTTGACCATGGGATATCTCTCTGACTCCCATCAACCAATCCAGCTGCTGGCTTCTGCATTACAGCCAGCTGGGTTCTGCCTGTCATTCTGACCATTAGTCTTCTCTTAGACAGCTCTTTGCGCTGTCTGTTTCAAGGATCTATGTAAAAGCCCTTAATATGAAAGCTGAGTATCCAGTTTTCAAGTGTCGGTGCTTGCTTGATGCGAAACTGACAGCAGCAGCATGTTTTTGACCCATAAATATATTAACGGAAAACTTTGTAGCAACGCCTTTGTAGGTTTCCACAAGCCGCATGAATATTCAGCGCCAACGGGAGAGTATTCATCCCTTGTAGAGAATGAATATATATTTCCGAACTCCTCACTTGAGAATCAAGAAATTCCCATCTCAAGGTCTTCCAGATCAGCCAAAGTTCAAGTTCTTATTTCTTCACCTTGACAAATATACGAGGCAGACAAGTGTGATACACAGTTCAGAGCATCGGTGGGTGATTCAGTAGCAAAGTCAAGAGGAGGCGAAGGATGAGCAATATTATGTAAATGCAGCCGTGCTGATTTACAGGCGCAAATGGTGTTAGATTTCAAGGAATAAAAATAAAAAACCAAATTCCTACAATTGGATTTTAGGACGGTTAGTCATCCACATAAATAGAATAATGACGTGCCTGTCATTGAAAGGACCTTTTGATGAGAAGAGTAACTTTGGACTCCTGTTGAATGCTGATTTCCTCATTGAAACTCACCGGCAGGATGGAAGAAGAGGGCAGATGAAACAGCAGTCACCTGTGGAATGAGCAGCCCACCAGTTCACTGGCTTACATTGGGGTTCAGACATCTATTGCATTAGATGCTTTGGATGCAGGGTGTGAATGTATCCATGGGTGTAGCGTGGGTTGACAGTACCCGGGGCAGTGCAGAAGGGGGTGGGTGGGAAACAGACAGAGTACGCAAGCACATTCCATTGCCTAACAGAGTCCATGTCACCCAGGAAATCACAGCCACAGAGATAAGAAAAGAAGAGTCATTGCATAGTCTGGAGAGGTCACTTCCTGGTTTGCATGGAGAAGCCGTTTGCAATGGAGCCCAGCAACGGAAGTGAGCAGCTGCACTGAGGCAGCACTGGGTGTTGAAATTTTGCACCCCAACAATTTTGCGCCCGGGGAAGCCACCCCTGTGGGCCCCTCGCACTACACCACTGAGGGTACCACCACTAGAGTGACCACCACCATGTGACCAATGCAACCAACGGGACAAGGTACATGTGCACACATGTGTGCCATGAGCCCCACAGTGCTGCTGGGGTCGGGCTTGGATTGGCAGGCTCTGACACAGGAGGAGGAGGAACAAGAAACAGATGTGGGGACTCAATGGTGGATGGAGGAGGTGGCTATCTCCTCTTTCCATACTGACTTCATGCCAGCTCTCTCCTCCAACCTTCCTGCAAAGCAATGTGGGCTGGGGAGGACTTTGGTCAGCTGAGGAGGGAAGCTGGAGGTTGCAGTATCTGAACAAGTGTCTAAACTGGAGGGTGCATGTTTGTTGCCTAGAACCAATTGCCACCTTCTCAGATGGGTTCAGACCTTCTCACCCCAACAGAGCATGCATTTGTAATCTCAGTATTCCCGCAAGGCGAGAGAGCCTCGTGAGTGACTGCAACATGCCTCATCTTCAAAAGCTTGGCAGGAGGGACAGGGAAACTTATTGGGACGTCTTTGTTATCTCCATCCAGTTCCAAACTACTTTGCCCTCCCCTCCCTCCCCAACACCTGACTCACGATTCCTTAACACATTGCCAGACCTGTACCACCGCTTGCCTGAATAAAGAACTCCTTTTTACTTACAAGTAAGAGCCTCTGTCTGCTTGTGTTTGGGGTGGGAGCCAGGACAACCTCTATAATTTATTCCCCCCTTTTAAGTGGGACAGCATGCAATCTGTGTCACACGGTACACATGGGGTACCATAGGAAAGAGTGGGGAACAGCCCTCTGAGTTTCACTGTGATAGCATTTTTAAAAGTGCATTGATGCCCGTACATTTTCATGTTATCCATTAATACAATGGGATGGTGTCTATTTAATATTATACCAGCAAAATGCCCATGGGTGGCAGGCTTCTGTGTCACAAAAACTGTTGGGATGCTGTGCATCTTTGAGTGTTACGTGACCAGGATAGGGTCTCTACAATGGAGCTCAAACCTGGAGTCAAAGGTAGGGTGCATTTTTCTTTCTACAGCAACATTGTTCCAAGTGTCACATTTTACTATCCCCTAAAGCATTAAATGGAACGCAGGTGGCGCTGTGGGTTAAACCACAGAGCCTAGGACTTGCTGATCAGAAGGTCGGGGGTTCGAATCCCCGCGACAGGGTGAGCTCCCGTTGCTCAGTCCCTGCTCCTGCCAACCTAGCAGTTCGAAAGCACGTCAAAGTGCAAGTAGATAAATAGGTACCACTCCAGCGGGAAGGTAAATGGCGTTTCCGTGCGCTGCTCTGGTTTGCCAGAAGCGGCTTAGTCATGCTGGCCACGTGACCCGGAAGCTGTACAGCGGCTCCCTCAGCCAATAAAGCGAGATGAGCGCCACAACCCCAGAGTCAGCCACGACTGGACCTAATGGTCAGGGGTCCCTTTACCTTTACTAAAGCAGTGAATGGTATCCATTTATACGGATGTTTTGATATTAGTGCTCAAGAATATCCTGCACACTGGGATTAAACTGACTCTCTGCCCTTGGTGTCTGCATCCAATTAAGTGTTTGGTTATTTGCATAGCCCCACCCCTTTCTCTGCCCGGCACAACACTAGGTTTGGTTTCTTGGTCATACTACAATGAACTCAGTTTTATGTCCCTCTCTAAGGAACAAATGAGAGAAGGAACAGCAATGGAAGGGACCACCAAGATATATAGAGGAATATTAAGACCTGCTCCCTTATATCCTAGTGGGGACTTATGGCTATGTAAGCATCCAACCTACACTGTATTTTTCCTTTAAACGCTTTTTAAATGCTTCCTAAAATTCTGAAGCATTTAAAAGCATTTTTTTTTTTAAATGCTTCCTAAAATTCTGAAGTGGGATGCGGGTGGCGCTGTGGGTAAAAGCCTCAGTGCCTAGGACCTGCCAATCGAAAGGTCGGCGGTTCGAATCCCCGTGGCGGGGTGCGCTCCCATCGTTCGGTCCCAGCGCCTGCCAACCTAGCAGTTTGAAAGCACCTCTGGGTGCAAGTAGATAAATAGGGACCGCTTACCAGCGGGAAGGTAAACGGCGTTTCCGTGTGCTGCGCTGGCTCGCCAGATGCAGCTTTGTCACGCTGGCCACGTGACCCGGAAATGTCTGTGGACAGCGCTGGCTCCCGGCCTATAGAGTGAGATGAGCGCACAACCCTAGAGTCTGGCAAGACTGGCCCGTAGGGGCAGGGGTACCTTTACCTTTACCTTAAAATTCTGAAATCTTTTCAGTTCTCTTTAGCATCAATTAAGCTGACCAGGTTTTAAACAATCTGCTTCTGTGTGTTGCTGCACAGCTGACAGCTTCAAAGGGAAGATTATCACTTCCCCAGATTGACATTTGCCTTGTTTACATTGTTACTTTGCAAATCATTAAGTCCTGGCAGCCTACGGTGGTGTTTGGTTACCTTGTGGGGGTAATCAGCACTTTGGAGAGCTCCTGTTACACTGCAAAGAAGGTTGGAATGCCCCTAAAATGAAATGCATATGTTGGTGCATGAAATGAGCAAAGAAACTCACCCATTGATTTTGAAATTATCTACATGGGTGGCACTGTGGGTTAAACCACAGAGCCTAGGACTTGCCGATCAGAAGGTCGGTGGTTTGAATCCCCGCGACGGGGTGAGCGCCCGTTGTTCGGTCCCAGCTCCTGCCCACCTAGCAGTTCGAAAGCACGTCAAAGTGCAAGTAGATAAATAGGTACCGCTCCGGCGGGAAGGTAAATGGCGTTTCCATGCGCTGCTCTGGTTCACCACAAGCGGCTTAGTCCTGCTGGCCACATGACCCGGAAACTGTATGCCGGCTCCCTCGGCCAATAAAGCGAGATGAGAGCCGCAACCCCAGAGTCGGCCACGACTGGACCTAATGGTCAGGGGTCCCTTTACCTTTTTATTGGTCTTGGAGGTGTGAAGGACCGGGGTGGGGGGAGGGAATGGAAAAATAGGGAGAGGACCACCCCCACTCCCAAATTTCTGGCTTTTTTTTACCAGGCCTTTACATCTCTAATTGCCCTGCAGAGATTTGACTGTTCTATAATCACAGGGCTTTCCTCAAAAGGACACCCAAGGTCTCAACTTATTTTACATACATCAATTTACTATTTATTATCCTACATTGTGTTTCACCTTTCTTCCAGCATGGAACACAAGGTAGCACAAGGTCCAGTCAATGACCAGATCCACGACTGCTCAGCTGCTACAAGGTGGTAGCTTCATGAGTCTTCAGAAGTCATATGTTGCATTATTTCTACAGTTCACAAGTGTAAGAAGTCATATCAGCAACTGGAGGAGGAGGAGAGGTCAGAGATTGGAGAAAAAACTATAAGTGGGGGTGTTAATAATAATAATAATAATAATAATAATAATAATAATAATAATAGTAATTAATAATAATAATTTATTTATACCCCACCCATCTGGCTGGATTTCCCCAGCTGCTCTGGGCAGCTCCCAACAGAATATTAAAAACACAATAAAACATCAAACATTAAAAACTTCCCTAATCAGGGCTGCCTTCAGATATCTTCTAAAAGTCAGATAGTTGTTTATTTCCTTGACATTTGGTGGGAGGGCATTCCACAGGGCGGGTGCCACTAGCGAGAAGGCCCTCTGCCTGGTTCCCTGTAGCCTGGCTTCTCGCAGCGAGGGAACTGCCAAAAGGCCTTCGGAGCTGGATCTCAGTGTCCGGGCAGAATGATGGGGGTGGAGATGCTCCTTCAGGTATACAGGACCAGGGATGTTTAGGGCTTTACCCATCCTTGGGGACCCCTAGGATACTCCCCACACCTACTGCACATGGAAATGGGTGTGGAAAGTGCAGTTGACTGGGACATAGCTGGGCAGTTTAAGGAAGCTCCATTCACCTTGTGTCTGCCCATTAAACCAAGCCTAGAGTGAGAAACCAGAGAGATGTCAACAGTTTCCAGGAACCCTTCCCTTTGTAAGACATTTGTGGGTGAGTTGAGAGTTCTTTTAGAGCCTGGATAAGAGCCAGCAGGCTGAGAGGGAGGGTGTGGCTAAAAGAGAAGGAATCAATAGTCAGTTTTTATTTATTAGTAAATAATAAATATTTTTTATTTGTTTTTATTTGTATCTATGTACTTACGTAATATAGTCGTACCTTGGTATTCAAACAGCTTAGTTCTCGAACATTTTGGCTCCCAAACGCTGCAAACCTGGAAGTGACTGTTCCGGTTTGCAAACTATTTTTGGAAGCCGAATGTCTGATGGGTCTTCTGCAGCTTCCAATTGGCTGCAGGAGCTTCCTGCCACCAATCAGAAGCTGCCCTTTGGTTTCCAAACGTTTTGGAAGTTGAACGGACTTCCAGAATGGATTCCGCTTGACTTCCAAGGTACAACTGTAATTCCAATATTTTGTTATAAGTTGTCTGTTGTGGCTTTAGTTTTCTGTACACCACTTAGGGGTATTTTTAATATATTAAGCAGTTTGGAAAGGTTGTAAATAAATAAATAATTTCAAACCCATGTTAGGGAGCAGGTGGTGCTGTGGTCTAAACCACTGAGCCTCTTGGGCTTGCCAACAGGAAGGTCGGCAGTTCGAATCCGCACGATGGAGTGAGCTCCCATTGCTCTGTCCCAGCTCCTGCCAACCTAGCAGTTCAAAAGCACACCAGTGCAAGTAGACAAATAGGTACCACTGCGGCAGGAAGGTAAATGGCGTTTCTGTGTGCTCTGGTTTCTGCCATGGTGTTCCGTTGTGCCAGAAGCAGTTTAGTCATGCTGGCCACATGACCCAGAAAGCTGTCTGTGGACAAATGCCGGCTCCCTCAGCCTGAAGCAAGATGAACACCGCAACCCCATTGTCAAGTTTGACTAGACTTAACCATCTAGGGGTCCTTTACCTTTACTTTACCTTTATCAAACCCTTGTGTACACTATCAGTCAGGGACAATTACAGCTATGCATACAGCAAGCAATCACACCTTGGGAAGCTACAGCTCATTTTGGGTTCCCATTCTGTGTATATATGGTAAAATGCACATGTGGATTCCCATGGGTTTTGTACCGCATTGCAGCCAGCAAAGGCGCTCCCATTCAGACAAGGACTTCCATTTGTTCAATGGAATTTCCCCTTCTGCTACTCTCATTTCATGCCCCCCCAATTCTGTTCTAGAGGTTTGGGGGACACTCAAAACAGCTTTGGGGGAGCAAAGGGAACAGGTAAGGTAGGAGCAGAATTTTCATTGAGCAAACAGATGAGAGATGACTGCAAGCAATTAACCTGACATTGTGAAATATCCTGTTCTGTACCAGTAATGTTGTTGTTGTTTAGTCGTTCAGTCGTGTCCGACTCTTTGTGACCCCATGGACCAGAGCATGCCAGGCACTCCTGTCTTCCACTGCCTCCCACAGTTTGGTCAAACTCATGTTTGTAGCTTCGAGAACACTGTCCAACCATCTCGTCCTCTGTCATCCCCTTCTCCTTGTGCCCTCCATCTTTCCCAGCATCAGGGTCTTTTCCAGGGAGTCTTCTCTTCTCATGAGGTGGCCAAAGTATTGGAGCCTCAGCTTCAGGATCTGTCCTTCCAATGAGCACTCAGGGCTGATTTCCTTAAGAATGGATAGGTTTGATCTTCTTGCAGTCCATGGGACTCTCAAGAGTCTCCTCCAGCACCACAAGTCAAAAGCATCAATTCTTCGGCGATCAGCCTTCTTTATGGTCCAGCTCTCGCTTCCATACATCACTGCTGGGAATATCATAGCTTTAACTATACAGACCTTTGTCAGCAAGGTGATGTCTCTGCTTTTTAAGATGCTGTCTAGGTTTGCCATCGCCTTTCTCCCAAGGAGCAGGCGTCTTTTAATTTCGTGACTGCTGTCACCATCTGCAGTGATCATGGAGCCCAAGAAAGTAAAGTCTCAATATTTGGCTTGTTTACAGGGGGTGAGGATGCCACCACATATATCGACATGAAGCAGCATCTATATGGTATAGTGAACTGTCCATAGTGTTGCTCAGTCCTTTTCCATCAGAAGTAAATTCCACTGAGTTGAGTGGAACTTACTCCTGGGGAGTGAGTAGCAAGCAAGGGTGCAGAAGGTTGCAGAAGTACAGTTACAACAGTGTGGTCCTATTTTTAAAAAATTAACGAAAGCAGGCCAGGAAAGGCATTCTCCAAAAATGCGATGCTGCAGATACAAGTCTCCTGGCCCTGATTAACCCACATAATTGGTGCTTTTTTAAAATTTATTTTTATTGAATTTTACAAGAAGAGAAAGAGAAAGAGAGACAAAGAACAATACATAACACTGTAAACACATTTATATACATCTTTTCCAAAATGCAAACTAAAAAAAAAGACAAAATTCAAAAGAAAAGGAAAAAATATACTTTTCATAACCAATAATATTACCAAATTCATGCTTCAAACCTTACAATATATAAATCCTAATTAAAATATTATAAAAGACTTCCACCGCATTCACCGCACGTCTCTTAGTTATCTTGCTCGCCTTTACACCTGTTCTTCAACCATTTCCCTTCCTTAGGTTCTTTCATAATCAGTCAAATCTTTATGTTCTCTATATTCTTCACAAGGTTAGTCGAAGCACAACCAAACTTCCGTATCTGAGCCCTGCTTGTATAAATATTCATTTAAGCATTCCCATTGTTTCTGAACTGTAGTTTTGGATTTATGCCTTATTAAATCCGTCAATTTTGCTAACTCCAGGTACTCACATAGTTTACTTAACCATTCCCCCTTTTGTTGAGATATAATTTCCTTTCCAATGACTGGCTACCAACATTCTCGCTGCTGTTGTTGCATACAGAAAGATGTTAATTTTGTCTTTGGGGATATCCTTACTCAAGATTCCTAGCAAATATGCTTCTGCCCTTTTGATATATGATACTTTTAAATTGATGCTGTATTTTTAACACAGAGGAGAAGTGCAATACAGACACACAAAGGTGCACTACACTACAAAATACCAGCAGGTGCCTCAACAAGAGAGCCACACTACTACACTGTGGTGGTTTTTAATGTGTTTCTCTGTTTAAATCCCCAAGGGAAGGGAAACAGCTTGGGCTGTATAAAGGGTTTTGTGCCCCTCCCTGGCCATCATCTCTCTGTTGCTGATCATTCCGCCAGAGGTGGCATTTCTGCTTCAAAATGTGTTATCATTTTGTGGAGTGACTGGGAACGGCGCTTTCTACATGAAAAATGTTGTGAGATCAGCTCTCATGCTGAAAACAAATTCCTGGGACCAAGAATGTCTCAGACGACCCTATTCATTAATTCTCACAGTGCAATCCTAAGTATGTTTTCTCAGAAGCAAATGCCTCTTCGCTCAATAGATCTTACCCATACAAGTGTGCAACCCTATTGGAACACAGTGGGGCTCACTTTTAAGTACAGTCTAACTGTATTTTGCTTAATTATTTAAAATATTTTCACGCCGACTTTAAGGGGGGGGGGAGAGACGCTCCTAAGGCAGTGCACCATTAAAATACAGCCACGATATTCAAACCCATAAAAGCCAGTAGAAATAAAACGTAAGCATGCAGCCCAGACAATAGAAAAATGCAGTACGTAGCTACAAAAATGATGATGATGATTAATAATAATAATAATAATAACTGTCAGCAGAACACAACTCAAGAAAAAAGCAGACAAACACACTGGGGTCTTCAGAGCTTCTTTTTTAAAAAAATATATTATTAAACAATTCCAACATAACAAATTGTCAATCCATATAATCACATACGTTATTTTTCCCCCTTCCCCCCCCTTCAATCCCTCCCCTCAAAGACTTCCCTCAGCTCCTCTCTCTGATTTCTCTGCACATATTGTTCTCTGCATGTTATAAAATTATATATATCCTTGTCTTATCTATCATGTAATCAACCAATACATTTGTGTATGTTTATTCAAAACCTGCCAAGGAGTCCATTTCATTTTGTTGTCTTTTTAGATAATTTGTAAAAAGTTCCCATTGTCCCTTAAAGTCACAGTTGTCCTTATCAGGCAGTTTATATGTCAGTTTAGCCAATTCTGCATAACTCATCCATTTTTCTTGCCACAGGTCTTTGATAAAGACCTGAAGCGACGGGGACTGCTGGAGCACAGCTGGTAAAGTGTTCCAGCAAACAACCACGTCTGCTCCCCTGAGTCACTGTTTTGCACGGGGCTCCAGCTGATCCACCTGGGCTGCATAAATCTGGTCTGCATAGCACTGCTGTGCAGGATTAGCAAACATGACTTGCTGCTGCATAGCTCCATTTCAGCAAACCGTACTTTGCTCTACGACAGGAAACCTGGCTCTATTTGGTGCAGTTAGCTTTTTTTAATTTTTATTTTTTAACCATGATTTGAGAGCTTTGAGGATTCATATTTATTTAGCCTCCTGAGCCATGGAAACTAGGAAGCGCCTGAAAGCCGAGAGATTTTTTTCGCATGACTCAGTGAACCGGGCTCCAACAAGGGAAAACCATGAATGATATTATGAGACTCGCGATGGGCCTTGGCAACCTGGCTATCTGCACGACTCAGATTCGCAGCCTTAACATCTGGCCTATCAAAGGGGGAAGCGTGCAAATGTCCCCTTTAAGGGGAGCTGGGATGCCGCTGCAGCATTTCTGGGAACTGGGAGCTGGGATGCGAACTGCTAATTTATTCCAGAGGTCCCTCTCTGCTCTCTTTAACAGTGTAGCTCAGCAGCATCCAGATCAAGTCATGTTGCATAATAAGGACTTGGGGTCAGCTCGGCATATCTCACTTTTACTGTGCCAGGTTTTCGGCTTGTTATTTGTACAGGGAAAGGTGCTACATCTCCTGAATGACACCATTGGAGGGCCGTCCGCTTCCATTCCCAAAGGCCGCATAAATGACAGTACAGGAATGCTTGGCTTAGCCAGATTTAGTAAGGAACAGCCAGCCCCTTCAGAGTTCTTCTGGCAAATAGCAGCAAACCGTGTCTATTTCTCCTTGTTCGCAGAGAAAAATAAGGAATCCTGGGGAAACCCATTAAAGGTGCCATTTTTTAATGTTATTATTAAATTGTCACCGACCCATTTAAATTTTATTTCGCCAATCAACTGTGGTGTGCTTTAACTCTTCCATGGATCCACTGGTTGACTTAAACCAGGGGTCAGCAAACTTTTTCAGCAGGGGGCCGGTCCACTGTCCCTCAAACCTTGTGGGGGGCCAGACTATTTTTTGGGGGGGGGAATGAATGAATTTCTATGCCCCACAAAAAAACCAGAGATGCATTTTAAATAAAAGCACACATTCTACTCATGTAAAAACACCAGGCAGGCCCCACAAGTAACCCAGAGATGCATTTTAAATAAAAGGACACATTCCACTCATGTAAAAACATGCTGATTCCTGGACCGTCCGTGGGCCGGATTTAGAAGGCAATTGGGCCAGATCCAGCCCCTGGGCCTTAGTTTGCCTACCATGACTTAAACCCTCACTAGCTACAGAATCTCAATATACTGTTATGCTTGAACCACTTTTCCAAGCGGTGAGAGATTCCTGGGGTCCCGCTCTGTCTCAGGTTTAATTTCTTTGGAAAGAAGTTGCCAGAGCACTATTCTGCAACCATCTTGGGCATCCCCTTATGAGCATCTTGGCTCAGAAGCCTGCATTTCCTCTGGGAAAGTTAATTAGTCTAGAAAGGATCTAACAAACAGAGACAAAATGCACTTTGAATGTTTCCTGTCCAAACTGTGAAGCACTGGACCTCTTGAAATCGTTAATGTCCAGTCTTCTTACAGTTCCTCATCTGATCAAAGCAATTATATATCAATTGTCTATGGAGAGTCCTGATATTTTGAGAGTCTTTCTCAATACAGTGGTAGTAAAGTAAAGGTAAAGGTACCCCTGCCTGTATGGGCCAGTCTTGACAGACTCTAGGGTTGTGCGCCCATCTCACTCTATAGGCCGGGGGGCCAGCGCTGTCCGGAGACACTTCCGGGTCACGTGGCCAGCGTGACAAGCTGCATCTGGCGAGCCAGCGCAGCACACGGAAAAGCCGTTTACCTTCCCGCTAGTAATCGGTCCCTATTTATCTACTTGCACCCGGGGGTGCTTTCGAACTGGTAGGTTGGCAGGCGCTGGGACCGAGCAACGGGAGCGCACCCCGCCGCGGGGATTCGAACCGCCGACCTTCTGATCGGCAAGCCCTAGGCGCTGAGGTTTTACCCACAGCGCCACCCACGTCCCTCAATACAGTGGAACCTCGGGTTAAGTACTTAATTCGTTCTGGAGGTCCGTTCTTAACCTGAAGCACCACTTTAGCTAATGGGGCCTCCTGCTGCCGCCACGCCACCGGAGAACAATTTCTGTTCTCATCCTGAAGCAAAGTTCTTAACCTGAAGCACTATTTTTGGGTTAGCGGAGTCTGTAACCTGAAGCATATGTAACCTGAAGCGTATGTAAGCCGAGGTACCACTGTAGACCCAGAACTCCTGAGCTCAGAGTCTCCCTTGAGGCGTCCACTACTCTCTTTCCCCCCAAGTTCCCCCCACGTGTCCTTTGTTTGCTGGCACACACTTGGCCTAAATTTTTGGACTTTCTGGCTGGGTACCTGTTCTTGCATCTCTGAACCCCCAAACTGATTCTGGAAAGCTCTTGCCAGGATCAACTCAGCCAGACTGACTTTACACCCCTGGCTCTGAGCGCTACATTTTGCATTCCCACTTCCAATGAACTGCACTTGATAATACTCTCAGAAACCAATGGGTTTGGTTGATTGGTTGGTTATCTTCTTTTTCTTTACTCTGATACGAAGGATCCTCAGACCCTCTGCTGTGTGGACACAGCATATAGAAGGAAAGGTACAGCTCGTCGCCACCCCCTGACAAGCACCTTGGTCAGCTTTTAATTTCAGCACCAATTCTCCCCTTCTTCTTCCCTGGAAACAATCCACCAAGCGGCCTCTATGGCTAGCAGCTGCCTCACTCCACATTTCTCCAGATTTCCCTTCGATCTCTAGGACAGCCTTTGCAGTTACCTATCAAATTGCTGTTTTGTTATTCATTCTCAATAAAACTCCATTTGTCGGGAAGCAGTGGTCTCACTCTGTTGCTCCCTGAATACTTTACAAGGACACTCCAATACTTGACTAAATGATCTGAAGTCATTCATGCTGTGCTCCTTTGATACTGGAAGGGGTGCCAGTTTGTGGGCGAGATCCTGTGCTCCAGGAGAACAGAGCCAAGGGTACAGTGGGGAATGGTTCCCTTTGCTCCCATTGCTCCCATTGAGCTAAATTCCCACCAGCCAGCTGTGTTCCAGAACATGGGTGGTGCTGCGGTCTCTTGGGCTTGCCATTCAAAAGGTCAGCAGTTCGAATCCCCGCAATGGAGTGGGCTCCCATTGCTCTGTCCCAGCTCCTGCCAACCTAGCAGTTTGAAAGCATGCCACTGCAAGTAGATAAATAGGTACCACTGCGGCGGGAAGGTAAACGGCATTTCCGTGCACTCTGGTTTCCGTCACGGTGTCCCGTTGCAGCAGAAGCAGTTTAGTCATGTTGGCCATGTGACCCGGAAAGCTGTCTGTGGACAAACACTGACTCCCTCGGCCTGAAAGTGAGATGAGCGCCACAATCCCATAGTCGCCTTTGACTGGACTTAAATATCCAGGGGTCCTTTGCCTTTAATTTCTGGTATGGGAGAAATCGCTTGCTTGATAACAGACTATTCAGATGACCTGATGAAGATCCAACTATTGAGACCTATCAGCCAATCTCCTAAAGAATAGAAGTACTTAGCAACTTTACCAGAACTATAAAGGGAATCTTAATACATATTAATACAGCAGTACATCTGGCTCTGTTAACTGTCTTTGTACAGACCCCTCCCAGTCTTATGCTACCAATAAGCACTTTGTACTATGAACTTGCACATTCCAAAGCTGATGAATTAAATTTAATAGGAGATGCAAGGCTGTAGCCAAAAAAAACATTCCTGCATCTCCTTTTCCTTTCTCTCGTATAGAATCTAAGGATACTGAATGCAAGATAATATAGCATGAAGCTGTAAATTTCCCCATTACTCCTTCTTTCTTCCTTGGCTGACACAGTTTTTTATTCCGATTCAAAACTGTTGCAGTTCCCAAAGGGAAGATGCTCCAATCCCTTAATCATTTTTGTCATCCTTTTCCATGATCTCTTCTAAATCCTCAACATCCATGTTGAGACGGTCATCCAGCTGACCGCAATATTCTAAATCTGTAGGCACACCATAGGCTAATGTAATAGCATGGTGATACCTGTAACTATATATAATGCACAGTATATAACTATATTGGGTAATAGTCATAAAGGAAGTTAACACCAATGGGTGCTACCTACTCAATTTGCATGTAGACAATTAGATATATAGATGACTCATTAAGCTGTTATGTTAGCAACCAGATCATACTAGGAGGGCGAAAGCTCAACTTATTTTATAAATATCCACATTACAGAGCTGTTTCATATGCTAAACACATTGGTACCTCTGGTTACGGATTTAATCCATTCTGGGGTGCTGTGGGCACCCAGAAAAATCCGTAACTAGAGGCACTGCTTCTGTGCATGCGTTTGGCATGATAGAGTGCTTCTATGCGCACACGCGGCATGCAGAGTGCTTCTGTGCATGTGCATGATGCGCAGAGCGCTTCTGCGCATGTGGCAAAACCTGGAAGTATACACTTCTGGGTTTGCTGCGGCCGTAACCTGAAGATTCCATAACCTGGAAGTTACGCAACACGAGGTACCACTGTAAATGGCTTGCATAGTTGTGCAACTTTTTGTTTCTCTGCCTCGCTTATAAATCCCTGGAGCGGAGCGGAGTGAAGCCGACTCATTTTCGGTCCTCTCACCTGGCCTTGCCCCCAGCGGTGCCACGGATTGGCTCATTTGAATGGGGGTTTGGCGGGAACCCCAATGGTCTGTGGCACTGGGAAGGCAGGCCAGCTCTAACAAACCTGGCATGTCACAAGGGGCATCGGAGGTGCTGTGCGCTGGTTCGCAAATGGCGCCCACAGTCAGAGGTGTGAGCGGTTATTGTCTACTTTCACATAAACAAATTCTGTTAGCTTTACCACTGAATGAAATTTAACTATTAATCCATTCCTTTAATGTTGGGATGCTAGATATTTTATTTATTTCTATTTATTAAATGCATTTATAGATGAGCCTTAATTTTAAAAAAAATTCCCAGAGTGATTCAGCAATCACACAGTTCATAACAGACAAAAAGAAAACCATAAAACCGTCTTCAATCCTAAAACAGCAACAAGGGAACAATTCCATAGACTGCTCCACAGATCAAATCTGGTGACAACCTCAAGAAGTTCTGAAGGCTAGAATGAAAAGATATATTGGTGGCTGTAACAATTTTTGCCCCATTTGGTGGCTATAAACAGTTTTTCTGCCATTAAAGGTCTTACCCAGAGGCTTTGTGATTTTAAGGACATATTGTGTCTAAATAAAATCTAGAGTTTTCTCTCATCAGAAAGGTCCTCTAAATTCAAAGCATTTTCTAAGCCTTAGACAGAAATTCAAGAAAATCAACCGGTGGTGATTCCGGTTTCTAACTGCATTAGTTGAGGAACTGAATAAGCTACAACGGTGCAGAGACTGTTGAAATCCTTGGATATTTCCAAAGATTGATGGATCTGTCCAATGCAGTAATTCTAGGGAATTTCCAGTTATTACTGCATTGCATAACACGGGTGACATACAGCATCCTCAGTGTGTGGATATATGTGGTCAATAGTTCAAATTTCATATGAACTTTGGAAAGCAAAGATTTCATCACGAGTGTGTCGCTTAATGCTTGATGCAGCAGCTTGTTGTTGTTGTTTAGTCGTTTAGTCGTGTCCGACTCTTCCTGACCCCATGGACCAGAGCACACCAGGCACTCCTGTCTTCTACTGCCTCCCACAGTTTGGTCAGGCTCATGTTTGTAGCTTTGAGAACACTGTCCAACCATCTTGTCCTCTGCCGTCCCCTTCTCCTTGTGCCCTCCATCTTTCCCAACATCAGGGTCTTTTCCAGGGAGTCTTCTCTTCTCATGAGGTGGCCAAAGTATTGGAGCCTCAGCTTCAGGATCTGTCCTTCCAGTGAGCACTCAGGGCTGATTTCCTTCAGAATGGATACGTTCGATCTTCTTGCAGTCCATGGGACTCTCAGGAGTCTCCTCCAACACCATAATTCAAAAGCATCAATTCTTCGGCGATCAGCCTTCTTGATGGTCCAGCTCTTGCTTCCATACATCACTACTGGGAAAACCATGGCTTTAACTATGCGGATCTTTGTTGGCAAGGTGATGTCTCTGCTTTTTAAGATGCTGTCTAGGTTTGCCATCGCCTTTCTGCCAAGGAGCAGGCGTCTTTTAATGCAGCAGCTAGAAGCAGCAAATATAGTGCAATCGTAGAATGTGGCTTGCACAGATGAGCTCATTCACCTTTATCTTTGCTTCTAGGCATAGAACAGCACTTTAAAGCTCTCTGTCTGAGCACTTTTCTTTTTCTGCCCTGGTGCTTTCCCCACAAAACCTAGCTCGTTACTGCTGAATCACAGCCAACAGCAATCTGTTGAAACTCAAATTGCCCTTTGTTCCAATAAAATGGGTATAATAAAAGATTGGATCCTAAAGCTGACAGAATATGCCGAATTAGACGGTCTATCAGAAAAAATAAAGAATAAATCAAAACAGCAATTTGTTTCAAAATGGGAGGTTTTCAAAGAATATTTGAAAAATAAATATAGTAGTTTAAATTCTGTTGCACCATTTGAGGAACTTCAGTAATAGTTGCAAGGTAGATATAAGAAATTAGATATATTAAGAAAAAGTTTAATTGTTATAAAAGTGTGTATTGGCAATAAGTAATATGAAATTGAAATATGGAATAGATGGGAGGTTGGGTCTTTAGTGTTAAGACCAATATATGTTTTATTGTTTGTTAAGAAAATTATGTGTCTATGGTTATTCCTGTGTGTAATTTGGTTTTTGTGTTTTTCCTTTTTTCTTGATTTTTTTTTTAAAGGGTATAATAATACAATATTCCATATTCAGCTCTAAAGACTACTAGGGTTAATTTTTAATCTTTTATTTCAAAGAACAAAGGAATAGAAACCAAAGAGAAGGCGGGGGGAGAAGGGAAGATGTGTCAAATGGAAAAGCAGTGTAACCTTTTCTCTTTTTTCCAGTAGAGATGGCAATAAAAGGAGAGAAGCAAACAATAAGGATTTTTTAAAAATAACATTGGCATACCTGTAAGAATAGCAACACTTCCTTGCCAATGTCTCTCTAATATATATAAAAAAATCATAAGGATGTCACCACGCTGCAGTTTGCTTGGCCACAGACAGGTGGCAGTGCGAGCTACTGTGTGATGAGCTGCTGAGCCAATGGGCAGCCAAGTAGCCCAGGTGAGGAGAGGACAGGGGGAAGTATCCAGAGCAGAGAGATGCAGGAGAGAACCAGAGGATGGAGACCAAGTCAAACATATTGCTCAGTTTAACAGCTTGCTATTACTATCCTACAGTACTACCCTACAGTACTACCCTACAGTAGCCACTTAATGTATCTCCCAAAAGGAGGACCATGATTTACATGAAATCTGCATACAGTGGTACCTCGTGTTACAGATGGGACCCCGTTCCAGAGGCCAGTCCATAATGTGAAATGCCCACAACTCAAAGCGCAGTGTCTGCGCAGGTGCATGGCGCGATTTAGCACTTCTGCACATGCGCGAGCGGTGAAACCCGGAAGTAACCCATTCCAGGTTGCCGCAGGATGTAACGCAAAAAGACGCAACATGAAGCAGACGCAACACAAGGTATGACTGTACGCTAATTTTCATGTACAACTGCAAAGGTAGAAATAACCTTGCTATCTATGATTGCAGTAGAAATATTGCACATCTCAGCTTAACTGAAAGACTTTGACTAGATGACTTGTGCACCCATTCAGTCTGCTGTTCATTCATGTGCTAACCGTCAATGGGCAACTTCAAGACCCTTCCTGGTCTGGCTTGAAGGAATCATAGAACTGGGAGGGACCATGAGGGTCATCTAGTCCAACCCCCTGCAATGCAGGAATCTTTTGCCCAAGGTGGGGCTTGAGCCCACAACTCTGAGATCTCATGCTCTACCAACTGAGCTATACCAGCACCATCCAGATTAAAGGTAAAATCTGGACTTGGACTGGACAGACCTTCAAATAGAGGGCATCTTCAAACAGAGGATTGTCCTCTATAAGGTGGGGCACATGGCGACCTGGTGTACCCCAATCCCAGCTTCTACTTTCAGCAAGCCCCATTTCCCGCTTTCCACTGCTGGCTCATTACCATCATGCTAATGTAAAGGTAAAGGGATCCCTGACCATTAGGTCCAGTCGTGACCGACTCTGGGGTTGCGGCTCTCATCTCGCTTTATTGGCTGAGGGAGCCAGCGTACAGCTTCCGGGTCATGTGGCCAGCATGACTAAGCCGCTTCTGGCGAACCAGAGCAGTGCACGGAAACGCCGTTTACCTTCCCACCGGAGCGGTACCTATTTATCTACTTGCACTTTGATGTGCTTTCGAAATGCTAGGTTGGCAGGAGCAGGGACCGAGCAGCGGGAGCTCCCCCCGTCGCGGGGATTCAAACTGCCGACTTTCTGATTGGCAAGTCCTAGGCTCTGTGGTTTAACCCACAGCGCCACCCGCGTCCCTAGACCATCATGCTAGAAACACTCTTAAAGGCTTTATACCCAAGTGGCCACTTCACGGCTCACAACTCATATGCAGCCCCCAAGCAAGGTCACATCCAGTGTTTGAGTAGTTCGATAAAAATGAAAAATCAGGTTTTTTAAAAACCTTGTTTTATTTTACTAAATAAAAACACTTTATACGGCACAAATAAACCAAAAATTCAGATTCTCTGGTCACAGAAATCCAGACTCCCCCTATGCGAAAGGAATGAAGGATGCCAGAAAACAGACACGCCCAAACGCTGCAATGTGAGTGTGCAATAAATCTTGTGACTCCAAAGGTGCAGAAGGTCAATGCATGCAAAAACAGAAGGGGTGGGAATACATGTGCATAAAGAGGAGCTGTGTTCTTTCTTGCTGACTCATCAAGGCCTAAAGCCAGCAGGCAAACCAGATCGGGGGGCGTTTCTTCGTGGAAGCGGCACTGCTATCTAATCGGTGCCAGAACTGTTTATCTGCATGGATTAAGAGTATACAGAGCTTGTCAGGAGTTTTAAGAAGGTCATCTGACTAATCCCACTGCAACAGTTTGGATACATTTGGGGTTTATTTTAGAGTATCAGTGACCAAAGCATTTTCTAGATGGTGTGGGAGGCTTCTTTCACCTGGAGGGAGAGAGAGAGAGAGAGAGAGAGAGAGAGAGAGAGAGAGAGAGAGAGAGAGAGATGAAAAACGTGTGCTGTTTATGCACTAGAAAATTGGTAGAAGTGAAAACTGGTTTAATAGTCATTTAAGGTAAAAGGACCCCTGGATGGTTAAGTCCAGTCAAAGGAGACTACAGTCACACCTCATGTTGCGTCCGCTTCAGGTTACGTCTTTCAAGTTGCATCCCGCGACAACCCGGAAGTAGCGGAATGTTACTTCTGGGTTTCACCGCTCGCGCATGCGCAAAAGCACTAAATAGCACTGCACACGTGCGCAGACGCATTGCTTCTGGATGTGAACGCTTTGAGTTGCGAACATGCCTCTGGGATGGATTACTCAAGGTTCCACTGTATGGGCTTGCGGCGCTCATCTTGCTTTCAGGCCAAGGGAGCTGGCGTTTGTCCACAGACAGCTTTCCAGGTCATGCCACCAGCATGACTAAACCTCTACTGGTGCAACGAAACACCATGATGGAAACCAGAGCACACAGAAATGCCATTTACCTTCCCACCACAGCAGTACGCATTCATCTACTTGCACTGGCATGCTTTCGAACTGCTAGGTTGGCAGGAGGTGGGACAGAGCAATGGGAGCTCACCCCGTCACAGGGATTCGAACCGCCGACCTTCTGATTGGCAAGCCCAAGAGGCTCAATGGTTTAGACCACAGCGCTACCTGCTAAGCTAATGAAATTTGCCCCACATACAGGTCTTACTCTGCGCATGCCCAGATTGGTGCCAAATTGGTTGTGGCCTGCATGTCACGACAGCGAGAGCACTGTGAGGTGTTGTTATGCAGGCTATGAAACAATTTGTATGAAATATGGTGAATGTCTGCTCAGGACTACACTTTGCAGTGTAGCTTTCTATGCTAGGAAAAGAGGAAGGAAGGAAGGAAGGAAGGAAGGAAGGAAGGAAGGAAGGAAGGAAGGAGGGAGGGAGGGAGGGAAGGAAGGGGAAATTGCAGGAGACCTGGTGCCGAAGACTGAGAGCTGAGGCCCCTGTAAACAATGCCCTTGCATCAGATCCCAGCTTAGTTTTTCTACATTTCCCCCCACACAGCACAAAACATTGCTCCTCCACAGAACACCACAGAAAAAGGACAGATGTTATAGGATACTCTTGACATCCCAACAGTTCTCCGTTGGGAAAACCCCCTGCCACTGTTGACTCTCTGCCAACAGTGAATCATCAGAAATGGAATACCTGAGGTAAGCTTTGACTAAAAAATGCAGCTTAGCAAAGACTAATGGATAAGTCAAGGCCTGATTATTAACTAGCTGCACTGTTATTCTTGCCTGGCCACCGGCATGTTCCTCCGCAGCTGTTGGGTTTCGCACATCTTTTCCACGCCGTGCCTTCATGCATCTCTGCCTGCGCTCTGTGTCCCCCGGTGAGACTCACTACGGTGTAGCAGATGCATTAATATTTTTTCCCCTTGCGGAGTCTAGACAGTTGTCTGCTCACGATCAGACAATGTGACCGTACAGAGAAGTCTAGGGGTGCAGGGAGGCTCTGTGAACGGCAGACAACTGCAAAAACAAAGCCAGCGAGTGCAAAATGCCCACATCTCCTGACAAGCAACCATCTCTCCACACATGTGGACTATAGGGGAGGATACTGATTATTAAAAAATCAAAAATCCAAAAGCATCCTCACAGAATCAGTTTTGTTACAGCTCCATTGGAGAGCTGCTTTCACTGCCAGAGAGCATTCAGGCAGGAGTCATAAACGTGCATCTCCCAAAGCATGTGTGCTGTACCTGAAATGTCATTCCTTGCCACTGCATGCTCCATGCTCTTCAGGCACATAGCAAAACAACAACAAACCTATGATTACGTGAAACATAATAAATACACAAGACGTAACCGGCTGTACTTCTGAATAAATAAGGTATACTATTCATTGTACCAGATTGTAGATTTCAATGGAAGTCTCATAAAGTTCAACGAAAAAAGCAGAAGGCCCAGTGGATCAGTTCATTTTCTAGTCAGTTCATGCATAAGGTCCATACATGTATAAGTATCTATTCCACCTGTCTGTTCATAGAGTCCAATAATCCACATGAAGGGTTGTTAAAGTTCCACAGAATCTTTTCACAGAGTCTAAGACAAGGATTTCCGGAATATTAGCCTTATTTCGCCATCCTAGGCTTCATCAGTAGTACAGGCTCTAGGTAATGCAAATAAATACAATATCGTAATCTCACACATTTTTCAACAAAAATAATATTAAAAAAAACCTTAAACTACTGTACATACCATATGTAATGTTACAGGATAGTGGACCTTATAGCATAGTAGTGGGCTGGCATTTTGATGATGGGTGTGGAAAAACTCACGTGTATGAGTAGCACTGATTCCACAACAAACATTCATCTGAAAGCCCCCACATACAACTTTATCTTCTAGATAATGCACCTTGCTCCTTCTTGTTTATGTCTTGGTATTATGAGGAGCATTGCTAGGAAATTAGTTTCTCCCCCCCCCCCACATCATGGAACACTGCTGACTTTCCCAGCATGCAACCTGGAAGGGGAGCCCTACTTGGGGAGTCCTCTGTGGATAAGCTTCTGACTTCACCAGCTGTTCCCATTATGTCAAGAGACACGTCCCCAGGAAAACAGCTGGCATGGACAATATCTTCAATGCCTGAGTAGGCATGGGAGAAATGCTGCTAATTATTATTCCTAGGATTCCCAAGAACATGTGAAACACTTGCTCTGCACTTGAACAGAATACATAGGATCTCGTCTGCTGCTTTTGGCCTCAGCCTCATATGTCTTTAAAAGTCCAATGACAGCTATGAGAGGCATGTTGTCTCCAATTAAACTATCTCCGGCCCCGCTGCAAGTCACCACCCACCTTCCAGCAGTGAATTGGCTGCTAACTTCCTTCTAAGAAGCTGGGGTCTCAGCAAGCAAACACCACCCCTGATGTGGGAATTATCCAGGCAAGAGTTGTGAGCTCAGCGAAGCCTGTAACCTAAACCTTCCACCAAGGTCTGATATCACCATGTTAAGAAGCTGTCCGGCTTCCTAGCAGACGGCTGGTCTGAAGACTAACTCCTTGCAGAATGACTCCACTGGCTACTGCCCACTCTTCTGAGTAAACATAGGTAGGATCAGGGCCAGATGACACATATTCAGAAGTTAAGATAACAATTCCTTTCTGCCTCCCTCTTTCTAGTTTTTTTTTTACCCAGAAAGAGGCAGGATACATTTAAAAAATAAATGAAACTTCCCACTCAGCATGGTCTAAGTAAAATATTTAGAATCTGCTGGGTGGTAAATTATAAAAAGGGACAACTTGTGATTTGTTATGTGTCGCAAATATAGCAGGGCAGGGATTAAAATTTTAATTGCATTTATACTTGGGGATAAATAACTGTGCCACAATGATTTCCTAATTAACATCATTTTTCTTAGCTCTATTTGAGTCCTCGCATAATTTTTAACTAGTGCTTTTGTATTGAAATAATTTCTGATTAAGAACATATGGAGATGGCTCCTGGGAGCCAGAAAAACTAAGTTCTATTCCAGACTTTCCTACAAGCTCACTGTGACTTAGTTTACATTTCTCTTGCAACTATATTTGTGCAACAACAAAAGTTTAGTGCATGTTTTAGCCAGACTTCAAGGTGGTATAGGTAGCTCAGGCCTCTGGCTGACCATTCCATTACTTGGCAAATTTCTGGTCAGTAGCTATGGGTGGCTTTCAGTTCCTTAATGGTTCAGATGTAGTTGGCAGGGGCTCCAACCATCGGGGGCTCTGGGTGGCCAAGCACTATGGCTTTTTTTCAGCAGGAAGTCACTGGAACTCAGTTCCGACACTTCTCAGGTGGGGACCATTGCCATTATACAAGAACAAAGGAGGCGTTCATGGTGAGTTCTGGCACCTCTTTTTCTAGGTAGATAGATGATAGATAGATAGATAGATGTTAGATAGATAGATGATAGATAGATAGATAGATAGATAGATAGATGACAGATAGATAGATAGAGACACAGGTGGCACTGTGGGTTAAAGCACAGAGCCTAGGACTTGCCGATCAGAAGGTCGGCGGTTCGAATCCCCGCGATGGGGTGAGCGCCCATTGCTCGGTCCCTGCTCCTGCCAACCTAGCAGTTCGAAACCACATCAAAGTGCAAGTAGATAAATAGGTACCGCTCTGGCGGAAAGGTAAACGGCGTTTCCGTGTGCTGCTCTGGTTCACCAGAAGCAGCTTAGTCATGCTGGCCACATGACCCGGAAGCTGTACGCCGGCTCCCTCGGCCAATAAAGCAAGATGAGCGCTGCAACCCTAGAGTCGGTCACAACTGGACCTAATGGTCAGGGGTCCATTTACCTTTAAGATAGATAAATAGATAAATAGATGATAGAGATAGATAGATAGCTAGATGATGATAGATAGATAGATAGATAGATGATAGATAGATAGATGATAGATGATAGATAGATAGATAGATAGATGATAGATAGATAGATAGATAGATAGATAGATAGATAGATGATAGATAGATAGATAGATAGATGATAGATAGATAGATATAGATAGATAGATAGATAGATAGATAGATAGATAGATGATAGATAGATAGATGATAGATGATAGATAGATAGATAGATAGATAGATAGATAGATAGATAGATGATAGATAGATAGATAGATGATAGATAGATAGATAGATAGAGAGAGAGAGAGAGAGAGAGAGAGATAGATGATAGATGATAGATGATAGATAGATAGATAGATAGATAGATAGATAGATGATAGATAGATGATAGATAGATGATAGATAGATAGATAGATGATAGATAGATAGATGATAGATAGATAGATAGATAGATAGATAGATAGATAGATGATAGATAGATAGATAGATAGATAGATAGATAGATAGATATAGATAGATAGATGATAGATAGATGATAGATAGATGATAGATAGATAGATGATAGATGATAGATAGATAGATAGATAGAGATAGATGATAGATGATAGATGATAGATAGATAGATAGATAGATAGATGATAGATAGATAGATATAGATGATAGATAGATGATAGATAGATAGCTATAGATAGATATAGATAGATATAGATAGATTAGATGATAGATAGATAGATAGATAGATAGATAGATAGATAGATAGATATAGATAAATATAGATGATAGATGATAGATAATATATAGATAGATAGATGATAGATAGATGATAGATGATAGATAATATATAGATAGATAGATGATAGATAGATGATGATGATAGATAGATAGATAGATACAAAGCACCCACACACAAAATATTGTGGGTGCTCAGCACCCATACCACAGGGTCCCCGTGCAACTTCAGAGATCCTGGAACCCGACTCCTGGTTTGATTGTTTTGTCAGTGCAGACAAAGGTTACGACAGTAACCTCTCAGGCTGGAGTTTGTGAACAAGCCCTCGAAAGGTATTTCCTGGCTTTTCCTTGTGTATATCGATGACCACCACTGCCTTACAGCAACCGAGATAAACCCGCTTTAATAAATGAGGTGGAATGCCCATATTTCAGCACTACACACCCAGCCCCCCCCCAACTCTCTCTTTCTCTCATTCTCGATTTCAGAGGCCGTCCCCCCACCCACCTCTTCTCGCTCTGTCTCGTACATCTGTGTTTGTTATTTTTTGGCCCGCAAAGCTGACAACGTGCAATGCTGTTCCGAGTCTTCTCTAAAAGAGAGCACAGTTTGTTTAGCTGTCAGCTCTAGGTGCCAACATTTAATGTGTACAGGGTGAAAGGAAAATAAGTGGAGCTATTATGCCGCATTTAGCCTTCCCATCCCATAACTTTGCATTTGTCTTTATTGCTGTCCTAAAAGCAGAGCTACAGAACACATGTTGTGCTGTGTTTCCCAATCAAGCTTTGCTTTCCCTCTCTTTAGCAAACCCTATTTTTCAACGTGTTGACTGTCCCTTAATTCTGCCCTGGCTGTTTCTGCGGCAGAAACCCCATTACACATCGTTAAGGAGGATAAATGGGGGTTTTTTGCTTGAGGAATGGGAAGAGTAAAAGCAGAGTACTGCATTCAAATACATGGTCATTTCCTCCTCTACGTGGCATAGACTGTGATCCGATTCTACGACTCTATGATCCTAAGCATGGTTACTAAAAACCAAGTCCTGCTGTGATCAATGGGGCTTTCTCCAAAGTCAGGATGGTTCCAGACAACCAGTTTAGTTAGCATTGATCCTGAACTGTTTTCGGGGAGATTAGAGGCTACATCACAGCAGAGCAAGTGTTATCCTAAAACTTTCCATTTTCCTGTCACTTCCCTTCTTGCAACAAGTCCAATCTTTGGGTGAAAATGGGTCGCTCTGCTAGAGTTCCAAATCGACTTTAATTGTGCAACCTGAATTTGCCTGTATGTGATTGAATTCCACCCAAAAATACGTGCCCTGCCACCAGTGCAAGTTTATACTCTAGTTCAGGTGTGCTCAGAATGTCAGTATTTAAATTGCCAGGGCACGTGAGAGAGAGAGAGAGTGTTTTGGTCCTTTTGGAAATAGCACAAAATATGGGGAAGCACTGGCAATAGAGAAGAGTGGAATCAAGGGGAAGTAGAATCAAGGGTGCCAACTTTAATAAAATATGGGGGGGTTAAGCTTGGCCCCTGGACACGGGTGGCCCTGTGGGTTAAACCACAGAGCCTAGGACTTGCTGATCAGAAGGTCGGTGGTTCGAATCCCCGTGACAGGGTGAGCTCCTGTTGCTCTGTCCCTGCTCCTGCCAACCTAGCAGTTCAAAAGCACATCAAAGTGCATGTAGATAAATAGGTACCGCTCCGGCGAGAAGGTAAACGGCATTCCCGTGCGCTGCTCTGGTTCACCAGAAGTGGCTTAGTCATGCTGGCCACATGACCCGGAAGCTGTACGCTGGCTCCCTCGGCCAATAAAGCGAGATGAGCACTGCAACCCCAGAGTTGGTCACTACTGGACCTAATGGTCAGGGGTCCCTTTACCTTTACCTTTAAGGTTTGCCCCACATAATCGATCACATGATGTGGCACATGCACAATTCAAATATTTTATTGGGAGGTCTAATGGACCTCAGCTCTTAGGTGTTGGCGCCTATGGGTGGAATCGAAGTGGCTGGAATCCTGAAAAGCAGAACTTCACGATGCAACTTCTTATTGCAGGTCCCCTGGTATATATTTGTCTCATCCTTTGGCATGCTCAAGCGCAACATATATTCAGACCCATTTACACTGGGAGCAATTTGGGTGTGTAACCTGCTCTGTACTTAAGAACATAACAGCTGTGCCACAATCAAATCAAAGGTCCACTAAAGACTGCAGATGTTCAATGTGCTAAACTTTACCGAATAAGTGTGTGTGTGTGTGTGTGTGTGTGTGTGTGTGTGTACATATAGTTGCTGCCAATGGGTGGATCCAGATATGAATACTTCTCCCTTAAAGGCAGATTAAACTTTGTAAAGAGCTATTCATGTTTTGTTACTAAGAATACACGCAGGCTGTTTTTGGAGGACGGCCGTGAAAGACAGTCAGGCTCTGGTTCCTGTTCGAGGACAGAGCCATGGCATGCTAAACAGGTTCTGGTGCTACACGTCCTGTTGAGTCCTGACTCAAATTAAATCCCTTCTTCTTGGTTTAGCAAAAATCACAGGTTATTGCAGGGGGAGGGGAGGGTGGAATCGTTTAACTTAGGTGAATATATTGATTTAACATTTAAATAAGTCAAAGCAGATTCCAGGGCGCTTTGCAAAATAGAAAGGGGTAAAATTGGGTTGCTGGAAATAGTGGTTATAGCTAGGGTTTCTTTGGGCGAGGAGGGAATGGCATTCTGCATAAGCCTTCCTCCCTCTTTTTAGCACCAGTTAAAACATGCCAATAAGTGCCTGCAGACGTTCTCAGACAAAAGGATTTGAGGTCCAGGTTTGCATGCAACCCTGAACACACCCAAACCATGCTGTATTAGATAGACCAGTGGTTTTTAACCAGTGTGTCATGGCACCCTGGGGTGCCTTGAATGATAGTCAGGGGTTCCGCGGGCAACACTGGCCTCTGTCCTTCTTTCCTTCCCTCCCTCCTCTGATGCCCTCTTACGTCTCTGCCTCCCAAAGGCTTGCACAGCGGTTTGTTGCAGCAGCCCTGGCTACAAGCTCCCCAGGTGAAGGTGCCTCTGGGGCTGGCTAGTGGGTGCTTCCCAGGCCCCTGTGGGGCAGTGTGAGGGGGCACCTCTCTTTGGGGCAGGGGACCGGGGTGGCAGCTGTGGCTGCCCAGAGAACTCCCAATGAGATAGGAGAGAAGGCTGAGGGAACGCTCCACAAGGGGTGAGGGGCTGCCGGCTCCGTAGGTAAGGGGTGACATAGCTGGACTCCTGAGCCCCACAGGGGTGTTGCAGATAGAATGTAGTTGGTCAAGGGAACCATGGACTCAAAAAGGTTGAAAACCTCTGAGCTAGAACTTTCTTAGTTATTAAACGTGGGTGGCGCTGTGGGTTAAACCACAGAGCCTAGGACTTGCCGATCAGAAGGTCGGTGGTTCGAATCCCCGCAACGGGGTGAGCTCCCGCTGCTCAGTCACTGCTCCTGCCCACCTAGCAGTTCGACAGCACGTCAATATGCAAGTAGATAAATAGGTACCGCTCCGGCGGGAAGGTAAATGGCGTTTCCATGCACTGCTCTGGTTCGCCAGAAGCGGCTTAGTCATGCTGGCCACATGACCCGGAAGCTGTACGCCGGCTCCCTTGGCCAATAAAGCGAGATGAGCGCCACAACCCCAGAGTCGGCCACGACTGGACCTAATGGTCAGGGGTCCCTTTACCTTTACCTTTAACTAATCATAGCCAGTGAACAGGTATTCTATTCCGTCCACTTTCAAAAGAGAGCATTTCCAAGTAGGAAATGAGAACAGCATCTTTTATAACACTATACATATTTTAATGCATGTTTCCATCCACCATTGCACTGCATAATGGATTTTGTAGTCTTAAATCGACATAGGGATTGTATTGAATAGCAACTTCCCTTTCCCCCTGGAATCTTGGGAGTCGTGATTCTTTGAAGGCAACTCTCTCAGATAATTAGCACTGAACTACAATTCCCAGGATTCTCTGGGGGAAAGCAAGCTGTGAGAGTTAAGCTGATGGAAAACCTGCTTAAGTTTGCAGTACAGCTATCCCTTTAACAAAGCTGATAAGAAAGATCAGCAGCCAGGACCAGCGGTACCTGGATATGATTGCTCTGCTCTGCATTTTTGCTGACTTCTTAGCCTAGCAGCTCATAAAAGTAGCATAAGAGATGAGACCCAGAGCTTTGCCCTGTAGCCCCACTCCTGACCCCTCATTAACAAAAAAACAATAAAATCCTGAGAGGCTTCAAAGCATCACACTAATTGCTTAGCCTGTGATGTGCGTGTTTCTTTTTTTTGTGTGTGTTTCTTTTCTTTTTCTCTCCGCTAGCTGGGTTTTTCTTCCAGACGTGAATTTGCAGTGATGTCAAATCCCATGAGCCCCACACTCAATAAAGCACAATGGTGGTTTGCTTGCACACTGTAGCTCAGCCCTTTGATAAACATTGGAAATAGCGTTTTTTTTCTCCCCTTCCTTCTTCACCCCATCTGGAAGTAGGAAAGCCACATGGAATGGAGGCAATGGCTTTTAGCAAGTCTGACTGATTGCTCAGCGATGACCCAGCAGCCTGCAAGGGTGGAGGGGAAGCAGAACAAAGAATAAACTGGTGCTTAGTCAGCAGCATTGATATAACAAAAGAAAACAATGGGAAGAAAAGTCTCCAGTCAAACGTCCAAGCCGATGAGTCGAATCTGAGCTCCGTGTGGGCAGGGCTCACCTCACCTGCATGGGCGAAGGTGGGGCTGCAACTTCAGCCCTTTGCCATCATCAGAAAAGGTGGGTTAGGTTTGATTTCAGCAGGCCCTTGTAATAATTTATTATTATTATTATTATTTTATTTCCATGCTTATTATATACAAAAAAAGGAAACAATACTGAAAAGGGGGTACAATTTAAGAGGGGAGGGAAAAGGAAAGAAAATGAAATTTACACAATCTGTTATTAAGATAAAAATTATGACAAAAATTTGTGATTACAATTTCATGTTACAATAAAAGTTTTAAAAAATTCATTATCTTTTATACCCAACTTCCCATTTATTCCTTAATTCTTTTTACATAAATATATAATAAATATACAATAAAAGTTCATAAATGTACCAAGCAAACACGTACATAAATATATAAACTACAGGTCTGGATCAGCACAGGAAGACCGTCCTGAAACCATTTTGACTCCCAAACTGACCATGTCTATCAGTCCTATTTTAAGGCTGCCCATCCTCTAGAGCAGGCTGGCAAAGTAACCTGTGCTGGAATCTGAGAATGTGGGGAAACTGTGAAGGAGACAACAGGGTCAAACAACAGGGAATGGTTGTCTCTGCTATCCTCTCCAGATGGCTGCCCACTGTTGGTGACAGAATACTAAGCTAGATGGAATTCTGGTCTGGTCTCCCTCCTCTTCTCTTATGAGCTGCAGCTTCTCTGCGGACTAAAGGACAAGTGGAAACTTGATGAGTGAGGAAGGCAGAGACCGTTTTAGGACGAAGTGAAATTCTCAACAACATGAGAAAACAGACACTGTGAACTTAAAGACAAAACTCATTAGAAACTAACCCGAGGGCAAACACTCTTCACTAATGCGTTGTTAACTCCCGCTCTCTAATTATCTGCAGCCCCAAAGAAAAAGCGAGAGAGAGAGTCAAGCTCTTTAGACCTGTTTTTGAGACATTCATCCTTATGGTGCAACTTGTTTATGGCCCAGCTGACTGGTAGATGAAATAGTCGGGGGGGGGGCAAAAAAGCTTAGAGCAGACAGATCCTAATCTACAAATTTATTCTGAGGGAAACCAATTTAAGCAGAGATAGAAATTCTACCTAGGAATGACCATTCGGCGCATGATAACAGGCAGTAAGGCCTGCTCCGTTGCTGAAAGATCTACAGGATGAAAAATTAAGGTGTTTTAAAAGTAGAGACTGGGATGCGGATGGTGCTGTGGGTTAAAGCACAGAGCCTAGGACTTGCTGATCAGAAGGTTGGTGGTTCGAATCCCCGCAAAGGCGTGAGCTCCCGTTGCTCGATCCCAGCTCCTGCCAACCTAGCAGTTCAAAAGCATGTCAAAGTGCAAGTAGATAAATAGGTACCACTCCGGCGGGAAGTTCCAGGGCATTTGACAACCAAGGTAGGACTGTACTCCAAAAGCCGTTCCACCCCCTTGAAACTGAAGCCAAAGTATTGTGCTAGTTTTGTGCCATAGGTGTCACATTTTTTGCCAATACCTACTAGTGTGTAGAGGGATGAGGCTGGTGCTGTAGTCCATGGATAGGCAAACTAAGGCCTGGGGGCCGGATCCGGCCCAATCGCCTTCTAAATCCGGTCCGCGGACAGTCTGGGAATCAGCATGTTTGGGAATCTACATGTCTGGGAATCTACATGAGTAGAATGTACATGTCTGGGAATCTACATGAGTAGAATGTGTGCTTTTATTTAAAATGCATCTCTGGGTTATTTGTGGGGCATAGGAATTCGTTAATTTATTTTTTTCAAAATATAGTCCGGCCCCCTACAAGGTCTGAGGGACAGTGGACTATCCCCCTGCTGAAAAAGTTTGCTGACCCCTGCTGTAGTCTAAACCACTGAGCCTAGGGGTTGCCAATCGGAAGGTCAGTGGTTCGAATCCCCACAACGGGGTGAGCTCCCATTGCTCAGTCCCAGCTCCTGCCAACCTAGCAGTTCGAAAGCACATCAAAGTGCAAGTAGATAAATAGGTACCACTCCGGCGGGAAGGTAAACGGCGTTGCCATGCACTGTTCTGGTTTCACCAGAAACGGCTTAGTCATGCTGGCCACATGACCTGGAAAAACTGTCTACGGACAAATGCCAGCTCCCTCGGCCAGTAAAGCGAGATGAGAACTGCAACCCCAGAGTCATTTGCGACTGGACTTAACTGTCATGGGTCCTTTATCTTTTTTTTACTAGTGTGTACTGAGACATGAAATCAGGACTCTTATTTAATGCCTCTTCCAACTATCAAAATTTCCTCCAAACTCATTATTATATTAGGGGGCAACTGCTTTGAAAACATACATGAGGCAGAATTGCATAACAAATGTGTATAGTCGGAAGGATTCTCCCAAACTCTGGTGAAATTTGGGAGGGATTTTTTAAAAATGGAAACGGATGTATAAATGTGGAGAACCAAACTCTTAGAGAGCCAGTGTGGTGTTAGGAGCGGTAGACTCGTAATCTGGTGAACCGGGTTTGCGTCTCCGCTCCTCCACATGCAGCTGCTGGGTGACCTTGGGACAGTCACACTTCTCTGAAGTCTCTCAGCCTCACTCACCTCGCAGAGTATTTGTTGTGGGGGAGGAAGGGAAAGGAGATTGTTAGCCGCTTTAAGACTCCTTAGGGTAGTGATAACGTGGGATATCAAATCCAAACTCTTCTTCTCTTCTTAAGTATGGATGGATAAATCAGAAACAAAATGGACACACCTCATCGCACTAGCCTCTGCTGTGTTGCACCTTATACTTGCTTGCAACTGTATCAGCTGTTTAATGGCTTAAAAAATAATAATGGGGGGATTTATTGCAAACTGAACATCCCAAAAAGTGAAAAAAGCCAAGCTAAGCAGTTGGCCCCTTACCTCTCTCGCCCTGACCTAGCAACTGTGATCCACGCGACGGTCACCTCCAGACTGGATTATTGTAACTTGCTCTACGTAGGGCTGCCCTTGAAGCTGACCCAGAAACTCCAGCGGGTGCAGAATGCCGCGGCGAGACTCCTTACGGGGTCCTCACTGCGGGATCACATTCACCCAGTGCTATATCAGCTGCACTGGCTCCCAGTGGAGTACAGGATCAGGTTTAAGGTGCTGGTTTTAACCTTTAAAACCCTATACAGCCTAGGCCTCGTACCTACGGGACCGCCTCTCCTGGTATGTCCCACGAAGGACCTTTTGGTCTTCAAACAAAAACTCCTTGGAGGTCCCAGGCCACAGAGAGGTTAGGCTGGCCTCAACCAGAGACAGGGCTTTTTTGGCTGTGGCTCCGATCTGGTGGAACGCTCTGTCACAAGAGACTAGGGCCCTGCGGGACTTGACATCTTTCCACAGGGCCTGCAAGACAGAGCTGTTCCACCAGGCCTTTGGCCAGGCCTTTGGTAATCCTCACGGAACTCTAGCCCAATGGTTGCCATTAATCTGATTTGAATTGATTTTATAATGAAATGATTTTAGAATGTTGTATCATTTTACTGTTGTTAGCCGCTCTGAGCCCAGCTTCGGCTGGGGAGGGCGGGATATAAATCTAAAAATATTATTAATATTATTATTCACTTCACTGTCATTTTTCATGTGAATAGAAATAGGAAATTACTTATCTCTCACATTGACTCAGCTAATGACTCTTGAGCCAGTTATGTGAGGGTTGACCTCTTGGACTGTAACTAAATCACAGAGCAAGCTCCCTGGGGTGCTTAGTCAACAACCTTGTAATAAGCATTCCAAATTTGCTTTTCTTGTGGAATGAATAGTTGGGTGAATAGATGTCTATGCCTGCCTGGACTTCCACATCAGCCTTGACCACCAAACACATTTATTTGGGAGGTTCTGGAGCAGGAGGAGAGGGTAATCGGCAGCTGATCAACGTTTCCTTTCGTAACCAGGAAAGGGCATGTTAAAATAGATTGATAAAATGATATTTTTTTGCAACAAGGGAGAATGGGCGGGTGCCAAATAGAATGAGAGCCTTAAGATCTAAGCTCATGAAGTGAGGGACTCTGGGAAATGAATGACTCACTGCTTTTCCAACCAGCTGATTGTGGGTCATCTCTAGGTTCCCACTTGAAAAGCACATGAAGACAGCAGAGAAGTTAGAATGTGCCCATTGTTTCTGTGCAAAGGGGGAAGATTGGGTGAAAACCAGAACAGGTATAGGCTACAGAAACTTTTGCAACTGCGACAACAGGGATGCCCCACCCTCCAACATTTCCCTGACGAAAACAGGGGTGTCCTAAATAATAATAATAATAATAATAATAATAATAATAATAATACCCTGCCCATCTGTGTTGCCCCAGCCACATTAAATGTCTGTGTCTATATCTCATACCCTCCAACATTTCTCCAATGAAAATAGGAATATCCTATTCCGTAATAACCTGACTGGGTTGCCCCAACCACTCTGGGCAGCTTCCCACATATATAAAAGCATCACAAAACATTTTTTTAAAAAAATCTTCCCTATACAGGGATGCCTTCAGATGTCTTCTAAAGGTTGCATGGTTACTTATCTGCTTGGCTCAGGAGTCGCGTAACTCCATCCCCTCCAACATTTCTCCAAAGAAAATAGGGATGTCCTACCAAACCCGTCAACATTACTCTGATGAAAATAGGGATGTCCAATGGAAAAGCGGGACATTCCGGGATCCAATCAGAAACCAGGATGGCTTCTGTAAATCCGGGACTGTCCCTGGAAAATAGGGACACTTGGAGGGTCTGGACCCCTTCTGGAAAAAAGGAAGACACTTTTCAGTTTAGTTGAAAGATTGCAATGCTTAAGTGCCCATGGTAGCTTTGCAAGGGAGGAAGGTGGGGAGGAGCCAGATCTTGGCCACACCCCTGTGACCCCTCGTTTGCCATGGCCCTGTGACCTCCGAGGAGTGCACCAGGTCTAGTCGGCACCAGCCACCACTGATGCCTAAGAAATGCACTAAGAAGCTCCCTGTACGTCAGGCAGAAGATGGATCCATAGAAAGACATTATGTTTTGGCTCCTGGTAAGTGAGAGCTGGACCATAAAGAAGACTGATCACCAAAGAATTGATGCTTTTGAATTATGGTGCTGGAGGAGACTCTTGAGAGTCCCATGGACTGCAAGAAGATCAAACCTATCCATTCTTAGGGAAATCAGCCCTGAGTGCTCACTGGAAGGACAAATCTTGAAGCTGAGGCTCCAATACTTTGGCCACCTCATGAGAAGAGAAGACTCCCTGGAAAAGACCCTGATGCTGGGAAAGATGGAGGGCACAAGGAGAAGGAGATGACAGAGGACAAGATGGTTGGACAGTGTTCTTGAAGCTACCAGCATGAGTTTGACCAAACTGCGGCAGGCAGTGGAAGACAGGAGTGCCTGACGTGCTCTGGTCCACCGGGTCACAAAGAGTCGGACACGACTAAACGACTAAACAACAACAACAGCAAAGAACAAAAGGACACCAGTCATACACACGCACCCCCCAAAAAACAACCCAGAATATTTTCATTATGAAATTCTCGTGCTGCTCTAAAGCTACTGTCGAACGCACATCCGGATTGGTGAATAATTCATGTTGACATCCATCAGAAGCTGCTTGTAGCAGACTACTTTTTGTGTCTGTGTCATGTCTGGTATAACCACTGCCCATTACTCTGTTTGGGCCTATCAATCAAGCGGCCTCCATCTTCCAAGCCCTGGGGCATAGCAGGAAGTGAGGCTTGCTTAGCCTCCGAGACAAAAGAATCAATTTAAGGTAGGAGGAAAAGAAGGAATCTTCCTTCTCCTTCCCCTCTCCTGGTTGCACTGAGACCAATTACCATGGAGAAAGGATGAGGAAACCTGTTCCCTCCAGTAATCATGGACAAATATGGAGGGGGGGGGAACAGGCTGCAGATGATTATCGAGTTCAAAGAAGAATCCAAGAGTTGCAATAAGCAAGTGTATTGCCGCAACGGCTTTTGGGAATGTGGCTCCTCACACGGGAGACTTCTGCGTTGCGGACACCAAGCGAGGCATGCTGTCTATAATCGTAACCAGGTGTCCTCTCTAAGTACAAAACACAAGGAAAGAAAATAATATTTAAAAAGCGCACCATAGCGATTGAAGAACTCAATTGGTATTGTTCTAGATGACCAGGAAGTCAACACCTTTCATGTATGAACTGCATGATTCCTGGTTGTTTTTTTATTCTTATTAAATTTGTATACCACCTTTCATTAAAGGGTGGTTCACAATGTAAAAATTCAAGATGATGATGATGATGATGATGATGATGATGATGATGATGATGATTTACTTATACCCCACCCTTCCCGGTTCAAAAACCGGGCTCAGGGTGGCTAACAACAAATTTAAAACACTTAAATATAAAAGCAGCATAAAATACAGTATAAAAACATGAATAACAATAAAATTCAAAAATCAGTTTAGGGGAAATAAGCTTTAGATAATCCCCAGGGCTAGCTAAGGATAAAAACACAGCATACATAATAAAAACAAGGACAAACGAACCCCTCCCACAAACACATTTTAAAAGGTATAGGATTATAATCACCCAAAGGCCTGGTTGAAGAGGAAATTTTTCTCCTAAAGATGTATAATGAAGGCACCAGGCAAGTTTTCCTGGGGAGAGCGTTCCACAAATTGAGAGTCACTGCAGAAAAGGTTCTTTTTCGTGTTGCCACCCTCCAGACTTCTTGTGGATGGGGCACACAAAGAAGGGCCTCAAGATGATGATCTCAGGGTCTGGGAAGGTTCATATGGAGAGAGGCAGTCCTTGAGTTGTTGCTGTCCTGATTAAAAGGTAAAGGGACCCCTGACCATTAGGTCCAGTTGTGGCCGACTCTGGGGTTGCGGCGCTCATCTCGCTTTATTGGCCGAGGGAGCCAGCGTACAGCTTCCGGGTCATGTGGCCAGCATGACAAAGCCGCTTCTGGCGAACCAGAGCAATGCACGGAAACGCTGTTTACCTTCCCGCCAGAGTGGTACCTATTTATCTACTTGTACTTCATGTTTTCGAACTGCTAGGTTGGCAGGAGCAGGGACCGAGCAACGGGAGCTCATCCCGTCGCGGGGATTCAAACCGCCACCCTTCTGATCGGCAAGCCCTAGGCTCTGTGGTTTAGACCACAGCGCCACCCGCGTCCTGCTGTCCTGATTAGATGTGACTAATATAGGGAGCAGTGGCGTAGCGTGGGTTGTCAGCACCCGGGGCAAGGCAAGTAATTTGCGCCCCCTAACCCGTGGATTTGCGCCCCCTAACCCGTGGATTTGCCCTAACCCCAGATGTTGCACCCGGTGCGGCCGGCCCCCCCCCTGCACCCCCCGCGCTACGCCACTGATAGGGAGCATGGCCTTTCTCCTCAAATGACTTGGCTCGCCCATTCTGATTGGCTACATAGCATTGTGACATCATGTTTTTCACTGTGTGATCTGTGGTTGACTAGAATCTGCCAGAGGAAAGAAGCATCAGCTAGATTTCAAAAAGCAATCCTAGTGAAACTAGAAAAAAAAATAAAACAAGTAAAACAAGCCATTTTCACATCTACTAAGCCTCACAATTTCAATTTCAATTTAGATAATTATAAACTTAAAGAACACTAGGCAGCCACGCTAAGCAGCTGACACATCAATATTAGGTCATGGTATTAGGAAAGGATATTGCAGAAATCTTTTATTCAGTTTGCATTCAAAAGTGAACATGGCAGACTTTGTATGTGAACTCAAACACAGCTTTCAAAATGTTTCTGGATTTTGCAAGGTAGTTCTCCAGTCAAGTTGTGTGACCCCTAAATGTGTATACTAGGGTCAAGTATTCATATACAGTGGTACCTCAGGTTACATACGCTTCAGGTTACATATGCTTCAGGTTACAGACTCCACTAACCCAGAAATAGTACCTCGGGTTAAGAAATTTACCTCAGGGTGAGAACAGAAATTGTGCTCCGGAGGCGCGGCAGCAGCGGGAGGCCCCATTAGCTAAAGTGGTGCTTCAGGTTAAGAACAGTTTCAGGTTAAGTATGGACCTCCGGAACGAATTAAGTACTTAACCCGAGGTACCACTGTAAATGCATATATTAATTAAAAAAAACCAATATCATTTTATATTAGGGGAAATTGCTTTGCAAAAATGTTTATATCAGGAAAAATTTAACGCAGCAATGTGTGTCTTAGGAGAAATTCACACTAACATACTGAACAATTTTCCTGAAGACTTCTTTTTTTCAAAAAAATTGCAAACCAGGAGAGTGGGGCAGAGAAAGTGGAAGAAGGCAACTGGGTGAGAAGGCCAGTCTACCCAGGCCAGAACTTGGCAATAGCTAAAAGCAAAAGGAGGACCAGAGAAGAGGCTGATAAACTCCTGCTCCCAGGAGCCATCACTGACATCTACTTAATTTCTGTCTCCGGCTTGGTTATCACTGTATATTAACAGCTCAGGCTAGCTAAAAATTCATTTGCCTTTTGAGATGCTTGTGTGCAGTGCTATTTTTCTAGAAAAAGAGGTGCTGGAACTCAGCTCCAGCGAGTTACGGCTGAAAAAAAGCCCTGCTCGGGGTGTGTGTGTGTGTGTGTGTGTGTGTGTGTGTGTGTTGCTTTGCTTTGCTTTGCGGATGCTGTTCTCATTTCCTACTTGGAAATACAGTGGTACCTTGGGTTACATACGCTTCAGGTTACATACGCTTCAGGTTACAAACTCCGCTAACCCAGAAATAGTGCTTCAGGTTAAGAACTTTGCTTCAGGATAAGAACAGAAATCAGGTTCCGGCAGCGCAGAGGCAGCAGGAGGCCCCATTAGCTAAAGTGGTGCTTCAGGTTAAGAACAGTTTCAGGTTAAGTACGGACCTCCGGAACGAATTAAGTACTTAACCCGAGGTACCACTGTACTCTCATTTGAAAGTTGCTGGGACACAATACCTGTTCACTGGGCTTGAAAAACAAATCAAGGCCAGAACACTACCCATTGTTGTATGTGCTTAGAAAGCCCAGAGTTCAAAGGAAGGAAAAGGAAAGGAAAGAATGTTGAAAACTGAATTTAAGACTGGGAAGATGAGAACCAAAAGTGACAGGTCCTTCCATCCCTTATTCTGACTATGCTGCATAAACTTAGAAAACCTGGTCAGTTTACTCTTTTATATGTAATCTAAAAATGTTTGAAATCACAAGAAACATTCCCTCATACTAGCATCATGGACACCAATCAGATATTGTGATAAAAACACTCCAAGCAGAAGAAATTGTGAGTCCCTTAAGAACAGTAAAAATATTGCTGAAAGGCTACAAACTACCTCTATATCATAGCGTTTCAAGAAAGAGGTCTGTTTCATCTGTGCCTTCTTCTCAGGTTAGGGGAAAGGTTTATATTGTGTGAAGTATATCAAGCGAGTTCGGAAATTTAACAGAAATTCATGGGGTGGAGTGCGAACACACAGACACATTCAACACACACACAAATCACAAAAAAATGGGAGATGGGGGAGTGGGATGCAATGAAAAAAGTAGAGATAAAATGCAAAAACTAAGAATTGTAGTAAATCTTTTTTTTAAAAAAGTGACTGCTTTGGAAATAATATAGATTTAATAAAGCCAGAGCCTTTTGGAAAGGAAATGGGGAAACTCAATATTTAGAATATTAAGTGTTTTTAAATTACTTTAAATGCGGCACGATGCATGTGCGTCGCAAAGGAAAACTGCTTGGCAAAATCTAAAGCCCTAAAAAGTGCGTGCCAAGTTATTTTGTCATAATGAGTTGTTGGATGAGGTTCTGCCTGAGAGGTCCTGGTATCTGAATGGTGTCCAATGCTATTTAGAGGACGTCCGCATGGGAGGTTTCTGGGCATCTTGGTGCTTTGGCATAAAACTGGAGAAACAAGAAGCATCCTAAAAAGTGGTACCTGTTGTGCAGAATTTTGAATATCCATCCACCTGTGTGGTGCTCAGTGCCACCTGCACTCCGAAGCAAGTTACCCAGCCTGCCTTATGGCAAGCTCAACTTGGGAATCAGTTCTGAGTCACACCTGGGCACTTGCTTACTATAATTTCAAAGCTTTCCAGTCTGTGGTGAGCTAGACATATGGTCCCACCAACACATGCAGGATTTGGCTTCCAGGCAATGCCCAAAGCCAGGATGAGTACATGGCGGCAGAAACTCATGATGAAGTCACAGCAAGATGCAGATGCCACCTCAATTTAAAGTACATGAGGTTTCCAGCATCCTTTGAAGATGTTGATCCAAAACCGTTTGTCAATGTAAACATCAAGACTACTACACGGTTATTTTTACTGTATTCTTCACGTTTTTACTTAGCTTTTTAACATCCAGAGAGAACCCAAAGTGGAAGCTCCTTTTTAGCTCCTTTCACCTTCAATTTCAGGGGTGAAACAATCCACAGAAAATGCGACCAAATAAAAAAACAAAATTTCAAGGCCCACCCTATTCCTGTGCTTGTAATCTATTTTAACTGCTTTTAATCTTGAATTCTGAGATTACACTGGGACCTGTTGGTGGAGGGTGAATAATAATAATAATAATAATTTATTATTTATACTCTGCCTATCTGGCAAGGTTTCCTCAGCCACTCTGGGCAGCTCCCAACAGAATAATAATAATAATAATAATAATAATAATAATAATAATAATGTGATAAAACATCAAAGATTAAGAACTTCCCTAAACAGTGCTGCCTTCAGATGCCTTCTAAAATACAGTGGAACCTCCACTGTGAGATACAGTGGAACCTCATGTTACGTACTGCCCTCATTATGAATGCTTCAGGTTACGAGCTCCGCTAACCCGGAAGTAGATGCTCCTTGTTACAAACTTTGCCCCTGGATGTGAGCAGATGTCGCGCACCGGCGGCGCGGCAGCAGCGGGAGGCGCCATTAGCAAAAGCGCGCCTCATGTTAAGAACAGTTTCAGGTTACAAACGGACCACCGGAACCAGAGGTACCACTGTAGTTGTTTATTTCCTTGACTATCAAGAAGGCCCTCTGCCTGGTTCCCTGTAACCTCACTTCTCGCAATGAGGGAACCGCCAGAAGGCCCTCAGAGCTGGACCTCAGTGTCTGGGCTGAACAATGGGGGTGGAGATGCTCCTTCAGATATACTGGGCTGAAGCTGTTTAGGGCTTTAAAGATCAGCACCAAAACTTTGAATTGTGCTTGGAAACGTACTGGGAGCCAATGTAGGTCTTTCAGGATTGGTGTTATGTGGTCTCGGTGGCCACTCCCAGTCACCAGTCTGGCTGCCACGTTCTGGATTAGTTATAGTTTCCAGTCACCTTCAAAGAGCACATTGCAGTAGTTCAAGTGGGAGATAACCAGAGCATGCACCACTCTGGAGAGACAGTCCGTGGGCAGGTAGGGTCTCGGCCTGTGTACCAGATGGAGCTGGTAGACTGTTGCTCTGGACAAAGAATTGACCTGCGCCTCCATGCTGTAATAATAACAGCAATAACAATAATAGAAACGAATCACGAAACCAAACTCTTATCTTAAAATGTCTGTTGGAACAAGATAGTCTTAGTCATGCACCTGAAGTTTTGCCTGTCTAATCTTAGTTGGGAGAGTGTTCCACAGGTTTGGGCCCACTACACTGAACGCACAATGTTGGGTTTGTGCAACTGTTCGGGGTGGGAAGGAAGGGTGGAAAAGAAAGAGAAGAGGAGACTGATCAGGGTCTGTGCCGCATCCTGTTGTGGCATCTCAAAATAAGATGCAAGTAGAAAACTGTCTCCAACTACACATTGAATGAAGCCATCTGTCTGCAGTCTTCCCCGTCAGGGCTGGCATACGGGGAAATGATTCTTTAAGGTGGCGGTGGAGAGAAGAGTGATATGCCATGACTGTAGCTGCTGTTCTGTCCACTCTCACCCAGCTGATAATTATTTATGGCTTTTATACAAGGCAGGAAAACTTAAAGGAGTCCCAACATGTTCTCCCTAAATAGCTGCTTGAACAAACAGAAGTTCTTCACGCCTGCTAGGAGTCTGGGGCTGTGTACACATTCGTGGTTAATCTGGCTCCAGTACGTTCCCACCTCTGTTTTTTGACTCTGCATACACACGGTAACAGCTGGAATCCACAGGCATCTCAGAGTTCCTTCTTTCAAAACCGTGTTTTGATGCAGCTTCCCTTAACACAACTTCACTACCATATTCTAGTCAGTTTTTAACATGGTGGATTAAACCCAAGTTGGTTGGTTGGCCAACTGGATTTTTATACCGCCGGTCAACCATTTTTTCTAAGTGAGGTGAACGCCAAGATGGTCTCTCCACACAGTAGGTGAATTCTCCAGCCTGGACACTAAGATCTAGCGCCAACAACCTTCTGGATAGGAACGCAAGTGGCGCTGTGGGTTAAACCACAGAGCCTAGGACTTGCCAATCAGAAGGTCGGCGGTTCGAATCCCCACGATGGAGTGAGCTCCCGTTGCTCGGTCCCTGCTCCTGCCAACCTAGCAGTTCGAAAGCACGTCAAAGTGCAAGTAGATAAATAGGTACTGCTCCGGCAGGAAGGTAAACAGTGTTTCCGTGTGCTGCTCTGGTTCGCCAGAAGTGGCTTAGTCATGCTGGCCACATGACCCGGAAGCTGTACGCTGGCTCCCTTGGCCAATAAAGCGAGATGAGCACTGCAACCCCAGAGTCAGCCACGACTGGACCTAATGGTCAGGGATCCCTTTACCTTTACCTTTACCTTCTGGTAGTCCAAGCAGGAAATAACCAGAGCATGTACCATCCTGGCAAAACAATGCGCAGGCAGGTAGGGTCTCAGCCCGTGTACCAGCACATGAAGCTGGTAGACAGCTGCCCTGGACACAGAACTGACCTGTGCCTCCATGGACAGCTGTGAGTCCAAAATGACTCCCAGGCTGTGCACTGGTCCTTTAGATTATAGTTATCCTATTCAGGAAAAGGGAATCCCCCACAACCAGCTGCCCCCTGTCCCCCAGAAACAGTATTCTGTCTTATCAGGATTCAACCTCAGTCTGTTGACAAACAGCACTCTGCAAGAAAGGGGGAATGTATTGAGCTGTTACTGCTAGAGTATTATGCAATCATTCTAAAATAAAAGGGGGGTGAGAAATTACGACAGATGAATATGAAGTATGTCTGTTTTGATAATCTGTGTACATTCAATCATATGCACTGTTTGGGACACACTCAGGGGGTTTTCCAGGGGGAACTCATAGGAACTCAGTTCCGACACCTCTCAGGTGGGCACCATTGCCCTTTTAAGAGAATGAGGGAGGTGTTCATAGTGAGTTCTGGCACCTCTTTTTCTAGAAAAATAGCACTGGGCACACTGATTTTCACAGAGGAGAAAACAGAAAGCCCACCACAGTAAAGATGAACAGGGATCCAAAAATGAAGAGATTATTTAAACAACCTAACTGAGTGAACACCAACTGCCTCCGTGTTCTGAAAGGACCTCTAGCATTATTGAAAAATAAAAATAAAACAGTGATGTTCTGTAATTGACTGCTGCCAAAGACCCAAAGATTTGGGGGGGGGGGAGAGACATTCAGCATCTTAAATGAATCTTTTCATCCAACATAACGATGAGCAATGAAGTGGGAGCAATTCTGATTGATTTTTCTCTGGGGGGGGGTGAGAATTACCAGGGGGGCAGAGCATTCATAGGACTGCTTCCTTAGTAGATTAGTAAATTTGGTAATAAATTGCTGCATGGCTTTCTTATCTTTTATAAGCATTTTCCTCCCTTGTCTGCATTTGCTTGCCCGATAATACCACCTACCAGTAATACGCTAATTATCTCTTACAAATGCCAGGCCAGCGTCAAGTTACAAATATTATGAGCAGATAGAGATGTGGCTGAATGAAATTCTGAAGCTCTCTTCTATAGGATTATCAAAGGCTAAGCCTTGGCATTTTTCAGGTGTGGTGTAATGGGAATAGATGCTGACAGAGGGCAGCATTTAGTATTTTTCACTCATTTTACTGTGGCTAGTTTGTCCCTACAGTGGTACCTCGGTTTTTGAACAGCTTAGTTCACAAACAACTTGGAACCCGAACATTGCAAAACCGGAAGTAGGTGTTCCAGTTTCCGAACTTTTTTCAGAAGCTGAGCATGCTCTGTTTTGAGTCCCCCTGTGTTTCCTGTTGCGCTGCTAATTTTTGTTCCCCCCATTGTAATTCAAGCCTTCCGCTTCCAATTGCAGTGTTCTGAGGTGATATTTGGAGCTTATATTTGGTGCTTTTGTTTTTGCTATTTACTGATTGATTGATTGATTGATTGAGAGACTGCAGAAATGGATAAAAGCCCCCCATCCAAACAATGACTATCATCAGTGCAGGTAAGAATTTTTAAAAAAATTTTTATCATCTACGATACTGTTTTATTTATTTTATAGTACAGTACAATAATTATTGCTTTCATTTTATGGTCTCATTAGATAGTAAAATTCACGTTAAATTGCTGTTTTAGGGGTTGTTTTTAAAAGTCTGGAATGGATTAATCCGTTTTGCATTACAGTGGTACCTCAGGTTACATACGCTTCAGGTTACATACGCTTCAGGTTACAGACTCCGCTAACCCAGAAATAGTGCTTCAGGTTAAGAACTTTGCTTCAGGATGAGAACAGAAATCATGCTCCGGCGGTGCAGCAGCAACAGGAGGCCCCATTAGCTAAAGTGGTGCTTCAGGTTAAGAACAGTTTCAGGTTAAGTACGGACCTCCGGAATGAATTCAGTACTTAACCCGAGGTACCACTGTACCTTCTATGGGAAAGCGCACCTTGGTTTTGGAACGCTTTGGTTTTGGAACAGACTTCCAGAACGGATTAAGTTTGAGAACCAAGGTACCACTGTATTCCTACGTGCACTTTTCAAGAGACAGCACTGAAATGTTTTTTCAAGTTACTCTAAAGACAGCTCACACAAAAGAGTGATTTTTGGAGAATCCAGGAGTGGTTTTACAGACAACACATTTAGTTGCTTCTAGGCGATGAGTTGTATTGAACTTTCACCTTGATTCATTTGCACAAAGTTTGCTACGAGCTTATACAACATTGGCTGTTATATTGAGTATTTGTTCTGATTTCTTTTCAGGTTGTATTTTTCCCAGAGACTTTTTGTCATCTTCTTCTTCTCTTTTCGAAATGTATTGTTTCATAAAACTGGTTACTAAAAAGGGACAGGTAAACCTGTCAATTTCCATTTCTCATTTTTCAGATCATCCACACTTGTCCCATATCTAGAAAGCATGGGTCTGCGAGGTCTTCCGCTTGGCCCATGACACAACATAGCCAGCATAAATCCAGCTAAAAACCACTTAGTGAGTTCATAAGCTCTGAACCACCACCACAGCCTCAGGTCCCAGCTCAATCTCTTAGCCGCCACGTTAAACGTTTTAGCTTGGCATTGTGCAAGCACTATAAACCCAAGCAGGCATTGTTTTTAAATAAACTCTTGAAAAAGAGGCTGGGTGGATATGTCTTCATAACTACCGTTCATTATAGGTCATTATAGGTAGGGTGACCTGCCCCAAAGTAAGGCAGAGCTAGTACTGTATTTTTTGCTCTATAAGACTCACTTTTTCCCTCCTAAAAAGTAAGGGGAAATGTGTGTGAGTCTTATGGAGCGAATGCAGGCTGCGCAGCTATCACAGAAGCCAGAACAGCAAGAGAGATTGCTGCTTTCACTGCGATTCCTCTTGCTGTTCTGGCTTCTGAGATTCAGAATATTTTTTTTCTTGTTTTCCTCCTCCAAAAACTAGGTGCGTCTTGTGGTCTGGTGCATCTTACAGAGCGAAAAATACGGTAATCGCCACAGAATTACCACCACACACACACACAAACTGTGGCCTTGGTAAGCCCAGCTAATGTTATTTGGCATGAAAATGAGAAACAACTGCTTGATTAAACAAGGGGATGTACTTTGCCAGTTCTTCAGTTGTGCAGCAATAATATATTAAGATGACACATCATTTGCGCTTGTGTGTAACTGCCGCTCCTTCAGATTTAAATGCAGAGGATAATTGTGTGCTTTCCCATTCTGTCTACCTGATTTATTACCCAGACTCCCCCTGCCCAATCTTTCCAGCAATAAACTTTTGTGTATTTCCCCAGAGCTGAACTTAAACATTTTTGGATGATTGATCCCTCTCGTCCCCCTCGCTGCAGCTATCACCTTGTTGTACTCCAATCGCTCTCGGCCAAAGGGGAACAGAGTGTGCTGGAAGCTGTGTATGATCCAGTTCTTTGTGCCACTCCCAGCGTCATAAATCGCATGAGCAAATCACATTGAGACAGCTTTTTCGCCATGCCAGCTTTAACACTGCTTTGTTTATGTGCTCCCAGACCTCATGATATTTGTTCGTGCTTTTGGCATGAGATTTGCTGATGTTTCTGAAACCCTTTTTTTTCCCCTTTTTTTTAAAGAAGAAGAGAGGAATCAGTGTGCTTGCCAACCCAATATGCTCCATAACACGTCAGATATCATCAGATCATCATGAGATGCTTACAATTTTTAAAATGAAGAGCACAGCAGTTATGGGAAAGGGGAAGGAGATTATATCTTTTGATGTTGGAGCTGCCATTATTCAATGATGATGGCAACTATTATTATTATTATTATTATTATTATTATTATTATTATTATTACCCCAGCCACTCTGGGCAGCTGCCAACAGAATATTAAAAACACAATAAAACATTAAAAACTTCCCTATACAGTGGACCTTCTGGTTACAGATTTAATTCATTCCAGGGGTCCATGCGCATCCTGAAAAATCCGTAACCAGAGGCCCACTTCTGCACACACACACGGCGTAATAGTGTTTCTGCGCATTCGTGCGGCAAAAGCGCTTCGGCACATGAGTGTGGCACGCAGAGTACTTCTGCGCATGCGCACATGGCAAAACCCGGAAGAATACACTTCTGGGTTTCCCACGTTCATAACCTGAAAGTTACATAATCAGAGTGGTACATAACCGGAAGGTCCACTGTATAAGAAGTTTAAGGTTTGATTCACATATTGCTTGATCTGTAAACACAGATTCTTGACCATCTCTGGGCCAGCTGTCATGCAAACAGGCAAAATGGATATAAAGACTGATCACGGTCATGTCTGTCAGCTGTTCCTATGGACTGTTCTTCCAGCTTCCAAAGTCACAAGAACTGATGTTGATGATGATGATGATGATGATGATGATATTTTCCCAGCCACTCTGGGTGGCTCCCAACAGAATATCTAAAAGTCAGATATTTGTTTATTTCCCTGACATATGATGGGAGGGCTTTCCACAGGGTGGACACCACTACCAAGAAGGCCCTCTGCCTGGTTTCCTGTAACCTCACTTCTCGCAGGGAGGGAACTGCCAGAAGGCCCCCAGAGCTGGACCTCAGTGTCTGAGCTGGATGATGGGGGTGGAGATGCTTCTTCAGGTATACTGGGCTGAGGCAGTTTAGGGCTTTAAAGTTCCGCATCATATCTGTGATCACCTCAGCTGACATATTACATCAGCAAGTGCAGTGCTGTTAGTGGTTTTGCTACAATAACTCCACAGGTCCTCTGTGACCGACGTGGGTATGACAGCTCAAGGTTTACTGTGAATAGGGAGAGCATTCCCACTTCACTCTGCCCCTAGCATGAGTGGGGGCAACAAACCATGATTCCTGGCTTAGTACTGTGTCTAAACCAGGGGATATAAGTTGTTTACTTCAAATGAAGAAACCATGATTGGTAAACCAAGAACAAATCTTGACTTCACATTGTGGTTTGTTTGGAGTAAGACACTATGATCCCCCATTCAGCCATAATGCTAACCCAGAGGTTGTGGTCTGTTACTGCCACTCAGATGAATGGAAAAGCGGGAGGGATCTGTGCTTTATGGTCAAGTACATATCACAGTAAACCATTCACTATGGCTTACTGCAATATATAAATGCTGCCTACATATTATCAGAGACTGGTAGTGTCACGGTCCGGTTTATGGGCGGTCAAAGTCCTGGCTGAGGACATCGGGACCGGGGGCAAGATGGTGGGGTGGGAGCAGGAACGAGAGTCCAGAAGCCAGGGGTCCGAGGGTCAGGAAGCAGGGAGTCACGAAGTCAAGGCTCCAAGGGTTGAGAAGCAAGGAGTCATGTATGCGACAACGGCCACGAGAGTTTTTCTTTTTTTTAAAAGATATTTATTAAAGTTTCCAATTTTTTTATACAAACAAAAAACAAACAAAGAAATTAAAAAAACATATAGTTCATAAAACATACTTTTCAATAACAAATTTCTCTGACCTTCTCATACATCCCCTTCTTGTATTCCATTTCAGATTATTTGTTCAGCAAATCCTTAATTTAAAGCATTACAGCTTATAATATCACCTTATTTTCTATCCAAACCCTTTTTTTCATCCATGTTCCTTTATATCATTACAGCTAGAAACCACTCAATTTCAATCCAACATCATTCAGCATTCCTTAATTTTACAATATTTCTGTAAATAGTCCTTAAATTTTTTCCAATCTTCTTCTGCCGACTCTTCTCCCTGGTCACAGATTCTGCTCGTCATTTCTGCCAGTCCCATACAGTCAATCAATTTCATCTGCCATTCTTCCAGAGTGGGTAGATCTTGCGTCGGCCACGAGAGTTTTAATAGCACAAGGATGGAAGACTGAAGAAACCCCAACTAAAGAATCGTGGCAAGAAAAATTGATGGACTATGCAGACCCGGCAAAACTGACATACAAGCTAACGGGACAAGGATAACTGTGACTTTAAAGATGAATGGGAACCCTTTACAAAGTATTTGAAGATGCAACAAAGTGAACTGGACTCCTTGGCTGGTTTTGAATAAACATTCACAAACTTTTTATTGATAATCATCAGCTAAATAGTTTGAGGATCTATACAACTGTGTGACATGCAGAAAACAGCATTTTTAGAGAAATCAAAGACTGGAACTCAGGAAAGTCAGGGGTGGGGGTGGGTGGGTTCTGTGGGGGGAGGGAGCAGAGGGAGGAAAAATGGGGGGGGAATAAGGATGATATATTTATGGATAATATGTTTTGTTTTAATTTTGAATAAAAAGTTATTTTTAAAAAAAAGAGAGAAGCAAGGAGTCATGAAGTCAAGGGTCCGAGGATCAGGAAGCAAGAAGCCAAATGCAGAAAGGCAGGAAACGAGTTGCTGTGGCCAAGAGCCAAAGGGAAATGCTGACCTTATATCCCTTCCCAGCTCTTGCCACCAGGCGCAGTGAGTTACCAAGCAGCCTCACCTGTGCGGCCACGCCTTGCCTCCCCAGAACAAACTCAGGAAGGCCACAGTCCTGCAAAGCCCTACTGGTCACAGGGCCTGGCTCCTGCACACACACCTGACAGGTAGGGCTCTGAGGAGTGCGTGGCAGAGGCTGATCCAGGGGAAGGAGGTCAGTGATTGGTGGGGTCTTGTGCCACCTGCAAGGCTGAAGACTGGGCTAGAGGAAGGAGAAGAGTCTGAGCATTCGGAGATGGGGGAAGAGGTGCAGGAGGAGTCAGAAGTGAAAAAGGAGACTGTCCCTGCAAGTTGTGGGATGGTAGAATCCCCATCATCCCTTTCCCCACTGTCTCCAAGGACCAGGAGGAGCTTGAAGAGGCAGGCACAGTGGCAACTTCCATGCAGAGGAAGTTCCATGCATGTGCCCCGTCAGGCAAGGATACTTAAGTTCGGTTGAGGGTGTGGTTGCACAGTTACTCCAACACTCCATCTCAGAGCACAAGCCTGGGGAAGAGATGCCATGTCAAGCTTCAGGGACTTGGCTTCCCCACCGCCTTTGGCAGTAGATAAGCAGAATCAAAGTGAAAGGAGACTCTTACCAGTTAGAAATTTTAATGATCATAGCAAGAGAACAAAGAATCCATTTCCTAGGAATGGAGGTGTTCCCACTTAAGGGTTCCACCCACTTCCCCCCTTATCACCCACGTAACTACCACGTCTTGTGTGCTGGGCCTGGGGGTAACCCGTGAAACGCAGTCCAGGACCAGTCCAGTATCCGAAGGTTCCGCTGGGAGTCAGTCCGACAGGGCCAAGGCAGGACACGGGGCAGGAAACCAGGCAAGTATAGGATCTCAGGCAGGATCTAGCATACAGCAATGTTGCTCCCGCAACCTGGGGCGGGGTCCGACAGCCTTTTATCTTTGTTGGGGTAGCGGCCGGTCCTGATCCCCCGGCGACTCACCTCCCTGTTTCGCCTGAAGATGAGCACTCCTCCTGCGAGTACTCAGGTCTCTCCTTCTCTCAGACCTTAGTCTCTGCAGCTAGGGAGACATTGGTGGGTTACTAGACCCAGGGGCCGCCTCAGCCTCTCCTGACCAAACCGGTAGTGGAGCAGCTGTAAGTGATGGCCTAGCTGAAGGCAATGAGGTAATCCCCGCATCTGGAGCCAAGGTAGGCTCAGGTCCCTGACTCGGCCCAGCTGGTGTTTGTTGCAGGGGAACCTGCGCAGACTGGAACTCTTCAGGATCAGGCCCCAGACTTGGTTCAGATGATGCCTGAGGCAAAGGATCCGGTGCATACTGAATCTCCTCTGGTTCCAAGTCCAAGCCCAAGTCCAAGGCCATCACATCTTGTAAAGTGATCTCACAACCACTGTGCTTTCTGTGCTGCCACCTTATCTGCTCTCCTTGACCTTGGGCTGAGCGGATGGACACTTTCCAGCAAAAGTCTCTCTCCCCCTGGTTCTTCTTCTTCTAGCTGTTCACCACCCAGTTCTTCCCAACTTCTGCCTTCTGATCTATGCCCATCTGCAAACCACTGTTCCAAATCTATACTGTCCCACTGCTCCTCGGAAGATTCAGGGTCCTGATCAGGAGCAAGAGGACGGGGAGACTCTCATCATTCCTCCTCAGTGCAGCCCTCCTCAGCACGATCTCTGACACGCCAGCTACTTAGTGGCCAGAAGTGTGTGTCTGTGTGTGTTCTGTGCACCTTAGGAGCTCCTGTAAGTGTATGCTTTGTAAATAAAAGAATTAAACTACTGGATGTTTGTCCTCCTTGGGTTGGGCGCAGATGTACTATCACCTTTAGCTGTTCTGGATGCTCAATAAGCCAAAGAGTGGATATGAATATTTACTCATTGTCATCATTATAATTCTGCATGCTGTGTCAAACCCTAGCACTGAAAACATGTCCTGGACTGACATAAATTAAAGCTTTTGTAGGCCATACCATTTGCAAGAAACCATAAATAAATATTGGATCGAGAACCCTGGGGTTCTGTATACGGGAACAAAAACCAAGCGCAGAGACAGATTCTGGACAACTCATATTTGTGCATGGTTTAGCTAGCAGGGTCTAACCACAGATTCTGAATAATGCATTTGACACTTCATAATATTCCAGTGAATTAAACTAGGGGGGTCCAAGGAGCATAAGAGCATTAAGCCAGGAAGCAGAGGAGATCTACCTTTTCACAGTGTGCATTTAAATAGTAAAATCCCCAATTACATAAGTGCAAATTGTCACCCTGGTCCCCTCCGTAATTTACCACTCCAGACAGATCAACCCTAGCTCAATGAACGGTGAAAACTATATCATCCTTTGCAATCAAGTCAATTTCCTCCTGCAAGTTGCTTGCTTGTACGCAGGCAGCCTGGGCAAGAATCAAACTGGGTACAGCTTACCTAGTGAAATATCATGATTGCTTGCTAAAGAAAGATGTAATTGTCTCTAAATCATGCTTTCCTTCTTGTCCCTGACATGATGTACACAAATAGGTACTTGCTTTCCAAAGAAAGGTCTATCTAGAGTTCATCCAAGACAGATGTCTCCTGCCTCAATTGTTCTAACAACCTTCCCTGGCAGGCATCCACAAATAGGAGGCTGTGATTACCCACACTTACAACCAGATTATGAGACACCTGGGAGTGGCGATTAGGCTTCTTCTTCCTTTCTTTTTTTACAGAAGATGGAATAGGGATTGGGCGAGGGAAGGGAAGGGCCTAGTCAGGTTTGCTGCAGTTAATGTTTAATCTGGAAACAGAGAGACAGTTTTCTATTGAAGGGGCTGTTTTGGATACTGACTGAACATTGGGATCAAAAGGCTGTAAAAATGAAAATTAAAAAGGAACCAAATAATCAACAGCCCAAAACTGTATCCGGCTGCACAGCAGCAACCCAGAGAATTCAGCACAAAGTTCTCTGCATCTTGTTGCCTCTTGGGACAGGAAAGGCCCTTAGCCATGGAGTTTTGGAACAGAGGGAGAGTAGAGGGAGAAAAGCAGATCTGTATTGCTAAAGATCATCTGAGAGCTCCTGTCAGCTCCACAGCAATGCAACTTTAGACTAAGGTTCCCAACTTTTGAAAGTTAAAATTCTGCTCCCTGGCCTGGGCCAGGGAGGGGGAGCCCAAAGGGTCCATGGGAGGAAACTGTAAGTTTGAGTTAAGTCTGCTGCAACTGGATTTCTTATGGACAGTGCTAGTCCTGAATGTATTGGATTTGTGACCATTGTGCTCATCTGCCTTCAGTAGCAGTAAAGCTCTGCTGGATGAAATACAATTGCCTCTGGTCTTATTTTGGGAGGAATCCTGCAGCGTGTGGGATTTGAACTGAGGGCTTTATAGATCATGCAGTTTAGGGCCTAGGCTACTCCAGCTCTCTGGTTTATATTACACGGATAAAACACATGTGTGTGGAATTATGAGAGGCATTGCACATGGCAAAGCAATTGCACTCTCCTTTTTGCCATTTACAAGGCTTGTACGGAGCCCCTCACATTCACCTCCTCAGGTTAGCAGTTTGGTCAAATCAATGCTTTGACTGTCCTGTGTTTCCAAAGGTGTGCGTTGCATTTGTGCTAGAAGCCACTCAGCAGCGTAATATTATATCCCTTGACCCAGGCCCTGGAGATTCTGTAATCCTCCAGTTCTGGCTTGTGTGGAATCATAGTTGTTCGAAAAGCATAGCTGTTCCTCCCAATTGTCCTTAAAAATTAAATGCCACAGGAATCAGAGCGTATCAAACACCTGTAGAGATAATTTTCTGGAACACTGTCAGGGGTCCTTTCTACCAAGAACTCAGTTATCACTGGATCCATTGTATTCTCAGGAAACTGTCGTCTAAGGGGTTCCTCACAGGCATATTCTAGATATGGAAATGATATATAATGAACTGGAAATAACTTTTATTTTCAAAAAACAAACCAGAAGGCTTTTTATTAGGAATTGTAGGTACCGGCAAACCAAAAGAGCAGAAAATACTTTTTATGTATGTGACAACAGCTGCACGGATGCCACTAGCCCAAAGATGGAAAAAAGAAAGAGTCCCCACCAGAGAGGAATGGCAAACTAAGCTTGTTGGACTATGCCGAAATGGCAAAACTGACAGGAAAGCTCAGGAACCAAGAGGACAAAAACTTCGAGAAAGAATGGGGAAAGTTATAATTTATCTAGGAGACCACTGTAAGCAGATGAAAACATTAGCAGGATTCAAATAACACTTGTAGTAGTAGTAGTAGTAGTAGTAGTAGTAGTAGTAATTATTTATTTATTTATTTATTTATTTATACCCCGCCCATCTGGCTGAGTTTCCGCAGGCACTCTGGGCAGCTTCCAATCGAGTGTTAAAAACAATACAACATTAAATATTAAAAACTTCCCTAAACAGGGCTGCCTTCAGATGTCTTTTAAAGATACGATAGCTACTTATTTCCTTCACATCTGAAGGGAGGGCTTTTCACAGGGCGGGCGCCACTACCGAGAAGGCCCTCTGTCTGGTTACACTTGTAATGTAACAATTACTATGGGCAATGTGGAGAGATATAAAATATGGATTATGAAATAATATGCAGCTGAAAATGTTGACAATAGGACCCATAGAGAGGATGGGGGGAAGTCTCGAGATTCAGAGAAATCTATCTAGATGGATATGTATTTGATATTGTTGTATACACTTGTAAAATAAATAAAAAAATTATATATATAGACCCTTTCCCTGAAAATGAATTTCTCCTAATAAACACATTTTTGCATTCCGTTTTGACCGATGTGCATATTTTTGCAAGTAATTTCCCCCAATGTAATGCATTTTTCTTTGTTATTTTCACTGATATATTCATTTTTATGCACACTGTTACCAAATATAGGCCTATTTGTAAACCTTGATTGGAGAACTGGATCGTAAAAATTTGGAGAAGTGTGGATTTTTAAGGGTGGCTGTATTTCACTTTGCACGGTGTTTCGGAACGTGTGATTTGCCTTCAACTGAAGCAGCTTGCGTGGAAATAATAAAATAAAAATAATGCCACACTAAGAACCACAACATCACACCTCTAAAACCCCCTGGCAGGAGAACAGCAGCAGCAGTGGTAATAAAACAGTCAGTGATAAATTGCTTGTAGAATTCAACCTGCTACAAGCAAAAAGAGGAGCAGGAAGTATAAGCCTTGATTGTCCAGTGGCTAAGAATGTCCTGATGGAGTCTGAGAACTTTTGCATTGTAATATTTATTTTCTAGGCAGCTAGTTTTTTGCAAAAAAAAAAAAAAAGTATCAGCATTCTAAATTTGAATCTTTTGCACTACGGGCAGTGTCCCAGAGACTGTCCCATATTCACATTCCTGCACATACTGGGAACTGAATTGCAAACGCTAAATAGTTTGTCTCTCATATTTCCAACCACCAGATGTAAAGAGCCAGCCCTTCAGTCCGTGTTAACTGGTGTAGCCACTAGTCAGATGTCTGATTCATAAATTTAGCTTAAATGTCTTCCTTCTCTCTCTCTCTCTCTCTCTCTCTCTCTCCCCACCATGATCTGGAACTGATAGCTGGAAACTTCTTTTTATTGGCCACTTGTCAGCTCAAGATTATATATCACAAGGCCATGCTCTATTAATGGGCCAGAAACCTGACATCTAAATCACAGGCATTTCCTCATACTAAGACATGTAGAGGGGAGCCTTAATCTTTGCTCACAGTAAAAAGCGTCAGTTCTGTCGTGATGGCTTCCTAAGGGTGGGGCGGGGAGGCAAAGACGTAGAAAATGCAAGGAGAAGCCTTCTGCGGAAGAAGGTGGAAACACCACTTGTGTGGGATAGAAGAGCAGGGAATCAGCTGCACAAGGGCCTCTCCAGACGGACATTTTGACACATCGTAAATGTGCCATTGTAAATATGCTGCTGCTGTTGGGTGATAACCCGGAGGCCTGGTACCTCCCCCCAACACAGCATCACCCGGGATTCATCACTCCGGTCTCCCATCACGCTGATGTGGCCATATCCAGGGACATGAGCACACGACAAGCAGAAGCTCAGCCTTGAGGAGTAACATCTAAGCCCAATTTATTGCAAATTAAATCAAACGTAACAGAACAAAGAAAACATGGCTTCTCTCCAGCGGCGTAGCGTGGGTTGTCAGCACCCGGGGCAAGGCAAGTAATTTGCGCCCCCTAACCCGTGGATTTGCGCCCCCTAACCCTACAAATCTATGCCTATGAATGATGGTCCCTCCCTCTCTCTCTTTCTCATATTCCAATTGATTCCCATTTCCGCCGATCGATCCCCGAAGCTCTCACCCAGCGAAATTCGTGCGTAATTACGCTTCGCCATCCCTAATCCTGCCGCTTCCACCGGGAAATCATGACGGTGCGTTTCTCCTCTCCAAACTTTCCCCGGCCCTTTGCCGGCCGGCGCAGCCCTTTTGGCTACAAGCTCCCCTCCTTCTCTGCCCGCTTCCGACCCCACCTCCCCGTCCAGCCTCCCTACCTCCTGAAAAAAGGCGACGGCGCCGAGCAGGACACCCCCGCGGCCATTGGAGAGAGGCGGGGCCGAGGGAGGCAAGCCAATGGGCGAGGCGGGGGTAGGTGGCCACAGGGGCGGGCGCTGCCACAGTCCTCGGGTGGGCAAGGTAGGAGCAGGCGGAGGCTGGCCGGCCGCTCTGACAATAGGGGCGGGCCGAGGGCAAGACACGGCTGGGCCCTCTGGACTCGCGCCCCCCCAGATGTTGCGCCCGGTGCGGCCGGCACCCCTGGCACCCCCCACGCTACACCACTGCTTCTCTCTCTGTCTTTCTGCCTCGGAGAGAGCACTGCAAAAACAAAAGCTACACAGAGCGGAAACAGCGTATCTCGATTTCCTCTCACAAGACTCCAATAATCAGTGCTGGAATGTAAACAGACATGTGACATGTAACAATCCCACACAACTGCAGCACGGGAGGAATGGAATTCCCAACAGCTGCTGGCCATGATCCAGAAAGGAATGCACACACCTGGCACTGGCCTTCTTGTGAGGCGGTTGCATAAGACAACAGATTCCAGAAGGCACTGTTAGAATTCCTGCTCCGTGATTGCAGTCATGGGATTGTTGTCTATCCCATGACGGTATATGTTTTGACTCCACAGAGTGGGAAGTGACGGAGACAGGATGTTTGTGTTACTGTGTTCCGTGAAATGTCCTTTGTTCATTCTCTTTGCTGTCTGATGCTAGAGAGAGAGGGAGCCATGTTGCAGTGCTCCGTGTGTGTTTATATGAAAATAAAGTAGATTAGCCAAAATGCTGAGTTGCTGAGGTCTGTCACGTGAACTGCGCAGACTCTGCGGATCCCTAAGTGTGCCGACGTCTGTTGGCATCGGTCGCTGTGATGTTCGGGCTGAAGAAAGCTTTTGAAGCTCCCGAGTGACCAGGAGGGAGAGAACATGCCAGTCGGGCATGTGTCTCTACCAGGGTCCTACTCAAGTGTAGGACGAGCTCCTGACAGGCAGGCCATTTTCCTGCCTCTAACCTTCATCACTCCCTCTTGTGTCAAATGCGCACAGGTTTAAAGTGCTCTTTCAAAATACATCTTTGAAGATTCGTTCTCCCCCAGTTCACCAGGGTTTGGTTTGGAGACGGCCATGTGTTGGCCACGGTAACTGTTCACAGTAAAAGTGCAGCTCTCCTACAAAAGGAAAGCATCCCTGAGGGTTTTGCTCCGAAATCCCTCCACTCGGGAAGATGAAACTGAACACCTTTATTTTTATTTAAGAGAATGGCTACCATTGTTCTCCTGTTATTGCAGCGATTGATTTATACATAAAGTCGCTTAAAAAGGACGCAGAAAATCTCCCACACGAGCAGAGGTTATAAAATAACCAATACAGGAGGCGGTTTTGTATCGTTAATCCGATAATGTGTTTTTGCTCTTGTGATGTTTTTATATTGTTTCCAGCCCATCTTTTCGGTTAATGTCGCACACATGCACCGTACCGAAAGTAAATCTGAACAATAAATCTTCTCTTCTGGGTTTTGATCAGCAAATCATCATATATAACGATGCCTGACACCATGTGATTTGCCTGCCATGTGGATTTATCGCAAGAGACGGGCCTTTTGCTCATTAAACAAATGTGGTTTGGACGGGCGGGGTGCTTTTTTTTTTTAAGTTGCAAAACTATAATATCGTTTAATGGTCTGCGGGACATGTTTGAGCGTCCCGGAATTTGCAAATTAAGTCTCTCTGCATCTTCGAGAGGGAGGGAGGGAGAGGCCTGAAAAAATGCTGTAGAAAGGCGAAAGGGTCTCTGACAGCTTTTCTTCCCTCACACCCCCAACCTCAAGGCCAATTCCCATTGCAGGCATCGCTTGGCATTGTGCTCCGCAGGTCAAGCTTCTGCCCTATGTCAGCATGCTTGGCTTCTTCCTGAGGGAAACTTGGCAGGATGGAAGGAAAACTGCATATCCTCAGTCCTGCCCCTGACAAGGGTATTCTTGGATGAAAGCTGCCTTCTTGGCCCAAAGATTTTAACACTACATCTATTTTGGTACCATGAATAAGAGCCCACTTGGCTTCTCCGCCACCATCTCATCCTTAAAACTGAGGGAAAGAAAAGCAAGGAGAAGGGGTGAGGGAAATCACAGTAATGAAAATCAAGGGAAATTTCTAAGGTTATGAAGCCAGAAAGGATTTAAAAATCCAGGACACAAAGCTAGAGGAAACTAACCCAAAAAACAACAACACCTGGCATATTTTTGTGTGGTGCAGTGGTTAAGAGTTCTGGACTAGGACCAGAGTTCAAATCACCACTCATTGATGAAGCCCACAGGCTGACCTTGAGCCAATCACTGCCTCTCAGCCTAAACTATTTCACAGAGGATTAAAAGAGGAAGGGGAGAACCACAGACCCTCCACGGTTCCCTATTTTCCAGGGACAGTCCCAGATTACAGAAGCCACCCCAGTTTCTGACTCGATCCCAGAATGTCCTGCTTTTCCTTAGGACAATGGTTCTCAACCTGTGGGTCCCCAGATGTTGTTGGACTACAACTCCCATCATCCCTGAGCTCTGGCCTTGCTAGCTGGGGATGATGGGAGTTGTAGTTCAACAACATCTGGGGACCCACAGGTTGAGAAAGGCTGCCTTAGGACGTCCCTATCAGAGAAATGTTGGAGGGTATGGGACACCTCAAAGTGTCCCTATTTTCCAGGGACATCCCTGATTTAGAGACACCACCCCAATTTCTTATTTGATCCTGGAATGTCCCGCTATTCCTTAGGACGTCCCTATTTTCATTGGAGAAATGTTAGGATGGTATGGAGTTATCCGACGCCGGAGCTGTCTGAAGGCAATCCTGTATAGGGAAGTTTTTTTAATGCTATATCATGTTTTTATATATGTTGGAAGCTGTCCAGAGTGGCTGGGGCAAACCAGTCAGATGTGTGGGGTATAAATAGTAAAATTATCATTATAGAATGGGGCGTCCCTATTTTCATTGGAGAAACGCTGGAAGGTATGGAATTATGTGACACCCCGCCCCCCCAAGCCATCTGAATGCAGCCCGCCCTGTATAGGGGACCTTTTAAAATGTTTAATGTTTTATTGTGTTTTTATGTATGTTGGAAGCCACCCAGAGTGGCTGTGGCAACCCAGTCAGATGGGTAGGGTATAAATATTGTATAAATGTTGTTGAATAGGACGTCCCCATTTTCATCAGGGAAATGTTGGAAGGTATGGAACCATGTGAACAACCTTGAGCTCCTTAGTGGAAAAAGCTGGGATATAAATGCATTTTATACATATAAGATTGCTTATGGAAATTGGAGAGGGATGAGGTTTGAAGTTACCCAAGCCACTAAGAACAAGCTTTGCCCACACTTCAGAAATAAACACTGCAAAACCCCATGATGAAAACAAGACAAGGTCTCATGTGAAGAGACTGCCGTTTCTGGAGACAGTTGTCCGTGGTAACACATTTAGCGAGGAGCTAATAAGCTGCTACGGTTTTCCCAGTAGTGATGTATGGAAGTGAGAACTGGACCATAAAGAAGGCTGTTCGCCGAAGAATTGATGCTTTTGAATTATGGTGCTGGAGGAGACTCCTGAGAGTCCCATGGACTGCAAGAAGATCCAACCTCTCCATTCTGAAGGAAATCAGCCCTGAGTGCTCACTGGAAGGATAGATTCTGAAGCTGAGGCTCCAATACTTTGGCCACATCATGAGAAGAGAAGACTCCCTGGAAAAGACCCTGACGCTTGGAAAGATTGAGGGCACAAGGAGAAGGGGATGACAGACGACAAGATGGTTGGACAGTGTTCTTGAAGCTACTAACATGAGTTTGACCAAACTGCGGGAGGCAGTGGAAGACAGAAGTGCCTGGCGTGCTCTGGTCCATGGGGTCACAAAGAGTCGGACACGACTAAACGACTAAACAACAACAACAAGTTGCTTGGATCTGATCAGGAACGGATAGGCCCAGCGGAGGGAGTAGGGAGGAAGCTCCCTGTGGACCAGCTGGATGATGAGGAGAGTTAGGCCAAGCTACTGGGTATTTGTGACAAATGCAACACTGCCCTTCTGGGAGTAGAGATGTGGGGAAACATTTGATTCAGCTGATGTTTCAAGACAAACATAACTCATTAGCACTTTCTGAGAATACCATGCAAACTGAAACGAAGTCCACCCTTACCAATTTGCACTTCTCTGAATTTCGCAAGGCAGTTTGCCAGTCATGTAAAGAGTACTAAAAAGGCACATACAAGAGTAACGTGTGCATAACAGATGAATATCCTTTCTACAAAAGAACATATTGTAAAACTGTAATGATCCAGAGGAGATCTGCAGGGCCCCTGCACAAGGACGACACGCAATATCGTGAAGAGTTTTGTATTTTTTCTGCATATGGGGGCGGGGGCAGTATTGTCTCTGTTCTTATGTTATATGTTTTTGTGTTTTTATATTGTAAACAATCCTGTGATCCTCAGATGAAGGGCATTATAGAAATTTAAATAATAATAATGATGATGGTGGTGGTGGAGGTGAAAATAGCATACAAAAATGTTCTCCATGAGGGAATATTACTTTGCCAAAAATGTGTGTATTCGACAAAATTGCACATAAGCATGTGTTTATTTGGAGAAATGTATGCTAAAATGCTGATGAATTTTCATGGGGACTTTTTGTTTAAAAAATCACAAACGGAAATGAAGGGGATCTCTACCTGGGAGGTATCTTGGTGTTTTGTGGGCCTATCCTTTCCTGGACAGAGTTAGCGTCAGGCTATTTCCTGAGCCGTTTCCAAGCAACCTTTTCGCCTCGCATTCAGATCATTCCACTACTACACAATAGCCATCACTTGGGCTAAAGAAGACTCTTTGCCATCTCAGAAATGTTGAGTTTCGATTTCCTGGGTGAACTTTTAAACCTCCTAGTGGGAGCCACCTCTAAAAAGTAAGCAATCACTTTACAGCGAGGGATGAAGAACAAAATGGCTGAACAGTTTCATTCCTTCAGCGGGACTGGGTAAACACGCAGAGGATAGGCTGCAAATGTAAAGATAAGCTGGATCCAATTTTATTTCGATACAAGAAAAAGACTACAGGATCAATATGGATTTTGGCTAACGCCATGAGAATGTGGCTTCAAATATTAGCAGTGGGAAGCTCACTGGATGCAGAGTAAGCCGTAATGTGAACAGACCCACAGCTCTACCCTAGGGGCTCCCCTTCAGCCCCCCCCCCAAAGTATTTGAAGGGGTTGGGTTCCCCCCAAGTTGATGGGCATTGCCATTCAAAGGGTGTGTGTGTGTGTGTGCCATGTCATGTGATTGACTATGCGGGGTGGGACATATTTTATGCAAGCTGGCATCCCTACACGCCACCATGCTTGATCTTGAGCATAAATCTCAACACAATTCAGAAGAAAACAGAGGCAAAGTTTTCTGCTTCTTCCAAACATATTGTTTTCCATTACATACAGGTCAGCATGAAAGTTTCCGCTTTAAAATGGGCCCAATGTACTCTTTAAACCCAACATTTGGAGGATTATTTATTAAGTGTCCAGGTTGCCATAGACTCCTTGCATGGTGTCAAGCTTTTTCTACTGAGGCACACTTGCCTTAAAGCCTCTCTTGCTGATTTCTTAAAAGCCTAACCATTATATAATAATTTATATAATATATAAATATAAATATATAATAATTTATTATATAATAATTCAGAAGGTTCCCATTTAAGGACAGGAAATCTGAAGTCTTTCATTTACACTCCCTGTTACCTTCCAAAATACAACTTTTTAAGAGACCAAATTTTCTCTGCTTTCGGGATTTACAGAGAACAACAGGTGGGCTATGAGGAAGCAATTTGTTATGAACATTAACTCTGTCCATATTCATGACACATAATCCTCCATTGCAGTTTTAGTAGCCAACATGTGAGAGCTGAGGGGGTGAATAATGTTTGGAACTTTGTTTATTCGTTTATTTTAAAAGTTCCCCTCTCCCAATATGAGTAATAGGCTATAAGGATCTGACAGCTCTGATTATATCTTCGCTCCCTCCTGCAGTCTGGAGGAAAGATTTGGAGCCAGTCATATCCTATGGCATTTAGCAACCAAATTTCCAGTTGGGGGCTGAAGTAAGACTCCCTGGGGCCTTCTTAGCTTTTCATCCTTTCCAGGCATGGGAGGAAGATGGGGTTTCAGCAGATGAAAGATGCTTGTGGATGCTAGGGGAACACATTCCATATTGGAAAGGATGCTGAAGTGCAAGTTCCATTCTCCCACCAGGATATTAGAGGCTACTGAGTTCCAACTGGCACTTACGCTCGGCGTTCTACTTCTGCCATTGGCAATCTGACAGAGGTGGTTCACATGATACGGGCACCTTGTGGAAGCTATACAGGTCTGGATGGAGAGGCTGTTAGGGGGGAGCCCTGTGGATGCAGCCTTGAACTTCCTGGAAGAAAGGTGACTTATGGGACATATATTGCCCTAGGACAGCAGGATCCAAAGGAGAAACACATGCTGGCCTCTGCTGCCACCAGTAGGGGAAGGGTGAATATGTCAAGTTAAGTTTCTTCTCTTTCCAGGCTTAGGTTCAGTTGTCTGTATTTCCAAATAAGTTTGCCATATATGCGCAGTATAGATAGCTGACAGCCGACAGCTGATGATGATGATGATGATGATAATAATAATAATAATAATAATAATAATTTGTTATTTATACCCGCCCATCTGGCTGGGTTTCCCCAGCCACTCTGGGTGGCTTCCAACAAAATATTAAAATACAGTAGTCCATCAAACATTAAAAGCTTCCCTAAACAGGGCTGCCTTCAGATAGACAGATAGATAGATAGATATATAGATAAATAAATAAATAAATAAATAAATAGATGATAGATAGATGATAGAGGTGATAGATAGATAGATATATAGAGGATAGATAGATAGACAGATAGATAGATAGATAGATAGATAGATAGATAGATAGATAGATGATAGATAGATAGTCCTAATGAAGATTCATCAGCATCTTTGTGTGAATTTCTTTGATATAAACAATATATTTTATGCAGGTTTTTGCCTAATACGCATAACTTTGTTTGCACAGCCATTTCCACTCATATAATGCATTTCATAGAATCATAGAGTTGGAAGACACAAGGGCCATCGACCATCAGAGCACTCCTGACATATGGTTGTCAAGCCTCTGCTTAAAGACCTCCAAAGAAGGAGACTGCACCACACTCCTTGGCAGCATTTATAACACTCCCAATCAAGTGTTAAAAACAATTCAGCATTAAATATTTAAAACTTCCCTAAACAGGGCTGCCTCCAGATATCTTTTAAAAATAGGATAGCTGCTTATTTCCTTGACATCTGATGGGAGGGTGTTCCACAGGGCGGGCGCCACTACCAAAAAGGCCCTCTGTCTGGTTCTCTGCAACCTCACTTCTGGCAGTGAGGGAACTGCCAGAAGGCCCTCGGCGCTGGACCTCAGCGTCCGGGCAGAATGATGGGGGTGGAGTTGCTCCTTCAGGTATACTGGGCCGAGGCCATTTAGGGCTTTAAAGGTCAGCACCAACACTTTGAACTGATGTTATTGTCACTAATATATGCATCTCCTTGCACATTTTAACACAGTACATGCATTTTTGTAAACATTAATTGGCTGGAGAACTGTGTCGTAAAATTCAGAGAAGTACAAATTTCAAAGGATGTGTCTCATTTTGCATATTGTTTCGGAAGGTGCAAATTAGGTTCACTGGCCTTTAAAAACAAACTGAACCAAATTTCTCCTCATCCCTAGCCATTAGCCAAGGGGAGGCTGCATAATTCATGCAATTTTGTGGGGTTGGCGACCATGGCACATCTCTATTCAGACCCCAGAGAACCAATATTGACATAAAATTTCAGAATAATGCAATTTGTCATGCCTTGGGTCCCAAACGCCTTGGTACTCAGACATTTTGGCTCCCGAACACTGCAAACCCGGAAGTGACTGTTCTGGTTTGTGAACTAATTTTGAAAGCCAAATGTCCGACGGGGCTTCCGTGACTTCCGAATGGCTTCAGGAGCTTCCTGCAGCCAACCAGAAGCCGTGCTTTGGTTTCTGAACATTTTGGAAGTCAAATGGACTTCTGGAACAGATTCCGTTCAACTTCCAAGGTACGACTGTACTCCTACCAAAGTAGGGAATGCACGGGCTAACCTGCAAATAAAGGCAGCATAGCAATTTCACGAGGGACGTGGGTGGCACTGTGGGTTAAACCACAGAGCCTAGGACTTGCCAATCAGAAGGTCGGCAGTTCGAATCCCCTCAGCGGGGTGAGCTGCCGTTGCTCGGTCCCTGCTCCTGCCAACCTAGCAGTCTGAAAGCACATCAAAGTACAAGTAGATAAATAGGTACCACTCTGGCAGGAAGGTAAACGGCGTTTCCGTGCGCTGCTCTGGTTCAGCAGAAGTGGATTAGTCATGCTGGCCACATGACCCGGAAGCTGTGCGCTGGCTCCCTTGGCCAATAAAGCGAGATGAGCGCCACAACCCCAGAGTTGGCCATGACTGGACCCTTTACATTTACCTTAGCAATTTCACAATAAATGCCCGAATGTGTATTTTCTGACTAGAGGATTTTGAAATGTTTTTGATTTGGTGTTGTAAAACATAAACGCAGAATGCTCTGGAAAACAAGGATAAGAAGTTATCTTTAGTTTACACTGACCATACGCAAAGAATGCAGAAGGAAGCAGTGTATGGTGTAGTTAGCACATGTAAATAGATAAATATAGCAATAGCTGGCAGGCAGATTTACCAGGAGTGGGGAGATAAAAGCCCTCAGATGTATTCCAAGCTTGCCACCAATGAAGGATAATGCTATGTATGCAAAACAGTTTGCTTTTTAAAGCAGCCCTGTATATTTACAAGCATCTGTAGCCATAGCGAACATATGGGATGGCGATCAACCCGGCCCTATGGAGATAGCACTATACAAAGGCATTTTTAAAAGTTTTTTAAAAAAAATCTACAAGTGATGTTGCATCTAAGTGAACGAGAAAGATATTGCACTCAGAGCCACAGCGGCAAATCACAAGGTAATTGTTTCCTTCTGCAGAAGTTATCATAATACGGACCCAAATTAGTTTCCATATTCAATGAAGTTTATTCGATAGCGCTTTTACTGCCCTGCTAATGATCCGGTTAAGCCAAGTTGGGGCAAATAAATTATGAAACAATAGGAAGATGGTGGCAGTTTACAAGGCATGTTCTATATAACAATCTTTAAAAGGCTATAACACAGGTTTATTGGATCTGGCACAGCTTATAAATCCCAACTCCCATTAGTACACCATGGGAGTGGAGCAGGGAGAAAACAAAAAGGATGTCCTTTCATTTGTCATTGGCAGTTTTACACCTAAGTAGGTTTACTGCAGAATGTGGCCGCCGCCACCTCAACTAGAAGATCTACCAACGAATGGCAAGATATATTAAAACGCTTACATTAAAATGTTCCCTTTGCTCTCCAGGAGCACCCAGTTGCTCAGCAAGGAAACCAGGATGAAGAGATTTCTGAGTTTATGTTACTTTGGAAAACTGACTGAGCAATTGATTTTAAAGTATTCATGTCCAACATCTACTATACATTTTGGGAAGTGGTTTGTCTGTCTCTTTGTTTTTTCTCTATACCTTTCAAGATATTGCTGCCAAATTTGATACAAGCTTGAGGTGGGGGCAGCACGCTTCATCGGCATTTCACACTGGGTTCCAGTGACGTAGCATAGGCTGCTGGCACCCGAGGTCACATGGAGCGGTCTGAGGAAAGCAAAACAGGTGGAATAGAGAGATTGCAGCTGCAGAGATAAGAAAAGAAGATTCGATCCATTGTCTGGAGAGGTCACTTCCTGGTTCGCATGGAGAAGTCATTTTCAACTGAGTCCAGCAACGGAAGTACACAGCTGTATTGAGCCAGCACTAGGTGTTGAAATTTTGCGCCCCTAACATTTTTGCAGCCAGGACAACTGCCCCTATGCCTCCCCCCGCCCACATGCTACACCACTGCTGGGTTCCATTTTGAATCAAGATGGTGGGTCTAAATGTCACTTTGACCAATTTTGGTCATAGTTTTGGCTGCCTCTCAAGATCCTAGTCACAAACTCAGTACAGTGATTCCTGGAGTGGGAATGGGGGTCTCTATAGATGTTGTGGTGCCAGACCCCATTTCAAGTCAAGATAGCATCCTGAAGTATGACTTTGGCATGACCTCACACTTTTTTGACATAGGTTTGGCCTCCTCTCAAGACATCTGCACCAAACATGAGGGTGGCAACATGAGAACGGACCTTCTCTGCAGTGGCTTCCCGTCTGTGGAATGCTCCCCCCAGGGAAGTTCACCTGGCGCCTTCACTATATACCTTTAGGCACCAGGCAAAAACATTCCTTTTCAACCAGGCCTTTGCCTGACTCGATCTACATCCTATACTGTTTAAAAATGCTGGCTCTTTTGGGGGGGGTTTTATTGGGTTGTTGGTTTTGTTTTGACTTTATGTATTTTATATTTTATATGTACCACCCTGAGACCTTGGGTTATAGGGCGGTACAGTCCTACCTCATGTTACGTCCGCTTCATGTTACGTTCTTTCAGGTTACATCCCGCAGTGACCCGGAAGTACCAGGAAGGATTACTTCCTGGTTTCGCCACTCGCGCATGCACAGAAGCGCAAAATGACATCACGCACATGTGCAGAAGAGGCGAATCACAACCCGCATGTAACAACAACAACAACAATTTGACATAAGGGTTCTGAAGGTGGGGATCAGCAGACATTGTCCCCATCGGGATGCCAGGAGCCATTTTAAAGCAAGTTACCAGACCAAAACATCATTTGGGATGGCTTTGTCCATTTTTGACCTCTTACTATATCATTGCCAAATTCAGCATGAGGGTTCCTGAGATGGAGGTGAGAGTCTTTGTTGACATTTAGACAGCAGGTACTGTTTTGAATCAAGATGACAGACTGAAACATGACTTTGACATGAGCCTAGAATTTTCCAAGATAGTGATTTGGAAGGGTATTGTATCACTGGATACTTCTAGAGTTCTCATTTTAATCCAACAACCCTTGTTCTTTCTTTCAGGTCACTTCCATGGGACATGGAGGAGGTATTAACGGTCTTTTCTAGAAGCTTATCTAACTTGGACTGCTCTTCCTTAAGCAAGAATAGAGTAGGATCAGGGATTTTGTTGCAGCCACTGCTGTAAATTACATAAAATCCTTACCTGACCATCAGAGATGCCTGATTGGAAGCATCTCTGATGGTTAACATTGCATGTAAATGATGTCCTCTTTGGTTCAAATCTAACATTGCATGTAAATGATGGCGAGAGTCAAAAAATGGCTTTTAATGATCCATTGGGCTACAAAGCATTACACATAAAAACCTTTGTTAAAAAGAGGCAAGTGGGAGATCATGACTCAGCGTGTTATCTCCACGGTGCTGTTTAGTCTATCCGCTTTCGGAAAATTAAATAATACAATTAAAGTTAAATGGACCACACAAGAATAACAATTAGAGTATTGCAATGTATCAGAATGTTGTTAGTTTGGGCAATAATTCAAATCTGGCAAGAATCTCTCATTGTCACTGGTGTCCTTGATTTGAACTTTTTTTCCCCCCACACCGCCCCTCATTATATTTGCAAAGTCTTTGATTCGTGCTCTGTGTTTGGAAACATATGGCAGCTTCATTTTTTGCCACAGGATTCAGGAAGACCTTATTGAAAGAGGTGCAAAAATGAGCAGCTGCAGTGATGGGAAGAATACTTTGGTGAGAAGAGAATGGGAAGTTTGCCTCAGCATTCAAAACACAGCTTTGTACCAACAAAACAAACTAACAGCTCCAAGTGGTGCTGGCCAATGAAACAATCATGTGATGCATGTCAGTTGACTTCTGTGTTATTCAATTAACTCCAATGCACTTTACCAATAGCCTTGAAAAATATTGTTATGGGATCTAGCCTACAGATGTGTTGATGGCTGGGGGTAAGACCCAGCCTTAAGCTGCAATCCTGTGCACATTTACTTGGGAGTAAATCTTTTGGGCAATGAGATATACATCTGAGTAAACTTGCACCGAATTGCACTGATACTCTGGTAAATATTTGGAGCACTGTGGTCTTATTCACAGCTAGACATCCTTTTCATCTGCCCTAGTGTGGGTTTGGCTCTCATTTCATAGAAGTTCTTTTTGTGCTACAAAAGCAGCTTCTCTGTGCATAGTACATAGTTAAACTTATGAAATTCCCTATGACACTGTCAAGGCTCTGTCAAGGCTTCGGAAAAGCTATTCCTCTCCCAGTTGCAGAAAGAGCAGAGAAAACAAGGCAGGGTCCTTTTTAATGAGTTTTCTTCGATCTTAATAGCGAGAGACAAAAGAACACAACAAGAATTAACAATGGCGTTGCTCCAAACTGGGCTCCTCCAGAGCCAGTGTGGTATAGTGGTTAAGAGCAGTAGTCTTGTAATCTGGGGAACCGGGTTCGCGTCTCCGCTCCTCCACATACAGCTGCTGGGTGACCTTGGGCCCGTCACACTTCTCTGAAGTCTCTCAGCCCCACTCACCTCACAGAGTGTTTGTTGTGGGGGAGGAAGGGAAAGGAGAATGTTAGCTGCTTTGAGACTCCTTCGGGTAGTGATAAAGCATGATATCAAATCCAAACTCTTCTTCTTCTCCTCCTCCTTCTTCCTTCCTACCAACAGCATCTCCCTTTACGGTGGCTGCTTGTGGCCCAAAGTCTCTGATTCCGTTGTTCCTGCACCGTTTATGAAAGCCGAGTTCTGGGAGAAGGGGAATCAGAAATACTCTTCAGTGACAACGTATCAGTTGGCTGCCCTGCCTCTGTCTTCCCTCTTCCCAACTCTGATGTTTGTCTATCTCTGAGTTATGACTATCCTCAAACCTAAACGGCCTCGGCCCAGTATACCTGAAGGAGGGTCTCTACCTCCATCGTTCTGCCCGGACACTGAGATCCAGCTCTGAGGGCCTTCTGGTAGTTCCCTCACTGCGAGAAGCTAAGCTACAGGGAACCAGGCAGAGGGCCTTCTCGGTGGTGGCACCCACCCTGTGGAACGCCCTCCCATCAGATGTCAAAGAGATAAATAACTACCTGACATTTAGAAGACATCTGAAGGCAGCCCTGTTCAGGGAAGTTTTGAATGTGTGACATTTTAATGTATTTTTAATCTTTGTTGGAAGCCGCCCAGAGTGGCTGGGGAAACCCAGCCAGATGGGTGGGGTACAAATAAATTATTATTATTATTATTATTATTATTACTATTAATAATAATAATAATAACCCCTCAAACCCCTGCTGTAAATCAATGTTGCATTCTTCTTCTCCTGCAGCGTCAGGAGATGGGGGGGGTGATCTCCACCATTCCTCATCCATCTCGCCCTCTTGAGTCCAATCCCTGACCGACAAGGTGTAGCGATGGCCAGGAACGTGAAAAGAGTTTAGACAAATTCATGGTGGATAAAGCCAGCAATGCCTATTTGTCAGAATGGCTATGCACTACCTTCAGAATCAATGGTAAGCCTCTGAATACCAGTTGCTGGAAACCGCAGTTGTGATGTTGCCCTCGGGATCTGCTTGTGAGCTTTTCATAGGCATCTGACTGGCTAATGCAAGAACAAGATGATGGTCTGGAGGAGGTTATAGCCTGCTGTCGTAAGGCTCTTGTTAAATTCGCATCACTTCAAAGGCCCACCAAACCAAGTATCCTGTCCCTGAGGTAAATGGTAAATGGTGTTTCTGTGCGCTGTGGCTTCCGTCATGGTGTTCTGTTGCGCCAGAAGCGGTTTAGTCCTGCTGGCCACATGACCCAGAAAGCTGTCTATGGACAAACGCCGGCTCCCTCGGCCTGAAAGCAAGATAAGCGCCGTAACCCCATAGTCGTCTTACCTTTACCTTTACCTGTCCCTGAGAATGGGCAGATTCAGATGCCTTAGAAATGTATAACAAGCACAGGGAACTACTGGGTGTATTCCATTTCTAGCCTCAATCAATTAAAGGATTAGGAGCCTCTTGAGAATTTGATCAACCCACCTTCCTACTTTCCCAACATTCATAGATTTGCCTGATCTTCACTTGAAGTGTAGTTTGGGGGCTTTCGAAAATGCTTTGTCACAACTTAATAGTGTTTGAACAAACAAAGCTGTTTTCAAGTTCCAGCACAAATAAAGTTTTAGCTGCCATTTTTCCAATCACTTTGAAATCAAATTCGAAGTCATTTGGGATTATAAAGGTTGAGTTTCATAACGTTCTTAGAAAGCCAGGCTGCAGCCTTAGCCCTACCTGCATCTACTGAGATCGTATTCTAAAGGCTCTTGTCCCCACTAAAAGAAGGCTTGTTAACGTTTGCAAATCCCTTTCCAAAATCAGCTCCATGTGAATCTGCTTCTGGTTTCAACCTTTCTCAAGCTAACCTTACTTAAAGCAATATCGCTTAAATGAGTTGCATGATTTTTTGAGTCACTTGCAGCATATCAACGTGAGGCTGATTCAAGACTCCTTTGGAGCTGGCTTTGGCAACAAATACTTATTCTGAGATCAGAGGCACATTTTAATATGTAAAATGTGTTTCTTGGGCAAGAAATCCCTCTCATTTATTCTCTCTCACCCCCCCTCCCCTTTTATCATTTCAGGCTGAGCAGCAGAAAGCCTTTCATTAACATACTTCTCCACCACATAAAAGTGAGCTATTGTGTCAAAGACTACAGCTGGTGAAAGCAGTAGATGAGGTAATATCAGGCAGATGCATCTCCGCTCATCAAAGGGAACTTCAGATGCTCTGGGAAGAAGGTAGGGGAGTTGAGGTGCCCACATTTACCTACCTTTTCCAACCCCCTGGGTTGGTTTCGAAAGAGATACCCTTGATTCAAAAAGATTTAAATGCACACATACACCACCACCACTTCCTGGATTTCCTTCCTTCCCTTCAGTCTGGGCCCAGTTTGACCCCCCTCCAGGGGACCATGTAAGTTACCTCGTGTGCCCTTTATCGGCTTATGTGGGACCAACATGGATATCTGGCCCTGATGAATACTTGAGGTTCCCGACCCTATGGTTGTAATTCATGGGCAACCATTTAATTTTATCCTGATTCTAATTTTTAAGATGTATTTTAATCAATTGTTTGATTGTGTTTCAATGTATTTGATATTTGATGTTAGCCACTCTGAGCCCGGTCTTGGCCGGGGAGAGTGGGGTATAAATAAAAATTTATTTACCGTATATTTTGCTCTATAAGACTCACTTTTTCCCTCCTAAAAAGTAAGGGGGAATGTGTGTGCGTCTTATAGAGCGAATGCAGGCTGCGCAGCTATCCCAGAAGCTAGAACAGCAAGAGGGATTGCTGCTTTACTGCGCAGCGATCCCTCTTATTGTTCTGGCTGCTGAGATTCAGAATATTTATTTTCTTGTTTTCCTCCTCCAAAAACTAGGTGTGTCTTATGGTCTGGTGTGTCTTACAGAGCGAAAAATACAGTACTTACTTACTTCCTACACAGTTCTGAAACCATCTAATGAAAACATTCTCTGCACACTGCTTCAGAACACTTTTGTCACCATCATGGCATGCCAGAAATCTTCTGCTTCACTTCTCCTCTCCTCCCATTGGCTGAGCACTGGGTGGGCAGAGGTGTACAGCCAACATGCATCGTTTGCGCTGCGACACATCTGGGCCAGTTGGATGTCCGATGCAGAAATTGCTTGGAAGACAAAGCATTGGGCTGTGCACTTCATTAGGGACCAACTTTCCGTGCTCCTGGCCTGGCTGCATGACACACAACTGGGAACATGAGCAATCTGGAGCCAGGAAATGAAAAGGAACAGTAAGCCAGCACAGCCAGGACAGCAATGCTCACACTGATCCAGCAATTTGCACCCACCAGACATGTGCAATGGTGTATTGAGGGGGCAGGAGTTTGATGCACCTCACACAGCAGAATAAGCAGGAAGATTCCCAAACACAGCTGGACTGGCTTGTCTACCATCTAGAGAGCTCCCTGTAAGCCCATGAAATCCAGAGGTTCTTTTATTTTTAAAAAATGATTTGTATTGAATTTTACAATTTTATCATCATCACAATCAATATTTCAAAAACAAAATACATTATAAATCCTCAACCCCAACCCCAGTGACTTCCCTCAACTCCCTTTTCTGGTTTTTTGGTATATTATCTCTCCCTGCTTATTGGTTAATTCTTATTCTTTAAAGTTTTTAAAATGATTATTATTATTCTCTTATCATTTTGACATCCTACATTTATTTTGTGAATTGCAAGTGTTTAATCAAACCCTGCGAGTCCACTTCTTTACGTTGATTCTGTAAATATAACATAAATGGTTCCCAGTCCTTCTTAAAATCTCTATTGTCTTTATCTCGAAGTATTTCCATTAGTTTTGCCATTTCAGCGTATTCCATCACTTCTCCTTGCCATTCTTCTTTAGCTGGTATTTCAGTACTTTTCCATCTTTGTGCATGAAATCCAGAATTTAAATGGCCTGTATACACTGCATCTGTGTGCAAGTTGTGTATATTCTGTTTCTCTTGACTGCAAGCACAAGAAACATTTGAAACAATCCTCCATAACTACAAAATCAAAGCCCATTAGATAACTCCTTCGTGGAAAAAAGGGATTCTGGGCATGACCTGTGTTATGACCAAACACATTGAATACCTGCAAGCAAGGTGTGAAGGGTACCAGGTGTTAGTTCAAATAAACTAGGAGGATCAGAAAATGGAAGGTGAAACCATTGATGGCATGTTGATCATGGTGTGCTTTGCTTCGCTCCCTGGTTTCAGACAGCCCAAGCCTAACATTTGCAAGAAATGAATGTCAGTACAAAGCCTCATACATACAGATCAGCCGCCAGATCAGCCATGTTGAGGACAGTATGATTTATATCTCACACCCACACACTCAAATACACAGCCCTGACTTTATGATTGTTTCTAAGGAGGATACAATAGCTGTATATGCCAGCGAGATGTTTCTGGCCAGGAACATCAGCCATATCTCCTAGTTAAGTCCAACTTTTGTCCTCTAGATCCGGGAATAGCTGTGTGTCTCATGCTGCAGATATATATATAGGTTTTTGAGCTGGGAGTCCACTGTGCGTTTGTGGCAACTGCAGCCAGAAAATCAGTTTGCTAAACCTACCAAAAGAACAGAAAGTTTTAACTCCCAACCATTTTTGTCCTTCCAAACTTCACAAGGGGATCTTTCCTTTGGGGAAGTTTTTGTCTGAAAATCCACCCCAGTGGAAGAAGGCAGAACTTACCGCCTTAAGAAAAAGGGTCATTTCAAACTCCTCTCTGGCCCCACCTGTACCAAGCGCCTGCCAACCTAGCAGTTCGAAAGCATGCCAGTGCAAGCAGATAAACAGGTACCACTGCGGCAGGAAGATAAACAGCGTTTACATGCGCTCTGGCACTCGTCACGGTCCTCCCTGCGCCAGTAGCAGTTTAGTCATGCTGGCCACATGACCCGGAAAACTGTCTGTGGACAAACGCCGGCTCCCTCGGCTTGAAAGCGAGATGAGTGCCGCACCCCATAGTCGCCTTTGACTGGACTTAACCATCCAGGGGTCCTTTACCTTTACCTATTAGAACAGTACAAGGCCGTCTTAAGCATATCCGGCGCCATGGTACAAAGATCTCTCCAGCACCCCACCCCCCAGCAACTCCAAAACAAGAGAGATGGGGCGGTGGAAAATGTCCTCTGCCTCCCCCACCGCTCCGATCCCTGGCATGGTGGCAGCGATCAAGCAGGAAAACATGCTGGCAGACATGCTCTCAGGCATCGGGGCGCCCGAGAAGGCAGCCTGGGAAGGCAGGAAGCCAGGAAGCAGGAGGAGGACAACGATTGGGAGCAGGGCCGTCTTTAGCAGATGCAGAGGCTTGGGAGGGAAGCTGCGTGCTGCTTCCTTCCAATAATAATAATAATAATAATAATAATAATAATAATAATAATAATAATAATTTATTATTTATACCCTGCCCATCTGGCTGGGTCCCCCCAGCCACTCTGGGAGGCTTCCAAAAAAACCACTAAAATACAATAACCTATTAAACATTAAAAGCTTCCCTAAACAGGGCTGCTTTTAGATGTCTTCTAAAAGTTTGGTAGTTATTTTTCTCTTTGACATCTGTTGCGAGGGCGTTCCACAGGGCGGGTGCCACTACCGAGAAGGCCCTCTGCCTGGTTCCCTGTAATTTGGCTTCTCGCAGCTAGGGAACCGCCAGAAGGCCCTCGGCGCTGGACCTCAGCGTCCGGGCAGAACAATGGAGGTGGAGACGCTCCTTCAGGTATACTGGGCCGAGGCCTAAGCCTCTGCAGGGAACGCTCTTCTCCTGCGGAGGCTTCGGAAAGAAGCTGCACGCCCGCCAGCCATATAGTTGGCGGGGCGCAGCTGGCGGGCATGCAGGGAAAGGGGAGGCTGCCGGCAAAGCCATGCAGCTCCCCCACTCACCAGGGCGCCCCTGAGAGGCCGGCGCCCTGGCGCAACGAACCACTAAGACCAATGGGAAAGACGGCTCTGGAACAGTATCATGACAATTAAAACAGTCAAAACTTTCCCCCAAAGAATTCTGGGAGCTGTAGTTGGTTAAGGATGCTGAGAGTTGTTTGGAGACTGCCTGTTCCACTCATAGTGCTGCAGTTCCCAGTGTGGTTTAACAACCTAATCCTCTTCACAGAGAACTCTGGGAATTGTAGGTCACTGAAGGAAATAGGGGCCACCTAATGATTCTCAGCAGCCTTAACAAACGGCAGTTCCCAGGATTCTTTCGGGGAAGCCATAATACTGCTTTTAATGTTTCGTGCAGAATGGGGGTCTCTTAGAAAATGCTTCCGGTAGGGCAGTTCCTAGCACTAAGCAGCACAGTGGCTGTTTCTTTCTTTGTTTCAAACAATTAAAAATTGTTCTAAAACCCTATTTCGTTTTCAGCACGGCCGTGCAAATATTTTTAGATTTCTTTGTACAAAAAACACAGAAGCCAACTGGAGTGGCTGTTGAACCTTACGTCGGCCATGCTAATTGGATCTGAAAGCAATTGGATTTGAGATTTCCTTCAAGGGGAGAAAGCATATGCCTTAGCTGGTTCATGCCATTTCTTGTTTCGAGGCTGCCTCCAATGCTGTCCATGCAGCGTTCAGAGCTATGCGCCCTGCAATCTGGATCGTAGGCTTTGCAGTTAATCCAGCCTCAGCTTTTCTTTTCTTTTTCTTTTTTGGCAGTGAGGAGGTTCATATGTGGAACATGTTGGGCAAAGCATTCTAAGCTCTATATAAGCATAAATCCTTTCTGGATTTGGGATACATGGTTATACAACAACCCGATGTCATCTTGCTATAGCTGGCATCTTTACAATATCTTCTTGGAACGAGATGAAAGACAACTTCTTCTTTTTAATAGTACGGCTATCATGCAATTCCAAACATCTATTACAGTAATTAGAGAGGTTATTTCTGCTGACTCATTCTCCAATGAATGAGGCACGTTGCGATCTTCTCGATGTGACACAGAAACGCCCCATCTCTCCATCATCATCAGTTCCCTGGCAAGTTGCCCGACAGGGGCTGAACTTGTTGATATTATAGACGCATACGTTTCCCTGGAGAAATGTAGCCTCATATCTTCAGGAATGTATGAGAATGCAGCATTTACAAGAATGCCGTTGACCACAAGTCACTTCAGTGAACGAAGAGGAGCAACCCTCATATTCCAGTAGTGAAAACTGTGCTTTTAAATTCCTGTTAACAAATACCCATTAACAAACAAGCCCCCAGTCACTCTAGCTTTCCCCTTAAATCAATTTACAGTGGTACCTCAGGTTACATATGCTTCAGGTTACATACGCTTCAGGTTACAGACTCCGCTAACCCAGAAATATTGCTTCAGGTTAAGAACTTTGCTTCAGGATGAGAACAGAAATTGTGCTCCGGCAGCATGGCAGCAGCAGGAGGCCCCATTAGCTAAAGTGGCGCTCCAGGTTAAGAACAGTTTCAGGTTAATAACAGACCTCCAGATCGAATTAAGTACCGTATTTTTTGCTCTATAAGAATCACTTTTTCCCTCCTAAAAAGTAAAGGGAAATGTGGGTGCGTCTTATTCAGCGAGTGCAGGCTGCGCAGCTATCCCAGAAGCCAGAACAGCAAAAGGGATTGCTGCTTTCACTGCGCAGCGATCCCTCTTGCTGTTCTGGCTTCTGAGATTCAGAATATTTTTCTTCTTCTTTTTCTCCTCCAAAAACCACCTCTTGTGGTCTGGTGCGTCTTATAGAGTGAAAAATACGGTACTTAACCCGAGGTACCACTGTACTATCCAGGGGGCCACTTTATCTAAATTATATAATTCAATATTTGAACAATTGCTATTAATAATAGTGCTATAAATTGGTTTTGTTGTAATGAGGCTATTCTTGGACAGTAATTGAAAACTAAGAAAAAATATTATTTTTAAAAAATCAATTTACTACTCATCCAAATATTACTCTCAGGACAACTGCAAACAGTTGGAATAAGTGGTAGATGAACCAGAAGGCAAAAATCTCAACTGAGTCATAATCCTACTGGGAAATCGGAATGCTCATGCCGGATATGAAAATAACTTTGTGGTACAATTGATGAACCTAGATGCAAATGACTCATTCTCCTCCTTCCACAGAGACCAGATACAATTTTCTGAAATTTTTATTTCCCTATTATTTCAAATCTGTGGTGTTAGGGACTCCAGGAATCAGTTTCAAGTCCAGCCCCCAATGGATAGGATTGCCCATATTACGTCCAGCAGCTCCAGCTCGGAGCAATGGTGTGGATCCTATCTGGGCACTGTCCCAAAACTCATGTGGAGAAACCGTGTGGGACAACTGGCCGGAAACGCATGTGCAAATTGATTCAACAATCCTATTATCCACAGAGTTCAATGGGATTTGATGTCCAAAGGGGTGGGGGCAATTAAGAGAAGGAAGTCAGCTAGTGGGGAAAGGATTACTGTATTTTTTGCTCTATAAGACTCACTTTTTCCCTCCTAAAAAGTAAGGGGAAATGTGTGTGCGTCTTATAGAGCGAATGCAGGCTGCACAGCTATCACAGAAGCCAGAACAGCAAGAGGGATTGCTGCTTTCACTGCGCAGCGATCCCTCTTGCTGTTCTGGCTTCTGAGATTCAGAATATTGTTTTTCTTGTTTTCCTCCTCCAAAAACTAGGTGCATCTTGTGATCTGGTGCGTCTTACAGAGCAAAAAATACGGTAAGCTGTTCCGCTGCTCAAATCCGCAGCCTCCTGGGTTTGTTTCTGATTGAATGAAACAGCCACTGAGTAATGTGTAGTTCGCCCTGACTGTAGGACTCTAGCCTGACAGTACAACCTTGTAAATACTCAGGAAGAAAAGACCCAATAACCCCAATGGGGCTCACTTCCGAGTAAACATGTTTTGAGATTGCAGCTTTCATTTCTGGAGCTAGCATGGCAACTACTGTTTATTGTAATTAACATCTGATGATAATCATAGGGAGCCGCGGTGGTGAATTTGAATAACTAGAGTTCCCAGCCGCATCAAGAAAGGGTGTTCTGCATCTTAAACTTTTCTTCGCAAAGCTGTTTGTGCCTGCAGCCAGCGAAATTTGAAGCTCTTCGGCACACAGCTGCTCTGCAAATATAATTTTCCTATCAACTTTGACAAAGAAAAATTGCTAAACGGTTCCCACTTCTGCCATCATTGCTCTTGACAATGTTTTAACAAGCTAAGTGTTTTCATATGTTTGCTTTATGTAAGAGATACAAATTGGCAACAAGCAGTGGCGGCTGCGGCTGCTAATGCCAATCGTGGCATTGTGAACTCCAAGGTCGTAAAGTTAAGAAAAAATATATTTTTAAAAAATCAAGTTTCTTTTTCCGCCAAAGGAGTGTTCTGATCTGATCTGGTCATGAATCATGCTGCATTTCTGATTAATAAAATAAGTTACTGGGCACTAGACCTGCAAGAATTTGTAGATGGGGCTCATGCAACTTCCCAGAATCCTGATCAAGGGAGTCTGGTGAAACTAGAGGACCAATCTTATGTCTGTTTGGTAGAATGCTTGTCAGTGTGAGCAACTTATACCTGTGCGAGACCAGCAGGCTCCTCCTCTGGTCTGTCAGACTGCTGCTCTTTGGTCTGTCTGCTGTTTCACATGTTGACCCCACGTGCCCACAGACTGTCTCTCCAGAGTGGTGCATGCTCTGGTTATCTCCCGCTTGGACTACTGCAATGCACTCTACGTGGGGCTACCTTTGAAAGTGATCCAGAAACTGCAACTAATCCAGAATGCAGCAGCTAGACTGGTGACTGGGAGCGGCTGCCGAGACCACATAACACCGGTCCTGAGAGATCTGCATTGGCTCCCAGTACGTTTCTAAGCACAATTCAAAGTGTTGGTGCTGACCTTTAAAGCCCTAAACGGCCTCGGCCCAGTATACCTGAAGGAGCGTCTCCACCACCATCATTCAGCCCGGACACTGAGGTCCAGCGCCAAGGGCCTTCTGGCAGTTCCCTCACTGCGAGAAGTGAAGCTACAGGGAGCCAGGCAGAGGGCCTTCTCGGTAGTGGCACCCACCCTGTGGAACGGCCTCCCATCAGATGTCAAGGAAATAAACAACTATCTGACTTTTAGAAGACATCTGAAGGCAGCCATGTTTAGGGGAGTTTTTAATGTTTGATGTTTTATTCTGTTTCTAAGTGTTCTGTTGGGGGCCCCCCAGAGTGGCTGGGGAAACCTAGCCAGATGGGCAGGGTATAAATAATAAAATTATTATTATTGTTGACCCAAAGTCTTTTCTTTATTTACTTGGGCAACCCTCACTCAGAACTAAGTCGCAATGAGTTCTATGCCATTTGCTCTCAAGTAAATGCACATTTAGGATTGAAGTCTCCCTTGCAGTCTTTCAAGGTGGTGGTATGTCCCTCCTCTGTTTCACCCTTAGAATGGCATGGCCATGTTAAGAAGCTGAGAGGTATTCGCTCAAATCAACAGGAGCATTTCTGATTCAAAAACATTGCTGCTAAACAGCTCTGTTCTAATACACAAAATACAATTTTCTACCCAAAAAAATTGAATTTGTTTAGTGGCTGAAATAGCAGCCACTCATAACATTATCATAAATGTGCTTGTTTAGCTGAACTGAGTTCAATATTTTTTTAAAAAAGGAACTCTAAACAATATTATTTTGGAAACCATCGTTTTCAAGCATGAATTTTGAGATCATGTTTCTGACCACTTCTCCCTCACTTAAGCTCCTATTTTGGTGAGGTAGATAATCTTCTGTGTAAGGGGACAAAATGATAGCAGGTTCTACACAGTCAATTCCACCTAATGAATGCCCATTCGATTCATATATATATTGCAACACAGGCTGTATACAGCAGTCACTGGAAATACTACTACTACTAATAATAATAATAACAATTTTATAATTTATACCCCGTCCATCTGGCTGGGTTTCCCCGGTCAGTCTGGGTGGCTTCCGGCATACATAAAAATTTTAATAAAATGTCAAACATTAAAAAAAACATTAAATGACTCTGTGAGACAACACCAGCATCCCTTTGAGATGTCAAAATGTTATTTCCACTACATTTCTGCATCTATTAAGGCTGTAGTTGAAAAGCATTTTTCTGGGTTCCAAATATGCACCACCATATGGTTTCATTAACCACTTCCTTAGTGTATTTGCAGCATATGCAAGAATTAGGGGGGAGGATCTTCTGTTTGCCGTGAACTGTTATGGTAGGGGTGCAAGGCACAAATGCCCCCTCATCCACTGCCTGGCAAAGTACAGAAATTACAAAAACAAAGGCATCGTGATTTCTGCCACTCCAGCAAACTTCCACGTTGATAAATTGCCCAGCAAGGTCCAAGCAAAGGGCTTTAGTTGACCCAGGCATTGCGGAAAGGGGAAAGGAAATCTCAGGCAATGCTACTCTTTGGGGCAGCGGGTCCGTTTTCTTTGCAACGTGCAGTTCCACTCTTAAATACATGCAGTTCCACTAAGGCTGCCAGCCATCCCAGCCACTGTTTTGTGTGTCCATTATTTTAATTCAAAGTTAATGAGTGAAGTAGGACATAACCCACAAGGAAATCAAGCAACATGTCACAACTAGGTGGACTCAAAGCACAACAGGGAGCTGATTTAGTTTGCATTCACTGCACAGATTATTTGTGCCACATGCTACAGCAGAAGGTTAAAAAGTGGGGGGGAGGCCCCATGGCGTAGTGTGGGTTGCCAGTGCCCAGGGCCATGTAGAAGGGGGAAGGGAGGGGCAGTGTTGGAGTGGCAACCAGTGGCGTAGCGTGGGTTGCCAGTGCCCAGGGCTGTGTGGAGGCAGTAGGGTGGAAGGGAGGGAAACAGGCGGAGTACGCATGCACATTCAACTCCACGTCACCCAGGAGATTGCAGCTGCAAAGATAATAAAAGAAATTCCGTTCCTGTGATGGCCTGGGATTCAGACTCGGAGGCTGAACCTGAGGGATCCCAGCCTGCACAGGATTCCCCGCCTCCAGAACCAGCTGAGCTGGGGCTGGGGCTTGAACCTGAAGGGTCCTCACCTGTGCTGGATCCTCAGGTGCAGGCACCAGCTGAGTCTGCTCTGGTTCCTGAGGTGATGGAGGACCCACTGCCTGCAGGTGCTGCACTCTCAGCCCCGTCAGGGGAAGCTGAGGTTGCCTCTGGGTCCGGTAACCCTCCAGCCTCTCCTGAGCTGCAGAGGCTCAGGGCAGAGAGGTGGAGGGAACTAAGTTCTCGCAGGAGGAGTGCTCACCGCCAGGCCAGGAGAGGAGAGTCACCAGAGGATCAGGGCCGCCCTATGCCTCGGGGCAGATAAAAGCCAGCCAGCCCAGTCCCAGGTTGTGGGAGCAACATTGTTGGTAGCCTGTTACTGCCTCCACTCTGTCCTGCTCTTCTGCCAGAGTTCCTGACCTCCCCCGACTCCCTGCCTTGGACCCCACTTCAGCTTTGACGGACAGCCTCCATACCGCACCCTCGACCTCGGACTGGACTCGGACCTTGCCACACGGTTAGCCCTTGGGACCAGCACAGTTCCATTGCCTGGAGAGGTCACTTCCTGGTTAACATGGATAAGCCATTTTCAACAGAGCCCAGCAATGGAAGCATGCAGCTGTATTGAGGCAGCCCTGGGTGTTGAAATTTTGCGCCCCCTAACCATTTTGCGCCTGGGGCAATTGCCATTATCTCTGATCAGCTGGCCATGCTGTCTGGGGCTGACGAGAGTTGGTGACCAACAATATCTGGGTGGTCCCATCCCTGCTTTAGATACACAAATTCAATGAATAAGTAGAAACAAAAAAATGCTCCGTTATCCTCTTCCCACCCCACCCCATCCAATTTGGTGAGGGGAAAGAAGACCCTTCTCTGCCAGAGGCTCTGAAAATGATAGTCAAGACTGGGATAGATGGACAAATCACCTTTACTGGTATAAGGCACCATCCCTATGTTCCTGACTCATTTATTTCCACTGTCAAGAGGGTAACAAGTGAGTTCAGGACTTCTGTCTGCAATAAATGGACTTACAGGGTTGTTTTAATGACTGCAAGACACGAGAAGTAACATCTGTACTACCATACAAATGTTAAGTATTATTACATTAAAGGCCCTCCAGTTTTACAATATTATAGATAAAGTATTTTATGGTATTTGTTTAATTGTAATTTTTTTTTTGCATTAATCAAGAGTAATAAAAAAAATGCTTCTTTTTTTTAACAGACTCAATAGCCATTAAAAGATTACTAATATATAATATTCTTTAGAGCTTGAAATTAGGGGAAGACAAAGCTAACAAAAGATGGGAGAGAGTTCTAAGCAGATCCATTCATAGTGAAGAATGTTCTTATTTATGTAAACAAGGACCGGATACTTCAATGCATGTCAGCTTAAAAAAAAAAACTTTCAGAAAGGCTTGTACATCAGTATTATACATCCGTGGTATCACACATTTGCTAGACTTCCAAAATGGGTTGGTCCTCTAGGATTTGCTGGAGGTATAACACCCATAATGCTAATTTCTTATAATAATAATAATAATAATTTATTATTTATTATTTATACCCCGCCAATTTCTTGAAGATTGGGGGCACCATGTCAAAGTCTCAGCTTACTGGAGAAAAGTGGCAGATAAGATCCAGTTAATAATTGGATTCAGCTGTCACAATGTAGTTTGCTGTTGCTGTTAAAATTTGGATACCCCCCTGGCATCCACATATCTCAGGGTGGTTCACAACACAAAAATACCATATAAAAGCATAAAAAACAAAGAAAACAACCAATAACAAACCAATAATTCCCCCCCCCCAAATGAACTAAGCTACTAGAGATTGTTGCTGTCAGTTCCTTGCTTCCCTGCCAGTTGCCCCCAATGACATGGATTGGAGCTGGATTGGGGAATTTACTCTACCTAATTCATAGGGTGCTGTTAAATATTCCAGCTGGGACATCTCGCCAGTCTGGTCCTCATCACATCTCTTAAGATGCTGCCCTGCTCAAAGATGACCTACCTAGGAAATGCAACATGGCCCACCTACTGGAGTTCCAACAGCTTCCCCATTTACAACATATAATATAAAATGTTGTTTGTTCCATGTAACAAAAACACAAACTAGCAGTTGGCCTGCGGCTTGGGACACATTTCTGCCAGGGCTGGCTGTGCTGCATAACCTTAATCTAGAAGGGTGATGTGTTCAGGGGGACATGCCTTGGATAAGTGACCTTGTCAACTGTGTTCCCTGATCCAAACAAAGCTATGGTGTTAAGTCCTATAATGTTAGTGTAACTCCATAATCAAAGCGATTCAGGTTTAGGGATTTGGAGACTCATCTGGCCCAGGACATCTTTTAGAGAAGAAATGTTGATTTGTAGCTGTGCACCTGCTTGCAAAAGGCTATGCAGATGGATATTTATTTCTAGATCTTCTTCCTGTAGCTTGACCCTTGGCAACCTACCCCATCTAGGGCTATTTTAAACCTGCACGAACCATTTGGGTCAGCCTCTCCCTGTCCCACTTCTCAAGTATCTACAGTGAGCTAATAATATTAACAGGGAGGCTCTTCTTTATTCTCGATGATCTTAAACGTTCTGCTTTTGTACACTTGGCACTTCTGCTCTCAGTTTTGCTGTCTAGGAATGCAATCGGCACCATCGCTTTGGATTAAAACACACAGGGAGCTTTTTACAGACAGTTTGCCAGCGTATTTAATGTTCTCATAAAAAGTTCAACTATTGAAAAGAGAGCAAGCCAAGTAATAAAGCATTATCTGGGCCCAACAGAATACAAATGTCTAGGCACTGACCATTTCTGCTCAATAGGTTAGCCAAACCCAATAGACATTACTATTGTTTTGACCGCCAGACTTCTGATTGGTTGGCCTTTTCTACTTGGTAGACTTGTGTCATAAAATGGCTCCCCTCAGGAGGCAGGAAGTGGCTGGGTAATGTGATGACCATGTGGAGATCAACAATATTTGAGGTGTATAAAGGAGAAGCCTTGGTGCCTCCTTGAGGAGAAAGTTCCAGAGGAATGGTCTACTTTGAACCACCCTCCTACCTCTTTTCTCAAATAGCTTTGAACACTCATGGCATGAAATTGTCCGAACCAATTTCAACAATAATTCATCCATTTCATCATGTCTCCCTGCAGGATCCACTCTTATATCAACTAATATGGGATTAATATATTAATGGATGAAAAAACAAACAAGCAATAAAGAGAACAGAGGAAAAGCCTTCCCTGTCTCCAAAAATATTTTTTTTTAATAAAGAACATTATTTGGGTCAATCCAGCCATTCACTCCCCATTTTGTCCTATTCCAGCAGCTTCATACATTTTTTAAAAATGGTGCTGACTTAAAACACACACAAATAGGGTGCTAAAATGATGGCGAGATTTACCTGTTTCAAAATGTCAATTCACCTGCTAACGTATATGGTATTTCTGGGATCCCTCTGTCTGGAAGCTATAAAAGTCTATTTCCCTGCCTGCTCTTGGCTGATTCCTGCAATACCATTAGCTTTCTTGCAGTTCTTCTTAACTCCTCGCTTTTCAGTAGCAGAGAAAAGGTAGGTGTTTAACTAGGAACTTCACTGTCCTAAGCAGACTGAGAAGGATCAGTGGCCACAGCTATCAGCTCTGCTGGCTTAACATGGCAACTGTGGGGTTAACCAGCCTCATATAACCAACTTGCTTAAGTTTAATTAATGCATGAAAGGGTTAATACCACAAAGTAAGCTGTCCTGCCAGGCTTAGCTATGTCCACGGCCCTTCATCTTGGGAGGAACTAGATAAACAAGCCTTTGTTCTCCTGCAGTCTACCTGAGCAGCTCAGTGTATGAAGAGGTTTGAACTGGTTGCTCCAGCAAAACCGCATGGCTCACACAAGCCACTATACCAATAATCTAGGAACTTTGAAGACACTCGAACTCAGGACGCAAGGGAGAAATGTGCTAAGAGGAAGACACGCTTGGCAAATCCACACCGTGATCAACTCCCGCCCAGAAACCTATGTCCCCACTGTGGAAGGACGTGTGGATCCAGAATTGGCTTCCACAATCATTTACGGAATCATTGTTAAAACCATGTTTATGGAAGACAATCTTACTCGGGTACGAGTGATCGCCAGAGAAGAATCTAGAAACTTTCACCACTTTGTAACTAAACTAAGTTTTACTCCCTGTTGAACTTTTCTGAGGCACACAAATCTGACCTTTGGAGAGTTTGTAAGCAACCAATTTTTAACTGACCAGATGTGTTGTTGTTTTCCTATGCTGGGGGAAGAGGGTAACTTTTGAAAAACACTTTTTAAGTGGGCATTTTGGAACTCACATTGACAAATACTGTCCCCCCCTCTCTTTTTTGCATTCATTCTGTCTTAGCACCTGCCCGGACTAGCTCAGGAGAGGTTGTATTATGCTGACGAACTTTGCAGACCCAACTCTAACATTTTCTTAAGTTTAGTTAATACCAGTTCCTCCTTCTTTTTTTCAACTAAGAAAGGGGCTTGCCATTTTACTTTCCCTTGATTGGCCAGTTCCACAGTGTCTTACTGCAAATACAGTGTTAGTTATTCCTGCAGAATCTACAATGGTGTAGATTTATATTCGGTGCTTCCAGAGAATGTTGCAGGCTACTGCTAAAGGCTGCCCCCTTGTGGCAGCTGCTTTTAATTATAGAGTATCCTGCAACGATTTGAAAAATTCTAATTAAATGCTGCACATTTTAATCATTCGGCTAATCAACTAAATATTTAGCTGATGAACCAATAGGGCTGGGGGAAGAACAAACAGTTTATAGTATGAGTCATGAGGCTATTTTGGTCTTTGTTTGTTACTATAATAGGGAATTAATTGAGGCTATTTTAGCACAGTAATGAGAAGAATTAAATATTAAAAATAGACTTTCAATTTAAAAATGAGTAGCTGTTGCTCAGTCATTTGTTTCTTCAATATCTGCCAAAGACACAGATATTGGTAACAACTAGAATTACCGTACCTGGATTTAATCAATTAAAAAGAAATTTGACACATAATTAAACTTTTTTAAAAAAGATTGTCGGGGGGGGGGAATCCCACAAAATAATGATTGCCAGAGTCCTTTTGTTTACTTCCTAGCTGTTGCAAGTGGTATATTGGAATGGAGCAGGCAATTCCTTCATCAGAGACTCCTTGGCAAACTTCAAAGGAACTGAAGAAGTCATGTGATGTACAAAGAAATGTCTTGAGATTCTCCATGACTGAAGTGGTTGTGTTTCTGGAATGGTGTGGAATTAAAGGAATTGTGTTTCTTTCAATAAGAAAGGTGCTTGGTATTTTTTTGCCACCTCCTTTGTGAGGTTCAAGTTGGCTCGTTTCCAATAAACACAGTTAAAGATTTACCATAATGTTTGTGTGTATCTATGTATCCTAAGACAGCTTTAAACAGTATTTCACTCTTGGCGATGCCTTTAATTTATTTAGATCAGCTGCTGGAGAGAGTGTTCTTTTTGCTCATGCCCCATTTGTGGGCTTCCCAGAAGCATCTGATAGTCATGATGGGAAACAGGATATTTGACTGGATAGGACTTGGGTCTGATCCAACAGGGCTCTTTTACTACAGGACTAATCACTGTATAGTGACCTTAAGAATCACTGCCCTTAAAAAGAAGTGTTTGGAAGGGCAGTTGCACAAAGGGAGTGCTATTCCTTGGGAAATCTGATTGTGTTTCTCAAGGGCTTTTCTGAGAGTCTTGTTAATGAGAGCTAGCAGAAAGGAGCCTCAATTCACTTTCATTCAAGATAGCATTGTGTGTTTGACTTAAAAACCAGGATTTGGATCTCCAGATGTCTCTGAAATGCATCTCTCCTCATCCCTGACCACGATTAGCCACGCTGGGAGTTGGGGGTCCATAACAACCCTGATTTAAAGGCACAGGATATTCAAGATCCAGCTTAAACTTTTAAGCATGGGAATGGTTTAAGCCCAGCAGGGCCTTCTAAGCATTTTAGCAGAAAATGTCCAGGAACTCACCTTTCTTCGCCTCATCTCTTTTCAGGGTTGCATCTCCTCCCTACGTATCCAGATTCTCCCATCACTCTCCATCTCTTAGGGCCTCACCATAGCTGTCAACGTTTCCCTTTTTTTAAGGGAAATCCCCTTATTCTGAATAGGATTCCTCACAAGAAAAGGGAAACGTTGACAGCTATGGAACTCACTCACAGCCATCCCCCACTGCTTTTCTGCCACAGGTACAGGGTGCTACTTCTGCTTAAAAGGCCAGCATCCAGTCCATAGCTGTCAACGTTTCCCTTTTTTTAAAAGGGAAATTCCATTATTCCAAATAGGATTCCTCGCAAGAAAAGGGAAAAGTTGACAGCTATGATCCAGTCAAGCCTCCCTAGGACTGATAAGAAGAGTTTGCTGCAAAGCAATCAATTTCTCTGATCCAGAATTGAACGTGTTCCATTTGTGAGCTTGCTCTTGCCAATAGTTACAGAAACATGGTGACTGCATGGAAACAAAAAATCTCCTGCGTTGGAATCAACCTTGAGCAGCAAAAATAAGGCTAAGTTCACTTTTCTTCCTGCTAGATCATGGGGTTACTGTATTGAAGAGGTGGGAGCTGTTTACTACACTGAAACTTCAAGCAGGCAGATACCAGCAACAGAGTAAATTGCAAGCAGCAGCATGGCCTAGTTTGCAACATCTTGTCACCAGTTGCACAAAGGAGCTTAATCAAAGCCTTAGTGACTACTGCAAGAAGCTGCGGCACACGCCCACATGCGCTTTGCAGGATGTTTCTAACAGGGTCCAGACTCTCTTTGCTCTCCACAAGAGCATGTAATTGGGGCAGCTGGTGCGTATAGCTGGGCTCTCTGTCCCTTGACAGAGGGGCAAGTAATTGTGCATGACCTCAGCAGGTAATAAAAATCTCCTTCCAGAGGCCACAGATCCAAGCAGAGGCATGGTGCAGGGAGATGTGGCTAACCCAGATCCCATCAGCCATTCCCCATTCAGAATCTGCAAGTTTGCAAAACAAGAGGAAATCCACATCTGGAGCAGAAGGGAAAAGAGCCAGGGAAGATTCTACAGGGGGGCGAGGGAAGTTTGCAAGAAAGGGTAGATTTCTTATCCTTCTCTCAAAAGTGCAGCACTGAATCTTGAAGCCACTTCTGATTATCTGCCAGTATTTTCTTGGACATTAAATATGTCTGATTTCCTCAGTTCCAACCTATAAAATAGCTAAATGAATCTGTGTGGCAACTCTACCAATCCTGATCTGGGAGTCCTGGACCGCCATCCTGCAATCTAAGCCTGGAGGACATGGAAAGGCAAGATGCTGAAGGCACAGGGCAACAGGTGATGCTGTATTGGGAGCTGTCAAAGGCAGAAGTCTGCGCTCCTGGCCCCTCTATCAGGCTTGGCCAATCCAGAGGTTCTACAGTGCCTGCCAATCACAGGAGGCTAATGCTTTAGATCAGTGGTTCATTGATGCTTGTTTTTAACTTTTGTTGTTTTCGCCTTTTCATGTTGTTATTGTATGTTTTATATTTTTAATGTTTTCATATATTTTATGAATTAGTGGTATGTTGTTGTTGTTGTTTAGTCGTTTAGTCGTGTCCGACTCTTCGTGACCCCATGGACCAGAGCACGCCAGGCACCCCTGTCTTCCACTGCCTCCCACAGTTTGGTCAAACTCATGCTGGTAGCTTCGAGAACACTATCCAACCATCTCATCCTCTGTCGTCCCCTTCTCCTTGTGCCCTCCATCTTTCCCAACATCAGGGTCTTTTCCAGGGAGTCTTCTCTTCTCATGAGGTGGCCAAAGTATTGGAGCCTCAGCTTCACGATCTGTCCTTCCAGTGAGCACTCAGGGCTGATTTCCTTCAGAAAGGTGAGGTTTGATCTTCTTGCAGTCCATGGGACTCTCAAGAGTCTCCTCCAGCACCATAATTCAAAAGCATCAATTCTTCGGCGATCAGCCTTCTTTATGGTCCAGCTCTCACTTCCATACATCACTACTGGGAAAAACCATAGCTTTAACTATACAGACCTTTGTTGGCAAGGTGATGTCTCTACTTTTTAAGATGCTGGTATTAGTGGTATACTGTATATTTATTATTATAAATGCAGATAAAAAATAAAGATGCTTGCAATACTCTTTAGCATCTGGAGGGAGCACTTCAGCACACAGTCACAGGAAGTTCCCAGAGTTGGTCCTGGCTTCCATCCACAGGATGTCCTTGTGAAACTGTGAGCTTTGCCATTCGCCCATGAGAGTGCTAGAATTTATCAGCCTGCTTAATCCAGGTGACCTCTGCCAGACTCTCAGGGATTTAGACTAGAATCCCTAAGAATAGCAGATGGCTAGGAAGAGCTGCTGTCTTCAGCATTTTTCTCCCGGTCTGTGAAATTATTTGCATCCCCCCCCCTTTTTTTTTTACATCTGGAACTGCAGACACTAACTGAGACACTTTCAGGCTAAACATGTTTAATGATGTAACAGCTTGCCAGGCAACTGACAACAACAAAACCTCCTCAGTTATCTTCTTTTTTTAAGGAAATGGTAAGAAATGCACAGCTTGAGGAATTCCATGCAATTAAGGGGGAGGGGTGTTGAACATTTTCCTTGCGAAAGAAAGAATTAGATTGTCAAAGATCTCCCAACCATCTCCACACAAAAAATACAATCTTTGGCAGGTGCTTCACTAAAACGTGCATCACTTACAAGCATAATTTAATTGTATCCACAATGTTGATGCTGTTCCTTGGATTCTACCACATCAGCAGCATTTTATTATTTGTACCCTGCCCATCTGACTGGGTTGCCCCAGCCACTCTGGGCAGCTTCCAACATATGTATATAAAAACATTTAAAAATTGCACATTAAAAGACTTCCATATACAGAGCTGCCTTCAGATGTTCTCTAGAGGTTACACAGTGGTACCTCGGGTTACAGACGCTTCAGGTTACAGACGCCACTAACCCAGAAATAGTACCTCGGGTTAAGAATTTGCTTCAGGATGAGAACAGAAATCGTGCAGCGGTGGCAGCGGGAGGCCCCATTAGCTAAAGTGGTACCTCAGGTTAAGAACAGTTTCAGGTTAAGAACAGACCTCCAGAACGAATTAAGTTCTTAACCCGAGGTACCACTGTATAGTCAATCATCACCTTGGGGGTTCCACAGGGCGGGCGCCACTACTGACAAGGCCCTCTGCCTGGTTTCCTGTAGCTTCCATTCTTGCAGTGAAGGAACCGCCAGAAGACCCTCAGAGCTGGATCTCAGTGTCCAGGATGAATGATGGGGGCGTCGAGACACTCCTTCAGGTCTGAAGGGCTGAGGCCATTTAGGGCTTTAAAGGTCAGCACCAATACCAGACCCTCCAAGTGTCCCTATTTTCCAGGGACATCCCTGTTTTACAGAAGCCGTCCCGGTTTCTGATTTGATCCGGGAATGTCCTACTTTTCCTTAGGGCGTCCCTATTTTCATTGGAGAAATGTTGGAGGGTATGGAGTTATCCGACCCCTGAGCCATCTGAAGGCAACCCTGTATGGGGAAGGTTTTTACTGTTTAATGTTTTATTATGGTTTTATATATATTGGAAGCTGCCCAGAGTGGTTGGAGCAACCCAGTAAGATGTGTGGAGTATAAATAGTAAAATGATCATTATGGAACGGGAAGTCCCTATTTGCATTGGAGAAATGTTGGAAGGTATGCAAAATTGTGCTCGGAAATGTACTGGGAGCCAGTGAAGATCCTTTAGGACTGGTGTTATATGGTCCCAGGGGCCACTCCCAGTACCAGTCTGCCGCATTCTGCATTAGTTTTAGTTTCCAAGTCACCTTCAAAGGTAGCCCCACATAGAGCACATTGCAGTATTCCAAACAGCAGATAACCAGCACATGTAGCACTCTGGTAAGACAGTGCACAAGTAAGTAGGGTCAGCCGGCATACCAGGTGGAGCTGGTAGACAACTGCCCTGGACACAAAATTAATCTGCACCTCCATGGACAGCTGCAAGTCCAAAATGACTCCAGAATGCACAATGGAGGAGTTGCCTCTTTGGAGCATTCTCTCATCAAATAAAATAAGCAGCCAAGAGTTATTTTGGCTTCCTCTGCAGCGTCCTATTCTTGGGGAAGGTGATCATGCATGTGGTGGCAGGACAACTCTGGAGACTGTTGCATAATACTGATTGTGATAATTTATCGGTCTGGCTTCTGGCCCAGTTTCTGCGTGGAGTCTGCCTTTGATGACTATCTCTGGAAGAAGAATAGTAAACCCCAGACCTCTCAGTAGCTTTTTCTCCCATCAACCATAGTATACTTCAGAACTGGCTCTCAGGGTTAGGGAACAGAGGCATTTTTTCCCAGCCATCCCTTTCTCACCTGTTTGACAGGTTCCAGAAGATGGTGCCTCAGGTTAAAGCAGCTCCACCTCTTAAGTGTTGTCTCACGCAGTGCCACAAATACAGTGGTACCTCGGGTTAAGTACTTAATTCATTCCGGAGGTCCGTACTTAACCTGAAACTGTTCTTAACCTGAAGCACCAATTTAGCCAATGCCGCGCCACCGGATCACAATTTCTGTTCTCATCCTGAAGCAAAGTTCTTAACCTGAAGCACTATTTCTGGGTTAGCAGAGTCTGTAACCTGAAGCGTATGTAACCCGAGGTACCACTGTATTCATATCCCGTACCATCTTAACATTTGTTTCAAATCCCCAGGGGAGATTTGCCAGAGGTTTGAGCTCAAGTGCCGCTACTACTGTGCTGGTGATACCCAGTTCTGCATCTCCTGATAATAATAAAAAAAGGGGGAATGTCTGCGTATGACAATTATTTCCAAGTGAGGGGGAGTGGCAACAAAATGTTGCAGTGTGGGGTGCTCCTGGTCAGGGTTCTGACCAAGCAGGGAGCCAGCAACACTTTTCTGAGATACTTCGTTCCATTATTCTTATCCCTGGGTCCACACCCAAAAGTCAGCCGGCATTTTGTGACTACTGAGTAGGCTTCAGTCCTTATGGGGCTTGGGGTGAGGGGCTCACCCGGTTTTATTTTTTTCCTAAACATTTATTGTACTTCTGCAAACGTGGGGTTTCCCCCAAAGGAATACTTCCTTCTTGTGCATGCACGGTGCTGCTTCAGCTATGTAAGATCCACATGCAGATACTGAAGTCATTGTTAGCAATGGGATGTGATAGACCAGGGACAGCCAAATTCCAAGAGACTGCAATGATCTACTCACACAATAATAAACTGGCAGTGATCTACCCCTTGGGGGGGGGGTTGGGTCAAATAAGTTGTTGAGCTTTTTTTATGCGGGAATGATGTGCAGTCTAATTCTCTACGTATTGATTTTGATCCCTTGAAAACGAGAGTAAGGACAAGGCGATATTCTTTCTGAGCTCATAGGAAAGGGCAGCTCAATTTGCTTTCAAATATGGCAGGTGCAGCTGGATACCAATTGAACTGAACCAAAAAATATAAATCATCATTAGTTTTAAAATTATTATTCTGATAACTGGCAGATAAAATATGCAAGTTTCAAGATGTTACAATTTTTGGGGTGGGTGGGGGAACCTCACTGGCCCAATTAAGCACAATTTCACCTGCACAGTATCACCTGATCAACACTTAAACATGTCTCAGACTATATCGCTTTGCCGCTGCACCCTGTAAGAGCCTATTGTCTGAGGAAACAGGCCATAAACTATGGGCTGGGTTGCTGCTGCCCTCTAGGGGCTGTCCTGCATGGACTGCAATAGCAGGTGTCACTCAAATTAATCCTCAAAGGAGGAATCAGCCTTCACACACGTACACAGAAGTGTTTCAAGAGTTTCGGCATCAACATCAAACACCAGGTCACAATGTTCTATTTGCATCTCCGGGAAATAACCAGAGACTCAAGGCAACAGCTGGCAGGAAGCATCTAGTGAACTCAATTCAGTGCCAAAGTGCATAGCTGTCAACTTACAGATTTGAAAATAAGGGACCAGCAGCCAAAATAAGGGACCTGCAGCCTCACCTGTTCCAGGCACTCCATCTTCCTGCCCTCCTGCAGTCGGGTCAAACTCATGCTGGTAGCTTCGAGAACACTGTCCAAACAACTTTGTAACCAGAGGTTCAACTGAATAGAATCTGAATCACATGCACCACAAGGACTATGCAGCCTCAATTTAAGATGGCTCCCCAGCCTGGCTTTGCACTGCAAAGTTTGCAGCAGCATGTGCAACAAAATGGCATCCAGCATTCAAAAAACCCCTCAGCTTGCATTAACTAGCCACACACAAGGCATGCAAGCTCCACCCCCAGTCGTTCTTAGACTTCTTATTGGGTGAGCAACACAGCCAAGCAACACAGTTGGAGCCTCCCTCCTCCCTGGCCGGCAGGGAGGGAGGAAGAGGAGCTGCTTCCTTTGAAATTTAAGGGACATCCATCAATAAGGGACAGCAGCGTGACATGGCGCTGGAATAAGGGACTGTCCCTTCAAATAAGGGACACTTGACAGCTATGCAAAGTGCGATATACGGAAAAGGTGCCATGTTGCACAGATTTCTGTGTATGTTTTCACCATGTAAATGACACTGCATATGCACAGGCTGCAACTGCAATGAACTACAGGAATAAAGGAATGTGGGTGGCGCTGTGGTCTAAACCACTGAGCCTCTTGGGCTTGCCGATCGGAAGGTCGGCGGTTTGAATCCCCATGACTGGGTGAGCTCCTGTTGCTCAGTCCCAGCTCCTGCCAACCTAGCAGTTCAAAAGCATGTCAAAGTACAAGCAGATAAATAGGTACCGCTCCGGTGGGAGCGGTTTCACCAGAAGCGGCTTAGTCATGCTGGCCACATGACTCGGAAAAACTGTCTGCAGACAAACGTCTGCTCCCTCGGCCAAAAAAGTGAGATGAGCACCGCAACCCCAGAGTCATTCATGACTGGACTTAACTGTCAGGGGTCCTTTACCTTTTTACTGGGGAAAGGCACAGGGTCAGCACAGGAGCTCCTGGGCTTCTAGGAAATCAGGTGCACGGAAGCAAGTCTGAGGCTCAATTTATCTTGGGTTTGCTGATAAGAGCCCCATTGTGTTTGCATGATTAAATCAGTGGAAGGCAGGCAAAAGAATTCAGGTGCTAGAGCAGTATGTTGCATCAGCCGTTTCTCCCACATTTATATTGACAATCACATTAAATGAAACACACACATTGTACACACTCAAAAAGCCTGTATTCTTCAGGAGCGACCCTGTCAGAACACCAAAGTCTAATAAATAACATTTACAAGAAACCTGAAGTGCAACAGTTACAATGTAGAGTTTGTAACATGGATACAAATATGGATTGACAGCTCAATGAGGTCATCCGTGTCAAATCAAATAACTAAAATTGCACACGAGACAAGGGGAAAGTAATAAGCAGCTCAAAGTAACAGCATGCTAAACTGAAAAATAAAACCTATACCATTTCCAAGCCAAAGCAAAAAGTGCTACAAAATTGCCATCCACCTAGTTTCTGATCTTCCACTTCTCTAGTTTCCAAGTTTTATAAACTATTCCATAAAATACAAGAGGTGTTCATGTTGAGTCTCAAGTAAGTTTCAAGGAGATACAAGTTTAGAAGTCCACATTTCTACCCCAGTGTCACATCAGTCAACAGCGTCGTCAAATTGGCCTTCCACTGGCATAGTCTCTACCTGTCTCCAAGTCACCGGTGCTACATGGTGCAAGCTTGGGTCATACAAAGGCTTTTCTCGAACTGAACATGCCACTGGCTCTTGATCCAAGAAACCTCCGCAGTGAATCACATCTTCAAAATCTAAAGTGTTAAGTGATTTTAAATCAATATGATTATGTCTATAAAGCTGTTTTCAACAGGCTGCAATTCTAAGAACCCACGCTAGGGAATAAGGCCCTCTTGACATCAGAGCAAATTATTTTTGATAGCAATTATTCCTCTCATCCCACCCTTCCTCCAATAAGCCTAGGGCAGCATACATGGAGAGGATATCATTTTATCTTCCCAACAACCCTTAAGGCCATGTTGTCAGCTTTCTTCCTTGAGCCAAGAGAACAGAAAGCTAAATACATGCACAAAATTGGATCTCAGAGTGTTTATCAGTGTGTGCTTATTCTGCAATTCGGTTGCAACTCTCATCAAAGGATATCAACTTACTTAAGCAGTATGTCAACTTACTTTAGCCTTATAAAGGTCTATGCTGAACACAATGAAATTTGGATCCAAGTTGTTAAGTAAAATAACATGGCAAGAAAATTTGTTGTTGTTTGTTGTTGTGCCACTGAATAATTAATTTCCCCTTCCTTCACCACTCCACACATATTGCAATAAGCATGTTGGCAAGTCATGCAGAACAAATGGAAACTTCCTCTCTTGATTAGAACAAGTTTCAGGAAGATAATATTCTCCAGCTCTACTGCTCAAACCAATGCTGTAATCCAGAAGTGGTAGCACCAAAGTATATCATGTTGAGTAGAGCAATATGTGCGTACGTCTGATGGCTGCTAGACTACAAGCCCTGGCCTGTTTCCCTCTCTGCTTGCTTTTTTGGGGGCTTTTCCCAACCATCTGTGATGTACTGGGAGAAGGTAACTAGGCGAGACAGTCAGCCAACCCAGACCAACAGCAAGGAAGTATCGCTGCTTCCAGACCACCAGCTCAGAATTGGAATGACCAGAGGGTTCAGAAGAAACGGCTCAACAAACTGCTGCTGCCGCCACCACCCTACAGCACCTGCTGCCAGAAGCGGCTGATTTACTCTGCCTCATGACAGAGCTGGCCCTACAAGGAGATGGGATGTATGTTTTGTCAATGTAGTCTCAACAACTGCTGCATCTAGGTGCCAAGTAGATTTTGATCTTTAGCTGTCCTACAACTACTTTTTCAAAAGACTGGTGCATATATCCGGCCTACTCTGTTCTCCCAGACTGCTCTACTCTCTCACACATCTAATGCTGTTGCTATGAACTGAGTGACACATGTAGTCTTAGATTGCGTATCTCCAAAGTTTCACAGATTAAAAGAGATACCTTTGTGTTCTTGAAACATCCCTATTTTTACACCACACTCTGTCCTCTATAGACGGGTGGGTTAAAAAAACCATGTCCATAGTAGCTTCCTTTTAAACACCCACCCACACCCCTTACGTTTTAATCTCATACTCAATTTGGTACAACTTATTCAAAGAATACTTTTTTAAAAAATTCATGGATATGACTATGAATGGCTAATAGTCATGAAGCTATGTACCACCACAGGCATCAGAGCTGGTATACCTCTGAATACCAGCTGCTGGGAATCACAAGTGCTATTGAACTTACGTCCTGCTTATGGGATTCTCACAAACATTTATCTGGCTGGTCGCCATGAGAACAGCATGCTGGACTAGCAATCCAACAGGCTCTTTTTATGTTCTTATGACACTTTTATTGGCCTATCGCAAGAGCAGTTCTAAAGAAATCTTCCCACAATGCACCTCTCCCTAGACACCTGGCTTTCTAGCATTTCTTTTCTTCTTTTCTTTTTTTAAAAAGAACCATGTTGAAGCATCCACCTACCATAAGGATTGCTATTGTTTTCGTTGTCTTCCAACTCTTTATCCCAGTCCTCTTCTACATAGTGAGATACAGTTTTCGTCTCAATAAAAGCTGCATCTGTGGGCATGCTTAAGTCTTCGCCATCTGACTCAGAGTCTTCGTAGGGTGACTCAAAGTCTTCCAATTCCTCAAGGGCGCTTTTTGCTTTCTCCACCACATGTTCTGCCAAACCTATACAGAAAGAAGCCTTCGTTGATTTATTTGAAAAATTAAACAGCAAAATGGATCCAGAAACCTAGGGAGTTTGATAGGTTAAGGCGATAAATCAGCTTAGCCATTTCCTCACTTCATTGTACGTGGCAGCAGAAAACAACTGCTGTTGTTTGAGGCGATCTTTGAATATTACAAATTCCCACCTGGTAATCTTTTAGTATCAAATATTGTCTGAGGTTTCCCTTTCAGTTTTAACGGATAACAAGGAAAACAAGGGATAAGTAAAAACGTAACGAGTTGGGAGGGAGAGGCAGTTCAGGGCAGCCTTGGCAACTGTTGCGAAGGGAATGTGAATGCTGGTCAAGTGGCGGTTCGGGCAGTTAGCGCAGAGAGAGGAAGGGACAGTGCAGTTAAGCGAAAAAGAAGGAAATGTTGTCGTGGGTTTGTGAAGCACGTCCGGGGAGGGAAGTCTGGTTGTTCTGGGAATGACTGTGCCAGAGACGGAAGAAAACAACGATGGGGTGCAGAATGACTGTGAGGGAGCCTGCAACTTTCATGGAATAGTGTGAAAAGCTGGGTGACACCGCGTCATCCAAAAGGGATGCAACTGGGGGACAGAACAGAAGTGTTAGTCTCATTGCACAAGAGTGGATCAGCGGTACCAACTTGGAATAAAATATTGCAGGGGGGGGCAAGTAAGCCTTGCATAATTGATCACATTGCCATGGTGCACAGACACCATTTGAATGGCAATGCCCATCAGCTGGGGGGCCCCTCAAATATTTTATTGGGGGGGAGATGCAAAGACCCCTTGGCCCCTAGGAGTTGGCTCCTATGGGAAGGATACATGCTAGGGGTTACTCCATCCAACATTTATAACAAAAGCTGTTTCAGCTAGCAAAGGTGTTTGTGTAATCTTCCAAACTCCCTTCCCAGGTTGCAAACTTGGGAGCATGGCTTTCCGGCTCTCGTGGTAGCACTTCCTTGTTCAGTTTATAGCCTCACAGCTCTCATCGTAAGAGTTGGAAGGGTCCCCAAGGGTCATCTGGTCCAACCCCCTGCTGTGCAGGAATCTCAACTAAAGCACCCAGGAAGATGGCCATCCAACCTCTGCTTTAAAAGCTCTAAGGAAGGAGAGTCCACAACCTTCCGAGACAGACCATTCCACTGTTGAATAGCTCTTACTGCCAGAAAGTTCTTCCTGATGTTTAGTCGGAATCTCCTTCCTTGTAACTTGAAGCCATCGGTTTGAGTTCTACCCTCTAGAGCAGGAGAAAGCAAACTTGCTCCATCTTCCATGCGACAGCCCTTAAGATATTTGAAGATGGCTATCATATCTCCTCTCAGGCTCCTCGATTCCAGGCTAAACATACCCAGCAACTTCAACTGTTCCTCAAAAGGCTTGGTTTCTAGACCCCTGATCATCTTGGTTGTCCTCCTCTGCACACGTTCCAGTTCATGGAGATAAAAACATAGCCACAGCAGGCTCCAACAGTTTGACTTCAACCCCCGAAGGCGCACTCTTCCACTGTCTCCCGAGAGGGCGGATCCCAGCAATATATGTATGTAATATTATAAGGAGCTACCATCTACTGAACAATACCAGTGCATCACCTAAACCAGCAAGGACTAGCAGTGGCTGTCCTCTTTCCCAGTTCTGCTACTCAAAGTCTCTTACAGGGATTGAGAGCTTGGGAGATATACAAGGTATGCATTCTACTACTGAACTATAGGGCCTTCTCCCAGGAATATGGGAATTTCTGGTATTCAAAGCTAAGATTGTACTTCCCAGCCATTTCCTCCCCACCCCAAAAAAGTACCTTTTCCAGGCCTCCAGCTGAAAGTCTTCACCACTTCAAATTCCTCCTGTCCAGCAAAAGCAGATGCATCAGGCTTTTTCTAGAGGGGAAAAACATTTAAGAAGTCAAATGATCCACATATTTGATTGGATTCCTCATGAGATTGGCTGTTACTGGACAATAAATTATCCTATTATTGAGCTTTTGGTAACCATCTCTTTATTTTTGAAAGATTGTGTTGCATTACCTTTTACGGTGAGTAAAATGTTTGTGACCTATTTGTGTATATTTTTAATGCTGATTTCACTGTTATGACCTATTTGGTTAACTAAATTGTCAGATGATGATTCCTAACATATGGAAATTATTAGCCTCCTCGTGTAACCTAATGAGAACAATCTCAACACTTGTCTTAAGAAAATGTTTCCTTCAACCACAATATACAAATGCATTAGCACACTTGCTTCCCTGGAGTCAAAAAAGGAAGCCATATAAAGAGGTACACACTCCAACCCTCCTGCTCAGAGGCTGGAAATTTTATTTCTAAAGAAGGATATCAACAAGTTTATCCAAATGAACAAAAAACCTCTAAGACTCCACCCATTTGTTCACCTGATAAGGCTCATTCTTTGTCTTTGTCAGGAGCAGAACAACAGAAGATATAGGATCAACCACAGGGAAACACTCTACAGAAGATTTTTTAAAGCCCTCAGAAAGTACCGTATTTTTTGCTCCATAACACTCACTTTTTTCCTCCTAGAAAGTAAGGGGAAATGTCTGTGCGTGTTATGGAGCGAATGCCTACAGATGGCGGGGGGGATCTGCTGCAGTCGTGAGCAGAGGATCCATGGTTCCCCTTCCTTCCCTCCTCCGTGGCTCGCTTTGAAACAGCAAAGCGGGAGAAGAGCCACTGAGTGGGAAGAAGAGAGGGACAGAGAGCCTGGTTACAAAGCACGGATCCACATGGATCCTCAGTATTTTTGCACTGGGTCACCCCAAATTCACCATCAGATCACATAGCATGTCAATGGCTACAGCTTGCACCAAAAAAATCATGCACCCACTGTTGCCTGGGGCCGCAGTGGTGCAAAAACGTGGTTACAAAGCATGGATCCACATGGATCCTCAGGATTTTTGCATTGGGCTACCCCAAACTCACCGTCAGATCACATGTCTGTGGCCACAGCATGAACCACAAAAATCATACATCCACGGTTTCGTTTAGAATATTTTTTTCTTGTTTTCCTCCTCTAAAAACTATGTGCGTGTTATGGTCGGGTGCGTGTTATAGAGCGAAAAATACGGTAAATAATTTATCCAGCGATTTCTCAGAATAATACAAAATGCCTCAGATGCAGAAAGGCCCATATTAATTTCCACTTCCTCCAAAACGAAATAATAATTCTGGAGTACTGTATAGAAGTTTGAACTCCACCTTACTTCATCCAAGAAAAAGCCGGTACCCTGGGAAGCTGTTCTTTACAAGAGCAGAGGAAATGTGAGTCTGCAGCAATAAAACCACTAGCACATTTGCAAAGCTCAGCAGGGTCCGGTATGGTTTCAAATGGGATGGGGAACCTCATGTTCCTGCATGTTAGGGTTGCCACCTGTCCTGTATAATACAGGACTGACCCGTATTTAAATGTCAAATGCTAGTCCTGTATTGACAAAAGTTTTGTCCTGTACAGTGGTACCTCGGGTTACATATGCTTCGGGTTACATACACTTCAGGTTACAGACTCCGCTAACCCAGTAATAGTACCTCGGGCTAAGAACTTCAGGATGAGAACAGAAATCGCACGCTGGCAGCGCAGCAGCAGCAGGAGGCCCCATTAGATAAAGTGGTGCTTCAGGTTAAGAACAGTTTCAGGTTAAGGACGGACCTCCAGAACGAATTAAGTACTTAACCCGAGGTACCACTGTATTTCAGGGCTCTCTCTCTGCCAAGTTAGGGATGCTCTCCAAATGCATATGTTGGAAAGGGTGTGCGAAAGGTCATGCATTCAAGTTGTGCGTAGCCAAGCGCAAGACAGATTTACAATTTCATGTGTATGCATGTGTGCACGTCTGTGCAACAAACTTCAGAGCAGCCATCCTGTTAGGCTGCAACAGCTTGCAATGGATTGCTTTGAAGAGAGAGTGACAACTTGAATAAAACATTGGGGGACCCACATAATCCATCGCTAGACACGGCACATACAATCTGAATGGCAATGCCCAACAACTTTGGGGTAGCCCGGCCCCCTCAAATATTTTATTTGGGCGTGGACCTTGACCTTAGGAGTTGGCTCCTATGCTTTGAAGTCACTTCAGTATCAATTTTTTTATTTAAAAATATTTAAAAATATAACCTTCCTGCCCCGCATTTTGCCAGAACAAAAGTAGCAACACAATGTTGGACTCCCGACCCTCACAGGATTCCTTCCAATTCAGCAATTCTCAATTCCCCCATGTTGGGGGACATGGGCATAACCAAGGAGGGGCAGTTGCACCCCCCCAAAAAAAAAGTATTAAAAATCAATAGAAACACTTCAACAAACTGAAGTTCTGCTCCTCCTAACAGAAGCCTGTCACACCCTCACCTAATGTCCTCTTTTTTGCGGGGGGGGGAATCCAGGTTTCCTTTTACATTTTAAAGCCGTGGTTCCCAACCACAGGGGGGCAATTCGAAAATAACATCTCAGTGAATTGCATTTTAGGCTCCCTCCACGTGAATAGGAGTTCACCTTTCGAATAATAAGAATTTGGGAAGCATTAGGATACGGGAAGAATTAGGATTTGAGAGATGCTTAGGTGGGGCATGACCAAAAACAAAGGTTGGGGACCACTGTTTTAAAGGACCCGCTCGACAGCTTTTCGTGGGACCTCCCTTCCTCACCCTCCCAAAAAAGTAGCTGGACATTTCGAACGTGAGCACAAGTTTAACACGTGTTTCCTCCTCCTGCACGTGAACTCTTCCTCTCTCTCCCAGCCCGTGGCCGTTTTCCCCTCACCCGCTGCTCTGTGAGGAGGAGGCGCCCCGGAGGCTCGCGCTGCCCGACCGCCTCCATGCGCGCGCGGCCACCCCCCCCCCCCGCCCCCCGCGGCCAGAGTCCTCCCCTCAGTCACAGAGTCAGCCGGACGCAACCAGCGCCCGCCCGAAATGCAGCAGCGCCGCCACTTACTCCGCGGCCGCAGGCGCGCGCGTGTCACGTGGCCGACCCTCGGGGCTCTCCCCTTGAGCAGCCGACCAATCCGCTCCCGGAACCGAGAAGCTGATCCTTTGGGAACCCTCCCCCGCGCGCGCCCCTGCCGGAGTCTCGCCTGCCCGCCGCATGGGTGGGCGAGGGCGGAGAGGAGGTTGCAGCTTGCCTTATTATTATTATTATTATTACTATATAGAAGTTTGAACTCCATCTCACATCATCCATTATTATTATTATTACTGTACAGAAGTTTGAACTCCACCTAACACCATCCATTATTATTATTACTGTATAGAAGTTGTTATTATTACTGTATAGAAGTTTGAATGCCACCTCACACCATCCATTATTATTATTATTATTATTATTATTATTATTATTATTATTATTACTGTATAGAAGTTTGAACGCCACCTCACACCATCCATTATTATTAGTATTACTGTATAGAAGTTTGAACTCCATCTCACATAATCCATTATTATTATTACTATATAGAAGCTTGAACTCCACCTCACACCATCCATCATTATTATTACTGTATAGAAGTTTGAACTCCACCTCACATAATTCATTATTATTATTACTGTGTAGAAGTTTGAACGCCACGTCAAATCAACCATTATTATTATTATTACTGTATAGACGTTTGAACTCCACCTCACATCATCCATTATTATTATTCCGGTGATTATCATTTTTGGGTATGCACGCATACTCAGGAGGAATTCGCTTTGTCCTGTGTCCGAAAGGATTGTTGGCATGCGAGCCAGCACTGCACACGTTTTGCCTTATTATGCTTTCTAAACTCGTGTTTATGCTTAAAACCTATAAAATCATTTACCCAGAGCACACTACAGGTTTCGATTGGGCAGTGGTGTTATGACACCTGTTTGAAAACATGGGCCAGTGGAAACATTTTATTACATTTGGAGTCTTGACACAGGACAGTGGCACAGAGTTTTGTTTTTTCCCTAGAATAATGGATGCAAGAATTCAAGACTGCCTGGAAGTCGTTGTAGTACTCTATATGTTATATTTTAGCTGTCAACTGTATGCCCGCAAACTTTGGGTTGCATCTACTGAAATCTAAATGCAAGTGCACTGATGAGCACATTCTGTTAACTGCATTCTTGTGCAAACTCTTCTGCTAGGACTTGGAAGAATGTGGAAGTGCAGCCAATATGCCTGCAACTGCATGTCTGTTAGTGGAAAGCAATAGCTGGAGTGCACTTTCTCCCTTAAAATATGTTTGCAAGCACAGTCTCTGAGAACTCAAGCCTTGGGCAAGCCAACGTTGCTTTCTAGCATTTGTCTTCCAGCCACTGGGGTATCGTTTTGCAGTGTGCAACTGCACATGACCCAGCTATTTATTTGGGCTTGATCTGCCCTAGACAAGGTGTTTATAAAATAATCAAAACAAAATAAATCCAGACGGGAGGAAAAACAGCAAAGGATTTTGTGCAAATGGATGTACAGTGGTATCTCTGGATGCAAATGGGATCCGTTACACAGCCCCGTTCGCATCCTGAAGCGAATGCAACCCGCGTCTACGCATGTGGCGCAACCTGGAAATAACACGTTCTGTTACTTCCGGGCCGCCGCAGAGTGCAACCCAAAAACACTCAACCCGAAGCTACTTCAGCCCAAGATATGACTGTACTTGGATTTCACATTGCTTTTTAGTGCAATGCTGTACTTGCTAAGACAGAAGTCTGAACTGAAGAGACTTTCTGCTTGCAGGACATCTTTAGATACAATCTGTTGGCACATTTTAAATTTAAAAACTTCACAAGACCAAACTGACCAGTCAGTCTTAAGTTCCTTGCAATTTGAGTACAATATCAACGCATTCCAAAAAAAATCTGACAGAATGATTGGATATTAGATTGTTAATGACACTTTGGACAGCTAATGCTACTGGCTCTATATGCACTGCTAACTAGTTAATGTCCAAGAGTTAGAAATCCTATTTATTTAAATACTCTTTATTATTGTACTTGTAGACCACTTTTAAGTGTATGTCACAAGGTGGATTTGAAAAATGTGACAAAGCAAATAGATTTTACAAAAAACACACAGTAAAACCACTAAACAGTGTTATGGGATGGGGGGGGGTGTCTCTTAAGCAGGGGAAACCCTAGTTCAGGCTATTACATTGAACTAGAGATGTCTCTTGTAACAACTTTGAGAGTCCAAATGAGCTAGTTTAATACGGGTATAACAAATTAATCAATTGTGTAACAATAAACAGCTGGAAGAGCCAGGGACAAAGTGGTTACTGCAATAAATTTAGGTAGGTAGCCGTGTTGGTTTGATGCAGTCAAAATAAATTAAAAAATTGCCCAGTAGCACTTTAGAGACCAACTAAGTTTGTGCATGCACACGAAAGCTTATACCCAGAACAAACTTAGTTGATCTCTAAGATGCTACTGGACGATGCAATAAATTTGTTTGTTTGTATAGCGCTCTTCATCCAAAGATCTCAAGGTGGTTCATAGCAATGTAAGCTTTTTTTTCTGTGTCTTCTGTTTTATGGCTCAACAGAACACACACAACAATGTGCCAACTGTTTCCTCTAACTCCACTCTCATGTTCTTATAGTTCTTTTTTTTCCATTGGAGTACGCCGTATGAACGCCAGTCAGAATCTTTGATCCACCCATCAAAAAACCAACAATGAAGAGAGAAGGCCCCCCAAAATATATATTTATTTGCCTTTGGGTTACAAATTTACAAACAACGTTTAAAGTAGGTTTCGCTCTTAAGATAAGACACATCTACGATTACATTTCTCACAGGTGTCCAGTTTGCAGCAATGTGTACTTTGAAATAAAAGTTTCCACTTGTTCCCCCTGCAACATTTTCATCGCCCTCCAGTGAATGCTGCCGCAGTTCTCAGGTTTGCCTTGGGACTGAGTCAGTTCCTCTTTGATGTAATCCAGCCAAATATCTTCAAAGGAAGAAAAAAGGCTAGTTAATATTGTGATAATGGAAATGCCCCCGTGAGCCCAAAACTTAGCAACACATGATCCTATGTATGTACCACCATTGGGGTTTATGTGTGGAGTGGGTTTTTTGCAAAATCTGGAACTAAAAACTTAGCCGTTGCTATAGTACTTACAATAGCTCCTTTTTAAAGATTATGTAAAGGTAAAGGTAAAGTGACCCCTGACCATTAGGTCCAGCCGTGGCCGACTCTGGGGTTGTGGCGCTCATCTCGCTTTATTGGCCAAGGGAGCCGGCGTACAGCTTCCGGGTCATGTGGCCAGCATGACTAAGCCGCTTCTGGCAAACCAGAGCAGCGCACAGAAACGCTGTTTACCTTCCCGCCAGAGCAGTACCTATTTATCTACTTGCACTTTGACGTGCTTTCGAACTGCTAGGTTGGCAGAAGCAGGGACTGAGCAACAGGAGCTCACCCCGTCGCGGGGATTCGAACCGCCAACTTTCTGATCGGCAAGTTCTAGGCTCTGTGGTTTAACCCACAGCACCACCCGCGTATGCATAAAAGAGGAGTATGTACTCTGCATAAAAGAGGAGAAAGTGGTTCTAGCAGCAGTGACGGCTTTACGTTACGGTATATGTTGAACAATTGATGATGAGCAATCTTTGGGCCAAGTCCAGAGTAAAATAACTTGTGCACAACTTTTAAAAAAAATATCCCTTTCCTGTATATTGGATGGCTCTGGCTACCACAGCCTTATGGCCAGCCCCCAGGTTAGCCAGATACTTAATTCTGGGGATTTGAGGGGTGGTGTTGGGATTTCATCTGAGGGACGTTGCTATTTGGGCTGCCTGCTTATTTAGCTGCCGACTTCATCCTTATTACCAGGCATAGGCAAACTCCAGCACTCCAGATGTTTGGGACTACAATTCCCATCATCCCTAGCTAACAGGACCAGTGGTCAGGGATGATGGGAATTGTAGTCCCAAACATCTGGAGGGCCGGAGTTTGCCTATGCCTGCTTATTATGATTCTGGCCTAAGTAGGTTCTCATGATGACACACAATAAAATCCAGCTTTTTGTGTGCGTGTGTTTAAATTTACTCTAACCAAAATGCAGAAGGAAGGAAGAGAAGATCTCTGGTTATACCCACAACACTTGAAGAAATAAAACTTCTTACCAGGGTCTGTGGCACCGAATTCTCTCAAGGCGCGTTCATAATATTCTCGGATATTGGACATTTTACAGGATTCCTTGGAGGTAGAAAAAAGGGGGGATAACTAAGGATGCTGAGCCAAAGGTTACAGCTGTTAAATATACTTGCCAAGTACATAACACAGTGTATTGCTATTTAGTCCTTCAGCCCATGAATTAAAAGGGCACAGGAATAAGAGCAGAAGCTGTGACAGGCTTGGGCAATAAAGTATTAAGAAGCTTTCCCCTCTCACATGGCGCTTTTCCTGCCTCACCACCCAAACCCATAGCCTTGAATGCTTCCCCTCCTATTCCTTCTCCACTACCCCACCACACCCCCTGGAGCTCCCTGAAAACTATCCATAAAACACACATACAGTGGTACCTCGGGTTAAGTACTTAATCTGTTCTGGAGGTCCGTTCTTAACCTGAAGCACCACTTTAGATAATGGGGCTTCCTGTTGAAGCCGCACCGCCAGAGCACAATTTCTGTTCTCATCCTGAAGCAAAGTTCTTAACCTGGGTTAGTGGAGTCTGTAACCTGAAGCGTATGTAACCTGAAGCGTATGTAACCTGAGGTACCACTATATTCCTATCCAACCAGATACAACCATGGGCAGCAACTAACGTGAAAGTTAAAAACATTCAGAAAGCACACAGAGGAGGCTGTTTTATTCCAAGACAGAACGCAAGTCAATCCAGCTCAGAAGTGGCTGGCAGTGGCTCTTCAAAGTTTGGGGCAGGGCTATCTCTCAGCCCTACCTGAAGCTGCCAGGATTTGAACCTGGGACCTTATGCATGCAAAGCAGATGATCTACCACTGAAGGCAGCCCTGTATAGGGAAGCTTTTAAAGGTTCAATGTTTTGCTATGTCTTTATTATATACGCTGGAAGCCGCCCAGAGTGGCTGGGGCAACCCAGTCAGATGGGCGGGGTACAATTTATTATTATTATTATTATTATTATTATTATTACTACTACTACTACTATTATTATTATGCTAGACTACCAAATAGGCAGAGTAGGCACTGATCTATGGGCCTTTTCGGGGCCATACGCCTTTTAGCGCCCCCACGACAATGTATCAATCAAAATTGGTTTATTAAAATTGTTGGTTGGTAAAATAAAAATAAAAAATGTACTAGGCATCCACATTTAATCTGACACTGTGGAGCTATGACCTTTTCCCCAAACAAACAAAAAAAGTATAAAAAAGCAACATCTCTAGCTGTTTAGGGCTTTCAGAAAACAACACAACATTTTGAGCCATGTCAGGAAACGGAATAGCAACGATGCACTTGATATAGGTCAAATCCTTTAAAAAAGTTTCCAGATGTTCTCTAAAAAGGCACCTTATAGTAGTCCAATCCCAACATATTTCAGCATATTAACCGCTGCTCCCTTTGGAAAATTCACAGTGGCACATGCCTCTAATGATACAGAACATCCTAAAACTAAGTTTGTCCTAAGTTACGTTACTTACTTGCTCCTTTTCAATCTGAATCATCTTCTTGAAGAACTCAAGGGAAAACGGATGGCTCTCATGTAAACTAGGAAATAAAGATGGTGTGTGAGGGATTCAGTTTTTAAAAACCATCAGAGAAAGCAGAATAAATAAATAATTGTATTTCTGTATATGTGTGTGTTTCAGAAGGAGTTCTTCTAACCTGGTAAAGACTTTCTTTGCTTTCTTATAGCCACCAGCCCTGTACGCCCATTCGATATACTTTTCCTTCATGGTTACCGAGTCAGCAGGCAGCGTGGCAAGCAAAGATCTCTGCAAGTTAAAACGTAAAAAGAACCTGAGCACATTCAGAGAAGACCTGTGAAGCTCTTAAGCACATGTCATGGACTATGAGGAGCCAGCATATTTTGATCCGAAGTGGGATATTTCAACCCAGAGAGCTAAGGATTCAAATAGAGAGCAGGACTGGTGTACACAGATGGAATAATTCTGATTCAGCTAACTTTAGCAAATCTGAGTACATCTTGTAATTTCGAGACTGTCCTTTCCAAATCAATATACAGTCATACCTTGGTTTTTGATCAGCTTAGTTCTTGAATGTTTTAGTTCCCGAATGCCACAAACCCAGAAGTGACTGTTCTGGTTTGTGAACTATTTTTGGAAGCCGAACATCCGACAGGGCTTCCGACTGGCTGCAGGAGCTTCCTGCAGCCAATCAGAAGCTGCGCTTTGGTTTCTGAATGTTTTGGAAGTCGAACCGACTTCCAGAACGGATTCCGTTCGACTTCCAAGGTACGACTATACAGTGGTACCTTGGTTTTCGAACGTACAGTAGTACCTCTGGTTGCGAACGGAATCCGTTCCGGAGGCCCGTTCACAACATGAGCAGAACGCAACCTGCAGCGGCGTGTCTGCACATGCGTGGGTTGCGATTCGCCGCTTCTGCGCATGATGCCATTTTCTGCGTCTGCGCATGCGCAAGCGGCAAAACCCAGAAGTAACCCTTTCCGGTACTTCCGGGTCGCCGCAGGACGCAACCTGACAAAATGTATCATGAAGCAAACGTAACATGAGATATGACTGTAATCTGTTCCGGAAGACCATTTAAGTTCTGAAACGTTCGGAAATCAAAAACTCAACAGCTGACAGCTTGGCCTCAGGATCTTGCACTCAGCAGAAGCCACGTGGCATGTTTGACTTCCGAGGCGTGTTCGAAAACCGAAATATTCGTCAACGGAGACGTTCGAAAACTGAGGTACCACTGTATTTAGAAATGGAGATTGTGTCTGAATGCATTCATACACACATTTATATCTGGGGTGCTTTCAATGGGTGTGTGCTCCCCCCCCCCGTTTGAATATTACTGTCTCCAGTCATTCCCCTCCTTCTCGCACCCTCCTCCTGCTTTGCTTCCACTTCTCTATTGTCAGAGAAACTCACATCTTCAGCAAAGGCTTTCCTCAAGTATGGCAGCCAGATCGGACACTGTCTTCCCTCGCCAAAGCCCTTGAGCCCAACTTAGTCTGGCTCCTGTACTCTACAAGGCTGTCTTGGGATCACATAATTTCTTTGACTTGCAGATTACCAAGCACAGTGCTGGTTCTAAAATTAATGCTAACATGATAATGTTACTAGTAAGACTATTCCCATCCGCTTTCCTGAATAGTTCTACCCATGCTGAGCTGTCGTTGTTTTCAAGTAGGATATGTAATACCTGATAGAGTGCTTCCGTTTCAGGAGTGCTATTGACATTCTCGCTCCATTCTGTACATAGAATCCATAACGGCAAGCTGTCCTAGTGGTAGGAAGAGAGAAAAATTAATGTATTTTTAAAAATAATTTTTATTGAATGGTTTTATGTTATAAAAAACAATACAGCCATACTACCACTAAATATAATTAAGAAATAAAAATTCCATACATCGATATTTAGTTTGTTATTTGTTATTTACTGTCTTATTTCCTCCCAAACATTGCATACAACAACACACATATGTGCAGACACCCACACACCCACAGAAAATGATAATAATCAAAGTAAATATTTTTTCCCCTTTTATCTTCCAAAATCTTTTCTTCAACTATGACTTCCCGTCAAGTCCCTTTGCATATGTTTTATCTTACATTTGAATGTACTCAAAACAATAAACCTTTCTATATAAATTGAGAAAAATTAATTTTAGGCCGTGGAAATACTGGGCATGATACGTTGGGATGCGAGGCACACACGTAGGAGCCAGACCCAGCATTTGAGGCTATGTGACAGCTATGAAACATATTTTTAAAAGCCACCAGAAAGCCCAGCGTGGGCTAGGAGATTAGGATGGCAGCAGAATTAATGCACTTATCTTCCTATTGGAGGAGTCTAGGCATATCAAGCAGCTGGAACCCCTTGATGCAGAGGATAATATCAAAAGCTTGTAAGGGGACAATAATGGGTGATAAAGGTAAAGGTAAAGGTACCCCTGCCCGTACGGGCCAGTCTTGACAGACTCCGGGGTTGTGCGCCCATCTCACTTAAGAGGCCAGGGGCCAGCGCTGTCCGGAGACACTTCCGGGTCACGTGGCCAGCGTGACAAGCTGCATCTGGCGAGCCAGCGCAGCACACGGAAACGCCGTTTACCTTCCCGCTGGTAAGCGGTCCCTATTTATCTACTTGCACCCGGGGTGCTTTCGAACTGCTAGGTTGGCAGGCGCTGGGACCGAGCAACGGGAGCGCACCCCGCCGCGGGGATTCGAACCGCCGACCTTTCGATCGGCAAGCCCTAGGCGCTGAGGCTTTTACCCACAGCGCCACCCGCGTCCCTAATAATAGGTGATACCTTTGTTCTAATTACAGGCAAGTAACTTAGCTCTTAACTTAAGCATTACAAGCAAGGGGTGTGTGGCACACCATCTTAGTAACTCTGGGGTGTCCCCATAGCCATGTGCCTTTCCCCAAGTTGCAGCTGCTGCCCACCCCCATGGACAACTTATACAAATTATTATTATTATTATTATTATTATTATTATTATTATTATTATTATTATTATGCTGCCTATCTGACTGGGTGGCTTCCAACAAATTAAAACACATCAAACATTAAAAACATACAGGGCTGCCTTCAGATGTCTTCTAGAAGCCAGATAGTTGTTTACTTCCTTGACATCTGATGGGAGGGCGCCACCACCGAGAAGGCCCTCTGCCTGGTTCCCTGTAACTTCACTTCTCACAGTGAGGGAACTGCCAGAAGGCCTTTGGAGCTGGATCTCAGTGTCTGGGCTGAATGATGGGGGTGGAGACACTCCTTCAAGTATGCAGGGCCAAAGCCCTTTAGAGCTTCAAATGTCAGAACCAACACTTTGAATTGTGCTTGGAAACGTACTAGGAGCCAATGTGGTCTCAGCGGCCGCTCCCAGTCACCAGTCTGGCGGTGGCATTCTAGATTAGTTTTAGTTTCCGAGTCACCTTCAAAGGTAGCCCCCCAGAGAGTGCATTGCAGTACTCTAAGCACAAACGCATGCACACAAGACACCCTCCCACCATGGCTGGGGAAACCCAGTCTAGCATCATTCCAAAGGCATTCTGGGGGGAAAAACACTAAATGGAAGGTCCAGAGAATTTGCGCCTGTCCACTGGGGGATATAGGAAGCCCTGCACACATATTTTTTAGATGTCCCTTTTATGATGAGGCACGTAGAGAAACCATTGACCCCCCTGCTGGTGAGGCTTGCTGACCTCCCGGTAAAGCAAAAATTTGATCTTCTCCTGTTAGGCAAAGACCACAAGTCGACCTGGACTGTCGCCAGATTCTGCGCACAGATCTGTAGCCGCAGACCATCCCCCAATTCAATCTAGTTTGTTAAAATTCCCAAACCCGGATCCACGGGCGACTTTGGGTCATTTCTCTAAGGTAGTCTGTTTTGAAGTTTTTATGAGTTTACATGCCTATCGCACCTTTAAACTTAAAATCCATTATTGTATATTGTTTTAAATGTTTGTTTTGCTATTGGGGTGGTAGTTCCATTTCTGTTTCTCAAGCTGGTCTCTGACCGTAATAAATTTCATCACTAAATGGAAGGAGCAAATGAGAAGAGCTGTTGCCCCTGTCATCACAGTAAATATTCCTGAACACCATCTGTCCCCAAGATGAGGGGAACATTTCCCACCCACCCACCCAAGATCAGAACACATGCCCCCCAAAATGCAAGTGAGGTGGCAAATTGGGGAGGGGGGTATTTCAAGGAAGCTGCCTGTGGCGTTTGCCTCTTAGGATGGGTCATAAGGAAAGGGTTAAAATGGGTGTGAAGTGATTGGCCAGTGAGAATGCAAGGGGGGAATAAAAGTTAGAGTGGGAGGTTTTGAAAGTCAGTTGAGGTTTGGGAGTTGCGAGTTGAGGTTTGGGAGTTGAAGAAGGAAAAGGGAGGTTTAGGTGTGGGTTGGTAGAGTTGTTTTGTGAGAGAGTGAGAGGAATTGTTAGGTGGAGTCAGATAGATAGTTGGAATAATCAGTTTGGAGTTGTTAGGAACTAAGATTAAGAAACTGTCAAGGAAAACTAACTGAAACCATAAGCTTGTTCCTGCATTTAAAAATAAACTTGATTATTTGTTTATGTTAACAACTGACTGGACTCCGTGTGTCCCCGTCAAATACGGGGTGGTGGCAGTGGAAAAAGCAATTGCAGTGGCGGCACAGGGTCAATAGACCATCAAACGTCCGGGGGCCCTGTGTGATCGCCACACTGCCCCTCCACCATGAGGCTTGCAAACAGCGATCCTTTCATTCCAGGGGCTTGTCGCTTACCTTTGCCTTAACTGCCCTAAATGCTTCCTGGAAACAAGGGCCTACACCATCCGTGTTCAGCTGGAGTAGCAACTTCAGCCTCATCTCCCACATTTCTACCAAGTGACTGAATCGCCTCGTTGCCGCTGCTGCCACCTCTTCAGCCTTTTCTCGGAGGTCGAGCCCCAGTAAGAGCTGGAGCTGACGAGATGCAAATCAAAGATAAAACGGAAGCCTTTATTGAGAAATGTGTCCCAAGACCCAAAGTCAAGTCTTCCTGTTTCATGCGATGTGGTGCTTTTATATATATATTTTTTAAAAACCCAGCAAGAGTCATATACATCCTTACCCACTGCTGATAGAGAGAAGCTGGTAGCAACTGTAATTCATGAGCCCGGCTGCAAACACTTGATATCCTTTCCAACCTCTAAAAATACAAGGAGAGATAAGGAAAAAAGAATGAGCTTCACTGCCAGGCAGACTAGCCTCCACAAAAACAAAAGTAAACTTCTGAAATTGTCTGCAGGAATACTTAAAGCGTTTACCTTCTGCTTTAACTCTTCACTGTTTGTCTTCCGGTTATATCTTTCCAAGCAAAAAGCGACGTAACGTTCCCACATGGCCTCTGGAGGGTTAAAAATGTTTTATTAAATAAAAACGGCAGTCACTCCTTCTGAAAGAAAACAACCACAACACTGCTTTTCCAAGACCCGCTAAAGAAAAATTCAACTCCTAAGCAAAAGCTATCAAACCAACAATTAAAAGGGGGGTGGAAACCACCTATTCACAAGATTTGCTACAAGTTCCTTTCCTCCTTCAGTATCTTTATTTAGAAATTTTATAAGCCACTTGATCAAAGAGCTCACCGAGCAGTGCACGAATAAAATCGTAGATAAAACACAGCTAAAATCCACACGGTACAGACACCGTATAAACCTCAAGGCAGCTCTGGTGCTTTCTCCTACTTCTCTCTCTTTTTTTTTTAAATAGATATTTATTAAAGTTTCAAAAATTATATAAAAACAAAACAAAACAAAAAATACAAACAGACAAGAATAAAAACAAGTATACTTTCAATCCCTTATTTTCTTATAACTTACTTCCCCGACTTCCTCATACCTCCCCTTTCTGTATTCCAATTTCTAATTTATTAATTCAGCAAATCCTTTCCCTTAATTTTCATTTAATTTTTAACCTTTCTTTTCTTTTTGCTTATCCATTACAGCTGGAAACCACATAAATTCTAAACCAGCGATATTCTAACATTCATTAATTTTGCAATGTTTCTTAAGATAGTCAAAAATATGGAACGCTTCACGAATCTGCATGTCATCGGCACGCACATATACTAAAATTGGAACGATACAGAGAAGATTAGCATGGCTTTCTCCTACTTCTCTGAGTCAGCTGGGGATGAAAACGTACAAAATCTGACTCTCTTGGAGCACGTCATGAGTGAAAAGTGGATTACAGGACACCAGAAAGCAGACACACATATTCTACCCACCTCACGGCTCTTTTCCGTCACCAAAGCAACACAACCGTAAGTGGGCAATACTGCCCTTTGAATATGATTTCTGAAGCGTTTCATGGGAGGCCTGTGGGAAAGTTGTGCATGAAATAAACCCTTGCTAACCAGGCTAGCCGGGTTCACTCAGCTGTTCCCTCCTCCAAGCAAATTGCACAATGTACGTTAAGTCCCTGAGGTGAAGCAGTTAGTGGCATGAGGCCCGCAAACCCTTGTGCTACATGAAGGTACAGGAGGGCCCTGCTCCCTCCCACCGCTGACACTCTGGCCGCCTTCTCAAATTCGGCAGAAGTGGCCATGAAATGGTTTTGGACAATACCACTTCAGACTGCAGGGCAAAGGTTCTGAGGAAAAATCACTCTCTCGTGAGCAGCAGTACACTCCCAAGCACGGAATATGTCCGATAAAAGCTTAGCCTGGAAGCTTGCTCCTTGAAATTTAAATTTCTACGTGGAGGGATTTTGAGACCCAGGAAGGTGCTGAATGGGGGAACATTCAGTTATGCGAGTCTCTACCTGCAGTCTTGAGGTGGTCAAATCCAGACATGGCTTCATCACCTCATCTGCTCTTAGAACTAGGCCAACAAGCCTCCAGTTCACCTTAATAGCTTAATTAGTATTTTTGGAGGACATAAATCACCACTGTTATCATGTAAAGGTAAAGGACCCCTGGACGGTTAAGTCCAGTCAAAGGTGACTATGTGGTTGCGGCACTCATCTCGCTTTTCAGGCTGTGGGAGCTGGCACTTATCTGCAGACAGCTTTCCAGGTCATGTGGCCAGCATGACTAAACTGCTTCTGGCGCAATGGGACACCGTGACGCAAACCACAACGAATGGAAACGCCATTTACCTTCCCACCGCAGCAGTACCTATTTATCTACTTGCACTGGTGTGCTTTCAAACTGCTTGGTTGGCAAGACCTGGGACAGAGCAACAGGAGATGACCCGGTCGTGGGGATTTGAACTGCCAACCTTCTGATCAGCCAAGCCCAAGAGGCTCAGTGGTTGAGACCACAGCGCCACCCACATCGTGAAACCTGATTAACAATTGCAAGCGGATGAGAAGGACAAATGGACAAGCACTTGGAAAGCTTGCTACCTCTCTTGCATTTCCAGATGGGTGTTTAAGAGTGGGAAGGAGGCTCATCGCGTGTCAGGGAACTGCCATCGGAGACACAGGAGGTGAAAGGGCTCACAGAGGCTGAGAGAGACTTATCCGCTGAGGAGGGAACCAGCAGGGGGAGAGGAAGGGCTCCAAGGGAAAGTGAGTCGGAGGGAGGGCTCAGAGACACTTCCAGCGAAAATAGTGGGGAGGTTTCAGGACCTCCCATAGGGACACCCACTCCTCGCCGGAAACTGTCACGCCGAGAGTCCAGAAGACGCGTTTCCGTTAAGGAACTTTTATGCTGGAAGAAGTTCCGTAAACGCCCACTGTCCGATTCTACGAGCGACTGATGGAGCCATGCTTAAGGAGCTCCGTCACAGACAGAGGTTTGTGGACTTAGCCAAACTCTGAGGGACTAGGACTTTATGCACAAGCAGCTCATCATCCCATGACATCGCGCATGCAAATTCTTCGCAGCATCTGCATGACATCATTGGCAAAAACAAATGTATTGCCTTCCCATTTTCATTCAAATATACTAGGGGAAATCTGAAGAGTTAAAAATTAAAAAATAACCACATACATATTGAGCTCTTCAAGTCCCTCAGTTCATAATTAAATAGGGAATCATGACTACATACATCTTCAAAGCTCTACCGCAAGAACTGGAAGTATCGTTTATGTTTTAGAGATTTTATACTTTATAAATGCTGATATATATTAGAGGCACAAGTTCTAACCTGTGGGAAGGGAGGCAACTGCTTCATCAAACACCATGCAACACCGTTCTTCTTTTAGGGCTGCTTCCTGTGCTTTTGATTGTTTGGACCGATGTTCTGTTGTGGGCAAGGAGCCCTTCTCCAGCTCCTGCCGTGCTATGTAGTCCCACATAAGGGGATCGTTGGCGTATTCTGCCTGCAGGCTAAGAGGAAAACTATCATGCTATTGTTCCATGGCTACCCTCTTCTTAGGAGGGAGCATTAAGAGTGCTTTGCTCTCCAAGCAGACAGCTACCGTATTTTTCCCTCTATTACACGCAGATTTTTTCTCCTAAAAAGTAAGGGGAAATGTCTGTGCGTGTTATTGAGCGAATGTGTGGTCCCTGGAGCTGACAAGCGCGAGTGAAGGCAAAAATCAGGCAAATATCAAATCGTCCGGAGAAGGGAGGAAAGGAGGGAGGAAGCTGCTGCTTTCCTGCATTCTGCCTCAGGGTCTTACTGCCCACCCGCTTCTGTTTCCTTACTGTGTTTGCTCAAACGGAACAAAGAGTAGAGAAAACCCCTCCCCTCCAGGCAAACAGAGTGGAAAGCAGAGCGTCCTTCCTTCTAATTCCTCTCCGTGCGTCTGGGACTCGAAGGCAACATGCAGGTTGGGGGGGGGGAGAGAGAGAGAGAGCTGGCTGGCTGGCTTGTGGGGGGTGGGGACTTTTGCCTTCCTTTCCGGGGACTTTTGCCTTCCTTTCCTCCCTCCGGTAAAACCCCTCTCCTGCATTCTTAGCCAGCTGCTTCTCTGCACACCCCTCTCGGTGCTCCTTGTCGCTTCTATGTTTTTCCTTCCCTCCCTACTTAAAACGTGGTTCCAATCACGGATCCAAATGGATCCTCAGGATCTTTGCATTGAGTCACCCCAAATTCACCATCAGATCACATAGCATGTCCATGGCTACAGCCTGCACCAAAAAAATCACGCACCCACTGTTGCCTGGGGCTGCAATGGTACAAAAACGTGGTTACAAAGCATGGATCCACATGGATCCTCAGTATCTTTGCATTGGGTCACCCCAAATTCACCATCAGATCACATAGCATGTCCATGGCTACAGCCTGCACCAAAAAAATCACGCACCCACTGTGGCCTGGGGCTGCAATGGTGCAAAAACGTGGTTACAAAGCATGGATCCACATGGATCCTCAGGATCTTTGCATTGGGCTACCCCAAACTCACCGTCAAATCACATGTCTGTGGCCGCAGCATGAAGCACAAAAATGATACATCCACTGTTTCATTCAGAATTTTTTTTTCTTGTTTTCCTTCTCTAAAAACTATGTGCATGTTATGGTCAGCTGCGTGTTATCGAGCGAAAAATACAGTATATCACAACAGTGACATTTTATTTATCCTGAGATACTCTCGGCACCAATTCAGGTGAAGCCACGTCAGACATGCCGGAGTCTGCCAAGTCATAGTGTGGTCTACACACACTAAAGAACAGAATGGGGATGAGGTGATAGACTGAAAGTGAGAACATCAAACCTGAATGCTTTCCATGTTAAACAAAATAATACTTCCAGCACAGTGGTTTCCAAACTTTTCTTTCCCACAGACCGTTTGGAAATTGCTGAAGGTCTTGGCAGACCACTTAATGATTTTTCTGCCTGTTGTAGCAATTGCAATGCGCTGCGATATATGCTGTATGATATATGTTTTAAAAAATTGTCTTTTTACAGACATGCAGACCACCTGAATGTACCACACTAATCGTGCTCTAGTTCTCCACACCCACCCCGAACTTACTTTTCCAGAATTTCCTTTTGAAGGTCTTGTGTAAAATCAAAAAGTTTTGCAATTGACAGCAGTGACAGAAGAAACTCGGCACCTAGAATGGAGTGAGACAGACAGACAGTAATTAGGGAGGGTCCAGAACCTTATAAACAGTCTCTCTTAAGCCAGAAAATATTTAACAAATAAAATATATGTACTCTATAACAAGAGGATTAATTTAAAAAATGAATAAAACCATAAGAACTCTCCAAACTTTGCTTGAAACGCATCTCTTTAATGTGGAGTGTCAAATTCTGCCGCAAGGCTTGGATTGACTTGTATGTGAACTTGCCTACACAATTCATGAATGCTCAGTACAGCAGCTGGGACAGATCAGTCTGTAGATCATGAGGCTCTTAACCTCAGGGTCATGGGTTCGAGCCCAACATTGGGCAAAAGATTCCTGCATTGCGGGGGGTTCGACTAGATGACCCTCAGAGTCCCTTTCAACTCTTACGATTCTATGCAGGTAATACCGGGTCAGAGACAACTGGCCCATCAACACTGGCATCCTGAGAGCAGCCAAGTCCAGATGCTACAAGAAAGCCGAATAACTCATCCTACGTATTTAACACCTTTCCGCAGGGCCTGCAAGACAGAGCTGTTCCACCAGGCCTTTGGCCAGGGTACACAGCCTGACTCCCTCCTTCGGCAATCTTCGCGGAGCTCTGGCCCAATGGTTGCCATTAATTTGATTGGAATTAATTTTAGAATGAAATGATTTTACAATGTTTTATCGTTTTACTGTTGTTAGCCGCTCTGAGCACAGCTTTGGCTGGGGAGGGCGGGATATAAATAAATAAAAAATAATTATTATTATTATACTAGTAAATATATTTCTTAAAAACCTAGGTGCCACTTTTGAATTTTAAATCAGTCCCAATATTCATAAAACCATTCGAAACAATAAACAATAAACAAAAGTGAAAACATCCATATAGTCAATTTAATTTCAGCAGCCTCTGCAGCAGCCAGAACCAACCCAGAACTCGGTTATCAACACTTGTGGAAAGTTAGGGTGAGCAGAGAGGTCTTTTAACTGTCTGTGAAAGTACCCCTTTGTCAGTAACACCTTCAGGGTTGTAGCCATCCCAAAGTCATTCTGTTAGAATGGGTGCCGCAATATTCAACCCCAGCCAAACAAACCAGTGGCCTGTATTTATTTTTTAAAACCTAAGCCATGTTGCTGGGACACGGGTGGCGCTGTGGGTTAAACCACAGAGCCTAGGACTTGCCGATCAGAAGGTCAGCGGTTCGAATCCCCGCGACGGGGTGAGCTCCCATTGCTCGGTCCCTGCTCCTGCCAACCTAGCAGTTCGAAAGCACGTCAAAGTGCAAGTAGATAAATAGGTACCGCTCTGGCGGGAAGGTAAACAGCGTTTTCCGTGCGCTGCTCTGGTTTGCCAGAAGCGGCTTAGTCATGCTGGCCACATGACCCGGAAGCTGTACGCTGGCTCCCTTGGCCAATAAAGCGAGATAAGCGCCGTAACCCCAGAGTCGGTCACGACTGGACCTAATGGTCAGGGGTCCCTTTACCTTTACCTTAGGCAGGTTGCTACTTAAAACACACACACACACACAGGAAACAAAACATGGGAGTTACCTTTGATTTTCTGAACAGCATTTCTGTAGACAACTCGGGCCATTGCACCATTAAGTATTTCCTCAGAATAGCTGACTTCACCCTAAAATTGCAGGCAAAAGTCAAGCTTTCATGTCCTAGACCCTTTTCAGTTAAAGAACAATTCATGGCACACGATCAACACTTTTTCCTCCACAGAGTTGCAGCTGGGGCCGCACTGCATATATGGGCCACTGCACTGTCAGAGAAATGCTCCACATATATTGATAGCTGGACATTCCCCAATATTGAAAAAGCAACAATAGTGTGGCCTCTGGTTAGCTTTGTTGGCATATATTTTCCATAAGCAATGAGGGTAGGGGAGGAGGAAAGGCACAGCAGGTCACAAGAAACTTGCAGCTTGTCAACATCTTCCAGAAGCAACACAATACACTTTGGTGGGCAGGGTCAGGAAAGGGCAAAATAGAATAATTTAGCTTTTTCCTACCCACCCCAAGCCATTTGGATGGGGTGGGCTACATGTTCAACAGAATACATAAATTAAAAAGGAACTTGGCAAAGAACCTTTCACAAGAGGTGTGTGGTCTCTGAAAGAGTGCAGTCACTCAACAAAACACAATCCGGTGCTCGCCTTGCGTTTGTTAACAGCTGTACAAGTTACTAGAACTGTTCCACAACACATGTCCCAAGTTGATGACTCGCCACTATTACAGGAGCACAGAAACATTGATCCACAGGAGAAAGCTGCGCCAGCGACGTTCCTCGAGTCATGCAGACTCTGTGCTGCACTTAAAGGACAAGCACAAGACCAATTAAGGGATAGCTGTTTTTGCTTCAGATGTCTCAAATGGACGCATAGCACAGGAAAGTACAGTGGACGCTCGGGTTGCGAACGTGATCTGTGAGGGATGCACGTTCACAACCCGCAGCGTTCGCAACCCACAGCTACGCACACATGGGTTGCGATTTGGCGCTTCTGCGCATGCGCGACCACCGAAACCTAGAAGTAACCCGTTCCGGTACTTCCGGGTTTCGGCGGTCCGTAACCTCAAAAAATGCAACCTAAGGCATCTGTTAACCCGAGGTATGACTGTACTGTATAAGTGTGTCGTAATTTATTGTATCACAAACACTTCAAATGATACAACTTAACTGTCTAAGTCAGAGGCGGGAAAACATTTTCCAGATTAAGGGTCCCCATACCCTCCTGGGCCATGTTTTGGGGGATGCACACCAGTGATGGGAAGGCGAAAAGTGAGTACTGTTGTGACACTTTACCGTACAAAGTTAAGTGCATCCCAGTCGCCAGGGCCGGATTTAGGTTTGATGCGGCCCTAAGCTACTGAAGGTAATGGGGCCCTTTATATGTCCAGCTGTCCTTTGTCAACAACAAATTGTTGCTGTTTTTTGGGTTGAATATATGCTATATGGTAATTTATGGAACTAATGGGTATCTAAAGCCATTTGCACGTAACAAAATATGTATTTTATCAAAGTAATTGTTGAACTGAAATACAATTAAGAACAATTAATAGTGAAATACAATTAAGAAGAAGTATATTGGGGGTACAGAAGTACTGTTTTGGGGGGACAGGAGACAGGCGGGTGTGGAGGTCCTGAATGGGGTAACTGTGCCCCTGAAAGACCAGGTGCGCAGCCTGGGAGTCATTCTGCACTCACAGCTGTCCATGGAGGTGCAGGTCAATTCTGTGTCCAGGGCAGCTGTTTATCAGCTCCATCTGGTACGCAGGCTGAGACCCTACCTGCCCGCAGACTGTCTCGCCAGAGTGGTGCATGCTCTAGTTATCTCTCGCTTGGACTACTGCAATGTGCTCTATGTGGGGCTACCTTTGGGCGGGGTATAAATAATAAATTATTATTATTATTATTATTATTATTATTATTACGCAAGAGAATGGGGCTCTAAGCTATAGCTTGTTTAGCTTATACGTTAATCCGGCAGTGCCAGTCACACAACGCTCACAGGTTTTCACAAACACACACCCATCTCCACCCAGGGAGGAAAGAGGCATCTTCACAGTTCAAGGACTTATTTCAGCCAAGCAAAAGCACTTGAGAAGGGTGCAGAGACAGGCTGAAAGGAGTGTGGCCTGGGGACAGGAGATGTAGCCTGGAAAAAAATCCCAAGGGCTCAGCAGACAGGTCTAGATTTTCCCCACCCCAGACCCAAGAGGAATTGTTTCTGGCACAGGCAGAAATTTTCCGTGACAACGGCATCTCATTTCTTACCAGGTCCATCTTTGCTTGCTCAAATTCTTTCTTCTCTTTCCTTTGCTTTTCGGCATTCATGAGCTCCATCCTGAAATACTGCAGAAACAAAGAAAGGCAAAGAGGGGGAAACGCCAGTGGAGAAGGATTCCTTGTTACTACTGTGGTTAATAGTGGTGCTGATATAAAACATAACTGGAGAAATATCAGGAATAGGAAATCAGCCATTTTGTGGCACGCTCCCAATTAACCATGATTAAGGGACTCCCAGCATTATGACTACTACTAAAAAAAAAATTAGCTGTCTTCTTAATAAACTTTGCATTCGTTGTTCTTTTGACTTTTCCCTCACTACTGTTCTTGAAACTGTTGGAAGACTTTGCCCGGTTAAGCGCTTCACCAGAAACTGACGCCGTCATTGTGGATGGACCAGGATAAACATGGCTGTTTCACAACAACAGAGGCTATAAAAATAATGACAATAGTGGAGATCAAGTTGGCATGTTAAAATTTTAGAGAGAAATTTTAAAGCTCCCTTGGACTTTTGATGATTTTAACAACAAAAGCAATATTACAAAATTGCATCACTTTCAGGCTGCAAAGATAAAACACGAAGGACTTTACAACTATTGCATATCTTACTTTCCCACGCGTGGTAAAGACAATTGCATCTGAGGTTTTTCCTGGAAGACACACTCAGACTCAATGCCTACCATATTTAACTATAGCTTTGAGAATGAAAGAAGGGCATCATACTATTAGCACGAAAGTTATACGTATATAAAAAAGCAACAGTATGTCCAACCAGGCTCACTTGGCCCACTCATTACATCTCCTTAGGCACTAAACAAAACCATTTCTCTTCAACCAGGTCTTTGACTGATTAGCATTATATGGCTTTTTAAATGCGCCTGAGGGAGAGCGGTTATTGGTTTGTTTTGCTTTCGTTTTATTACGCATTTTGTGTTTTTGTTTTGTATTTTTCTGTTGTGAACGGCCCTGTGATCTTCGGAGGAAGGGCGGTATACAACTACTACAACTAAAAAAAAGAATAATTTGCCAGTGAGGATGGAAAACCAGAATGGCGTTCTGTTCTTCAGTTCAACAAACCAGCAGTCAATGAACAAGCAGATCTTAGCTGAAACGAACTAGTTAAACATTTGCAGCGGAGGGAGTGAGGAAGCATCAGAATCACATATTACCTCTTGATACAGTTTGGGACATTCTGGATGGAAACGCAAGGCACGAAGGAACAACTGCCGGGCACTTTCAGATGAGAGACGGTCCTCCATTTCCCATTTTGCAGCCATGATCCAGAGAGCTACAACAGAGAGAGAGAGAGAGAGAGAGAGAGAGAGAGAGAGAGAGAGAGAGATGCATGGTGCTGTTTAAGACAGTCACTGCAAAACCAGCTGACAACCAAGAAGTCATTCCAAGTAATGGTTCTTATGCCTTGTTCTGCTAGCCTCGCCTTCCCCAACTTGGTACCTTTCAGATACTGCTAGACTACAACTCTCATCATCCCTGGGCATTGGCCACACTGGCTGGAGCTGATGGGATCTGGAGGACACAACATTGGGGAAGGTTGCTCTAGTATAGCAGTAACTCTAGTATAGCATAACCTGTTCCATCAGCTTAAATGAGCCACATCAGGCAAGTGAATTGTGCCACTGCCAGGATATCCCATCCATCTTTTCCAAGACTGCCTACCCTACTCACTTCATTTACAAGAGTAAGTACCGTACCTGGTTTGTTGGGATGAAGGGCTAACATGGCTGAAAACACCTTGCCCAGCTGTATTCTCCTGTTCTATTAGGAAACAGAAAGCATCATATCACTCTCTTATATTGTGTACCTTTTCAAGTGAAACAGATTCACCTTCATTACAGAGGACTTTGATACTGTTTGGTTTGCCATCTTACAGTGAAATATATCTAGATCTGCACAGAGGGAACTTACAGTTTTTAGCACCTGCATTCCCCATAACAAAAGCTAGGGGTGGTCAGGCAGAACAGCAAAGCTCAAACAGCAGCAAGACTGTGAATATTTATTTAGTATTTATTTATTTATCACAAACTCCGGCTGTTGTAAACTCTGTCATGCATACTCATATATAAGAGACAGAGACTAACTCACAGTCCTCTGATAGTACTGGCAGGTGAAAATATCAAAAGCAAGTCCAGTCGTTCCAACAAATCCGGTCATTTCAACAAGGTTCTTCCAAATTATCACCATGCAAAGACCACATCCCGTGGCTCCCTTGAAAGGAGGTTCAACTGCTTTATAAGCTCACAGCTGAAATGAGGAAATTACACTCCAATACTCACCCATTTCTTGCAAAAGGCCACATGAGACAACCACAGCTGAAGATCATCCTATGGAAGTGAAACAAAAAGGAGGGTACGGGTAAGCTAAGAACACAACAAGTACCATTAATCCAGAATTGTTATCCTTTTTACAACAATGGCGTAAGGAGCAAGATATGGGAAAGTCAAAGCTTCCACAGCCAGCAATTGGGAAAAGAAACTATGGAATGAAGAAGTGTCTCAACTAGCAGTCAGTGATGGACCTGTCTTTCAGGAGGAGGAAGAACCAGTATTCTAAAACAAGCATTTTAGAAACTAAAAAGGTAAAGGTAAAGGTAAAGGGCCCCTGACCATTAGGTCCAGTCGTGGCCGACTCTGGGGTTGCGGCGCTCATCTCGCTTTATTGGCCAAGGGAGCTGCTGTACAGCTTCCGGGTCATGTGGCCAGCATGACTAAGCTGCTTCTGGCGAACCAGAGCAGCGCACGGAAACGCCGTTTACCTTCCCGCCGGAGCGGTACCTATTTATCTACTTGCACTTTGACGTGCTTTCGAACTGCTAGGTTGGCAGGAGCAGGGACCAAGCAACGGGAGCTCACCCCGTCGCCGGGATTCGAACCACCGACCTTCTGATCGGCAGGTCCTAGGCTCTGTGGTTTAACCCACAGCGCCACCCGCGTCCCTATTTTAGAAACTAGAAAGCTACAAATTGCAACTGGTTTGTTCTTGGCTTACCACTCATGGTTTGTTTGGAGCAAGACAACCCATGAGCCCAGGTTTGAACATAACACTAAGCCAAACTCTGTCACAGCTCCAAGAAAAACAGCAGCAGCACCAGGAGAGGCGTGAAACAGCTGCTGTTTTCTAACTATGTCGCTAGGACACCTGCTCATTCATACTTAGCTGCAGTTTGGCTTTAGAATTACGCACAAATAAGCTCAGCATCATGTTACAAAAGAGGTTATACAAAATCATCCAAGAGCTATAGAATAAAACAGTCTTACACTCCATTTTGTTGTGGCCCGTTTGAAGACACCATGTATTCTCTGCAGAATGGAGTACTCAATCTCATCTTTCTTGAACGAGTAGCCAGTGCGCTATGGAAAACAACGACCAACTTTACAATCCTTGGTAAATTCCATAAGGACCCCTTCAAGTTTTCAGTTACATGTCAACTTACCGCTCTTCTTTTCTTAATCAATTCCAACAGATTGATTTCATACTGAAGGGGAAGAAAATATTTAGAAGGTCAACAATACTTCAAGGATGATAAAAACTGAGCAATAGCTAGCACAGTAAAGCCATGCATTTATTGCTTTATATACATTTTATGTGATATTATATAATAACAACTGCAATTAAGGCCTGTAATAATGAGGTGAATAAATCAAGAATTATCCAGTGCCCATTCATCCTAGCTACTAAACATGGAGAAATGATCCTCCCCACTGAATCAGTGGGCTGAACCCTCTTGGATTTTGATGGAACCAAAACATACATTTACCTCTCTCTCTCTCTCTCTCTCACACACACACACACACACACACAAATTTCTCTAGGTAGGGTCCAGAAAGACTTCTGTCTATTCTTAAGAGCTGCTGCTAATCAGTGCATAGACCAGGGATGGGGAACCTGCAAACCTCCAGATGTTGGTAGTCCAAACCCCATCAGCCTCAGCCAGCATGGCCAATTGTCAGGGATTATGGGACCTGTAGTCCAGCAACATCTGGAGGGTCAATAAGTTATCTACTCATCTGGTGATATAAGGCAGCTTCCTCTGTTTTTAAAAGGCCCTCTCTACATCCTTACAACTGCATCGTAATTAATGTATAAATCTGCTGCAGCAAAATTTAGAACCAAGAGATATACCAGACTGTGCATTTGACAACTAAGCCATGCTTTCTTGCATTATGTTTTCAGTTCACATTTTTAAGAAACACCACAAGATATAACGCTTGTTAACTGTGACAAATATCAAGAGACGAAAGCTTACCGAAAATGAATCTTCTTAAGAAACCTACCTGAATGTAACTGATAAAATTCTCCTTATGGAGTGCTCTCCGTTGTATTTTATATTCAAGGGCTAAGGTCTTCTTAATAACCGCCCTGCAGAAATACAAAAAGGCAACATCCTTCCATGGTTCCCAATCCACAGAAAAACACAGGTATCACAACAAATTGAGGTGTTAACAACTCAATTTCCTCCTTATCGTCCATGTCTGGTGAGGGACATGCAGGTTCTAAATCAGTGCCTGGCTGCTAGAATGGTCTGGGTGGGGGGCTGATAAAATCCTGAAAAGATGTTACTGAATATATGGGAAATAACTGTGTACAGCTGACAACGTTGTCAGCATTAAGATAAATTCCACAGTGTAAATAAGTTTTGAGGGATGTCACAATGGAAAAGCGACTGGCATAGTTTTTTGTAAAATATGCAAGGATATAAAATATATATGAGAGAAGGGAAGAAGAAGGGAAGTCTTAAGTATGTAAAATGTTTATCTGAACTTGTAAAACAGAAGATTTAATAAAAAGCACATTTACAAAAAATAAAAATAAAAGATGTAATGACTTGGCCATGAAATTTAGAACCCACAAGATATATAAGAATGTGCATTTGAGCACTAAGCAGTGCTTTCCTGGCATTATATTTTCAGTTTGCATTTATGAGAAACAAAAGACACAGTTGGTAGCATTGAGATAAATTCCACAGTTTAAATAAGTTTTGATGGATGCAATAATGGAATAACTGAATGGTATAGTTTTTGTAAAAAAAAATACAGGGATGTAAGATATGTAAAATGAACCATGGAAAGAGAAGAAGGGAAGTCATTGATATCTTAAGTATGTTAAATGTTTCTCTGAAATAGTAAAAATTAATAAGAATCATATTTATTTTTTTAAAGAAGATATTATGGCTTGGCTGCTTGCAGGTCTGCCGAGTAAGGTGAACAGCCTGTTCCCTACCAACCTTGAAGGAGTAGGACCAGGGCCGGATTTAGGTTTGATGAGGCCCTAAGCTACTGAAGGTAATGGGGCCCTTTATATGTCCAGCTGTCCTTTGTCAACAAATTGTCACTGATTTTTTTGTGTTGAATATATGCTACATGGTCATTTATGGACCTAATAGGTATCCAAAGCCATTTGCACATAACAAATTATGTATTTTATCAAAGTAATTGTTGAACTGAAATAAAATTTAGAAGTATATTAATATATTAATAGTGAAATACAATTAATAAGTACATTAATAGGTAAAGGTAAAGGGACCCCTGACCATTAGGTCCAGTCGTGACCGACTCTGGGGTTGTGGCGCTCATCTCGCTTTATTGGCCGAGGGAGCCAGCGTACAGCTTCCGGGTCATGTGGCCAGCATGCCTAAGCCGCTTCTGGCGAACCAGAGCAGCGCAGGGAAACGCAGTTTACCTTCCCACCGGAGTGGTACCTATTTATCTACTTGCACTTTGACATGCTTTCGAACTGCTAGGTTGGCAGGAGCAGGGACCGAGCAACCGGAGCTCACCCATCGCAGGGATTCGAACCGCCAACCTTCTGATCGGCAAGTCCTAGGCTCTGTGGTTTAACCCACAGCGCCACCCGCGTCCCAAGTACATTAAGTGTGAAATAATTATTAAGCTCTAACTTAAAATGGTTGGGGGCCCATTACGTACATCACAGGAGCCTACACAACACAAAACACTGTTGCTGTACGTAGGTTTTATTTGATTTGTTTTTTATCTTACATTTTGGAAACGTACATCCAGGGTTTTTTTGCCTTTAAATTTTTGAGGGACCCCAAGAGAGTGTGACCCTAAGCTAGAGCTTGTTTAGCTTATACGTAAAACCGACCCACACAAACGAGGTTCCCTTTCCCCATCTTCCTGCTTCCACCCCCAATCCATGGGGTCGTTCCCTCCCTAGATCCCTGGGGATCGCGGAGATCCCGCCTCGCCCAACCTGATCTCTTTGCTGGTGAGGAGCCCGACCCTCCCCAGCTCCTCTAGCTCGGGGATCCGGTCCTCGATGCGCTGCTCGATCCTCTCCGCCATGACCGGGAAAGGCGACCAGCCTCCGAGCGCCGGTCTCTAGCTAAATGCACAGCAGCAGCGAGCGACACATGCCCGCGCCAGGAGAGAGACTCGGCTTCCGCTTCCGCCGGGGTGTTGCCGCGTTTCCCTTCCGCGCAGGGCTCGCTGCCTCCCTGCGGCTCCCAGGGGAACTGCAGCATTTCTGGCTCCGGCCGGGAAAAGGGGTCAGGTCAGATCAGGGCCGCTTTGTCAGCCTTTCCTCCTCCGCTCCTGTGAAAGGAAAGCCTGGTCCAGACCTGAGGTGGGAGGAGGGCCTGGTGACAACCTGAGTTGCTAAGATGTGGAATATACACTTCATTAATTCAAGGAATATACATTAATTACAATTTACCAATTTCTGTGAAACATCCCCAGCAAATTCCTACTACATCTTGTCTTCCATACTACAAACGCTGTCATTCGGGATCTCCCTCTTTGATATATCATCTGCAACACTCCTCTAAAATCAAAGGAGTTGCAGATAGTGTGAAATATCACGAAAATAATGGCATCGAGTGCCAGCTATAAAATACTAGCTGTACCTTCCCCACAGAAGCACCCAATAAAACAAAACAAAAATCCAACCTGCAATCTGAATGTGTAAAGGTAAAGGGACCCCTGACCATTAGGTCCAGTCGTGGCCGACTCTGGGGTTGCGGCGCTCATCTCGCTTTATTGGCCGAGGGAGCTGGCGTACAGCTTCCGGGTCATGTGGCCAGCATGACTAAGCCGCTTCTGGCGAACCAGAGCAGCACACGGAAACGCCATTTACCTTCCCACCCTATTTATCTACTTGTACTTTGACATGGTTTCGAATTGCTAGGTGGCAGGAACAGTGACCGAACAACGGGAGCTCACCCCGTCGTGGGGATTCGAACTGCCGACCTTCTGATCGGTAAGTCCTAGGCTATGTGGTTTAAACCACAGCGCCACCCGCGTCCCAATCTGAATGTGTAGGATAAATTATTGTTCACAATACTATCTATATTCAGGTAGGTAGCCGTGTTGGTCTGACGCAGTCGAAATATATAAAAAAAATTGTCCAGTAGCACCTTAGAGACCAACTAAGTTTGTTCTTGGTATAAGCTTTCTGAAGAAGTTTGCATGCACATGAAAGCTTATACCAAGAACAAACTTAGTTGGTCTCTAAGGTGCTACTGGACAATTTTTTATTTATATATATATTAATACTATCTATGACAGCAGTTGTTCTCCACTAGGGGTCAGAGCTAGGTGGAAATGTATCTATTTAAAAATTATTATTATTATTCTTATTATTAATTGAATTTATATACCGCCCTATACCCGGGGGTCTCAGGGCAGTTCACAGAATAAAATCAAGATATAAAACTATTTTTTCTATAAAAAGAGGTGCCAGAGCTCACCTAAGAATGCCTCCCTCTTTCTCTTAGAATGGCAATGGTGCCCACCTGAGAGGGGCCAGAACTGAGTTCCACCAAGTTCCCCCTGAGAGGAAAAAAACCCTCCTTTTGACCAGTTTTGAGAGCAGCTGCACCAGGAATTCCCTTCATCCTTCCCCAACTGCATGTTTTATTAAATTTCCACAAATTTCACTCATACATTCCAATACACAATAGATTTTTTTCTTTGTCAACTTCCCATCCCATTTTTCCATGATGTTTTTTCCATTTCCCTCCTTGCCGCACTCTGTCTTCTCTCTCTTATATCATGGCAATAAGACAATAGTCTCTTAATTCCTTCTGTTGCTCATAGTCCGGCTCGCAAATTCGTCATGCTATCATATTTCTTTAAATTGTTTGAAAAAGGCCTCCATTCTTCCATAAAACAATCAGCATTAGGTTCTCTCTTTTTTTAAGCTGTTAATTTTGCTGATTCATCACTTTACTTATCGGTTCTTCTTTGGTGAGAACTTCAGCCTTCCACCAAACTACAGTTTCTATGGATTCTTTGAGAGAAGGCACTGCTGTTAGACTGGTAGAAAACCAATATAAGGTTTGTTTTAGATATGCCTTAAAAGGCTTTTTGAGTCTATAGACTCAAGACTAGAAAGGGGGTTATTTCCCTGTCACACCAAACACATCGGATTTGAACTGCTCAGACTGAGCCAGAGTTTTCATGGGCTTTGCTCCAGAACCTACTTTCAATGCCAGGGTTCACTAACCAGTACAGTGGTACCTCGGGTTACATATGCTTCAGGTTACATACGCTTCAGGTTACACACTCCACTAAGCCAGAAATAGTGCTTCAGGTTAAGAATTTTGCTTCAGGATAAGAACAGAAATCGTGCTCCGGCAGCACGGCAGCAGCAGGAGGCCCCATTAGCTAAAGTGGTGCTTCAGGTTAAGAACTGTTTCAGGTTAAGAACGGACCTCCGGAACGAATGAAGTACTTAACCTGAGGTACCACTGTACATGAAGGGACACGGGTGGCGCTGTGGGTTAAACCCCAGAGCCTAGGACTTGCCAATCAGAAGGTCGGCAGTTCGAATCCCTGCGACGGGGTGAGCTCCCATTGCTCGGTCCCTGCTCCTGCCAACCTAGCAGTTCGAAAGCACGCTAGTGCAAGTAGATAAATAGGTACCGCTCTGGCGGGAAGGTAAACGGTGTTTCCGTGCGCTGCTCTGGTTCGCCAGAAGTGGCGTAGTCATGCTGGCCACATGACCCGGAAGCTGTACGCCAGCTCCCTCAGCCAATAAAGCGAGATGAGCGCCGCAACCCCAGAGTCGGCCACGACTGGACCTAATGGTCAGGGGTCCCTTTACCTTTACCTTACCACTGTACATATAAGAGAGGTGATGGAGCTTACTATATCCCCCAACCTGAAATATTTCCCCTATCTGAGTATGTTGAAGATGGGCTGTAATCACTTTAAAGTTTCACTGAGCACATGTCTAAGTAGCATCAGACTGCAAGTGCTGTGGGAAATGCACTTTGAACATGGCTCAGAGGTACTGTACTATAATTAAATCTTCTTCCAGGATTAAGCCTGACACAAAACTAGGGCTTGGCACCTGAGCCCTGGTTCCAATTAAGCCCTTAGGGACTATTTGACTAAATGTTTGTGTAAAACATTTTGCAACTTCTCAAGCTCAAATCTTATTGTCATTTTCAAAGCACACATTTGTTTGTTTGAATTGATCCTGAATAAAACCAGCCTGAGATGAGAGGGAAGGGGTTTGCAGATTAGAAGATGTGACTGCTCGGCAAAAGGGGAATAATAAAGGTTCATCCCTGACCCAGAAAGTGTGCTTTGGCCAGGATAACATCAAATGTTTAGCTAGATTCCTGTCGAAAAAGACCATTCCTGGTACATGGTTAAACAGCTAATGCAAGCTCTATTTAAAGAGAGCATCCTTACTGCCATCCCCATACAGATGGGGCAGCAGGACAGGATAAATGCTCAAAGCTCCCCGCCCTTGAGAACACCTTTCATAACAAACAGGTTTCAAAAGGTGCTCTCACATTTTGTGACTCACCCTTGCGCCAAGGTCAGGCTGAGAATAGTTGCATTTCTGTATTGCTGCAGGCCCTGAGAAGGGATGTATTCGTATGCTGTGCTAGGAAAAGTTCTGGCCTCGAAGAGCCAGCTGCAATACATTGTAGCTGCTACAAACGACGAATGCATATGTTCCAGTGCGTGTGAAACAAATCCAGATTTTATACTCACCGTGTATATGATAGGCAATTGAACATAACCACTTAGATACTAAATTAACTTATGAAAGTCAATGGACTTCCACTACCCTTAAAAGTCTAGATAGGAACAATGTAGTCTTATGGGATGGAGGGAGCTGCTGCTGGTAGGGGGAATCACCCTAAGTAAATTTACTTAGGGAAGTTCACAGAAAGGTTTCCTGTTCTCTTCTCCCAGCAGCAGACTCCCATGCCTCTGTCAAACATTGCTCAGAAATCCTCTGACCCGGCAGAGGGTCTTTTACGGTGCCACACAGGGAGAAGGAAATAATAAATTTGCCTTCCATGAACTTTGTTAACTTTTCTTATGTTGTAGGCATTATGTGGGGGGGTTGCCCCTCCAGCAGATATCAAGCACATGCAGCTCACTACCAGAACCAGCACAATCACTTTTGTGACTTTTTAAAAAAATTATTTTATTAAGGATTTTCTTGTTTTACAGAAGTGTAATGCCTCGTATTTTTTTTCCATGTAACATTTTTACAAATCCGTTTCATTTGTTGAGGCATTAGGGGGAGAATAAAAAAAAAAAGAAAGAAAAAAGGAAGGGGGTGGAGGGAGGGAAGATGGATGGGGGTGGGGTCGGGTGGCGATGTTTCTATTATGCATAATGTATGTAGAGTTTGGTGTCAGCGTTGTTTGTGTTGTTCACTTGTGTTCCTTTGGTGGTGAGAGAGGTTGGGGTTGGCCTAGGGTGTGATTGTTTGTTTGTGACTGGCTGTGGTGATCTTTGTTTTCGTGTGTGAGTGAGGTGGGTGGGTGTTTTGGATCAGGTTAGCCATATTGATTTGTATGCTGTTGGTGGATTATTGTCATTGTCTTGTTGGGCTGTGTATGTGATAAAGGGGAGCCATACCGGGGTGAAGGCATCTTCTTCTGTTTGTCCCCGTGTCAGTTTCAGTTTATTAGTTAATTTTTCTAGTAGGGCTGTTTCCCATACTATTTGGTACCATTGGTCCATGCTTACTCCTGACAGGTCTCTCCAGTGTCTGGTTATGGTGTTTCTGGCTGCTGAAAGTAGGTGGGTTATGAGTTCTTTGTGGTGTAAATGGGCATTGTTGTCTTGGAAGATGTTTAGTAGGGCCAATTCTGGGGTGATATCTAATACTTGCTTAGTTATTTTACAGATTTCTCGTATGGCTGTTGTCGAGAATAGTTGGATTTTGGGACACTCCCACCACATGTGGAGGTATGTGCCTGTGGAGTTGCACCCTCTCCAGCATTTTGGTGAGGTTCCTGGGCGTATTAGCGCTAGTTTCCTTGGTGTTAGGTACCACCTGTAGGTGAGTTTCAGTGTGATTTATTTTCTTTTCGTTGATATGGATTTAAAGGGAGGTTTAGACCACATTCTGGTCCATTGCGTGGGGTTAATCTCATAGCCTATGTCATTCTCCCATTATTTTTTTGATTGCGTCTAGGGGGTTTATGGGATTTTGGAGTAGTATTTTGTATATTGCGGATACCATCCCTTTACCGTTTTCCTTTGTTGTTAGGAGAAGGTTTTCGAAGGTTGTCAGGGGCCTAGTTGCTGCTAATTTTACTGTTGGGTTGTTTAAGAGGGCATGTAGTTGGTGTTGTGTTAACCAGGGCATTTGGGTGTCTTCTAGTTTGTCTTGTATTTCTTGTGTTGACAAAGGTTTGTTATTTTTATAAAAGTCTATTAGGCGATATAAGCCTTTGGCTCGCCAGGTTTTTATCTGGACTTTTGTGACTTTTATGATTTGTCCCCACAAAACACTTTATCACAGTTTCTTCCTATCCATTCAAAGGGCCTTTGCTGCACGATACCAAATGTAACAATTCACTGATAAATGTATCTATGTACTGGCTCACTGGGAAAATTTCAGAAATTCATATAGACATGTGAGCTCAGCTACTCAGCAGCCCCTTTGCCTGAGTGATAATGCCTGGCATCTTGATACCTGAGTGCCAGACAGGTAGCCATTCCATAAATAACACACCCAGATGAAGACAAAAGGGTGTGATTAACTTGGCTGGGAAACTGGGAAATGTAAATATATTTTTTGTTACACTTGATGGGTGTTTGGTGGAGGGCAAGGAGAACCATGGGGCAGGGTCCAGGATGCTCAGATTACTGCCACCAGACCTCCCCTTTCATGATGTAACCATGATGTATGAGTGATGTAGTTTGGGGGTGTAACATGGGAATTAGCAGCTAATAAAAGTTTGGGGGCTCTTTTGTTTGGGGCTTCCATCTTGTTCCACCTTGTGGCAGGTGGGAATCCTGTCGCAACAGTCTTCAATAAAGACCAAGCCTACTGGCTGCTGTTTTGCTCTGGTATTCCTGGCTGGTGTCCTTGTTTTTTGCCCAAGGGAGCCCTCAGATTTCTCTGTTAACACTTAGGATCCAAACCCATATAAAAAGCAATGATTTTGCACATACATTATTTCTACCAGACGCTAGAAAGTATAATCAGGTTGTGTTCGTAGACTACATTCCTCTGTTTTCCTTATCATCCTTCCCTTACTTATATGTGTGCAAATAATATGGCTTCATGAATATAATTAAGCAAGTCTGTGTTTTAACGTTTTTAACACACATCTGAAGCATTCTTTCTAGATCCCTAGCAACATCCTTGATTTCCTAGCAATGTTCTGAAATGTTAATTCTTGGCTTGTCCTCATTTCTCTGAACCTTGAAGACTGACATTCATTGAAACACAATGTGTGTGTGTGTGTGTGTGTGCGCGCGCGCGCCAGGTTTTGTGATAAGCTTTTTTCTGACCATTCTTACATGCTTCTGCATGTTTGCTTTAGAGGCACTGAAAGCTTCACCATTTTGGATCTACGGAACAATATATACTTATGTACCATTTTACTGGGACTCAGGTGGGGTTGTGGTCTAAACCACTGCACCTCTTGGGCTTGCCAATCGGAAGGTCAGTCTTTTGAATCCGCACCATGGGGCAAGCTCCCATTTTTCTGTCCTAGCTTCTGCCAATCTAGCAGTTTGAAAGCATGCCAGTGCAAGTAGATAAATAGGTACCACTGCGGCAGGAAGGTAAACAGCGTTTCCATGTGTTCTGACTTCCATCACAGTGTCCCATTGCGCCAGAAGTGGGTTTGTCATGCTGGCCACATGACCATGACCACTACCTGCCTTAACAGTATTTTCGTCTGAATATATCAAAAGAATATTCAGGAGGAGTCACAAGAGGAGGACTCTTCTCCTCTTACTACATTATTACTACATTATACATTATACTACATTAGTGTCACCTTTCTGTCACTACAACACCGCATCAACTATTCTTTATAGTAGGGTCTATTCAACAATAGCTACAGATCCAGTTGTTTTGTAGCTCACACCCATAAAGATGCCCATCTTCTGGTGCAAAGATGATCATCATATTCCTTGTAAATCTGGAATTCATACATCTGAAGTACAGTGGTACCTCGGGTTAAGTACTTAATTCGTTTCGGAAATCCGTTCTTAACCTGAAACTGTTCTTAACCTGAAGCACCACTTTAGTTAATGGGGCCTCCTGCTGCTGCCGTGCCGCCGGAGCCCAATTTCTGTTCTCATCCTGAAGCAAAGTTCTTAACCTGAAGCACTATTTCTGGGTTAGCGGTGTAACTTGAAGCATATGTAACCTGAAGCGTATGTAACCCGAGGTACCACTGTATATATTTATATTTGCTACTCTACTGCTCAAAGGAATTGCAGAAAAGTGGATTGCACTGTCACCATGTGCAGCTGCCTCAAATGCCTTTCTCTGTAGTTCGTAGATTATATGAAACACTTTATAGAATATCAGTTAGAAACATCCTTGATTGCAAAACCAGAACTATATTACAGTTACATTAAGGTAGTTATTTACTATAATAAAAAAGGGTGATATCACTAGAAAATATAACTTGTTTTCACCCGCTGATGCAACTCCAAGCAGGTTTACTTGGAAATAAGAATCACTCAACACATTAGGACTTCCTTATGAGCGAACATACCAGAATTGAGCTGTGAACAGGAAGCAGTGGAGAACAAATCAAGGCTCTGCTTAGCAACCACTGTGTTCTGCCCCCTTACCTGGAAAAATAATTATGCTCTCTGGAATTTTATAACCCAGTCAGTGAAGAAACGGTGATGACAGAACCAGCCACAATACCATAAAAAGCAACGTGAGCCCTAATGGCAGCCGTTTTTTCAACTACAGGTGCTCAGTGTTGCAACTTGGAAAAGCAGTTAATACAGTGGTACCTCGGGTTACAGACGCTTCAGGTTACAGACTCCGCTAACCCAGAAATAGTACCTTGGGTTAAGAACTTTGCTTCAGGATGAGAACAGAAATTGCGCAGCAGTAGAGCGGCGGCGGCAGGAGGCCCCATTAGCTAAAGTGGTGCTTCAGGTTAAGAACAGTTTCAGGTTAAGAACGGACCTCCAGAACGAATTAAGTTCTTAACCCAAGGTACCACTGTACAAACATTGGTAGTAGTGAGCAAGGTGGTGGTTGTAAGAACAACTGGCCTGAGTCCAACTGCGACCATGTGGGTCTCTCTGGGTGCTAGGTTGGCGACTGACATCTCCATCTGGCTGGCCCCTCCAGCTTTCTTAAGCAGGTAAGCAGAAGAGCTTATTTGTTGCATTTACTGTATATCCCACCTTTTCCTTAAAGGAGTACATGCTTCACCCACCTCCTGTTAATCCATACGATGACCCTGTGAGGTAGGTTAAGAGGCTCTGACTGGCCCAAGATCACCCAGTGAGTTTCCTGACTGAGGATTCGAACCCTAATCTACTGTGTCCTAGTCTGCCGTTCTTAACCACATTGACTTCCTAGAGCACTTCTGCTACGGAGCAGCTATATAAATAAAGGAGGTAAATAATTATGGGGAAAGCAATGTGTCACTTAGAGAAGGATTTGAAATATTTCCCTTGAATCTTGAATGTGTTTGTTTCTGGATTGTTTTAGCTGATGTTTTAATGTGTTGTAAACCACTCTGAGATTTTTTTCTTTAAAATATCAAGTGGTATAGAAATAATAACAATAATAGACGGTGGAAGAAGATTGGAAGAAATACAAAGTTTATCTTAAGAACTGTTGTAAAATTAATGAGTGCTAAAATGTCATGGATAATGTAAAACAGAATTGCAGTGGTAAATGATTGGGTAAGAGAAGAAGGATTAAAGAAAGTGAATTATAAGTTAATCGAAATCAGGGGTTGCTGGAAAATTTTAAAACAGGGATGCAGAAAAGGGAGGCATGGGGAAGTCGGTGAAATAAGGCTTAAGAAAAAGAGGTTATGAAATTATACGTGTTTATATGTTTTGTTTGTCTATGTATTGTGAGTTGTAATGTGTTTAATTCATGTTGGAAAACCAATAAAAAAATTATAAAAAAAAAGAAATAATAACAATAATAGCAACATCCTACCTCAAAAAAGGTGCTTACACATTCTATTGTGGTGACCATAAACTAGGTTAAAGTACCATTTGGTGATTAGTTTATACAGTCGTAACTTGGTTCCTGAACAGCTTGGTACTTGGACGTTTTGGCTCCTGAATGCCGCAAACCCGGAAGTGACTGTTCCGGTTTGCAAACATTCTTCGGAACCCAAATGTTCGACGGGGCTTCCGCGGCTTCTGATTGGCTGCAGGAACTTCCTGTAGCCAATCAGAAGCCGTGCTTTGGTTTCTGAACGTTTTGGAAGTTGAATGGACTTCCAGAACAGATTCCGTTCGACTTCCAAGGTACGACTATATATCTACCTTTCTAACATTGCCTATAGTTTCTAACACTGCCTTCTGAAAAAAGGAACAGAAGGAGAGAAACAGTAGGTTCTTCCTCTTTGTTGCCACTTCACTAGTCATCCTTAGGCCAAAATACTAATCTACTCAGCAGCTTTTGAAAAGTTATTCAGATGCTGTCCACATAAGAGCAAAAATATAAAGCAAAGCTGGCTAACTGGCCATTGCCATTGTCAGAGTCAACGTACACACAACATTTTATTTTAGAATCAAGGAGGATCAAATTTTTTTTTCTTATGTAGTTCACACACTCTAGATCTATTGCATTGATTTTTGCCCTTGAAAAGCTCTTATTGAGAAACTGGTTTTATTCTGGAAATAAAACCTTGTTGAGGATTGATTGTGCATGATCCCATTACATGTCCATTTGAAAACAGATGTAGGCAGTCCTGTCAATGGGGGAGGTGTATGTATCCATACCTGCCAACTGATGTTGTTAGTGGGGCACATACCAAGTCTGCAATAACCACTTCCTTCTCAATTCATTTGGGGCATGTGCAGAGAGGAAAACACATGGATAACCTGATCAAGGGGAAAGCTTTCAAACATGTTTCAAGTAACCACGCCCACCCTTGCAGGTGGCAGGGTCTAGAATCAATCTAGATTACGTTGTGGTTGAGCACGAATGATTACAGATTGAGAAAAACTTTATTTTTGCGCTACAAACAGGTTAGGGTGTATGCAGCCTTACAATATTGCAACTGATATGAGCACACAGACAAAGCTAAAATCACTCTGCATGACCTATAGCTGTTAGGCTCAAAGCAGAACAAAAAGAAAGCAGTACAGCAGGACAATGGAATTCCAAAGCTTTTATATTTCGGGAGTGCCTGAAGTCTCTTTGCTAGAAACACAAACATAGAGGAAACAACAACAAATATATTTAAAATGCTGGCATGTGATGTTAAATAGACAGTCTAAGTATAACCAATAACTGAAAATAATATTCTGTTTCTGGGGTGGGGGAAATCACCAAAATAGACCTCGTTTCTAATTCACAGTCTAACAAAGTGATCCTTAGAACAATTAACATTATGGACTGTCAGAAGTATTCAAACCAAAGTAACAAATGCAGCGCATGGCAGGCAAGCAAAGACCAGACCCACGAGAACAGTGCACAGTAGATTTGGAATGCAAATCAAAATGCAACCTGACATGTCCTTTGTTCTTTCCCCCATGGAAAATCCACTTTAAATGCTTCCCATGTGCCCTTTTTGTAAGCTTATCATTTGAACGGATCACGGAAAATTAGGCAAAAAGGATCTATTACACATTTTTAAGAGTAGGGGAGAGACTGTCTCAGAAATGCTACAACGGGATAATCAGAGGGAGGCCCATTACTGTCCCTCATGCTCTGTTGCTGCTGCAATCTTTTAATCTTTTATTTGCTTAAGAGCAATTTTCCCTTGAGCACATATATCAAATACCATACACTACTCTCCCTTCTCATGGTAAAAGTTATTTTAAGTCACCCAAACTAATGCTGCTAGCTCCCATCAAAACATGGGGCATTGACCAAAAAAATAATATGATCGGGGTTTATCAGTGTAAGGATAATCCGCTTAACCAATTTAAATGTAATTTATGGAAAGGTATGTATCACATTTTAAATTGTTTAAGGAAACAAAATCTGAGCAATTCCCTCCACTGAGAGAATAGTGACCCAGTATTCTGAAATAAGCACTTGGAAATAGCTCTGTTACCACCTGTATGCCTCCCCCCTCTGCCCCAAAATGAAAGGCTTCTATCCCTCTTTAAAAGCATCACTATTCCACATGTAATGTCTGGTCAAGCACAATATGCCTCTCTGGAGATTCACCTGCTGGTATTCAGATGTTCCTATAGCTAATATTAATGGGCTCAAACTGAATATAAAACCTCAGCAGATTTTCTTGTAGCTCCTGCAGCTAGTAGATAAGCTACCTATGGTTCACAATGTGAGCTGCATTTCAGTAATATTTAAGGGTCATGCCAAGCCTATCACTTACGGAAAATGTCCTGCCTACAGACGTTCAAATTCAGAGCTAACTAAAAGCAGTTAATTTTGTTCTGAATATGAATAGTAGGCAATTATGACTCATAAAAAGGTTAGATTCAGAATCATGATTCAGTAGCAGTTAATGGAAAGTGTAATGCTGGTGATCAACAAAAGAGGTTTAAGGACTCTCTGAAGGCAAATCTCAAAAAATGTAGTATAAACATCGACAGCTGGGAAACACTGGCCTGCAAGCGCTGCAGCTGGAGAACAGCCTTTATCAAAGTGGACTTTGAAGACACTCGAACTCAGGACCAGAGGGAGAAATGTGCCAAGGAGGAGGCACGTTTGGCAAACCCTCACAGTGATCAACTTCCGCCAGTGCTAGATTTATGTATAGGCTAAGTAGGCTGAAGCCTAGGGCCTCTAGATCTAGGGGACCTCACCAACCTGCCCGCTCCCCAGCGCCGCAGACAGTCTTCACTCTCCCAAAATTGCAAACTAAAGACTTCATGCAAGGGCAGGGCAACTTGGGCCTCTAAATCTAGTGGGCCTCGCCAGCCTGCCCACTCCCTAGCACTGGTCTCCCGCCCAGAAACCTATGTCCCCACTGTGTAAGGATGTGTGGATCCAGAATTGGCCTCCACAGTCACTTACGGACAGACTCACTGTTAGGAGTGTCCATGGAAGACAATCTTACTCGGCTATGAGTGATCACCAAAGATGAAGATCTTCTATAGTTTTGCCTTTTCAAAAGAGAAGATAGATAATAATTATTTGGACTCAGGAATTGGGTCTGGGGAAAACCCAGTTTTTAATGAGTTTAGAATTTGAAAATGTCTCATGATGGAAAGTGGTTTGCATGTTTGGAGTAAAACAGATGTTTCTTCCAAAACATCTGGAGAACACCAGGATAGAAGAGACTGGTTTAATCTCAGGAGATTCCCAAGAAGTGGGGTTTCATCCTAGAAACTACCTACAACCTAAAGTTGGGTGGGGGACACCATATGTCAAGGTCCTGCAAGGCAAAATAGGTTGCCACTCCACAGCACTTGATACTTTAAAAAACAAACTTCCAAGAGATTACCAGAACCACCACATTGTTTATTATATACTTTATAAATGCTGCTGCTTTGAGGAAACTGGGAAATAAAATGCACCATCATTGCCCTCTAGCTGCTTCCCTCTTGCTGCTTTCACCCTTCTCTCGTGGAGAGCTGAGGGAATCAACCTTGAAGCATCAAGAATGCTGAGAAGAGTCCTCTTCCACTCTGAACTGTGTTTATTGCTTGCCCATTAATTTTTATTATTATTTGTTCTTACATATAAAGCCTGGGTTGTTTATCTGCAGTAATGAATTGTTTGTTGAATTGTTGATATTGTATTATTTGAATTTATTAAACTTTATAAACTCTCATCCCACCATGTTTTGAATTCTGAAGAATGGATGTCTGTTGTTAGCTGCTTCAACTGTAGTTCGCTGTGGAAAGGTGGCATATCAACAGGAGAAAAGCTACAAGGGTAATCACACAGTAGTACGGTAATTCTGGAATTTTATTCTTTAAACTGCCTTCTGGGTTACCTTTCAAAGATGTTGAGAAGAGAAACACTTTGTGCCCTTATGGATATTATTTATAAATCCTCTTCACTGAACATTTCAATCCCCAAGTGGGGAACAGTGAAACAAAATAACAGTAACATGATACAGAAAAAGCAATATACAAAAACGGCAAAACCTATAAAAACAAGTCCAGTAAGTAACAACCAAATTAACAGATCCATTGTAAAGCAAAACAAAAGTTAAGGGTTTGCAATTTAACAAAATACCTAGGTAAAGAAAATACGGCATTTAACCACAGGTGTCTGCAGGAATAAAACACCAAAAAGGGAAGCAGCCCAATTTCTAAAAAAGAAAAGGATTCTTAGAGTATGTATATCGTGTTTTAGGTTCTACAAATGCTAGCAGCTCTCTTTAAAAAAAGCAAGCAAAAGGGGGTGGGTGGGTCCTGCAGATTGTGATTCACTGAAGAGCCCCCCCCTCCCCTGTGGACCATCATTAAAGGAAGCAAATGGCCTTAGCAACAGTTCTCACCTCCTCTGTCAGCTAGTGCACACGAATCACCTCTCCTCAAGAATGCCTCACTCTGTGGTTTGTGAACAACTGAATACCTTTCACCTTTAAAACCTGTGCAAGTTCTCACTCAACAATATCAAGCACATTGTGTCAGAATTAGCTGCCAACCTGGGAGAGGCAGACACTAGGAGTCAGCCTAGCAGATAAGTAGTAAAAGATTAGGCTCCTTCACCCTTTCCCTTAACAAAAACACATACTGTACTGTAGTTCCTGCCATTTGAACCTAGGCTGCCCACCGCAGGTAAAGGTAAAGGGACCCCTGACCATTAGGTCCAGTCGTAGCCGACTCTGGGGTTGGGGCGCTCATCTGGCTTTATTGGCCGAGGGAGCCGGCATACAGCTTCCGGGTCATGTGGCCAGAATGACTAAGCCGCTTCTGGTAAACCAGAGCAGTGAACGGAAACGCCGTTTATCTTCCCGCCGGAGCGGTACCTATTTATCTACTTGCACTTTGACGTGCTTTCGAACTGCTAGGTTGGCAGGAGCAGGGACCGAGAAACGTGAGCTCACCCCGTCACAGGAATTCGAACCGCCGACCTTCTGATCGGCAAGTTGTAGGCTCTGTGGTTTAATAATAATAATAATTTATTATTTATACCCCGCCCATCTGGCTGAGTTTCCCCAGCCACTCTGGGCGGCTTCCAATCAAGTGTTAAAAACAATAAAGCATTAAATATTAAAAACTTCCCTAAACAGGGCTGCCTTCAGATGTCTTTTAAAGAGAAGATAGCTGCTTATCTCCTTCACATCTGAAGGGAGGGCGTTCCACAGGGCGGGTGCCACTACCGAGAAGGCCCTCTGCCTGGTTCCCTGTAACCTCACTTCTCGCAGGGAGGGAACCGCCCGAAGGCCCTTGGAGCTGGATCTCTGTGTCCTGGCTGAACGATGGGGGTGGAGACGCTCCTTCATGTATACAGGACCGAGGCCATTTAGGGCTTTAAAGGCCAGCACCAACACTGTGGGTTTAACCCACAGTGCCCCCCGCGTGCGCCCACCCCAGGCAAAGGAGTAAAAAAGAAGAGGGCCATGACAGTCTCCCCATATGCTTGGTTGTGGCCATGGGCCACACATGGTGGGGGTGTAGTTATCTGCGATGCAAATTGTCATTTATTTACTTTATTTAGTGGGAGCGGGGCAGTTTTCCCCCACTGGGCTAATGGGAGTTGCAGAGAGCACCTAGTGCTGCAGGAGGGAAACAGACCAAGATGGCAACCGGCACCTTACTCTGCGCGGCACGTGTGGACATAGCCTCACTATCGCGCGACTGCGCGCCCCCCCCCACTCCTGTTTCCGCGCGCTCGAATTCCTGGTCCTATGGGGGCGTGTTCCACGGAACGAAGGCGCGCGCCTCGGAGCCCCCTCGCGCCTCGACGTGAGCCGTCGGTTAAAAGAAGTTCCCTAAAGCCCACGTCCTCTCCCGTCATGCACCGCAGCGGCGAAAGCGTGCGGGTGGGGGGGGGAGGAAGGAGCAACTCCGCTTTCCCGCGAATTCAGTTCAAAGGAAGCAGGAGGGGGAGGGGGGGAGGCGAGCTCCCAGCGGCGAAGCGCGCGGTCCAACCAAACTCTCGCGGAATCATTCTGCCGTCACTTGTGGGCGGGCTCTGGGCCGGCCAATGGAGCGGCGCGGCGCCAGGGCGCGGGCCAATGGGCGCTCGGCGGAGGGGGCGGGAGCGGCTGGCGGCGCCGCCGTCGGGTTTGGCTGGAGCAGAGAGGGCGCTTGAGGAGAACCGATCGGCGGCGGGGCGAATTGGCGGAGTCGAAGCGCTGCCCACTTCCTCCGCCGCGCCGTGCCTCCTGGCCTTCGCGGGCCGCCGCTCCCCGCGCCTCCCGCCACGCGACCCGGCCCCGTCGGAAAGGGCCCTCTCCCCCCCTCCCACCATGGCTCCTCAGAAGCACGGCGGCGGAGGAGGCGGCGGCGCGGGGCCCAGCTCGGCTGCTCCTAGCGGAGGGGGAGGCGCCGTCGCGGCCACCGCCACGGGCGGAGGCGCGAGCGGTGGTGGCAGCGGCGGCGGGTTCGGCGGCAGCGGCGGCTCCTCGACCTCAGCCGCCGCGCCGGGCGGCAAGTCCGGCGGCGCCGTGGGAGGCCTGGGCAGTGGCTACTCGGGGGGCGGCAGCGGCTGCGGCTCCTCGGCGTCGTCGGCAGCGGCCTCCTCGGCTGCGGCCCTCCCGCCGGTGAAGAAGCCGAAGATGGAGCAGATCCAGGCCGACCACGAGCTCTTTCTGCAGGCCTTCGAGAGTGAGCTTCGTGGGGGGCGAGGAGGGAGGGGGGCCCGAAAATAACAACCGTTCCCCTCCCTCCCCCCTCCCGCCCGAGTCGAGGCGTGATGGGCGGAGGAGAGGGAGCAGCATCGGCCGCTTATTGTGGGGCGGCGGGGCTGCCTTCCTTTCCCCCCTGGCGCGCGCGGGTCCTTCGGCGGGAGGTGGTTCCCCCCTTCTTTCGGTTGGGGAGGGGTGCTCTGCAAGCAATGTTGTTGCTCCTCTGCCAGGGTTGTCAGCCCCCAGGGCTGCCCGTGGGGGGAAACCCGCGCCCTGCCTAATTGTTACATTAACGAGGCCGTGCCACACACGCTCCACCTCGGCAAGGATTTTAAGGAGTAGTCAGATTGCGCCTCTCGGTAGGATTACCTTTCGGGGCTCGGGAAAGCCGCGGGGGGCGTTGTAAGTTGATACTATGTTGTTACGAGCGTCTTCCTCATCTCTCCCTCCCTCCCGACCCCTTGAGAGCTCATTGGGAAGCTGGTCTTCCTAAGCGATTGAAGGACTCCTTGTCCCACAAAAGATCATTTTCGAAGCTGAGGTTTTATGAACTGTAAGGAAAGTCAAGGGGGGGATGTATGGAGGGTTGGGGAATTGGTCTCTGGTTTTGGACCTTAAAAAGGTTGGTTATTCTATTTGGGGCAAAAATTGCAGACTTGTCATTTTGAGTTGTGTGGTGAAGGCTGAAGGTATGGATAAGGCTGGTTAAGGAGGAGTGGAGAACTCGAGAAGGAAACTTGTGATCAGGAATTAGTCTGAAGAATGTGGCTGATTATTTGGTAGCCTTACAAAATTGCCTTATGTATAGAAAAAAGGTTTTAACTGCCACCCCTTTTTAAACATTGCAACAACTAGTTTTTAAAGTGAAAAGGTTCAGTCCCTAGAACTTTCATCTAACAAGACAGCAGCTTAACAAAAACATTGGGGAGGGGACAGCAGTTGCTCTTAGAACACTTAAAGCACATCTTCTGATTCTTGTAAAATGAAATTGTGAATGATAAATCTGTACACTTTATAGAGTAAGATTTTAAAGTTGGATTAGGAAGGAACTAGTGTGTTTCCCAGAAGTCAGTTTTCTAAGGATTTAACATGTTTTCTTCCACTAAATTATATATTTTCAGAGATGTTATAGAAATGTTGAAGGGTTCTACGCTGACAGGCATAACTCTGGTTAAGCATCTGAATATTCTTCCTCCTTTGTGAACTGTGTTTCATAGGAGCTAAGTAGTCAAGACTTTGCTAGCAAGATAGAATGTATTATATCCAAGGGCATAATGCTGCTGTTGGTTATTCAAGTGTCAGGGATGCAAAATTAGCTTCTGGAAATACTCCATTCCACAAAAGTATTTTTAATCTATCTTATTGGATCTACTGCTGTATGTTATGGGTGTTTATTTTCAAATATATGCTGCCATATTTCCCAGTAGTAGATGGATAGTGGTCACTTGGTTGTAGCTGATAGTGATTAGGTTGCTGCTTGAAAGTACCCACTTCATTACAGTCTAGGTATTTATGTACTACACATGTTTGGTATGAATGGATAATGTTGTATATTCAAAAATTTAATGTGTTTCAGGGAAAAGCTAGTAAAGTGTCAAATTTTCTGCTTTGTAAAAGACTGCTCTATTTTCTCTCACAGAACCAACACAAATATATAGATTTCTACGCACCCGCAATCTCATAGCTGTGAGTAACTGTTAATACTTTATTTTAATTTTTTGATCCACTCGTGGCAATGTTGAATTGACTTTTTGCATTTTCTGTTGCAGCCAATATTCTTGCACAGAACTCTCACGTATATGTCCCACAGAAACTCTCGAACAAATATCAAAAGGTAACTTCACATATTAAAAATGTTTGTTATTTAATATGTTAGCGTCCTCCCCTCTTTAGCAACTGAGATGATGATAATAGTAGGGTACTGCCTATGTATAGTATGAATGATAACTTTCTCCAAAATTGGGACCTAAATTCTTTTTGTAAACTTCACTTGGAAATGAACTTAATGACCACATAACATGTACATATGTAATGAAGCCTTGTATTTGTCTTAAATTTTCATGTGGTTTGGTTTGCAATGTGAGCTTGCAATTGGTAGTTTTTCAGAGATTCACTTTGCTGATGCATAGCAATGAAAAATATCAACTGTTTGCTGTCAAAGATGAAATCACATTGCATAAAAAATGTACCGTATTTTTTGCACCATAACACTCACTTTTTTCCTCCTAAAAAGTAAGGGGAAATGTCTGTGCGTGTTATGGAGGGAATGCCTATGGGTGGCATGCCTACGGATTTTCCTCCTCTAAAAACTACGTGCGTGTTATAGAACGAAAAATACGGTATATACTTCATAAGTAATTGGGAGTGTTTGGTAATTAATTAACATTGTATTGTGCTTGCTATTTAGCTGTTACTGCTTGTGGTACTTCCATCTTAAGTCACAATGCTTTGCTTCAGGTCAATGTGGGTAATACTTTATATTTTCTTTAAACTTAGCCTCTCAGTAAAAAATAATTACAGACAATGTCTGTGGGAAAGTAAAGAAAAATGGTAATCCAAACTAACATCATTTTTGAGCTTCTGCAGTGGGTTTAGCAATCAAGAGCCTTGAAATACTAATACACTTCAAAATAATTAAAACTGCCTTTAGCTTTGAGTGCTTGCAACGTAATGTTTTTATCTCAGATAACCTATAAAGATTAAATTTGTAACTCCACTTGAATGGAATTAGTGGTGCAAAACATTGTTTGAGTCAACAAGATACGCATAAGATACGTCAGAGGATGGAAAAAAACAAAGCGATAAAATGTACACTGAAGGAATGGGGTATGCTTGCCACGGAAAAGGGAACTACAATGGTAGTTAATTCTTAGGCATATAGCATTGCTGTTGCCCATTAACATGAATTGTTCTCGAAAGCCATTTAAAATAAAGCAAGAACCAACAGATTTAAATAATGTAAAAATAGGTCTAATTAGTCAGAAGACTATAGTGGAGTATAGGTCAGTAGACATCTAGGAATTAGGTTTGTGTGCTGTAGGGTGTTAGTGCAAACAGAGGGATGAATCCATGATCATGTTCTGAGTCTGGGACATTTTGTCAAATAACTTGTAATGGTCAGTGCTGGTACTGGATGATAGGGAGCATCAGCTACATATAGGTGTATTTTTTTGGTATGTCTTTGTTTCAATGTAGTTGTGGTATTGAAAGAGTATGGCTATTTAAGGACTCATAGAATTCCTCAAACTAAATCTGTTTTCTTTCCAGAAATATCTTATATTTAGTGACAGTATGAGAGCCTGCTTTTTCTGCTACTGCAGATAGCCAAGGATTTATTTTTTTTACTGCAACATCTATACTTAGTATATATTTCTGCAGTGTGATGGAGAAAGATGAAATTGGCTGTGTTTGCACATCATGGTAAACCATAAACCATGGATTGCCATGTTCAAATGAATTGTGCTTGCTTTACTCCTCAGCCACATTGGGAGGAACCAAATTGTGATCACTGGCTTAGCAGTCCAAACAAGTGATCATGGTTTGGTTTGGTTTGGTTTGCTCTTTAAAGAAAACCATACTGATAAGCCAATGTTTCTTCTTGGCATACCAGTTATAGCTTGAGCAAAATAAACTGGTTCCTAATTGGGCTGTAACACTAAATTGGGGGTCATGGGTTTGTTTTCTCCCATCCCAAGAGGGAAGTAGCAAAATAGCTGCTATTCTCTTGTGCATAGTAAGTCATAGCTTACTGTGATATGCAAAAGCTGCCATTGTGTATGTTTCTCTCTACTGCTGCTAATTGGTAGACAGCATTGGTAAATGCCACATTTCACTCTGAAAAGGCCTAGATTCTTAGCTTTAATCTTTAATTCATGTTTGCATATAGTTAGTTGACTGGTAAACATTTGGTAAGAAAGAACTGCATCCAAGAGGCCAGGCAGTGAAGCTTTTGCAAATGAGACCTGTTGGTTGTTTCCAGCAATGTGGTATAAATGACAGTGTGACATAAATGACTATTAAAATGTGTTAAGGGCTAGTAACTATGTGTAATATTCATAAGAATACTAATGTGCAAGCACAACCATGAGAATTGCAAAATAAGGTCATCTGAATTGTAGGTGAATGATGGTCATGTCAACTGTGTTCTGCGAGAAGCAAAAACAACAATGTTGTTGAATATATTTTTATTCTGTCTTTTTTCCTGAAGTGTACTCTCAAGGCAGCGCACAGCTACAAATAATAAAGTACAAAGAATTAAACTGTAAAAGCCATCAGTTTAAACAGAGAGACCAAATTAAGAGAATGCTTGCTGAAATAAAATTGTCTTTACCACCCGCCAAAGGACAGGATGTATTATGGGGGCCAAACCATACCTCTGTAAAAGAGCTATTTCACAATATGGATGCCATAGGTGAGAAGGCCCACTCTTGTGCTTGCTCACCATTTTTCAGATAGGGAAACACAGAAGAGGGCCTCCCATTATGGAATCTAGAGGAGACCCACAACAGACTTTCTGGACAGATTCATGCAGGAGTCAGTGTTTCCTTGCCTCACTGTTTAGGACTCCAAAAATCAAAGTCTGGAGCTGGTTCACCACAACATGGTCAGGTATCTTAATCAAAAATGCAGATTAGAAACTAGGCAAAACTCATTCATATTGGAGAGAAGTGCAAGGATATCTTCAAGAGCGTCTTCACAATCACTTAAGTGCTGTCAAACGACCTCTGCAACCCAAACCCTGTTCTGGCTGAATTTACAAGCCATGATGAACAAAGATCATGCTGGGTCTTTCAGTTTCAAGAATTTTGTCCACATTCTCAGATTGTTCAAAATGAAAAGTATAAGGCATGGGGAGGTCTGAAAAGGTGCTTTAGAGCAAACTGCAGGACTTCCCATAGGCATCTGGTTGGACATTGTAGGAAACATGACAATCGGCCTTTCGTTTGATCCATCAGGGCTCCTAACGTTTGCAAAGGGCAGTACAAAGCAGGAGATCCCATATAGATTCTAGCGAGAAAAGGGTTACTTAGCAGAGTTGTACACACCCACCCTCCTATTAACAAAACGTATCACATTTCCCTTCGCCATGAACAAATGACCCGCAAAGAATGATACTTAAATTCCACAAAGTCGAGAGTTCTGTGCTTTAAGCTGGATCCAGCCAAGACAAAGGTGCTTTAAGGGACACAAACAAATGACCTCGCGGGGAACGATATTTAAATTCCACAAAGTCAAGAGAGTCAAAGTCAAGAGAGTTCCTAGTGAGGAAGGAGTGTATTTGGAGCATTGGAGGGACTTGTAAACAGGGGTGTTTATGGGAGAAATTTGAGGGGGAAGCCTGCAGTGCTGTCTCATGGTGCATGTAGGACCAAGAGACATTGACAGCGAGGGAGCTGCTTCAGTGACCTGCAACACCAGTGTTGTGTTTGTCTTCCTGCCTGAGAATGCAAAACTGCACCTGCAGTGAGTACAAGCTAGTTGCCTTGCTGGAAGAGAAGCTACAGCGACTTTAGGCAGAAAACCAGGACTGTCAGGAGCCATGCTGTGTCTCTGGAGCTACAAAATCAATTTCATGTCCTCACCTCAGATACTGATTCTCAGCCTGAGGAGCAAGAACTACAACTGCAGGCCTTGGAATACATTGAGGTAGTAGTGGACAGTGTACAGAATGATTTCTGTCGCTCCCCAGAGAAGAAAAGATGTGTGGTGGCGGAGGACGGGGCAGCAATGTGTGGAGGAATGACTGGTGGTTTTAGTTGTCCCTACCTGAATGCACAAAGTACAGGAAGCAAGCAAGAAGAACTTGAGCTCTTATAGGATGACAAATATGACCCAATAAGCATTGCTGAAACTTGGTGGGATGAGACTCATGGCTGGAACGTAGAAACTGAGGGGTACAACCTGCTCAAAATAAATGATGTGTACACTTGTGACGATATCTAAGATTTTGAGCATGGAAGGCAGATTGTGTAAAAATTGTAGGAAAGGGAAAGAACAGTGATCTTACTGGAGGAGCTTTTGAATGTAATCTCAGAACCTCTGTCTATAATCTTTGAGAATTCTTGGAGAACAGGTGAAGTCCCTGTAGCTTGGAGGTGGCCAAATATTGTCCCCATCTTAAAAGGGGGGGGGGAGAATACCCAGGTAACTACCGCCTGGTGAGCTTGACATGAGTGCCTGGAAAGGTCCTAAAACAGATAATTAAACTGTCATGCTGTGATTACTGAAACCCATTATGGGTTTCTCAAAAACAAGTCACGCCAGATGAATCTCATTTTTCTTTTTTTTATAGTTACCAGTTTAGTGGATTAGGGGAGTGCTGTGGATGTAGTGTACCTTGATTTCAGTAAGGCTTTTGACAAAGTCCTTCACAATATTCCTGTGCAGAAGCTGGTAAAATGTAGACTGGACAAAGTAACTTTTAGGTGAATTTGTAACTGCTTGACTGACCAAACCCAAAGAGTGCTCATGAATGGTTCCTGGTCACCCTGGGAAAAAGTGGCAAGTAGGGTGCCACAGGGTTCTGTCCTGAACCCTTTGTTGTTCTACATCTTTATACTGTAAATGACTCGGATGATGGAATTGAGGGGATGTTAATCAGATTTGCAGATGAGAGCAAACTGGGAGGGGTAGCTAATGCCACTGAAGACAGAATTATACAGTGGTACCTCGGGTTACAGACACTTCAGGTTACAGACTCTGCTAACCCAGAAATAGTACCTCGGGTTAAGAACTTTGCTTCAAGATGAGAACAGAAATCGTGCGGCAGCAGTGGGAGGCCCCATTAGCTAAAGTGGTGCTTCAGGTTAAGAACGGACCTCTGGAACGAATCAAGTTCTTAACCCGAGGTACCACTGTATATGAAAAGGATATTGGGATCGTAATAGACCAAAAGAGTCAACAGTGTGATGCAACAGCAAAAAAAACCAAAACCAGTGATATTATAGGTTGCATCAACAGAAATATAGCGTCCAGATGAAGGGAAGTAATAGTACTGCTCTATTCTGCCTTGGTCAGCCACACTGTGTCCAGTTCTGGGCGCTCCAATTTGAGAAGGACAAGCTGGAATGCATGCAGAGTAGGACAGTCAAGATGATCAAGCGTCTGGAAACCAAGCCTTATGAGAAGTGGTTGAGGAAGTTGGAGATGTTTCGCCTGGAAAAGAGGAGACAGGAGATATTGAAAGGGCTGTCACATGGGAGGCGGAGCAGGCTTGGGACCTGAACCAATGGATTCAAGAAAGGAAATTATGAGTAAACATCAGGAAGAGCTTTCTGACAGTAAGAGCTGTCAACGGAACTGATCCCCTTGGAAGGTGGCAGGTGCTTCTTCCTTGGATGTTCTAAAGCACAGGTTGGATGGCTACCTGTCAAGGATGCTTTAGCTGAGATTCCCGCGTAGCAGGGCTTTGGACTAGATAACCCTTGGTGTCACTTCCCCCATCTTCCCTCTCTGTGTGTGTGTGTGTGTGTTTAGATTGTAAGCCTGCGGGTAGCGACTGTTTTGTTTTGCTCATGTAAGCAGCTCTGAAAGCCTTTTTGGCTGAAGAACAGGGTACAAATTCTACAAATTTAGTATCCTGTCTTTATAAACCCAGTTGTAAGGACACACAATGGAAGCTAGCAGAGTGTTGGACAAGGCTCCTTGAAAAAGGGTATTGAATCCTAGGGTCACACGCATGCTCATCTGATTCAGGAGATTGTTGCATCAATCAGCCTAGTGGGCAGAGATAGGAGATTTATGCTTCCTTCCCCCAAATAGATACTCGTAGTATGCAACATGTCTATTTCCTCACCCAGAATCAAATCGTGGATGAACTTTGTTTCTTTGTTAACTGACCCTGTATTCACCCACAACATTCGAAGACTTGGTGGATTGCTAGCAAGGCTACCTCAGTTCCCAGGACTGAAGGATGGATCAGGAGAGACACTTGTGTGATATCTCAGCTTCCGATTACCTGGCGTGTTCTTCCCTATCCCATACACCTTCCTACACATATCCAGTAACATGGCCCCATCTGTCTCGCTTCAGAAACATACTCCCAATATAAACAGTCAAAAAGCATTTCCCGAATATTTAACAACGGTTCCACACATAAGCCTTCAAGTGCTAAGAACAACTAAAAACCTCAGTTCTACATGGGCAGAGACTAAACTGTATATTTTAAGCCCTAAGCTGCAGAGACGTCAAAATGTTCGCTTTTTATTCTTCAGAGTAGTAAAAGCAAGTATAAAATGCTACGACCACAGTTACTAGCTTTCTGAATATAAGGCGGCTGAGTGAGTTTGGCATGGATTGTCTTGTATAAATATATATTCATGTTTCCGTTTGAGTAAATTATTTACAAAGCAATGAAAATAGCATTGCTTAAGCCTTTAAGGAACTTGCACTGTTCCTTTTTTTTTTTTACTTTTGTCCTTTGCCTTACAGATTATACTTAGATCTTATTTGAAATTTCCTATCGTTGTATGAACCTTCTCTCATATTTGTATTTTTTGTCCTTAGAATTGGAAAAGGAAGTACCTTACAATTATATATACTTATTTAATTTCTCAGTCTTTTACAATTTGAGAAATAAAAGTATTAAAGCTTGACGAGTGCAGTCAGGTATGGGATTTCAAGATCTATTTGATAAGAAACCAGCTTTTTCTCAATTGTGAATTATTTTCAGTTTGACAGGCTGATCTAAACGATTGTGTAACCTTTTTCAGTTATCTTCTTAGAGAAATGCATCTAGCAACCACTTGCTGATTCCTGGCCTAAGTCCTCCTTGTACTATACCCCAATATTCAGTAAAGGGCTGTCATATGAAGACACTGGCACACTGCCAGACCTGAATGTTTTTAGTACAAGGAATGTCGCTAGTGTTCAGCTGAGCTCTCACAAAGCAAAAACAGCTTTTCTGAATTCTAGTTCTGTAACTCTAGAATTCAGTTTCTGATACCTTTGTCTATTTATGCCTGTGGTGATTCTTAAGTGATAGTACATTTTACTTCTGTAAGTGTTCTTGAGCTAAGCGTAAATATTGAAACATTTTGAAAATAGCCATGATTGAAAGACAAAATATTTAGGGATTAACATCATGCGGCTAAACACTATCTTTCTGTGTCATATTGTGAAGTATTTCACAACTTGGTGCACCCGACTCCCTTCCAGGTCCTAAAAAAAAGCAATTGGAACAAATCTTTATGAAGCAAAACTTAACAACATAATGGAGATCAGTGAAATTTCAAAAAAACACAACTTTTATTACAGGAAAACATTCAGAGTAGACGGGATGCTGACGAAAGTAGAGAAAAAACAGGGAGAACACGACTTGCAAAGGTAACATTCATTTTATCTACCGAGAATGTTTCAGTAACAGTGTTTCAAATGGGATTATGTATTTTCTATGTCAGTAGAAGTCATACTGAAATATGACTGGAAGTATAATGAAATTCTGCTCCTCCCATAATAAAATACATGTAAACTAATTTTACCAGAGGTGTTGTGTGTGGTGTCTGTTTGTTCTCTGGTAAACTTGCGCTACAGTGTTTAGCTCTTAATATGGATGAAATAAAACATACAGTCACTTCCTGAAAAGCGGCAAAACATGCAAACCGGATCTAGTAATTTATTTGTTTTTGAAATTTCATTGATTTCCATTATGTAGTTGAATCACAGTTTATTCTGTAGTGCATGTGCGAAAACACACCTTTCCATCTATTGCTGCAGGTTGCTTGTTGTTCAAAACTGTTGTTGCATTTGTGTTAGATGAATATGCTGAAACCTTGCCAGAAAACCTTCATAAAATGCCTGTGCTATGCTGTAGATAGGAATACGTTTATTGATTGTCATTATTTAATTATTTCTATGACTCCCAATTGTCAACATATCAGTTGATAGATGGGGAAGTATCTTCTTGAAATTGCAGCTTCATATTTTGGGAGTAATTCTGGACCCAGCCTTGACCCTGGGTGACCAGGTGACAAGCAGTGGTGGAATATGCTTTTGCCCAGCTCGGGTGATCGCATGCTTGAACTACTTCATGGGGCAGCCTTTGAAGAGTGTTCAGAAAAATAAACTGTGATGGCTAGGATACTAACTAGAGATGAATGCCAGGGGTAAATTCCATCATTGTTGGAACAGCTGAATTGGCCTCCAGTTGGTTTCTGGGCCCATTTCAAAGTGCTGGTTAAGACATGTGAAGTCTTATATGGTATGGGACCAGGATTCTTGATGGACCGTCTTCTCCATTATGAGTCTGTTCATATATTAAGATAATTAACAGGAAAACTTTTGTGCTCCTGGGACCAGAGTGATGGCCTTTTTTGTGGCCTTGGTCACACTTTGGGATTGCCTCCCAGACACATGTACCTCACTCTTTACCTGACATGTCTTCCTCTGCAATGTGAAAACCTTCCACTTTAGGGAAATCCTTGGTTTGTTAGTTATTTTAGTGCACTTGGTTGACCATCCTTAAGGTGTTTTTTGTTTTTGTTTGTTTTTTGTTGCTGTAGAGTTTTTAATTATGTGTTATCGTTCATATCTTAATTTAATGTTAATTTTGTTGGCCACCTTGAACTATTTGGAAAGATAGGGTATAAATGATTTTTTAAAATTACCCTGTTTAAAAACCTGAATTGAATACAAAACAAAGAAAGCTATTTTGAACTTGTTAATGAATCGGTGACCCTATTATCAATTATTTATTGTAAGAAAAAAATCATAGGCTGCTTAAGCATAAAACTCCTAAGAGGGCACACAATAAAAATAAAGGAAAAACAGATACAATTAATAAAGGAAGGGAAGCATTGTTGCACCTGAACTCATTCCACGAGCACAATCATCTAGTTGTGATACGATCCAAAATATGAGTGAAAAAAACTGATTTGACCATTAAGTATAATCCCTTTAGGAAATTCCTGGGCCAATGCTTTGTCCCATGATGTTGCTAAAGGGAGGCATGTTTCATGTTTTCATAAGAACATGAGAAGGACCCATCTGATTAACATCCTGCATTGGCCAGCCAGATACTTCTAGAAATTCCTAAACTGTCTAAAAAGGCAGCCACGTGTGAAGTGCATTGCTGTAACATAATCTGGGTGCAATTATTGCATGAATGAGGCCAGGTTAGATTAAGAAAATAAATGTTAAAAAAGATTACTTGTTATCTTCACTCACATTTCTTAAATGTGCCTAGAATGTCTGAAGAGTGAAACAATATTTCTTTCCTTATTTTAGCTTGTCTGCTCATCTGCAACTCACCTTTACTGGTTTCTTCCATAAAAATGGTACGTATTTCATCATACACTTTTTCTTTCAATGTCATTTACTGATGATAAGAGGAATGTTTTGGTGTGTAACTGAGGTTCATGGACCTCTGCATTTTCACTGGGTGAAATAGTATTTATTGTGATTTGCTTGTAGACTGCGAAATGTGTCCTTATAAAATCCTTTCATTATGACTAAGCTGAACTGTATATCATTTTATAGTACACTTAACATTTTGGGATGATAAGTTATCATGGAGAAAAATAACAGCAGAAATGATCTAAGCTAGATTCAAGATACATTTAAATTTTAGTGCTGTAACCCATGTAATTTTATTGGTACATGTGCAGGCAGACAACATTAAAGACTGGCCTCTTGGTTGAATGGTGTTAAATTGTCAGAAAGTGTTGAGCTCTACATGTCCATGAAAATGGCAACAGTCCTCTTTTTCTGCAAATTGCTGTTTGCTTGCTCCCCAAAATGAATAGGGTTGGAATCAGCTTTCGGGGGACGTGGTCCCAGTGTCCTCCTGGAGCCCTTGCTCTGTCCTATGGGATTTCTTCTCATTAGCTAACCAATAGCTAATGATATTGCTTTTTTAAAAAAAAAATAGTTACTAGGAAGGTGGTGAGCTGGCAGTAGTAAGGCCCAGTGCTTTGATAGAATAGACGAAGCAGCTGCATGTAATCTTCATTTTCCTGGAATTACTCTGGACCTGGTAGTGGGTTCATCCTCACCTGACACGGCACTTTATAGTGCTGGGCTGAGCACTGCCACCCTAGCAGCAGCTTGAAAAAGAAGAGGGGGACATCAGGGATCCAGTATCAGCCTCAGTGGGCCCTGTCATTTGCCCCTTCTTGCGGCTATTAACCCTGGGCTTCAGCAGTGGCTCCAGTGAGCACAGCTGAGAGTTAACATGCACTGCTCCATTCAACTCTCCCCTTGATCTCTCTCCTCCCTGCCCTGCACGCAAATTGGGTAATGCAGTACAGTGCTACAGGGCCTGTGCTTAAGGTTCTCTATATAGTTTAAAGGGCCAGTGACACATTAAAGCAAAAAGACAGCACCTAGACTGGCAGATATGTATCTGGGTTGCACTGGGGTAGAACCTCTCTTTCAGAAGTTTAAAACATTTTCCCCCTTGGGCTCTTTTTAGATAAGCCATTGCAAAACTCAGAAAATGAACAAAGTTCTGTAACTCTGGAAGTACTGCTTATAAAAGTTTGCCACAAGAAACGAAAGGTAAGTTTAGGCATGGTTTAGCAATAGCAGGAGAAAGCAGCTTTTAACAGTCGAGTTTCCTAAAAATATATATAAACCATTTTCTTTATTAACGAGACTCTGCAAAGGCGTTTAAATACAATATAATACAACAGTCCCCAGTTAAATTCAATACTGTAAGATCTCCAAAATGCTGCTGCTGCTATTATTATTATTATTATTATTATTATTATTATTATTATTATTATTATTTATAGCCCACATTTTCCCTGGTGGAAAATATATCATTTAAGTATTTCTACAAGTCATAAAGAAAAAAGTAATAACCATTTTCCAGTTTATTTTAATATTTTGTCTGTATTCTCTGCTTTTAAAATTCCCCTAAAGAATATGGGTTCACAGAATCTTGTGCTTTGTTGCTCTAATAAAATAATGAATTCAATAAATGTTGAAAGAGATTACTTGCTGTCTTCTCTCTCACTTTAAGCAGATTTGTTAACTTCATCATGTGTCATATCCTAGATTTAGACTACACAATAATCTATAGAAGAGGGAGTTTGACAATACATGTTCATCATTTATAAACTGTTTCCCATCCCCCCAATGGGTCTTCGTTAAACCTCACAGGCCTTTCATTTTCACTTTATCCAGATACTGAAAAGTATTAAATATGTTCTATGTCTACAGGATGTTAGTTGTCCAGTAAGGCAAGTACCTACTGGTAAAAAGCAGGTGCCCTTGAATCCAGACCTCAACCAAATGAAACCAGGCAGCTTTCCATCACTAGCAGTTTCCAGCAACGAATTTGAACCCAGTAACAGCCATATGGTGAAGTCTTACTCATTATTATTCAGAGTAACGCGTCCAGGAAGAAGAGAATTTAATGGGATGATAAATGGTGAAACTAATGAAAACATTGGTAAGCATGAAGTATATCCAGAACTTACTCATTTAATCGGGGGAAATCAGCTAGCTGCTTAAAAGAAAAATATTAAGCAGGCTTTTGAATGTGTGGGCGTTAATTGCTTTATACTTCCAATCCTATACTCAACAGTTTTTCTGGGTGAGTGGTTTTAGGATGAGACAAAGTGTTCCTGACAACCCTGGAGGTTGCAGATCCACTGCCTTGACTGTAGATGTGTCCATGGAAATTCCCCCACGTACTGCAGACAAGCTCTGCTGGTGAAGTGGGTGGCATAGAGGAAGAGCACATCTATGCCTATTCATTCCATGGTTAAAAACCCGTCAGGAACTGGTGTAAATAATTTCCCTCCCATTAAAAAGTTGAGGATCAACATGGGAACTGTTTGGATGTTACACTGGCATACACAATTGCACAACCACCACTACAACTGAAATGTGTGTGTGTAAGATTTCAAGAAGCCTGCACTCCTTGCAAGAATACTAACTTGGAGGGTTCTCTGTTCATTTTTTCATTCTAGAATAGAACTTCCATTTTTCGATGTCCCTGGAAGATTCTTAACTGAGCCTTATTCTCGTAATATTCACCAGGGGTTGAACAAAGAGCTATGTCTAAAGTTTGAAACAATCGTTAAAATAAACCCTCATTGAATCTAATTCAGTGACTTACTGAACAGCTATGCCAGAAAATTTGTGTATATTTATTCCTTACAAGTATAATATTTAGTGTGCTTAAATGCAGATGTTAACGAGGAGCTTCCAGCTAGGAGAAAACGCAATTCTTCCAACCGTGAAGATGGGGAGAAGACTTTTGTAGCACAGATGACTGTATTTGATAAAAACAGGTAATACTTTTTAAAAAGAGACTTCTCCTAGGGCATGTATTGGATTTGCCTTTTTCTGCGTGAATTTCATTTTAATCTTTTAAATGTCTTCTGTAAAATAAATCCTAGTTTTAGAGATTCATGTTTCCCAAAACGGCATTGAGAAATTCTTTGTCATGGCTAGAGATGTGAAATTTTGAAGCAACAGGAGGAAATCAGAAATTTTGGGGGAAATGAAAAAAATGCAAGATTTACTTTTAAACCGCCTTTACAAGTCAACCATCAATTTAGAAGCATAAAATGTATTGTGTATGAATTGGTTAGCCATAAAATTATCATGTTTGGTATGTTAAAAACACAATTCATTCAAACAAATGAGCAAATTTCCTTTTTTATTTTTTTGCTACAAATGAGCTACTATAAGAAGCCACCACATTTTTTATTTCCACCAGTTTATGAGGAACAAGCAAAAAATAAATAAAAGAAACCACTGGCATTATAGTAAAACAAAGAAGAATGTTAAGTATTCCAGAAACTGTTTCCTCCAGTACATAACCTTACATAAAAGTCTTCCTCTCGCATAGTTTTTAGAAATCATTTAGGGGGAATAAATATATTGTTCTGAACATTTTATTACTCTCCCCAGTTTGTCTCTCTCCACACCCCCAGCCTTCACATTTTTAGTAGTGGCATAGTAAAAAGAATTGCCTGAAACATGCCTACTGCCCCATCTCTATTTAAAATGGAAGCTGCTCATGTGTACATAATAGTATCAAAATAGTCTCAATCAATAAACCCCACACATTTCTGACTTCTGTGTTTGATTTAAAACATGTGACTGCTGGGGTCCTGATCTGGTGGAATGCTTAAAATATTATGGAAAAGAGTAGAGCTTTCATCCTATAAGTGGGCGGTGCTATTGTGATTAAACTCTAGGATACTGAATTTATACATTTTTCACATGCAAACAAAAGTTACAAACTTGCAGCTTTAAGTTCCTGGCTAAACTATAAGTAGCTACCTTTCACTGTCTTTGTACTCTCCTTTCATGGATTATATTGGAACTTGATGTCTAGAATTCATGTGCCATCATCATAGTTTTTAAGGGCTTCCTGTGGTGGGTTTAACTAGGTATTTGCTACTTAAGTAATAAATTCCATTGGATGAACAAGTGCAGCTGCTGTTCTAATGAAACTATACACCTTATTGTCTTGCTGCTAATTTTCCGGGAGGGGGTGGTGGAATAAATAGATTTAGGAATATTTGTGTTCGGTTGTCATGTACGTTGGACTGTTTAGAGAACTGGCTGGGATTCGCAGAAGCCCTTGCTCAGGTGTGCTTTGGGGCAGGTATGTGACATGGAACTGCAATAGGAAGGGGAACTTTTAAAAGCCCTAGTGTGCGTGCAGCCCAGCCATGATGTGGATGATGATGAGGTTGTTGTTTAGTCGTTTAGTCGTGTCCGACTCTTCGTGACCCCATGGACCAGAGCACACCAGGTACTCCTGTCTTCCACTGCCTCACGCAGTTTGGTCAGACTTATGTTTGTAGCTTTGAAGACACTATCCAACCATCTCATCCTCTGTCGTCCCCTTCTCCTTGTGCCCTCCATCTTTCCCAACATCAGGGTCTTTTCCAGGAAGTCTTCTCTTCTCATGAGGTGGCCAAAGTCTTGGAGCCTCAGCTTCCCGATCTGTCCTTCCAGTGAGCACTCAGGGCTGATTTCCTTAAGAAAGGATAGGTTTGATCTTCTTGCAGTCCATGGGACTCTCAAGAGTCTCCTCCAGCACCATAATTCAAAAGCATCAATTCTTCGGCGATCAGTCTTCTTTATGGTCCAACTTTCACTTCCATACATCACTATTGGAAAAACCATAGCTTTTACTATACGGACCTTTGCTTTCCTCCCAAGAAGCAGGCGTCTCTTAATTTCGTGGCTGCTGTCACCATCTGCAGTGATCATGGAGCCCAAGAAAGTAAAATCTCTCACTGCCTCCATTTCTTCCCCTTCTGTTTGCCAGGAGGTGATGGGACCAGTGGCCATGATCTTCGTTTTTTTGATGTTGAGCTTCAGACCATATTTTGCGCTCTCCTCTTTTACCCTCAATAAAAGGTTCCTTAATTCCTCCTCACTTTCTGCCATCAAGGTTGTGTCATCTGCATATCTGAGGTTGTTGATATTTCTTCCAGCAATCTTAATTCTGGCTTGGGATTCATCCAGTCCAGTCTTTCGCATGATGATGTGGATGATGGATTCATGCAAATTAACATGACTTGTTATTGAATACCAGCTAATGAAATTAATTTCTCTTTACATATATTTTGCGCAACAGACGACTGCAGCTTCTTGATGGGGAATATGAAGTAGCCATGCAAGAAATGGAAGAGTGCCCAGTCAGCAAGAAAAGAGCAACATGGGAGACAATACTGGATGGGAAGGTTTGTGCCATTGGCATTTGCCAAAAAGTCTTCTTGAAAAGTGTATATAAAGCGAGGAGCTTCAAAACACTTAAGGACCTTGAAAATAGTGATGCTTCTTGAAAGCTGTAGGACCGAAGCCTTGAAGCGAAATAGACTATTTAATTAACAAAATTTATTTACAGTGGTACCTTGGTTTACAACCATAATCCGTTGCGGAGGTCCGTTTGTAAACCAAAACAGGTTGTAACCTAAGGCGCGCTTTCGCCAATGGGGCTTCCCCCAAAAAATTTGTTCGTAAGAAAATGGGTTGTAATCCAAAAAAAGGTTGCAAACACACACTTCCGGTTTTGATGTGTTAGTAATCCAAAACGTATGCAAACCAAGACATAGGCAAACCAAGGTACCACTGTACTGCTTAATTGTAATAAAACCTCAAAGCTGTTTACAAAAAACAAACACTCCACAAGTCATTAAATTTATCAGTAAAAACAGTTAAAAACTGGTACTTTAAAAATAAACATGAAATCAACAGTAAGCTAAAAACAGATTAAATGCATAAAACATCTGTACATCTGGATACGCTTGCTGTTTTTTGCAAGCGCCGAAAAGGTGCCTGATGTCAGTAGCTGGCGGTGGCATCTGTAACGGTCCCAATTTGAAGCTCCTTTGAAAATCTCTCAAAGCAATATATTTTTGTTTCAGAGGTTACCTCCATTTGAAACATTTTCTCAGGGACCCACACTTCAGTTTACCCTACGATGGTCAGGAGAGGCAAATGACAAACCGACAACTCCTACTGCGAAGCCGCTTTCAACACGGAATTCGGAGAGCTTCCCTCAAGAAAACAAGCCCAGCTCTGTGAAACCTACGCAGACTATAGGTAAGGAAGTGTTGACATACAGATAGTGCTGCTTGCATACATTGGATTTTTTTTTCTTTCGTTGCCTAGTTCTGAACACTGTTCTAATGCGTTTCATGCATACGGTTCAATTGAGATTCCTGCATTCCAGGGGGTTCGACCAGATGATCCTTGGGAGTCGATTCCAACTCTACAATTTTGTGATTCTATTACTAGTCTGGGGACGCGGGTGGCACTGTGGGTTAAACCACAGAGCCTAGGACTTGCCGATCAGAAGGTCAGCGGTTCAAATCCCCGCAACGGGGTGAGCTCCCATTGTTTGGTCCCTGCTCCTGCCAACCTAGCAGTTCAAAAGCACACCAGTGCAAGTAGATAAATAGGTACCGCTCTGGCGGGAAGGTAAACGGCGTTTCCATGTGCTGCTCTGGTTCGCCAGAAGTGGCTTAGTCATGCTGGACACATGACCCGGAAGCTGTACGCCGGCTCCCTTGGCCAATAAAGTGAGATGAGCGCCGCGACCCCAGAGTCGGCCACGACTGGACCTAATGGTCAGGGGTCCCTTTACCTTTATTACTAGTCTAGAATCAAGAGAAATATATATGTTTATGGGGATTTGTCTAAAGTTGGGTAGGATTAATGTGTACAATGCTTAAATGTCTTTATCTGGTGGAAATCTCTGTTTGGAAATCTGTGGGAATTTGATCCTGTTGTGTCAGAGCTCAGGATGTGCTTGTTTGCTTCCTAGCTGGCTGCCCGAGAGAGAGTCTGTCAGTCGGGTGCTGGTCCAACTGCACTGCTTTGGATTTGTTCCTGAACCCAATTCAGTATGACCATGTTGACCTTTAAAGCCCTTAACGTTTGCATCCTGCATACCTTTGGGAACACCTGCTTCTATACTTGCCTCATCACACTGTGAGATCAGCAACTGAAATTCTGCATGTACCCCATCCCTTTCGTTGCTGTGATCTGTAAGAGTTTTCTTTTCCCCATCATGGTACCCTCTTAGGAATTTCTATGCCTAGGGAACTCCAGTCGGTCCCTTCTTTATATAACGTCGTTGCCCGTTATTGCAGTTTCCTTATTTTCTAGTCTGTTTTCTGCTGCCGACTGTGACTTCAATTTATGTTGCTTTAAGTCTATTGTGTTAATAGCTTTTTTCCTACTTACATTTCTATTTCTGTGCTGTTTTTTAATGTTTACATGAGTTGGATATGTTCAGTATGGAATAGATAAAAAGTTGTTGGCGAATGCTCTTGTTACCTGTTTTTATGAAGCTTATAAATGCACAGTATATCTTGGGTGGGGTTGGGGAGGAGAACCTGAGAAGGAAGAGGGGAATTGCCAAAAGTCAGACGAAAGCAACCCCATCCCTCCATAAGCGGAGCTCTACTCCCTAATGAGCCCTTCACTTAAATCTGCAGCTTGTTTGGGGTTGCTTTTATTTCTATCTAGGTTGATTAATTTTGTAAGAGTTTCCATTTTCATCTTTAGCGGTTCATATGTGATAGAAGAAACGAAGATTTCTGATAAATACAAAAGATGTTTAGGGTGAATTGGGCTCATTTGGTTTGTGGAATATGGTTTTGTGAATTTCCCCTCAATGCTCACCCTCTGCTCTTGGTGATAAAACTGTGATATTCTGGATGCTAGCGTGTTTTGGAATGCAGGTGTCTGTATTGTGTGGGAAACGGTTATTCACAAAGTCTTTATTTTCTTAAAATGGTCAGATATATCTTGATGAACACAAGCCTGTTTTTAGCAGGAGAATACTCTTGATAGGTACAGCTTTTTAAAACATTGAAGCTTTGTTCCCTTTGGTTTCAAACATTCTCTCAACACTCTTTTTCCCTCTGCAGCCTGTTAAAACCTGCTGTAAAGACTTCTTGTAATGAATCAGGAGTCAAGATTCAAACTGTAAAAATCTTACTATTTTAAGTGTTTCAGTAGTTTCAAGGAATGCTGGGAAAGTATTCTTAGAACTGGTTTGATTCAGATTCTTTTGAATCTTAGGGAAGGCTGAAATTGAATTTATTTTCAATTATTTTTTCCAGGAGCTAATACAAATGTAGAGCTTTAATGTTGCAATGCATTTGAAGTACAGTGGTACCTCTGGTTAAGAACTTAATTTGTTCTGGAGGTCCGTTCTTAACCTGAAACTGTTCTTAACCTGAAGCACCACTTTAGCTAATGGGGCCTGCCGCTGCGCCGCCGCTGCGCAATTTCTGTTCTCATCCTGAGGCAAAATTCTTAACCTGAGGTACTATTTTTGGGTTAGCGGCATCTGTAACCTGAGGTACCACTGTACAAAAACCAACTGAAAGTGGTTTTAAAAATGATGCCATATGAACATCTAAGCTTGTCAAAACAAAAATGTCCTCAATTATTTCCAGAAAGTACAAATAATGGATGCTTTACATTTCGAAACACAATTCAAAGTGTTGGTGCTGACCTTTAAAGCCCTAAACGGCCTCGGTCCAATATACCTGAAGGAGTGTCTCAACCCCATCGTTCTGCCCAGACACTGAGGTCCAGTGCCAAGGGCCTTCTTGGCGGTTCCCTCACTGCGAGAAGTGAGGTTACAGGGAACCAGGCAGAGGGCCTTCTCGGTAGTGGTACCCGCCCTGTGGAACACCCTCCCAACAGATGTCAAAGAGAAAACAGCTACCAGACTTTTAGAAGACATCTGAAGGCAGCCCTGTTTAGGGAAGCTTTTAATGTTTAACAGACCATTGTATTTTAATAATTTGTTGGAAGCCGCCCAGAATAAATAATATAATAATAATAATAATAATAATAATAATAATAATAATTATTATTATTATTATTATTATTATTATTATTATTATTATTATGCTTGTATCTCAACAGAAATGCTGTTCCATAGAAAGGGGGCTGCCAGTTGTTAAAATAACTGGAGCAGTGGACACACACTCTGACAATTGTAACAATTAGAAATGTCACTAAATATCAGTGCAGGCAACCTCTCCTAACCATTGAGTACTCCCACCTCACGCAAACAAGCACATTGTTCTTACAGATTTTAACAGTGCTTTCTGTTAGCAAATTCCAGTGAAGAGAAACCCTAGCTAATATTAAGCACAATCAGGCTAACAGAAGGCAGGCAAGCATCTCAGTAATGGTTAAAAGATCATGACCTGCATTAGAAGTGTACGTCAAAATAACAACAAAGTGTGGTTGCTGAGGTTTCTTTGTTCTGCCAGATGAAATTTTGCGTAGTTCACCTTTCACCAAGGTACAGAAGGTGAAACATCGTATTTTTGAGCTCTCCAAAGGTGGTAAGCACATCACATGGTGGGTTATGCTGCCCTCTAGTGCCATAAGACTGGAATCACATAGTTAGCTACTTGCTTTCCTTCTCCTCTTGACCAGTCCCCAGTTTTACAAATCAGTCCCTATCCACAATCCTATCATTCCTACTGAAGTTGAAAAGTGTCCCTGGATTCATTGAAAAAAACCTGGTAACCTTAGTCTTGACTCAGAGCAGGGGTGTGTGTGTGTGTGTGTGTGTGTGTGTGTGTGTAATGGGCAAAGAGCTCTGTTTTCTGTCGTCTCACAAGAGGACAGTATAACCACCCATGTCACCTTTTAGGTGAGAACCATTCTTAGTGTCATGGTATTGGATATATTGAATGAACGAGTGAATTGATTTATTTCGGTCACTGGCCAGAATGAATTGGATTTATTGGTTCTTATATCTGCAAAGAGGACACGGGTGGCGCTGTGGGTTAAAGCCTCAGCGCCTAGGACTTGCCGATCGAAAGGTCGGCGGTTCGAATCCCCGCGGCGGGGTGCGCTCCCGTCGTTCGGTCCCAGCGCCTGCCAACCTAGCAGTTCGAAAGCACCTTTGGGTGCAAGTAGATAAATAGGGACCGCTTACCAGCGGGAAGGTAAACAGCGTTCCATGTGCTGCGCTGGCTCGCCAGATGCAGCTTGTCACGCTGGCTACGTGACCCGGAAGTGTCTGCGGACAGCGCTGGCTCCCGGCCTATAGAGTGAGATGAGCGCACAACCCTAGAGTCTGGCAAGACTGGCCCGTACGGGCAGGGGGTACCTTTACCTTTACCTATATCTGCAAAGAATCAATGTGTGGATCTTGAAGACCTTCAGTGCTGTCTTTAGCTGTACGACTCTTAAGCCAGCGCAGAATTTAGAGCAGTGCAAGCAGTTCCCTCACACAAGGTGCCAAAGGAAGGGGGTTCGAATTAATAATATTGAGAATATCCATTAAAAAGCAACTGTACTGCTTCCAGTTCCTTTCATCAGCATGTTGCAGTGGCACAGGTACGGGGAAGATTTAGATGCAGAGCAGTTTTCACTCCAAAAAAGATTGAATTTTAGTGGTGGCAGTATTATAACGTATGAAGCATCGTTTGCCTTTTATTTCTGAGAGTGGAAGTACTTTTTTCTTCTTATCAAAAGGTTCTTGAAAATCATGGTATGCTGCCATGCTGGTGGGTGAAAAGGAGTGGTCTACCATGAGGAATTATAATAAAGGTGTTTTTTTGTTCAGCCAATTGTTAAAAAGTTCATACACGACTAGGTTCTTGTGTGATTTAGTAGGTGGTGTGTTAGACATAGCTGCTCAGCCATGAAGGTTGTGGATAGCTTTAGGCGAGCGTTTAAAATCATAGAATGGTATAATAAGCTTCATGGAAGGAAGGGCTGATACAAATGTAGTATAGGATTGGAGTCTGTGTTTGTTTGCAAGATTAACATAATTATTCTCCAAGAGCAAATCTAGGTAGTGTGTCAAGTAGGGGTGACTGCGTACACGATTGTCTAATACAAAGGTATATAAGTGGAATGATTATTTTAATACATTCATTCATTTATTTATTTATTTCCGGCTATATTTTTTTATAAATGCATTCCAGTTGTCAGTGTATTTGTCCATACACAGTCTATGTTTATCAGCAATCCATTCATATGTTACAAGAGGTTCTTTTTGTTTTCTTCTTCTTTTGTACTTTTTATGTACTAAAAAGTGGAAGTTGGTTTTTTTTTTAAAAAAAGAGAGAGGTTGAAGCTAGTGCTAAAAGCATGCTATGCTCTCCTACTTGTTGTCTTAATTAGGAGCCCTGTCTTGTGTTCTGAAATGTGACCACTCAGTTCCCTTTTGCTAAGCAGCTACTTATAACAAAATGGTGGCGCTTTACTTACATAACATTGAGTCCTATACAGGTTTCTTTTGAACAGTACAGTGGTACTTCGGGTTAAGTACTTAATTCATTCTGGAGGTCCGTTCTTAACCTGAAACTGTTCTTAACCTGAAGCACCACATTAGCTAATGGGACCTCCCGCTGCTGCTGCGCCGCCAGAACACGATTTCTGTTCTTACCCTGAAGCAAAGTTCTTAACCTGAAGCACTATTTCTGGGTAAGCGGAGTGTGTAACCTGAAGCGTATGTAACCCGAGGTACCACTGTGGTACAGTTAGTGACATCCCTGTTCTTTTGCAGCTGTAAAAGAATCTTTGCCGCCAGACCTGCAAGCAAGAAAAGAAAGGGATGTTTCAAATGAGCCTCGACAGAAACTGAGAATATTTTATCAGGTATTGAAAAATCTAATATTTGAGACGGTGCGTGATTAGACCTGACCATTAGCAAGCACTGCTTCCCATCTGCGTAGCAGAAAAAAGGAGACAACTTTATATTAATAACAAGCTCTTGTTTTTCCCAGTTCCTGTACAACAACAATACTAGGCAGCAGACGGAAGCAAGAGATGACTTGCATTGCCCCTGGTGCACACTGAACTGCCGTAAACTTTACAGCTTACTCAAACATCTCAAGCTTTGTCACAGCCGGTTTATTTTCAATTACGTGGTAAGTATTTTTCCTTTTATCTCTAACATCTCTGGTGCAGAGGGAATCCAGTTGCTGCTCTTATGTTCACACAAGGACTCTTGATCCACTAACAAGACGAAGGGAGAGGATCTGCTGACTTCCCCCCTGGCACCCTGGAAGATCAGCTCTAGAGTGTTGGGGGATCCTCCATAATACAGTTGTACCTCCGCTTACGTATGCCTCTGGATGCGTAAACTTCGGGATGCGAACGTGGCAAACCTGGAAGTATTTGTCTGGGTTTCGCCGCATGCGCAGAAGTGCTGAACTGCGCTGCGTGCATGCGAAGAAGCGGTCCTCTGGTTGAGAATTCCTCAGGATGCGGCTGGACCTCCAGAACAGATCCCATTCGCGACCGGAGGTACCATTGTAGGGTAGAATTATGCATTGGGGGGGTGCAGGGGAAATGGAATTTGGGGAAATAGTCTCCCCACTAGTTCCATTGGCAGGTTTTTTCACTGGGTCAAAAGCCCTTCTGTGAGCACAAGGGCAGCTGTTGATATTATTACCTTGGCGAAGGACTGCTCTTGGTAACATCACTGGAGGGCTTTCAACGCCGTCGGGAAGTATCACTACATAGTCTTTACGTAGTCTTTTCGGCAAGTAAGATGGCAGTTCAAGCCAGATAGGATTTCATCGCCCTCCTCCCCTCAACGTTTCATCTGCCACGGTCGTTGTAAGTAATGCCGCTGTAAAAAAATTTTTCATCTATCCCCCTCTATCTCTGACCGCTAGAGCGTGAACTGTTGGAAAGTCTGGCACGCAGTGGACCACAGCCACTTCTAATTAATTAACTAGACGTGGAGCTTCTGGGGGAGAGCGTTATTTAACGAGAGGAGTGCTAATTCCAGCTTGTCTAATTGGGACTAAACGGTGTTATTTCCACATCCACATTTCCCACGTAGCTCCATATACTCTACGGAGATGGTGCTCACCAGACAGAAATGTAAAGTTTTGGGGATCTCCCCAACGCAGAGGGTTGAATCACCACCAGTAACCTCGCAGAAGAAAATTTGGCATTATTTTAAGCCTAAAACAAAAGCGCCCATATGCTCCGAGTCCCCACTTCTCCACGAGTGGTCTATTGACCGAACATGGTATGGGAAGGAACCTGATATTGATGAGGAGAGAGAGGGGATCAGTCTGGCAATGGAGATGGCTCTAGTGCCATCGACACTCTCGTAAACATGAGCAAGAACGTAATTTGAAACGTCTGGAAGTCACACTAGATGGATCAGTCAATGCAGCCAGCCCCAGCGAAAAGGCTAGGATGGAACCCTCAAGTGCGACGAGAACAGAGGAAAATCCAAGTCAGCTAAAAGGAGCCTGCTGGGACACAGATAGCAATATCTGTATCCTGATTGGGCTTTTCAATGAAATGATGAAAGAATGCCAAATGCACATAAGTAAAGAATTAGGACCAATTAGGAACTTTCTTACGGAATGTGTGGGTTTGCTAGTAAGCCTGACTGAGTTCATCAGGAAGGGAGCAATCTCACACACCCCCACCCCAGCGGCTGAAATTCCAACAGAGCCCAGTAGCTCAGAGAAGGTCCCAAAGAGAGCCACTCCTATGTCTACCAACAGCCGAGTCACACACCCCTCACCTAAAAAGAAGCATCGCCACCAGAGAATACACCCACTTCACATGAAGAAGTCTAAAAACATAAAAGTGGGAAGGCAGACTAAGAGTCATACACGAATTAAGAAATTGAATTTTTCCAAGCTATTCAAGCTCTTGGAGAATCCCACAATAAAGGAATCAAATACAAAGAATACTAAACCCGTGACCCCAAAACAGATCATCATCCAGCAACCTAAAGTGACAAGCGCATCACAATCCCCTAACCCTCAATCAACGAAAGATCAGAACGAACAACTAGATAAAGACCGGCAAACCTCCTCTGCTATTGTGGAGAATATCACCCCCATTCGCAATAAGATAACTCAGAACAATCAAACGCTGATCCTCAACAGAAGCAGATTGGTTATTTGTCCTATGTACAACCGTACAGAATTACATTCACTGGACCAACAAAGAACGTATATACTTAAAAAAATTGACTTAGTACTCAGAGGCCTCCTACTACAAGGTAATGTTATCAATGTAGATTTTCTTCCATATTAATTAATAAGGAGAAACTGCAAAGGGTGGGCCTGATAGTGACTCGCCTATTCGAAGTGCCCGGCCCCCCCTCGCAACTCATCAAATTAAATAAGAAAGACATCTATTCAAAGGTGGTGGAAAACAGCAAAGCTGAATATCAGAATAACCACCAGTCGCCTTACGAACTGGACACCCCCACACACAACTTCTCCTTTGAAGAAAATACCTTAATTAGTCAATTCTGGACATTCCCACCTTTAATACAAGCTGAAATCCTAGAAAGATTAGAAACGCTAAGAAATAAGCTGGCCGGGAGAGACTTATATAAGGAAACTAAGGTGGATGTCCAAAGAAAGAGCAAGAGCCCTCCCAAAACGATCATCTCACAAGAACTCGATTCAGCGAATCGTCGACCACGTAACCTTCAGATAAAGGCAGAGATTTATCTACCTGCAATTAAGAAAGTACAACTCACAAAGGAGAACAATGCATCGCTCCCTATAAGGGAAAACATGCCTAAGGAAACCTCACCAGGCTTCTGGTCCAAAATGAGATATTTAGATGAAGCGGAATTAGGCTACAACCAGGTAGAGTACCCCCAGGAGGAGGCCTTGCATAGCAAAGGCCCAGTCTCTACCAATGTGAGCAATCTATATTTACCATCTGACACCATAGAACACCTGGGCAGCTCTCCATGTAAGGTTGATAGTCGGCTGCCACGTGGAATGGTAAACTCCAACAGTACCTTGGAAGATAATTGACAAGGAGTGGATCTTGGTAAAGCCAACCTTAGCTTTTTATCATGGAATATCGCAGGATGGGGGGAAAAGGCAGCTGATCCATCCTTCGCTAAATTTATCCAAGGTTACGACATAGTATTTTTACGGGAGACATGGCTCACAGGGGACCTAGAAGTTAACGGCTTTTCCTCAATGTCCCTCACAGGATCCCCAAGCACTAAAGGGGGGAGAGTCAAGGGTGGCCTAGGCATTTTAATATCTACAAGGTTGAGGGCGTCCTTAGTAAAGTTAGAGACACTGAAACATCTGGCTATGGCGGTACTAGTGAAAAGCAGATTCTTCACCCTGCTATTGATTAATGTATATCTTCCCCCCCAAAGAGGCAAGCAGCTGATTAAAAACACCTGGCATGGGCTGGAAACATACATGGATGGTTTGATGACTCATACCCCTACAGCTTCAGTGCTAGTGGCTGGTGATTTTAATGCCAGAATTGGCCAGTCTGACGAAGCACTATATGCACACTTCCACGACTCGCCACCCATCGTGGAAGAAAACCATCTTATACCTACCAGACTCTCAAAAGATAAGGGATGTAATTATGCAGGTCTGTGCCTATTGCGTCTTTCTAACAAGCTGGACCTGGTCATACTAAATGGGTGCAAGAATGGGGAGACTTGTGGGGAATTTACTTTTATATCAAATGCTGGAGCTTCCACTATCGACTATGTTATGGTATCATTTAATCTCTTAAATAGAGCCCTTGAGTGCAAAGTGGAGGAGAGGGTTGATAGTGATCATTTACCGCTCTGCCTCCTCCTGGATGCAAGAAAAGACTTATTTTGCAACGATAAACTTGAAGCCCCCAGGTCCTCCAACATGGAGTTGAGATACTCACGTATTAGATGGTCCGAAAAGCTGAATGCCGAAACATCTGAAAGGCTATATTCGGACATATTCCTCATGAGAAGAGATAATCTCTTAAACTCACCATGTTCTGATTCCAGAATAATCTTGTTCCAGGATCTGATCTCACTTTTGCAACCCCACCTGACCCCCAAAAAGACATCGCACCAACCTTTATTCCCCAACAAATCCAAACCCTCGTTTGATCAGGAATGTATTGCTACGAAGCGTTCTTTGCTGGATAAGTACAGGAATTACAAATCAGCGAACCTACCCTTGCTTCCTGCGGAATGGTTTGAAGCCAAATGTAAATATAAAGATCTGATTAAAAATAAAAAGCTTCAGGCCCAAAGGGGGGAGTGGCAACGTTTATTAGAGGCCTCTCGAAGGAAAGACTCAGCCACTTTTTGGAAAATAGTCGCGAAAAGTTGGCAAGACTCCCCGATTGAAATTGATTATACTATACCAGTTGGGATTTCGGAGGCTTACTTTCTATCCTTATATACATCAAATCAACATCTGCAGGCCATGCCCCAAGCTCCGAGTGATATTGGTGCCGAATGGCCCCCAGTAGCAACAGAAGAGATCTATAGGCTCATCCAATCCCTTAAACCTGGAAAAGCACCCGGCGTAGACAATATTACACCGGAACTCCTTAAGGCTAATGTTGAATGGTGGGCCCCTGTGCTAGCTGCCCTATTTACCAGCATAGATCATTCGGCCACTTTCCCTGAGGACTGGGGACTAGCAATCATCATCCCTTTATTCAAGAAAGGGAGCCGATCAGATCCGGCTAATTACAGGCCAATCAGCCTCCTAAGTAGCATTAGCAAATTGTACGCTGCCCATCTATGCGACAAATTAGTGGACTGGTTGGAACAAGACGACATTCTTTCAGAAGCACAGGCTGGTTTTAGGGCAAATCGGTCAACCTTAGACCAGGGCCTTGTTCTCCAACATCTTGTAGAGAAATATAAATCAAAAAAAGGAGGCTCCCTATTCGTGGCCTTTATAGATTTCAAATCTGCTTTTGATTTAATACCGAGGGACAGGCTTTGGGGAAAGCTAAGCGCCGCAAATATAAACAAACGCCTACTGTATCTCATCCACAGTCTATATGAAAATACACGGATCCGGGTAAGGTGTGACCGATAGGGCCACCTATCCAAGGAAATCCAAATCCACCAGGGGGTCAGGCAAGGGTGTGTCCTTGCGCCTACTCTATTTAACTTCTATATAAACTCGCTAGTAGGAAATATGGAGAAAGAAAATGCCCATCCCCCCAAATTGGCTGGTACGCCCCTCCCGGTCCTTTTATATGCGGATGACACAGTTTTAATGTCTTTTTCCTGTGTTGGATTAAGAAAACTTTTGAGATCTCTTACCAAATATTGCAGCATCGAACAACTAACAATTAACTACAACAAATCCAAAGTCATGGTGTTCTCTAAAAAAAGGAGGAGGCATAAATGGAGAATAGACAATCGCTCAATAGAACAGGTAGCAACCTTTAAATACCTAGGTGTAACCTTCCAGGAAAGGGGCTCCTGGCGCTTTCAGATTAATAATACTATTGCAAATGCAGAAAGATCTACCAAAGCGTTAATAAGATTCTTCTATGGGAAAGGGGGCCAACACATACCGGCAGCCTCCCAGGTCTTTGCTGCCAAAATACTATCACAGTTGTTATATGGATCCCAGATCTGCAGCTTTAAAAACCTTACTCTCTTAGAGGCATTCCAAACTAAGTTTTTCCGCTGCCTGCTGGGGATCCCCTCTTGCGTATCCAACATAGCGGTCCGTTTGGAGGTTGGGCAAATTCCTATCAGTACTTGGATATGGATATTGAAGATCCATTATTGGCTAAAGCTTATTTTCTTCCCGGTTGGGCTGGCACTGTTAACCTTACTAGATACCTACCAATCCAAATGGAAAGCTACACTGCTGGAAAAGCTTAAAGGCTTGGGGATCCCACAGCAGACCCTGATAGCGACAGGCTTCGAGAAAGCTAGGACTACAATTCGCCAGCGTATTTGGGACGTAGAATTACAATGCCACATGAGCGAAATGATTAAACATCCAGCAATAAGGGACCATGGGAGAGGTTTCTCTCCAGCTAACTATCTGTCAGGTCTTCAGGTACCCAAATACAGACGGTCTTTTACCCTCGCCAGATTCAACGTTCTCCCTTCTGCCTTACTCCAGGGCAGATTTGAGGGTAAACCATACACAGCACGGGTCTGCCCTTGTGGCTCGTTGGAAGTTGAAACTGTTTCACATGTGCTATTACATTGTCGTTTTTATGAGGATATACGTTTGATTTTTATTACACCTGTTTTGCAAAAGTCCAGGAAAGAATCGGAACACCATAGTTTAAAACTACTGCTAGAGGACAAGAATCCCAAGACTACATTAAGTGTAGCTAAATTCTGTGCGTCTGCAATCAATCGCAGGAAGCAAGTGGTATCCCATAGTGACCAAACCCCTAAATGTTAATTACAGGGGGCATGCTAATAATTAATTTTAATTTTTATATTTAAATCTTTGTTATATTCATATTGTCCTTTGTATTTCTGATATATATATATTTTTATGATCTGTGATATTGTGTGTTGATGCTGGTCTGTGACCGTATTAATAATTTCATTCATTCATTCACTTTGGCGAAGGACTGCTCTTGGTATAATAGAGTCAGAAGGTCAAGTGAAACAAATTTGATACTTTCAAGGCAGAGTGACAAAAGTGCAGCTACAATAACTTTCATAAATAACCTGCCCGAAAGCAGACTAACAGTGGTTGAGACTTGGGTTCTAATCGTTGTGTGATAGGACTGGAAAACGTCGTTTTAAATTTGGTTAATGCTGCTGTTTCTGTTTTCAGGGTCTTTAGCCAGATTAAGAGATGTGTCAAGAAAAGCAGAAGGAATGTGTGGTTGCAATTAACACTTATGATGCTAAATATTTATTTATTACAGTATCATCCCAAAGGTGCTAGGATAGATGTTTCCATCAATGAGTGTTATGATGGCTCCTATGCAGGAAATCCTCAGGATATTCATCGCCAGCCTGGGTTTGCATTCAGTCGTAATGGGCCAGTCAAGCGAACACCAATTACGCACATTCTTGTATGCAGGTTGGTGGAAACCGTGTTCTGCAGATATCTGCAACTGTTTGCATTCCCTGTCTGTAAGATCTTATTTATCTGTTTATATAGCTATCTCTCTATTAAAACGTTTCTGTGCTGCCTGCTACTGAAAATCTTAAAACGACTTACAACAGTTTTATTATTGTAAGTTCTCGATCTCCATGTTTTCTTCCCACTTCCTCAGTGGATATTAAAAATTGCCCTCCTCTTTGTAGGACATGCATATTATAGTGGTGCACGATAGTACATCCATTTAACTTCATTGATATATGTGCTGCTTGTTAAATAAAGCCAGTGGAGGGGATTGATCAAAGTAGAGTACATAAATTAAATTCAGCAACACACCTAAACATAACTTTAATTTAGGACTGTCAACTGAGGAACTTTTATTATGCCTACCTTTTGAAACATTTGGACATTAACCATGGGCGCTGTGCTTCTCTCTAGTCCTGCTGCTGCCATGCTAAGCCATGGTTTGGTTTAGCATTACATCTCATTGTTTGGCTCCCCAAACAAATGTAACACTAGGCCCAAACCATGGCTTAGCTCACAGGAGTGTAGCAGGAGCAGCGTAAGAGCACAATGACTGCTGTTTTCTCACCGCATTAGCATTCTTGCTGCTTCATACTAAGCCATAGTTTGGTTCAGTTTTACATGTGTCCATAGCCACTGTGACTAATAAGCATTACCCCCCACTGAAAGTAAAGGCCATCCTTAATACTTTGCTATTCCTGCAATGCCACAGCCTCAAAAAATGTAATCGTCTGCTCTTCTTTCATAGCTCTGCTGATTCCAATTGGTCTCCCCTGATCACTTGGTTCTTCTACCAAGCAAAACCTATTAAAGCTTGCAGGCCTAACAAAAATTGGCTTAATTTATAGCATCCGATCTAAATCTTCCTATTTTCTAGTAACTTTGGCCGCAGTCCTAACCCCACTTGTGTGTAAGCCCCAATGGATTAAGTAGCGTAGACAAGGTTAGGATTGTGCTGTTACTAATGTTGCTGCAGTGATCCGAATGTTACTCCCATAGCGCTAGAAGTCAGAAAATTAAACAAAGCTCTTTATTCTTACTCTGCGGTATCCAGCTAGTTTGGTTGCTAGGACATTGTCGGTGATACTCACCACTTATCAGAGCTTGATTTTTAGTCAGGCTCAGATAATTTGTTAGTGACATGCTATGCAGAGGCAGAAACCTGTCAAAACAGACTATTTTGGGTTCTCGAAATAGTTGGAAATGTGCAGCAATGACACTCCATATTGCTAGCCATTGTATATGTTTCCATTTCCCCCCACAAATGCAGCAAAGTGTCTTGTGCCACCTTAAAGGTTACCCATATAAAACCGTTGGTTGTTATTTCTGCAAGAAACATGGCTACCCCTCTGGCCTTTTCGTGGATGTGGTTAAGGTCTTGGTAAATTGTAGGTGGGCATCAACTCTAGGATCATAGAATAGCCCTGATCCAACTGAAAAGTGAGCTTTGTGGGTATCATCTGTTCTATGCGTTGCAGATATATGGCTGTCAGGCTTTTAGGTACCTGCTACAAACCATACATACTGTTTTTTCCCCTCTTCTACGTGCATCTTTTTTCCCCAGACCAAAGCGTACAAAAGCTAGCATGTCTGAATTCCTTGAATCTGAAGATGGAGAAGTGGAACAGCAAAGAACATACAGCAGTGGACACAATCGGTTATACTTCCACAGTGATACATGCTTACCTCTCCGTCCGCAAGAAATGGAAGTTGACAGTGAAGATGAAAAGGACCCTGAGTGGCTAAGGGAGAAAACTATCACGGTAACTTTGTCCGACAGCAGATAGTTCTTGTTTTGCTGAGCGATATTCCTACTTTCCATGGGACAAACCTACGTACTGTGTTTCCCACTTTGCATTCTTGGAAAAGGCACATTGCGATACTATGTCTTAATCCAGGCTTCCTCAACCTCCAGATGTTTTGAGACTACAATTCCCAGCATCCCTGACCACTGGTCCTGCTAGCTAGGGATCATGGGAGTTGTAGGCCAAAAACTTCTGGAGGGCCGAGGTTGAGGAAGACATCTATTAACACAATTAGTTTTTATGGGGTGGTGAAATATTGGATGTGGGCAATAGACAAGCTTGGTGATAAAACGGGTCCAAACTGATGGTAGTGACCAGCTTGCTTACTTGGCCAGTACTTGTAATGCCTAATACAGGTTTGGCAATCATAAATCATCCATGTGTAAAAATTTAACATGAATACAAATTAACAGCCATGTAAAATATATAACGATGAGGGTTTTCATTGGGATTTCTTCCCGCTAAATAGAAAGTTGTGCCTGTCAGAGGCAGTTACGATTACATGCACACACATTTTTGTGCTAAAAACATTTTGGAATTGCCGGATACTGAATGTCTGCTAGAAGCTGTCGTAACAGAATATTACTACTTGGACAATACTGGACTATTCAGTAATGGCCTAGGACTAGTTTGGCAAGGAAGATTTAAGAGTGACCTCTAACATCACATGAGCAGGCTTTGATTTCCTCTCCTCGCCCTTGCAACTCCCACACACCCCTCCCCAAATCTGTACTGGGGTGACCCCCAACTCTCCAGAACAGGGTTATTTGGGAGTGTGGTAGGAGGAAAAGGAATTCCACCTGCTTTGTCCATTCCATTGGCAGACTGACATTCTTGGATGCCACACAAATAATCCTACTACAAAACATTGCGGACTGTTTAGGAAACTGAAGTTAGGCATGGCAATCCTCATTTGTCACAACCCATTTTAGGCTCATGAAAGAACCTGTTCTTTTTCTTATTACTGCTCTAATTTCAGCTTTAGAAACAAAATGCTCATAATAATCACAAAATCTGAATATACATTTCTTCAGATAACAACTTAATATTTAAACCTATACATTGATAATTTAAATACAACAGTTATTTTAAATCTATATGTATTCCATATCTATAAACACCTGCTAAAAGGTAAAGGTACCCCTGCCCGTATGGGCCAGTCATGTCCGACTCTAGGGTTGTGCGCCCATCTCACTTAAGAGGCCGGGGGCCAGTGCTGTCCGGAGACACTTCCGGGTCACGTGGCCAGCGTGACGAAGCTGCTCTGGCGAGCCGGCACCAGCGCAGCACACGGAAACGCCATTTACCTTCCCGCTAGAAAGCGGTACCTATTTATCTACTTGCACTTTAGGGGTGCTTTCGAACTGCTAGGTGGGCAGGAGCTGGGGCCGAAAGACGGGAGCTCACCCCACCACGGGAATTCGAACTGCCGACCATGCGATCAGCAAGCCCTAGGCGCTGAGGTTTTACCCACAGCGCCACCCGCGTCCCTTTATAAACACCTGCTTAGAACTCCATTAATTTGATCTAATTTCCACTTAAAATTAGATTACGTTTACATTATTATTTTCTTGAAGTTTCAAAATAATTCATTTTACAGACTTCTTTTTTATTCTTTATTCTTTAATCCAGCAGGTTAACTTTGCAAATTTGATTATTTTTAACATTTAAACTTCTAATCATTTTTGGACTTCTTCCTTTTTTCAATTAGTATTTTGTCTGCCACCAATAAAAACCCACAAAATGTAGTTCTTCTGTTTCTTCCAAAAATCCTAATAAAATTATTTAAAATAAAATTATTTAAAAGGTCTGAAGAAATCTTTACCTCCATTACAGTCTTAATTTTCCTTAATTCACCTCCATAATGTTGGTATCGCAGGACCACACCACCAAATAATGTAACATCCCTGCTTTTTGACAGCATTCAGCTTTCTGTTCCTGTTTCATCCTTTTGATTTGACATGAAGTGATATCTAACAATTATTTTAAATGAAACCTCCAATTCAAATAATGTGAAAACTGAAGGGAAAGAGCCTTTGCATCAACCTACTAAAGGGATTTAATAGACTTTCCCCTCTCATTTCTCTCTGCCAATGCGCAAAACCCCCCAAATATTCTCTGTTAGTGTAAACACTTAGATGCGAGCACAAGGCACGTTCCCTATACAGTGGTACCTCGGGTTACGTACTTAATTCGTTCTGGAGGTCCGTTCTTAACCTGAAACAGTTCTTAACCTGAAGCACCACTTTAGCTAATGGGGCCTCCTGCTGCCGCCGCATTGCCACAGCCCGATTTCTGTTCTTATTCTGAAGCAAAGTTCTTAACCTGAAGCACTATTTCTGGGTTAGCGGAGTCTGTAACCTGAAGCGTATGTAACCCAAGGTACCTCTGTATTCCCCCTTCCCCTCCCAAAATATATTAACTGTTATCTCTTCACTTTCTTCAGGGACATTTGTAGCAAAACTGTGTGCCTTTTCCCAGCTCTTGCTACTTAATTCTGGCTGTGTGGAATTGTACTGACTATGCAAAGCAATTATGACAATAATAAGCAGATGATGGGGAAAACAAGCCAAGCAATGCCTGACTTAAATAGATACATGCTAATGACCTTTAAATGGTTGTCTCAATGCAGCAAATTGAAGAGTTTTCAGATGTGAATGAAGGAGAAAAAGAAGTGATGAAATTATGGAATCTACACGTTATGAAGCACGGGTGCGTACTTAGAACTTCAAATTTAAAAATTTATGAAAAGTGATTAGGTTACAATTAAAAATAAAACAACAACCCTGAAATGCTTTTAAGCATTTCACATATCTGTTATTTTAATGTGTTTTTTTATTGCGTGAACTACTGAGCATTTAAAAAACCCTATGTAGGAATTGTGGAGAAGCAAGTATTACATGACAGCATGTCTGAGCAGGATTTTGATATTGTAGGCATCTTTGGGCACCCAAATCTGTAATAATGCCTTGCGTCGTTTTTTTATGTTACAGGTTTATTGCAGACAATCAAATGAATCATGCCTGTATGCTGTTTGTTGAAAATTACGGACACAAAATAATTAAGAAGAACTTGTGTCGAAACTTCATGCTTCACCTGGTCAGCATGCATGACTTTAACCTTATAAGCATAATGTCCATAGACAGAGCTGTTACTAAGCTTCGAGAAATGCAGCAGAAATTGGAAAAAGGAGAGTCTACTGCTACCACAACAACGGAGGAGATTTCTGAAGAACAAACTGGAATAACCAATGGCTGCAGTGAAACTAACACTAGGGAAAGATCCTCAGAAATGGATGCTATCTCATGTATGGCCAAACAGAATAGAAAACAGAAGATCTGAAAAGAAGGGCAAAGGGGCATTCAATGCACAAACAATGAAGTGACATTTTAAGATGCATGAACTCTTATGAGGAATTTAATATGACACACAGGCTCCTAACAGGCACTGCTGGAAACAGGATTTCAACAATATGGTTCCTTTTGAGTTGATTATGCAAGTACTACATGTATATCAGTTCTAGTGGTGTAGTGACAATACTCAAAGTTTGAGCATGAAGAGCAATACAATTTTTGGGAATTTTAATTATGAACTGTACTGAATTTACATAACTTGAGTATATGTAAACCAGTTTTTATATAAAGATTTTTTTTGATAATTTTTTTTGCATCTGTGCTGGCTGTCTTTCCTACCATGGAGTTGAAAATTAGGGAAAGAGATTTGGACAGTTTATGCTTTGTACTTAGAAATTCCTTAGGTTAACTTTTTTTGTGGCAAATAACACACCATTTAAAGTTTACCTTGATCTTATAGGTGTCAAACTACAGATTGCAAATTTCTAAACACTTTTTAAACATTCAGCTGTAACATAGCACTTCTTTGTCTCAAACCTTTTTTGGAAAAAAACACAACCACCTCTGCTTTTCTCATTACAAACACAGGGGAAGTATCATATTAATTCTGTCAGTAGTTCGAACGAATCTGTAGATAACAAGGTGTACTAGATCAAACCTTTAACCTAATCAAGCATAACTGTTGAGAGTTGTTTAATAGAATGCATTGTTTAACACCTAGAGATTGCTTCTCGGCCTTTTGGCTAAGAGATCAAGTGTTAACACCTGGAGGCCCATGGTAGGCAGTGCCTGGATATGTACCGATTTTGCCTATATACAGACTGTAAGATCGAAGCATGGCGTTAAAGAGAATTTTTGGTTGCTAGTTTTGAAGGGGAAATGCACTGTAAAATTAGGCCAGAAAATGTGTTGCACTTCTTATGCAAGTACTCTGTGATGTATTGCATTCAATACAGATGCTAACCTGTGCAGTCTTGCACTGCTAACACATTTTATGCACATGTTTACAGATTTTCTTTTTTCCAATGGAAAGTAGCTTCACTACTGGTACAGTATCAGCTTCAAGGGTTTATTCCAGCAAGCACTGTAGTTGAGTGGCATCGCCTCATTTTTTAAAAAATTCTTGAATAGTTCATTTTTTCATATTCTTTATTTATAAAGGATTGATTATGTAAATACAGGTGTTTCTAATTTTTTATTTCATTCCACCACCACAAGAAGGCAGATCCCTGTTGGTTTTTGTTTTTTGTTTGGGGTGGGGGGGTGGGGGTAAGCTTTGTAATGGGTTTTTTTCCAGAAATTTATAAAACTGTAAATACTGACTTTGGTCCCTAAAGATGTGTTTAACTGTGAGACTATTTAACTAATGGTGTGGATGTGATTTGTCATCCAGTATTAAGTTCTTGGTCACAGATTTGTGTCAATAGGAAAGAGGGAGACTGCAGCTTTCTTTAGACTTCTCGAATTTCCTGCTCTTGAGTTGTAGCAAACTCTTATTACACCTTTGAATAGCCGGTCAAGCATTTCTCTTGGGCTTTAATTTGCTAAAGCTGTGCACATATGTAAAAAAATATATTTTAGGAGAGACGTAGTTGTAGAACTATTGCTTATGTCACTTCTTAAGCAGCCGCGCTCTTAATGCTTAAAAGGAGGCTAGCATTGTTTGCACAAAAAAGTTGGTGACCCCTCCCAAAATAGTAATGAAATTACTTCTGTCCAATAAACTTTGTATGTCATGTCAATTTATAATAAAAGCTGAGAATCCCTTTGTTTCTATTTATAATAAAGATGGATTTTCTATATGTACCCTTAATGAGACTTTCAATAAATCATGTAAACTGGGTGAACATTTGAATGGTACAGTAGATATAAAAGAAGTGTTTAATGGACCTTTTTGTTTTTACATTAAATGTTTATTTGAAATTGGATTTTGTACATAAAGTTCAATAATATAAAATCTTCTGAGGTGTGCTATTGCTTTTTTAAAGGTGCAACCAGGTAAGGGGTGTGTAGTGTGTTTGTGTGTGTGTGAGAGAGAGAGAGAGAGATTCTGACTTGGAACCAGGCATATCGAGTTTTTTAATTTGGAACAGGTATTGTGATCTGCAGCCTGATATGGACAGTTCTCTATGCATTAATTTGTGCATTATATGTTTCTTGAAATGAAGTAACTTCTGTTTATTTTCCCTTTTTACCTGCATGAAATGAGGACTGACTGTATCTCTTGAGCCTGAAATCCTTTAGTCATGGTGCATGCTCTGGTTATCTTCCACTTGCTCTACTGCAATGCGCTCTACGTGGGTTTACCTTTGAAGGTGCCTTGGAAACTATAACTAATCCAGAATGCGGCTGCTAGATTGGTGACTAAATCAAAATGGGTCAAATAAAAATTGATTCATGACACCTATTTTTTTTCTCTCCCTTTGAGTGTGCAGAATTTAAAAGTCTCCAGCACTCTAAATACTAATTGGAACATGTAGGAGGCTGTTGAGATGGAGAAATATTCAAAAAGTGGCACCTTTTTCTCTTATGGGAGGAGAAGGGACATTGTCACAGTCCCCCACCTTAGACATATACACACTCCGGGCAAAAGAATTAATGATGTATCAAAACCAGGCCAATTTCTGCTAAGGAAGGGCTTCTCAAGCTATTAGATGCGGTAGTCTGGCAACTCCCCTCCCCCATTGTCGGGGACAAATACCGTATTTGGTCCCTGAGGGGTCCCACCTGGTCTGGGATGTGGTGGAGTTACTGTCAAGTAGAAGCTGATGACATTCAGGCAGGCAGTGGTGTGTGGGCCACCACTTTTGAGTAGCATTGTGGTAAACCACACTGGGTGTAACCTTCTCCACTTTGTTTTTCAGGATGATAAAAAGGAAATTAGGTGAGGAAGAATAGGGAAGCCATGTTTGCCACCTTTAGGTCTTCTGTACAAAAGGTGGGATGAATATAGTAAGGTAAAGGTAAGGTAAAAGACCCCTAGACAGTTAAGTCCAGTCAATGACAGCTATGGGGTGTCATTCTAAAATGGCTAATATGAAATGTCCTCAAATTAATCCATGTTGTGCTCAAGATGACAAATTCTTTTAAAAAGTAAAGGACCCCCTGGATGGTAAAGTCCAGTCAAAAGTGACTAGGGGGTGTGGCGCTCATCTCGCTTCAGGCCGAGGGAGCCGGCGTTTGTCCACAGACAGCTTTCCGGGTCATGTGGCCAGCATGACTAAACCACTTCTGGCACAACGGAACACCATGACGGACACCAGAGCGCACAGAAATGTCGTTTACCTTGGTACCTATTTATCTACTTGCACTGGCATGCTTTCAAACTGCTAGGTTGGCAGGAGCTGGGACAGAGCAACAGGAGCTCACCCCGACGTGGGGATTCGAACCGCCGACCTTCCGATCGGCAAGCCCAAGAGGCTTAGTGGTTTAGACCACAGTGCCACCAGTGTATAGTAAGTCAATAGTAATGGAATAACACTAGTCAAGCAGATGGACAAACTTTTATTAAAAAGTCATAATACAAAGTACGTATGCTGAGGTAAATAGATACAAGTTTTATAAACACATTCCCTTCCCAACATTGTCTCCCGAGTTTTACCTTAACACTGTATGGGTAAAATGTCTTCCAAAGGACCAAATACTTGTAAGGTATTGTTAAAGTACAAAAATATTGCAAATGTATTGGGAACCTTCCCCTTTTACATATATTTTTCACTAGCGAAGCAGTTTATCACTGGTCAATTGCTAGGTGCCTTTAATCTCCATCAAGCCTTTTGGTCCTTGTATCCGCTTTATTGGTAAGCTTTCAAACCAATATTTTGCACACTGCTGCTGTTCCCAAATACAACTCATTCACACATGCTCTCCCCCCCACCACAAAGGATTATCAATCCTAGGTAAACTCCCCCGCCCCCCCCCCCCCATATGTGACGAGTCAGTCAATGGTAGAAAGGCATTTGGGCTAAATGAAAGCACCAGAACTGGTAAAACATTTATTTATGGGGCCAATGGCTAGCTTGCCCTTTGCCTTTTCCTCATTTGGGAAAACAGGGTTGGAAACTACTGTTGCAGGAGTGAAGCAGAGCAACTTCAGCTACCCACTTCTGTCTACAAGTTTTCTATGAACCAAGCACTGCATGCATGGACTTCTCAACTCCCGTCAGCCCCAGGCAGCACACCCAGCGGTCAGGAATGATGGGAGCTGTAGTCCCAACAGCATATGGCAGGCCACAATTTTCCCCATGTGTGCCTTTGTGGAAGGCAGCACAGCCGCCTCCTGGTCAGAGGCACATTTACAAGCTCCAGTTCATCTATAACACATTCTAGAGCAGCGGTTCTCAACTTGTGGGTCCCCAGAAGTTAGACTTCAACTCCCATCATCCCTGAGCTCTGGCCTTGCTAGCTAGGGGTGATGGGAGTTATAGTCCAACATCTGGGGACCCACAGGTTGAGAAAGGCTGTTCTAGAGGGAGGAAGTGGATTCCCACCTTCCAGTGTATATATCTCATGTACACACACTTGACAGCTAAATGTGAATTGGTCTTTGCCGTCACATTTTCCTACGTAACAGCAGGGTGACATCCAACAGCAATGGCCTGATCATGCAACAGGATTTCCCCAATGTGCCCTCAAAATCTTATGGGAGGTTTAGGAAACAGATCTGGAGGGGAAGGCGAGTTAGCCACCTTTAACATCTCATACAGTGGTGGTGTTTGCTCCATTTCAAGTTTGCAGAGCTCTGCTAGCTTACATTAGATTTTACTATATTGCCTAGTTATTAGAATTGCTCTAATGTAGCTCATGCCTTAATTGTGATTCCTGCATTGCGAGGGAGTTGGATTAGATGATCCTCAGGGAGGGGGGTCCCTCCGAATTCTACGATGCCACCTGCGTTAACATGAGTAAGGCAGGCTGCTTCCCTGAGTGCAAGGGAAATATACTGGCATGTGGCACAAGAGAACACGACAAACCCCAGCTTTTTACTTTGAGGCCAAGGGAGTGTCGGGGGGAGCCTTTCGCTTGCAAAATGTCAACAGCCTCTGTTCCGCAGAGCTGTTGGGCTACGGAGAAGGTGGATGAACCTTTAGCCCTCTGAACTAAAACTCCCATCATTCCGGGACACTGGCTATGCTTGCTAGTGCTAATGGGTGTTGTAGTTAGCAACATCTGGAGGGACAAAGGTTCCCCACTAGTAATTGCCTTAAGGCTTCAGGACAAGGGAGAGGCCCTAACTTGGTGCAGCAAGGAGATATTGCGACCCTCTTAGGCTCCAGTTTAAGGTCACTGGAGCTCTTGTGCCAGCACCCGAGGTCTCGGCATCAGTGTAGCCCTAGAGCAGCTGGGATATGCAGCAAGGTGCTTTCCTGTTTTTCATCAACAACGTCTTACTTTGTCTCCAACAGGATGCTGTGGTAAGCAGCCTTTGGCTGGCACTGAACAGCTACAGTTTGTGACAGGACATGTCTGCAAGTAATACTGGTCTGTACTGTATTTTAAACATGAAAAAGGGCATTTCACGTCACTTGCATGTTTGAATTTGCCTAAGCAAAGGGTGGGGGGGAGAGACCTTTGACCTTCCAGAGCTTCCTAAATTACAAGCCACATCAGTCCCAGCAAGTATGGCCAATGACCAAGGCTAGTGGGGGTTGTAATTCAACAACATCTGGAGGGTCACACCTGGCCTAAACTATCATTAGACCAGGTGCTGTTGGGACTACAACTTCCGCCATCTCTAGCTAGCAGAAGCAATGCTCAGAGATTATGGAAATTGTCTGAAAACAGCTGGAGACCCAAGTTTGGGAAACCCCGGTTGAGTGTACAACTGTGCCACACAGCAGTTATTCCCTTTTTAATATCACTACCCTGTCTATGCACTGACCTTGTTACATCAGCAAAATAATAAAATCCCTGATAGATGATGCATTTACAGACACCTTTGACTACATGGTACCTTCACTTCAGCATCATTCATGTAGCACGCTATCCTAACTAAGTTATTGCAGAGTTGTTCTTTGAACTCACGGATAGGCAAAGCAACGATGTATAAGAATGCTGGTTAATTCTGACTGCCACCTACTATAGATTCCCACCCACCCACCCACAAATGCTCAGAAGTTCTACAAAACCTCCTTACAGAATGAGGGTAGCCTAATTCTTTCAGCAGAAGGACGCTGTTGAGGTCAACCCACTGACAGCCATGTGCCAGAAGTGGCCAACACAGTCACTAGCCATATATCAGACATACCCTCCCCTTCTGCTGATCAGCAGAAAAACAGGGCGGGAAGGGAGAGACAGAGATCTTTTCAATAGCATTTTTCCTGATGGGAGTACTGGGCTAGGAGAGGAACATCTCCTAGATCAGGACTTCTTCTTTTCCCTTGTAAAAAATCTCTTCTTCCTTTTGGGAGCCACCACTCCAAGAAATGGTGTGTTCCCTCTCAGAGCCTCTAGATCAGCCATTCTCAACCTGTGGGTCCCCAGATGTTGGACTACAACTCCCATCATCCCTGAGCTCTGGCCTTGCTAGCTAGGGATGATGGGAGTTGTAGTCCAACAACATCTGTGGACTCACAGGTTGAGAACCGCTACTCTAGATCTTCCTGCAATGGTATCTTAGCCAGAGGGGAAAGAGACACTTCTTGAAGGTAACCAAAATTGCCTGATCTTAACAGGCTGCTGCTACACATGGCTTCCTGGGCAGGGTCTGCCCTACAGGCTGGCCTCCCCTACTATAGAATTTCCCCTGGGAACATGTGACGTCATCTTGGTAGAGGCACTTTCTGAAGCAGGAGGTAATAATAAAGCCCAAGTTAAGTATCAGCCATTCAATGGGACTCAACTGGGCACTGCATGTTCACTGTTGGAAAGCTTATCTCTCCGTCCTGTACAATACTTTTGAATAAAAACCAAGGCACACAGGTAAAGAGATGAGACCGAGGTACTGCATGTGGGGAAACAAATACTTCAGCTTGCTGCAGTAAATGGGGGAGCAGGGTTCAAGAAACGCTAATGCCTGGGATCCAACTGACAAAAATGAAGCATTTGCTGAGTGTATGCCCAGCAGCAGTTTACAGTACCGTACTCTGATGAATAGGATAAGCATACAAGGAACTTTGGTCCATAAACCCTGAGCCAAAAGAACAGCACTTTAGCAAAATTGGGCTGTTCATTAAGCGTAACCACACAGATGGGAGCACAGTAAAAGGTTCAACTCTGACTTTTCCTCCCTTAAAATTAATAATAAAAAAAATAAGAATAATAATACAAATTTGATAGCAACAGTGAAGGCTTACTCCCCACCTCCCAGATTACTCAAACACACCATCAGTATTTTAAACCGTATCCAGTAAATAGTTCAAGTAATGTTTATCACATCGGCAGGTTGCGTTAGGGGGCTCCCTCCTGCACAGACTCACACCAGTGTACTCAGAGCCTGCACTAGTTAATCGCTGTATCACCAAGTCCGCTGGAGGAATGATACAGTTTAAAACAATCAGCATCATTTCAGAGGTGGAAAAGTTAGAACACCAGCACTTTCCAGCCCGGATAGGAGAACGAACACCCAAAATAAAGAGAACCGCAGGACTGATCGAGTACCCAGTCAAAGACCACTTCCCTGTTGTTGGAGCCAATCGTCACTCTGAGTTTGAAGTTCCCCCCTTCATTATTATTATTGGAAGGGCCTAAATTCACAGCTTCGATGTCAAACGTCACAGCTGATCCTGAAGTAACCGCAGGCAACTGGTTTGTCATCTCTTTTCCGTTTACAAAGACAGCACCTGGAACAGGTAAGGCAAGAAACATGAGCTTTCATGGACAATAATCAACTAGACATGAAAACCCAGTAACGTCTGGACTGTGATCTGACTATTCTATCCTCCTCTGCAGCCTTGCAAACAACTTTATAAAGGTTATTAGGCCAGCAAGAAATCAGAATTAATCGGTCCAATTTTTATTATTTCTTTATTAAAAAATTTTTAAGTTTTCCATTTTAAACCAATTAAAACATTTCGAATCACACCAAATCACAAAAAGCCAAATACAGATGCCAAATTATATATATTTTTGGCATCTGTATTTGGCTCCTGCAGCCAATCGGAAGCCACACCTTGGTTTTTGAATGGTTTCGGGGGTCAAATGGATGAAGTTTGAGAGCCAAGGTTCCACTGTATTTGCAAGTCTGTTCTCAAGAGCCCTACCCTTTGCTCCATAATGCGTTGATTTCATATAAATTTCCAGACTGCTAGCCATGCTAAGTCTCTTGGAGTCCTGCAGCACCCTAACGACCAACACATTTATTAAGGCATAAGCTTTTGTGGACACAGTCCTGCTTTGTCACGATGCACGAAGTGAAATGTTAGTTGGCAGGTAAATAATGGGGAAAACTGTAAGGTGGGAGTTGAATGCCATTGAGAGGCAAAAATGGAAGTCAGCGATAATTAAATGTGTGTTAAATAGGCACACTTTCTGCTGAGGCTATCAGCACCCAGGGACAACCCCTCCATCATGCTCCAGCTGAGAGCCACTGCTATGGATATAATGCTAAGTTATATTGTATTTCAGGCATAGGCAAACTCAGCCCTCCAGATGTTTTGTGACTACAATTCCCATCATCCCTGACCACTGGTCCTGTTAGCTAGGGATGATGGGAGTTGTAGTCCCAAAACAGCTGGATGGCTGAGTTTGCCCTATGCCTGTTGTATTTGAATGAAGCTGCCTTGGGAGAAGGTTGTGCCCTGAAGAGAGACTTATAAATTTCCCATTGCTGTTTGGAGGTCACCAGGTTGGGCGATAGCTCCCAGATTCTTGAAGCTTCACCTTCATAAGCAGGATATAAATTTTCCGAAATAAAAATAAAACGAGTAAGTTCTAAAAATAAACAAATTCACAGTTCTAAGGTTTTATATAGTTCTGGAATTTGTAGACTATATTAGAGGGCAGAAGAGGGCTATATCTGGGATAAATCAGATTATTTTTCATTTAAGAAAAGTTGTGCAAGTGAATTCTTGGGCAACCCACCGTTGGTGCTCACGCAAACTGCTTTATCTCTCTGCAGGGAATCAGCGCCATTCTGCTGCGCCACACAAACACCTATACTGTCTTTTTTGTCCGGCTGACCGACTGTTTCAATTCTGAGGAGAAAGTCAGATGCATTTTGAGGTATTAATATAAATTGTACCAGTTTTTATCAATGATAATGCATGTTTCTTATGGTATCAGCGCACACCCACACCCGGAAAATTATGGCAACAATGTTGACGTTGACGTTTGCCTCAGTTCATCGGCAGTAAATTGGTAGAGGGAACTTTATTGAGGAATCTGTGGCTCGTTGGAACGGCTGCCTCTTTGTTAAAGTGGAGCAAACTAAAGCAAAAAAAAATAAAAATCATAAAATCTCTCTAGGTGAGGGTTTGCCCATTCATTCTCAGCACATGGAGCCACACTATGTGCAACTCATTCAACACTGAAGTAAACTGGCAAAACTGCAACAGCTCAGGGTGTAAGCTGATCCAATGTATTCATGGGGTCATGTGCCATTTTGGATATAGGCACATCTAAGAATGTTGAACCATCACACAGATAAAGAGATGACATTCAAAGTGCTGAGGGATCACATTAGGAAAGAGACACAAATTATTATTACTTATTAATTAATTAAATTAAATTTTGTATACTGCCCTATTAAAAAAAAAGATAAAGGACCCCTGGACGGTTAAGTCCAGTCAAAGGCGACTATGGGATTGTGGCACTCATCTCGCTTTCAGGCTGAGGGAGCCGGCGTTTTTCCACAGACAGCTTTCCGGGTCATGTGGCCAGCATGACTAAACCACTTCTGGTGCAATGGAACACCATGACGGAAACCAGAGCACAGGAAATGCCGTTTACCTTCCCGCCGCAGCAGTACTTATTTATCTACTTACACTTTTGGCGCACTTTCGAACTGCTAGGTTGGCAGGAACTGGGGCAGCGCAATGGGAGCTCACCCTGTCATGGGATTTGAATCGCTGACCTTCTGATCGGCAAGCCCAAGAGGCTCAGTGGTTTAGACAACAACGCCACCCGTATCCCATGAACCCTATACACTATATCCGCAGGTCTTAGGGTGGTTCTCAGGATAAAATGACGATATAAAAACACAAAATACATACTCAAAACAAAAACAACCCAATATTTGGCCACATCATGTTCCTAGACCCCCAGGCAAACAACCACAGGTGCTTTTTTTTAATATTCTAGTATTCTTACAGTTTTAGACAGTTTTTTTTTTAATTTAAAGAAAAACAACATTTTTCGAGTTTTAATTAGTCTAGTATTCATTCTGATTCGAGTTAAATAACCCATTTATCTTCCCATTTCGTCAATGCGTCATAAGCACAGCTATGTGAAAACACTGCATTATCCTTGTTCAGAGGGTTATTAATGGGGAAGGGCAGACATCATTCTTTTTCCCCTTTCAAAAAAATCCCCACTATTCATGGAAGAATGTTATCTGGCTGACCAATGAGACAAAACACCTGCAGATTGGACCTATGCAAGAAGAGGAGCACATTTACAGCCCTGCTTCTTGCCGCTTAAACATACCAGGGGAGTTGTAGACATTGATCATAGTGGCAGACATAAAAGAAAACACACCAGTTTATTTTAGAGATGACGCAATTTCCTATAGCCTGCAATGAAAGCAAACTGGATATGGAACATGTGTCGAGCGATAAGTATCGCTTGAAATTTTCAGGAGGAAATTACATTTGTTTTGCTTGCTTTATTTTTTTTTTAAAAAGGACAGGTTGGGCAATAATGAGTTGCCTGTCAAGACATTTTGAGTACAGCTCAAAATTGTAGCTATATTGCACTGCGAATACTCCCACCAAACTTTCCTGTCTCCCAAGAGCTAAAAATGTGTGTTGCAAAATGGGGGGCAGAGTAGGGAAAAACTAAATCTCTTCCATCTGGAAGCAATCTAGCTCTCTTTGGAAAAGCAAACCCGAGAATTACAATCAGATTTTGTCAGCCAATGTTGTTGTTTTTTTAATGTTTTTTTAAAAAAATACTATTTTAAACTTCTGCACTTATTTATGGCCATTGGTTCAGATGTGCTTCAAAGTGAATGTTCTACATTAAACCAGACAGCATTGTCTACTCTTGCAGGAGCTCTCTAGGATCTAATGCAGGCAGAGAAGAGTTTTTTCTAATTGTTGTTGTTTGTTTAGTCATTTAGTTGTGTCCGACTCTTCGTGACCCCATGGACCAGAGCACGCCAGGCACTCCTGTCTTCCACTGCCTCCCGCAGTTTGGCCGAACTCATGTTGGTAGCTTCGAGAACACTGTCCAACCATCTCATCCTCTGTCGTCCCCTTCTCCTTGTGCCCTCCATCTTTCCCAGCATCAGGGTCTTTTCCAGGGAGTCTTCTCTTCTCATGAGGTGGCCAAAGTATTGGAGCCTCAGCTTCAGGATCTGTCCTTCCAGTGAGCACTCAGGGCTGATTTCCTTCAGAATGGAGAGGTTTGATCTTCTTGCAGTCCATGGGACTCTCAAGAGTCTCCTCCAACACCATAATTCAAAAGCATCAATTCTTCAGCGATCAGCCTTCTTTATGGTCCAGCTCTAATTACCTGTTCCTTTTAACTGGAGATGCTGGGAGCTTCTGCATGTGAGGCATACAGTCTATGACTGACCTATGGTTTCTCCCCAAGTTGTGGGGGGGGGGAGGCAGGGAGCAAATATGGACATAATAGCATTTCATTCAGTTAATTAACTACTCCCACATGGAACGCTACTGTGTTTGGGGAAGGATGGCTCTAGAAACTGAGTTGATGTCAAAGAGCTGGCCGGCAATAAATCACACCGTTCTAACTTAACTCTTTATTAGCAAAAACACGACCTTCACATTTCACCCTTGGCTGAGCATCAAGCCAAATGAGCACAGCAGCTCATCCCCAGTAGGCCTTGCCCCATAATTCAGTTGCCGAGACTGAAACTCCCCACCTCCCCACAGCCATCTAAGTCACCTCCTCTCCAGGGCTTTCCCCCAAGCAATCAGACTGCGCCTACATGCTGTCGCTCCACCTGTTTCAGTCCTCTTCTGGTTCTGGGATACCAGCGGGGAGGGAAGCTTGTCAAAGCACAAGTGAATCACAAGTCACCTGACTCAGCGCTGCCTCTTGGCCTCCCTCCTCCTAGTCTCCTGTGTCAGCTTCTGCCTCTGATTCTGGACTTCTCTCCGTCACTGATTCTCCCAGCTCACTAAGCCCTGTTACCTCTTCCTAGTCTTTCCCCTCTTCTCCCTTTGACCACTCATTAATGTCCTACCCCCACCCCTGGGCTCTGAGCCTTCTTCCCTTGGTGGTTGACGCCTCCCACCATTCCTCTGAGTCCATGACAGGTAAACGCACCAGTCCATGATGGATGAACAGCAGGGGCTGTAAAATGACTGACATCACACTTAAGTAAGACCTCTGTCAAAGCAATGCCTGAGTCAGGAGACGCATCCGTGGAGGAATAATAAAAAAGAGTGAGCCTTCTGGGTGAAAGAGCTCTGAGGCAGCGTGTTGTTTGAAAACATTTCTGTCCCGCTTTTCTGTTTAAAAAGCATCCAGGGAAGCTTGCGGCAGCAAAATGCATTTTAAAAACAGCCCACTCCTACTCCCACTGAAAGGAAGGAACAGTAGGCAGAGAGGAAAAACACAAAAATGAGGGGAAAGAAAATGAATCCACTAACGCCCTTAGGAAATGAAAAGGTTACTACAGTGGTACCTTGGGTTACAGACGCTTCAGGTTACAAACTCCGCTAACCCAGAAATATTACCTTGGGTTAAGAACTTTGCTTCAGGATGAGAACAGAAATCGTGCAGCGGCAGCAGGAGGCCCCATTAGCTAAAATGGTGCTTCAGGTTAAGAACAGTTTCAGGTTAAGTACGTACCTCCGGAACGAATTAAGTACTTAACCTGAGGTACCACTGTATTAAAAATTTAACTTGGAACAGTCTAAATCTGTGAGGTGGGCGACCACAAGAGAACACGAGCAAACTGAATCTTCTGCAGTGGCTCCACGACTTTGGAACTCCCTGCTAGTAGAGCTGCGGGAGGCAGCTGCACTTCAGCCTTGTTGCAGTGCCTTAAAGACTCGTTGGTTTTCACTGGCCTCCCCAGAGCAATTTTTTTGTCTCGCTCACTGGATGGAGGCAGAAATCTCGTTATGCTGTTGAAGTTCTGAGCCTGTTTAATTTTCGGCTTTAGTAGTAACTGGTATTTTATACCTACAGTGTTTAACGGTTGCTTCATTTTTAGGGTTGTTAGGCCGAAGAATTGATGCTTTTGAATTATGGTGCTAGAGGAGACTCTTGAGACTCCCATGGACTGCAAGAAGATCAAACCTCTCCATTCTGAAGGAAATCAGCCCTGAGTGCTCACTGGAAGGACAGATCCTGAAGCTGAGGCTCCAATACTTTGGACACCTCATGGGAAGAGAAGACTCCCTGGAAAAGAGCCTGATGTTGGGAAAGATGGAGGGCACAAGGAGAAGGGGATGGTTGGACAGTGTTCTCGAAGCTACCAGCATGAGTTTGACCAAACTGCGGGAGGCAGTGGAAGACAGGAGTGCCTGGCGTGCTCTGGTCCATGGGGTCACGAAGAGTTGGACACAACTAAACGACTAAACAACAACAACAATTATTTTAAAAACGAAAGAAAAACAACACCCTACCTTTCTCTGATCGTGGAACTCAAAGCAAAGCTATGCAGGGGTTCCAATATGATAGCCCATTCAGGCGCTGAACAGACCTAGACTAAGCTCAGCTCCAGCAAGGCGGCTGCATTATGTGCTCTCAGGAGGTGGGAATGTGGACACTCTGACGGAAAGTCAAGAGGGAAGGAGGGCAGCCACAACCAGGTTCGAGACCTGGGTGCAGCAGCCAGGCAGGTCCACTCCTGGGTCCCCACCCACTAGCAGCAGAAGGCAGGAGGATGCAAAGTAGGGCCTCTGCCGATAGCCTACCAGGGCCAGATGGAGCTGGTTAGAGCAAGTGGGAAGCCTATTGAACAAGGCTTCCTAAAGCTAAGCAGCTGTGTAATCAGAGACTAAGTCTCTTACCCTACTAATAGCAACTGGCACCAGGGCAGTTCCACAGTGGCCCTTCCTTGGCCCAAAGAGCATCGCCCTGGGGACAGGAGCTGTGCCGAGATTTCTAATATCGTTGTCCCAAATTAGAAAGTTTAAGTCTGAAAGCCAACGTTGCCCAAGCAGTTGGGAGGTTCTGCTGAAGTCAGCCATCCGTAGCATAGTTGGACCTATAATTAAGGGGGAGGTGGCAAATATTGGACATAAATGAACCAGCAACTGCAGCTGGAATCTTTGCAACAGCTCCAGTGGAACGGGTGAGCTCCTCTGCCAAGGGAGGAAATGACTAGATAAGGGATCACTCAGGACAATTTAGGGCACAGTGGGCTTCAAATATCTTTGAATTAAGACTGATGGGTGGGTGGGTGGGTATGGTCCGTCTTGGAATCTAATGAAAGAAGAACGTGGAGAAAAGCTGGACTGCAGACGCCCCACCTCTGCTCTGCCCCCAGTCTGCACCACTATTTAAGAGAAGCAGCAGTGTCGGGGATCTCTGAGGGTCAGCAGAGTGCAGCCCCTTATCCACGCCAACCCTTGGCCTGTGTTTGAAATTAGCCAAGTCCCAGGCGCATTTTGCACCTAACTAGCGGCCACTTGTGGCCAAGTAAAGATTCCTGGGTGCCAGGATGGCGCCTGACCTCTCCACCATCTGGAGGTGTATTCCTGGGGGTCCTTGGATCTTGACTGTTTTCACACACTAATACCGCATGCTGTAGAATTCTACCGGTTATATTTTATCTGCACAATCGGAATGAATTTCAGGAACCAAAATGCATTTTTCTGTGCAGCCTGAGCAGGAGCTGTGAACAACGTTATATTTAATTGTTGTGGCTTGTCTTCACTTACCCCATCCCACTGCCCCACTCACAGTTGTGAAGAGTATTCTCACATTATGAGAATGTCACCGTTAAGAAAAAGAGGTTGGAACAGGCCAGTATATATATGTGGACTGTCCCTGGATAAAGTTACTTTTCTTCTTTAAGTCCTCAAAGTTCTTAACCTAGCTCAAGGTTGTCATCTGATCTAGCCAGATGTTTAACTGAGAATCAATCACAGTCAGTCCATCATTTGGAAAAGAAAAGAAAAAGACTTTTAGAGCCATCTTGCCCCCCAAAAGCAAGTAGACATTCCAATTTGGCAACTGTAACCTTGGTTTAAGGAGCCACATGGTGCCTAGATTATATATCTTGAGTTTCTAACACTGCCCTTGGTGCTACAGGTTTGCCCCTTTTGTGCTCAAGTAATGCTGGGTAAAATAAGGCAACGGTTAGGAATGCTGGGTAAAATCAGACAATGCATCAAACTGAGTCAAAACAGCAGGTGGCCAGATCTCTCAAGGACATAGCTGTCAACTTACAGATTTGAAAATAAGGGACCAGCAGCCTCGAAAATAAGGGATGAGCAGCCAAAATAAGGGAGTTTCCAAACACGGGTATGTTCAACTTCTGAGTCCCTCCGAGCCAAAGGCAGAAAGCCCAGCCAGCAGCCAAACGAAGCCTCGAGCGGTGGTTCCCACAGCGCAGCAACCCGTCAAAGGGGATGCAGCAAGGAAAACCACCGTCACCTCTCCGCTGGGAAGCGCTGAGCAAAGGCGAGTCCCCAGGCAAAGCAGCTGATTTGATCGGCCCAAGGCATGCAAGCTCCACCCCCCCAGTCATTCTTAGACTCCTTATTGGGTGAGCAACGCAGCCAAGCAACACAGTTGGAGCCTCCCTCCTCCCTGGCCGGCAGGCAGGGAGGGAGAGGAGCTGCTTCCTTTGAAACCCGGGGAAATTAAGGGACATCATCAATAAGGGACAGCAGCGGGACACAGCGCTGGGATAAGGGACTTTCCCGCCAAATAAGGGACGGTTGCCAGCTATGCTCAAGGAAGAAAGAAACAAATGCAAGCGCACACACAAAATCCTGCTGGGGAAAACATGCTGTGGCACGTTAGCTAAGCAAAATGACTTACCGGAATGTCAATGTCTGGCCGCAATAGTAGGTTGGAGCCCTGGAGTACAGCACCCCGCCCACTTGTGAATCATTTCGAAGCGCAATGTTTCTTCGGCTGCTTAAGCTGTAGCCTTCAAAGCCAGGCGTCCATTCTAACAAAGGAAGTGCAAACAGGAACTAGCATGCACGTGTGCATCACTCGGAGGTGCAAGGTGGCCGTGCGATGCAACACAGCCTTCCCAGGATGTTGGGACCCCAGCTCACCACCCAAGAAAAGAGGGGCTGCAGCTCTCATGTTTAGAGAACATTTGTCTGCACTCTAAAATGGGAAGACTGCATTATTTTAAAGTTGGGGTGGGGGTGGGGACTCCACACCAGCAGCGTTACAAAGATGGCAAGTCTCTGTTCCTAAACACACCTACATCCGGACCCAGATACGTCCACTCATAGAGAAGTCCCACTGGAATCCAACTGAGCAGGATCCAACTGAGTCCTGTCGGGGGAAGTCCTCTGCAAGTCCTTGCATCAATTGGGCATCAAGATGGTAATTATATTAATAATGACCCGAAAGACCTACGTTGGCTCCCAGTACATTTCCAAGCACAATTCAAAGTGCTGACCTTTAAAGCCCTAAACGGCCCCCATCGTTCAGCCTGGACACTGAGGTCCAGCTCCGATGGCCTTCTGGCGGTTCCCTCACTGCAAGAAGTGAGGTTACAGGGAAACAGGCAGAGGGCCTTCTTGGTGGTGGCGCCTGCCCTGTGGAACGCCCTCCCATCAGATGTCAAGGAAATTAACAACTATCTGACTTTTAGAAGACATCTGAAGGCAGCCCTGTTTAGGGAATTTTTTAATGTTTGTTTATGTTTCCGTATATGCTGTAAGCCGCCCAGAGTGGCTGGCGCAATCTAGTCAGATGGGCGGGATACATATAGTAAATAATAATAATAAATGCGAAAAATAATACCGTGGGGCACCAAGGTGGAACGACCAGTCTGAGAAACACTCCACGGGCTCCATTCTTGGCGGCCATCTCCTCGTGCACAGACCCTGAACTGGTAATCGACATTGGGATCAATATGGAGCACTATGAATTCTGTGTCCGAGCCGACATACACATCTTCAAAGTGGCTGGCCGTACTCTTACGATACTGGAGCCTGTAATCTTGTGGCACAAAGTCCTCATCGACCTGAAACAGAGCCCAGTTATTGGATTAACACACTGCCTTTAATCTTCCTCCAATTCAACTATCTTGCTAGCTCTCCGAAGTGCAACGTTGTCAAGGTAATATTGTAAAGCAGCAACACGTTATTTTTGCTGGCTCAGGGTCACACGGGTCAGGAAGTCCTGAAGAAACCTCTCCCAAGGGGAAGGAGGGCAACACAAGCTCTCATATCACAGCAGCGAAAGGAGAAAAATCTCAGCGCTAACTGCATTCTGCAGCAAATAAATAAATGAAAATTTGGGTGCCCAGAAAGTTCAATTGTGTGTTCTGAATAAAATAATGTACAGATAATTACGCAAACTGATGTTCGATTTGCAAAAGGGACTTAGCTTGCATGTTTCATTTGAACTCACTCTTTGTAATTTTTGTGGGGGGGGAAAGAAACAGGTATGGGGGCTCAAAGAACCAGTTTAGACAAGCATTCCACTGAACTTTAAACTATCTGATCCAACTGTTTTAATTGTATTTTGAGTCGGTTTAATTGCTATGCTTCTGAAAGGGCTGGTTTTTACTGTATGGTTTTTAATGATTTATTGAGGGCATTGTTTTATTGTGAAATTTAATTATGTTGTGTTTTTAAAACACAAAACAAAACAAGTAATTTATTTTATACTGCTTAGAAGCTATTTTGGCATGCAAATGGCATATAAGTAAATAAACAAACAACCTGTCAAGTTTCAGAAGGAAAAGGACGGAACAAAGGAGAATGGCAGTCAAGAATGGCAAGAAATCACAAGGAAGGGAAAAGGAAGCCATGCAGACCACCAAAGTCTCCCTTGAACACTGGAGTTTCATTGACTGCAGCATAAATCCTGTCGGAGGCAAAGAAGACCAGGAAGCAGCTGGTGACATGATGGTCCTATTTTATTACTGCATTGACTATCCTTATGGAGTTGTGTTTTCTTTAACGAGTTGTTGAGGGTGGTTACTATTGTATTGCATTTGTATCCTGCTCTCCTATACAGCAATGTTATGTGTAATGTTCCTAACCTTGGCCTAAAAACGCAATAAAATAATAATAATAATAATAATAATAATAATAATAATAATTTAAATAAATCAATATGTGAACATTGTAGCTGTATGCAATCATTAGCGAGATATCTGTCTTCACTCACTATGTAGGCTGGCTACTTCTTTTTTTAAAAGCAAAAAGTTATCCAAAAATGCACTGCATATCTGTTTAGGGAACCATCTCAAAGTAGATATTTGTAAGCCACACAATCATGGAGTTAAAAACTGCTACTTGTAATATGAATTCATGAGAAAGTCTTTAATTTGTGGAGAAGCTTCCTGAGTCTATGAAATATGAAGCAATGAAACATACTGTAATTTCAAAAGGGGAATAATTTGGGTCAACGCACAGAGAGAGGAAGAAATGCTTTCTGTACCCTTCTTCTTGATTTTGCTTACAGATGCTGCGACTTAATTTCTGTTTTGCAAATAACTTCAAGAAGTCTGCAGAAACTGTCTAAAACATTCCAAGGCAAAGCAGAAAAAGACAGATTTTTGAAAACATGTAACATGAAGAATATCATAGCCAGCTAATGCTACACCCCACTTACCCAGGAGTAAGCTCCCCTGAATTCAACAGGACTTACTCCTGAGTATACCTGGTTAGGATTGGACTTTCAGTCTATGCGGTCAGAGTAACTGCAAACTGTCTTGCCTGAGAATCAATAATCACAAACTGTCTTAAAGGTAAAGGGACCCCTGACCGTTAGGTCTAGTCGCAGACGACTCTGTGGTTGCGGCGCTCATCTTGCTTTACTGGCTGGTCATGTGGCCAGCATGACTAAGCTGCTTCTGACAAACCAGAGCAGAGCAAGGAAGCGCCATTTACCTTCCCGCCGGAGTGGTACCTATTTATCTACTTGCACTTTGTGTGCTTTCGAACTGTAGGTTGGCAGGAGCAGGGACCGAGCAACGGGAGCTCACCCTGTCGCAGGGATTCGAACCGCCGACCTTCTGATCGGCAAGCCCTAGGTTCTGTGGTCTAACCCACAGTGCCACCCGCTTAAATGAAAGTGATTAAAGTGATTAAAGCACAAACAAAAAGAAAGTGAGTGCATATTGGAGACTGATCTTGAAAAGGCTCTTTTCCACCCACCTTGCACCACTTAACAATGATGCCCCCAGGCTTTTCAATCAGGTCTTCTATCTGTATTGGTGGTCGAGATGCTACTGTCCCATGGTTAAAGATCTGATTTCTCACTACTGTAAGGAGAGAGTCATCCAACTGGGCAGATAAACAAGGCACATCAACCAAGGATGGTACTTCTGGCAAACTAGAGAGAGAGAGAGAGAGAGAGAGAGAGAGAGAGAGAGAGAGAGAGAGAGACTATTCAGTACTGCTAGTAACTTGATAAGCAACTGTTTTCAAAGAATCAACAAAGGTTTGGCGCTCTTGATTTGATTACAAAGACAGGATTTACAAGAGAGTGCACATGTATTTGATTATCTCCACAACCTCAAAAAGCTTTTTACAAAACCCAAAATTTAGCCTACTCGAGTTTCACAGTAATCTCTTCTGAAATCCAGGCATTTCAAATGATGACCAGACTGTGCTTTGAGTTGGAAGGTTAAATGCTGCTATGAACACCAGTCTTGCTAGTTCATGTACTAACAGGCCAGGGAAGTCTAAACTAGCGTTGCCCAACCTTGCACCTTCCAGATGTTCTGGACTACAGCTCCCATCAGTCCCAAAACATTTGGAGGGCACCGGGTCAGGAAAGGCTGGTCTAGACTGTACCTTTTTTTAAAAAAAAAGAGGTGTTTCTCATTCAGATCAACTGTCCTAAATTAGGGAAAGGGAGCTCTAAATCAACCCTGACACCCATTATCAGCCAGTCACACAAGTATGAAACTTCCACCCTCAATTCATGGCTCTTACCCAGGGTCAGCAAACTTTTTCAACAGGGGCCTGGTCCACTGTCCCTCAGACCTTGTGGGGGGCCAGACTATAGTTTGGAGAAAAAGAATAACGAATTCCTATGCCCCACAAAAAACCCAGAGATGCGTTTTAAATAAAAGGACACATTCTGCTCATGTAAAAACACATTGATTCCTGGACCGTCCACAGGCCGGATTGAGAAGGCGATTGGGCCGGATCCGGCCCCCGGGCCTTAGTTCGCCTACCCATGCTCTTACCTATCCAGCTGAATATGCAATGCCTTTTTGGTAAAGCTGCAAAGCTTGTCACTCTCCTCCCCTGTTACACCATGGATGACAGTTTCTCCTGGAATAAAAAATAAAAATAAAAATTAAGAGGTTCCTATTGACGCTATTCCTATTGGTGCTGTGGTGTAAACCACTGAGCCTTGGGCTTGCCGATCCGAAGGTCGGTGGTTCGAATACCAACGACAGGATGAGCTCCTGTTGTTCCATCCCAGCTCCTGCCAACCTAGCAGTTCGAAAACACATCAAAGTGCAAGTAGATAAATAGGTACCACTCTGGCGGGAAGGTAAACGGCGTTTCTGTGCACTGCTCTGGTTTCGCCAGAAGTGGCTTAGTCCTGCTGGCCACATGACCCAGAAGCTGTGGACAAACACTGGCTCCCTCAGCCAGTAAAGCGAGATGAGCGCCAAAACCCCAGAGTCGTTCACGACTGGACTTAACTGTCAAGGGTCCATTCCCCCTTTTCTTTTTTATTGAGAAAAGGCAACCCTGACCTGGAGGCAGCAACTGGACACATGCAACATTCAATTCTGCATCAGAAGGTATTTCTACAACAGATGTAATGGCTCCAGAGGCTAGGACCTGATCCAGTGAATTCAACTTACAAGAAATGAGATTACAACTAAACTTCAGGAAGAACTTTCCAACAGTAAGAGCTGTTTGCCAGTGGAACGGACTCCTACGAGAGGTGGTGGACTCTCCTTCCTTGGAGGTTTTTAAGCAGAGGTTGGATGGTAATCTGTCATGTATCATCTAGTTGAGATTCTAGCATTGCAGGGGGTTGGACTAGATGGTCCTCAAGATCCATTCCAACTCTATAATTCTATTGTAGAGAGCCCATCCGGTTTGGGGAAGGAAGGCTCCAGCATCCTTTCAGAGGCCTGGTATCTCCTTCCCAAAGCCAGAGAAACTTCTGCCTTGCTGAGGTAGGGAGGTGCGATCTGCATGCGCTGAAAACATGTGTGAAGGGGGTTTGCAGCAGCTAGTCCCACCCCCTCAACAATTATGTGTGGGGGGTGTACCAATAAGAGACCCTGCATGCTTGGTAGTCATGTGGACAGGTTCCAAGTGCATAATATCATACGTGCATTCGGTTCCTTCCACCCAAGGGAGGAGCCAATTGAGATTCTACATCGCTTGGAGGTGTCTTGTATGTTTATAGTGGTACCTAAGCAGGAGCAGTCAACTGTCACCTAAGATGCAGGGGGCATCATTGGCAGAGGAGTGGGGCAAGACAGTATAATCCCTGCATGCGTGCTGTAAACAAGTGAGGGGTTTTGGGGGGGAGCCCCCATGCTCAAAAAGAACTGGCATGCTTTTAAGATAGCCTCCTACCTTCCCGGAGGAGTTCATCAGCAGTGCCAACACCCTGTTCTATTAGCTTTCGGCACTCGTCCAATGGTTTGATGTTCTCCTCTTCAATGGCATCCACTTCTTGTAGCAAGGACACCAACCGCTCATCCAGAAGCTTCCTCAAGGTCCCTTTCAAGTCGTTAAAATGCTGCTCAAGTACATCCCTTGTCAGTGCCGCACTCTCTTTGATCTGGAAGGAGACAAAAGGCATGAGAAGCCGGGCCAACTAGGGCAGGGCCAAAACCAATCGGGCTCTTGCCATTCAGAATTTGTTGTACCTTGGTTTTTGAACAGAATGCGTTCCAGAAGTCCGTTCAACTTCTGAAATGTTCAAGAAGCAAGGGACAGCTTCCGATTGGCTGCAGGAGCGTTCTGCAGGAGCGTCCTGCAGCCAATCGGAAGCCGCGCTGGACGTTCAGCTTCAGAGGCAATGTTCGCAAACCGGAACACCTGCTTCCAGGTTTGCAGCGATCGATTTCCAAGTTGTTCGTGAGCTAAGCTGTTCAAAAACCAAGGTATGACTGTAGTAACATCACAGGGTGCAGGAGAGCTCTCAAATCCATGTAGTACAACAGAGAAAAATTACAGGAATACAATCATCATCATCATCATCATTAATTTAATTATTTATACCTGTCAGAAAACGAGAATGAACAGCCCAATCGGTATTCCTAAATCTAAGAAACAAGGTCTCCAAAGTAAAAACCACTTCCCCTCTCAAAGTTACGGTTAGCTCCATGGGGAGGGAGGAAGAGACATATCCCCCCCTCCCCAGGCAGTTTACTGGCTGGATTGGGGAGCAGGGCTGTAAACACATTTGTAAGCACTTGGTGAGACTGCAATTTTATTTATTTATTTTCATAACCCATGTTCTTGAATACACAGACATCCTGACGTTTTGTGCTGATCCCTACAAACTGTTTTAACAATACGATTTAGACTGGAGAAATGGAACAGGAGGGTACAGCATCTCCCCCTCTTGTCGCTGCAATTGAACTTGGTGCTCCTTGCATCCAATTTAAAGTTTAAAAAAAGAAAACAGGAAAGCTGATTATAGGTCTTCCCACACCACATCTGGCTTAGCCTGTGGATGTCACTTGGCATCGCTCATCAAAAGGATCTGCACTGCAATGGGGAAGCAGAATGACTACGACAGAATTAGGCGGAACTTCCCTCCAGAATTCCGCACATCCTTGATTAACAAAACAGAACAAAGCATCTTGCTTACATTAAGGAGAAAAGCAGTGTGGGCAGTTTCTGTCCTGAAAACCAGGCATAAAGGAGGGGAAAGAGTGATTGGGCACAAGCTATTCTCATCCATTCCAGAAAGGTTCACTGCTGCTACCCTCATTTAATCAACAGCTTCATGCAATCAGTAATGCACCGATGCAAGGAAAGAGAAGCCAGTGGTGCAAATTTAAAAATTGGCACTAATTGTACGGCAACGTGCCTAATTTATGCCAAGCAGAGCAGCCGAATTTCAGAACAGACTTTCTGAGAGCAATCACCACCGCAAGATGCCAAAATGATTTTGCAATAACCATTTCACACGATAAAGAATAGCGCTAGTTTGTAAATTTAATCTGGTTTGGAAAGAGAATTAAGCCATCAATCCTGGTCCAGATGGAAAAGTTGTTTAAAACGTTTCTCTCAATCAGAGAGGCCGCAGAGATGTTAGCCAGATGTAACTTCTTGATCTTCAGAAAAACACAGGATGCTCTGCCATTATGTAAAGCTCAACTTCCTCTTTAAGCCACATTCAAAGGACTTTGAAGTCCCCTTGCAGTTAAGACTTCACTTGCTCTTTCAGTGCTTCAGAAAAAAAAGGAAGTATACATAAAACAGAAGTGGCAGGAAAAGGAGAAGGGAAGCACTATTTTCTCCCCTAGATCTTTTAGGCCAGATCCTCCACCATGCTGTGCAAGGCAAAAAAAGAGACATAGGGCCAGGTGGCTGCATGAGTAAACCTCAACTTATCAGCTGGTACAGTATATTATTTATCCAGCACAATAAATAAAGCATCCATGTTAGGGGAACAAACCACTGATGCGGCAACTCAGGACAGCACAACTGCAGTAGTGTAAGGTCTCTTAAAAATTAATCGCATATATTATCCTTCACTGAAACAGATTCCAGGGCTGTTTACAAAGGTTAAAAATAATGAAAGCTACCTTATTTTTTGCTCTATAAGACTCACTTTTTCCCTCCTAAAAAGTAAGGGGAAATGTGTGTGCGTCTTATGGAGCGAATGCAGGCTGCGCAGCTATCCCAGAAGCCAGAACAGCAAGAGGGATTGCTGCTTTCACTGTGCAGCGATCCCTCTTGCTGTTCTGGCTTCTGAGATTCAGAATATTTTTTTTCTTGTTTTCCTCTTCCAAAAACTAGGTGCGTCTTGTGGTCTGGTGAGTCTTATAGAGCCAAAAATACGGTACATTCACATTGGAATAAAAAGAATACACTTTTTTAAAAAAGTTAGCAAAGGAAACAGTTCAAACTGCATATAAAATGCCTGGGCAAGGAAAAAAAAGTATTTACAGTGGTACCTCGGGTTACATACGCTTCAGGTTACATACTCCGCTAACCCAGAAATATTGCTTCAGGTTAAGAACTTTGCTTCAGGATGAGAACAGAAATTGTGCTCTGGCGGCGTGGTACTTCAGGTTAAGAACAGTTTCAGGTTAAGTATGGACCTCCGGAACGAATTAAGTACTTAACCCGAGGTACCACTGTACTTAGGTCAGGGATGGGCAATCTGGGATCCTGCAGAGATTGTTGGGAGTCCAGCTCTCATAAGCCTCAGCCAGAATGTTCTCCAGAGTTCAAGATTTCTTCCATCAAGCAGGCAGTCACACAAGGCGGTCTATAATACAGCCCCCTCCATTTCTATGATTTTATGAGCAGGCACTTGCATGAATGAGCAGTTGTGCATGAAGAGGGATGCAGCACGCAGAAGCAGAGTGGAGAAAAAGTAACATCCATCAATTGTGTCAGGGATCCTTTTTGCACTGGTCCAATACTTTGGCCAGAAAATGCAAGTACTGTATCTTATTCAGAAAGGTGATTGCCAAGGCTAATCAAAGAACAGGATTTTGATTAAGAACAGGATGCCATCTAAGATGCCAGCTTGCCCCGGCGTAAAAAACACTGCCTGCAGGCAGCTACATTTGATTAGAAGAGGCTTCTTGCTTGGACATCTGGGGCAAGCAATAAGTGTCTCTAGGCTACAGCTCTGAGTTGGTTCTGTTTTCTCTTATTTGGGCCACAAATGATAACCAAAAGCCCATGTGGACAGGTGTTCTATCTAATATTGTGGACCAGTGAGTTATGTGGACTTGCTTGAAAACTTGGGTACCGGTAACTATACTGCAAATTCATGTTTTTAACAGAATATCAATACAGTGGACGCGGGTGGCGCTGTGGGTAAAAGCCTCAGCGCCTAGGGCTTGCCGATCGAAAGGTCGGCGGTTCGAATCCCCGCGGCGGGGTGCGCTCCCGTTGCTCGGTCCCAGCGCCTGCCAACCTAGCAGTTCGAAAGCACCTCCGGGTGCAAGTAGATAAATAGGGACCGCCTACTGGCGGGAAGGTAAACGGCGTTTCCGTGTGCTGTGCTGGCTCGCCAGATGCAGCTTTGTCACGCTGGCCACGTGACCCGGAAGTGTCTCCGGACAGCGCTGGCCCCTGGCCTCTTAAGTGAGATGGGCACACAACCCCAGAGTCTGTCAAGACTGGCCCGTACGGGCAGGGGTACCTTTACCTTTACTTTACTTTTACAATACAGTGGTACCTCAGGTTACATACGCTTCAGGTTACAGACTCTGATAAACCAGAAATAGTACCTCGGGTTAAGAACTTTGCTTCAGGATGAGAACAGAAATCATGCTCCGGCAGTGCAGGAGGCCCCATTAGCTAAAGTGGTGCTTCAGGTTAAGAACAGTTTCAGGTTAAGAACGGACCTCCAGAATAAATTAAGTACTTAACCCGAGGTACCACTGTACTAAAGGCTCTGTTGTCCTAGGATTCCTGGAGAATGTTAGTCACAGCTTGGACTAAGGAAGATGAGGCCAAGAACAAGAATGCTCCAAAAAGCACAAGGTTATTCACAGTGCCCAAGCAGAAGCAAGTCATTTTAAATTCAATGAGACTGACACCCAGGCATGTGGGTAGATGGGTGCAGCCCCAGTTAGCTCCTTGGCTGATCTTAAATCTCCCCAGTCCAAGTTCAATGTTATAACCATTGCACCACACTGGCCCTTGACATTCTCCAGGTTCAAATCAACACCTGGCCTTAAAGTCAACATATGGCTATCTCACTGCCTGAACAGCATCAACAATGGAAGTAACTACGCCGATCCACCTACAGTTGTTTGGATTAGAGAGATTAGATGCACAAATACAAGGTCAAATAGCATCTGGATTTTGCAGGAAACATTTATCTGGCACTAACAGAAGACGTTGGCAGCAACAGGCACCAAGAGTCTGAGAAGTTTTAGAGATAAGCAGTTGTAGTTAAATATTGCCTTTTCTGCGGTAAAGAGAGTGCCATGAAAATATTGGCTAAATGAAAGCAGTTACAGTGGTACCTCGGGTTACATACGCTTCAGGTTACATACGCTTCAGGTTACAGACTCAGCTAACCCAGAAATAATACCTTGGGTTAAGAACTTTGCTTCAGGATGAGAACAGAAATTGTGCTCTGGCGGCGCGGCGGCAGCAGGAGGCCCCATTAGCTAAAGTAGTGCTTCAGGTTAAGAACAGTTTCAGGTTAAGAACAGACCTCCGGAACGAATTAAGTACTTAACCCGAGGTACCACTGTATTGGCTATTGCTGGAGGCGCAGAACTAACAGGCCAACAAGACAGAAATAGACAACAGTCCAAGAAGTTTTGCTTTCATTTACCAATCAAATTCTGGAAGATTTCACTTCTGAAATTAATCACAGTTTAGCGTGTCATCTGAATCCTAAATTCTGGTTAATGTTTAAGCAAGGGAGCTTCATAGCACCCACCACCTAGCATGCCCAAGCTTTCCTTTTACATAAAGGAATCAGTTTTACTCAATCTGCCCTGACTATCCAACTGTGGGAACTTGAAAGACATGCACATACATGCTCACAAAATTATGGCTTTGGAGCCAAAGCTTTAAAGAAAAATTACAGTGATGCATAATGGTCAAAATACTCCACTGCTTCCCAAATGTTGAGGCTCGTGTAAGAGACAGCAGAGCCACCAAGTTGGGTAAGCCTATGGAAGCATTTCAGCCACTATGCTAAAGTTCATGGCTACATAGAAAAATAATTGAGAATGAGAGGAGCATAACGCTTTCAGAGCAACCACTCAGTCTTAGCCTTCCCCTGCCCTTGAGCCACTATAACCCAAATATCAACATGTGCCCTGATAACAACTCAAAGAAATCGAAGCAAGTATTCTCAAAACAGTACTCAGCTTAAATATGCACACACAACACTAGGTTAAACAGAAGGCAAGACCAATAAACCAAATGTTAGAATGAAGTATGTGCAGTACAGATTTCTCTCTCTCGCCTAAACGCTCACACCACCAACGCATGTTTTCAATGTTGCTTACAGTGTGGCAAGCAAGACTGGCTGTTGTACAACCCTGTATGTAACAGTGGGCACTTTTCCAGATTGTACCTTGATGATGACACTGTTACATTGTTCTAGACATTTCCTAAGGCTGAAATTCAACACCAACTTCCTTGGAAGAAAATCCCACTCAAACTAACCCTTTGTATCCGGCTGCAGGTCTTGTCTGCATGCAAGAGTAGCCTAGCTGGAACAGACCACCAAAGATCTACCAAACAAGGAATCCCAAGGAAGCTTGCTAATTACTTCCTAATAGCAACTGGTCTTGTGCCTCTGAACAGGTTGGTTTCATTAGGGGATCATGTATAAAAGACACCAATAGACCAATCCTTCATACTGTTGTCTAATCCACTTTTAAAGTCAAACAAGCCATTGGCCATTCCAGACACAAGCCAGTGGCAGTGAACCCAGTGAGCTGATTATGTTCTGTGAATATTTTTTTCTAAATCAAACACTCTTTCTTCACTGAGAAGGAGCTCCAATCCCTTATTTAACCACGCTACAACAAGGCAGGACATTCTGGATAGGTCAAGCAGGCTTTTGGAAAAGAATCAATGAGTACAAATCTGGCGTAGGAAATGGCAATATTCAAAAACCAGCTGATTTCTGTTGCTGACCATAAGGGGGGCATTCTTGAACAAAGAGATTTCAAAGGGCGCTCCAATGTAAAGCCGACGGATTACAATTTATTAAGAGTTTCTTTTGGGTCTGTACAAAAACAAGAGTTTCCTGTCTCGCTGCAGATATTAATTAACCCAGTATTGCTAAATTGATTGTGTTTCACCTGTCACTTCTGCTATGAAGAGAAGAGTCACTGTGCTTGTTTTTGCAAACCTTCGAGCTTTTATTGAATTGTCCACTATCTGAATTTTTTTGGACTTAATTCCCCCCTAATCTCACCGATTAAAATCCTCCTGCATGTGGGGATAATATTTCATGCATCTGATGAAGTGGACCCTATTTAATGATAAGTTTGTTACTTCTTGCTGCAACACAAACTAAAACGGCTACCTCTGTGACCATTACTACAGTGAGGTGCATATTCAGTGAAATTGCTTTTATAAATTATGTTTGTATTTTATATAATTTCAGAGTTATTTAATTAACCTGGTTCTAAAGAGGCAAAAACGTCTTCAAACATTTGGAAGAGGTCAGCAAGCAGATCTAAGATCTACTTAATTCCTGTCTATTTAAGACACACAGCTGTCTGAGCTCATTAAAAATTAGCTCCTATAGGGGTCATGCTTGCAGTTCTTGATCATAACCAAAACAAGCAAGAACTTCTTTTCAAAATACAAAAAACAATGTGCAGCCAGCTACATAGATATCCATGGATGGAAGCCTCAATGGAGCCCCTTTGCAAGCTTCACTAGGAGCAAGAAACTCAGCTAACTCCCCCCTCCCACAATAGCTATTGCTCTTAGATGCCAAACTGAGTCTTTGACCCAGGCAACATAATGTCCAGTTTTGCCCTTGGCTATGGCACAAGAGCACACTGATGATGCCTATTAAGAAGAAGAAGAAGAAGAAGAAGAAGAAGAAGAAGAAGAAGAAGAAGAAGAAGAAGAAGAAGAAGAGGGGTTTTTGAACAGGAGCTCGGGGCATCTTGAGTTCCCTTACTTTTTTAAAAAAAATCAAATTATTATTATTATTATTATTATTATTATTATTATTATTATCATCATCATCTGCGGAACAGACATACACCCTATACCTGAGACCAAAATCCACCTATACCTGTAATCAATAAAGTTGTGGCCATTTCTGATCCATATCATTGTCCGCTCAAGTTCCTTAATCACATACATATTAATATTTTGCTACCGCCTGCGGGGTGTCTATGTGGGGGGGGCACTAGGCCCATAATTAACTAACTTTCAAGGTGAGTTCCCCCACCTTTTCCCCAGGAAAAAAGCACTGATTATCACCATCATCATCATTTATTAAATTTGTATATCACCCTTCACCCGAAGATTACCAAGGTGGTTTGTGGCATGAAAAATTCAATACGAGAACACCACCACAACATAACCACCCGGCACCACCCCACTTACCATTTTCCCCCATCCCCACTTTCCCCCTCTTTTCTTCCTACAAAAAGAATAAGATTCTGTTCTATCCTATTTCCCCTTTGTTTAAACCAGTTCATGAACCAAGAACTTATACACTGACCACAAATAATGAACCATAGGTTGTTGATATTACTCCATATTTATTATGCTATTTTTTATGACATACAAATGACATGAGAAAACTTGGCATACTTATTTGTATAACATTATTCTTGTTTTATAAAACCCTATAAAAAGTTATTCAAAAAAAGACGAGAAGAAACTCAAGCAACATTGGATAAAATTTATAGATTATGTCAAAGAACACTGTAAATATGTTAAAAGATTAGCAGGATTGGTGTAGCATTTATGAAGTAATTTGATATCTTAGTTAAAAAATAAGAATTAAAAAATGAATTGGAAAAGTAATTGTATGCAAGGGGAAGAAATGCAAAAATAAAATAAAATTGGAAACCGGGGGGGGGGGGGGCGGGGAAAGTCAGACAAGATGAATTTGGTGTCAAGATGAATGGGAAAGTGTTGGTATCTGAATATCTGAATAAGTGTGCATGGACACGAAAGCTTATACCCAGAACAAACTTAGTTGGTTTCTAAGGTGCTACTGGACAAATATATTTTATATATATATATATACACACACACACACACACATACACATATATAAACATAAACATACACACACACACACACAGTGGTACCTAGCCTCGAGTTACATACGCTTCAGGTTACATATGCTTCAGGTTACAGACTCCGCTAACCCAGAAATAGTGCTTCAGGTTAAGAACCTTGCTTCAGGATGAGAACAGAAATCGTGCTTCAGCGGCGCAGCGGCAGCAGGAGGCCCCATTAGCTAAAGTGGTGCTTCAGGTTAAGAACAGTTTCAGGTTAAGAACGGACCTCCGCAACGAATTAAGTACTTAACCTGAGGTACCACTCTGTGTGTGTGTGTGTGTGTGTGTGTGTATATATATATATATTTAAAGCATATATATATATATATATATATGGAAGTACGTTGCTTTAAAAATCTTGGAAAATATAATAATAATAATAATAATAATAATAATAATAATAATAACAATGTTATTCAAAAAACGAAAAGAAAAGAGAACAAAAAACACAACGCAAAAACCCAGAACAAACTAATAAGCCCCGCCTAGCAAACACGTTTAAAAGGATGTTCAAAAAAGCCAAAGAAATAGCGAGAGAGAGAGATAAAAACGTTTCCTCCTGGCGCCCTCGGGAGGAGCAGCAGCCGTCGCTGCAGAGAAGGCGCAAAAAGCCCTGTCAGGAGTAGAGAAGGGGCAATACCGACACCATACCGAATTGCCCCGACCCTCGGCAGGGGTATCTCAGTTGCAGCCTGAGAGGGGCTCCGCAGCGCTTTCCCAAAGCTCCCGGTCCCCTTCAGCTGCTCCACCCGCCCCCGTTACCTGCTGCCGGGCCAGCTGCAGCCCCTTCAGGCGCTGCTGCAGCTCGCGGCGGTAGGTGCGCGCCGCCTCGACGCTCTCGCGAGCCTCCAGCAACAACGCCTCCGTCTCCATTCCGTCCCCGTCGGCGGGGAGAGAGAGAGAGAGAGAGAGAGGCTCGCGGGCCGCGGGCGGACCTACTGCTGGCAGCGGCCTCACACCCGGAAGCGGCCCGCATCCGGGCACCCAGCGCCGTTGGCAGGCGCAGGAAAAGGGCGGGGTTTGGGGGGGTTCTCCCCGCCCCTCTTCCCCTTCTCCTCTTCCTGGCCTCGCGCCCCCTTTTTTTTTTGGGCTCGCTTTCTCTCGCAGAGGCATCGCAGGGCGGGGCACGGAGAGGAAGTTGAGAAAATGGGTAAATTAAGACGGGAGTCTTAGTTACTTGGGTTTTTATTTATTTATTTTGCTATAAAAATGTTCAGTGATGCATGCATGCGTCATGCAATGATCAATACATTTACTGAGTTCAAAATGTAAATACAGTTGAACCTCAGGTTACATACGCTTCAGGTTACAGATTCCGCTAACCCAGAAATAGTGCTTCAGGATGAGAACAGAAATCGTGCTCTGGCGGCGTGGCAGCAGCGGGAGGCCCCATTAGCTAAAGTGGTGCTTCAGGTTAAGAACAGTTTCAGGTTAAGAACAGACCTCCAGAACAAATTAAGTACTTAACCTGAGGTACCACTGTATGTTTTAAAAAGCCTCAGCGCCTAGGGCTTGCCGATCGAAAGGTCGGCGGTTCGAATCCCCGCGGCGGGGTGCGCTCCCGTTGCTCGGTCCCAGCGCCTGCCAACCTAGCAGTTCGAAAGCACCCCCAGGTGCAAGTAGATAAATAGGGACCGCTTACTGGCGGGAAGGCAAACGGCGTTTCCGTGTGCTGCGCTGGCTCGCCAGATGCAGCTTTGTCACGCTGGCCACGTGACCCTGAAGTGTCTCCAGACAGCGCTGGCCCCTGGCCTCTTAAGTGAGATGGGCGCACAACCCCAGAGTCTGTCAAGACTGGCCCGTACGGGCAGGGGTACCTTTACCTTAACCTCCTGGCAAATAGAAGGGGAAGAAATGGAGGCAGTGAGAGATTTTACTTTCTTGAGCTCCATGATCAATGCAGATGGCGACAGTAGCCACAAAATTAAAAGACGCCTGCTTCTTGGGAGAAAAACGATGACAAACCTAGATGGCATCTTAAAAAGCAGAGACATCACCTTGCCGACAAAGGTCCATATAGTTAAAGCTATGGTTTTCCCTGTACAGTCATACCTTGGTTTGATTGCGCTTCGGGTTGAGCGCGTTTGAGTTGCGCTCTGCGGCAACCCGGGAGTAACGGAGCACATTACTTCCAGGTTCCGCCGCTTGCGCATGTGCAGACGCTCAAAATGACGTCACGCGCATGTGCAGAAGTGGCGAAAAGTGACGCGCGTGTGTGCAGACGTGCCGTCACTAGTTACGTTTGCTTCTAGTTACGTTTGTATCTAGAGGTACCACTGTAGTGATGTATGGAAGTGAGAGCTGGACCATCAAGAAGGCTGATTGCCGAAGAATGGATGCTTTTGAATTATGGTGCTGGAGGAGACTCTTGAGAGTCCCAACCTCTCCATTCTGAAGGAAATCAGCCCTGAGTGCTCACTGGAAGGACAGATCCTGAAGCTGAGGCTCCAATACTTTGGCCTCATGAGAAGAGAAGACTCCCTGGAAAAGATCCTGATGTTGGGAAAGATGGAGGGCACAAGGAGAAGGGGACGACAGAGGACGAGATGGTTGGACAGTGTTCTCGAAAGCTACCAGCATGAGTTTGACTAAACTGCGGGAGGCAGTGGAAGACAGGAGTGCCTGGCGTGCTCTGGTCCATGGGGTCACGAAGAGTCGGACATGACTAAACAATAACAACACACCAACACACACACACACACATATATATATGGCATTCCTGCATTGCAGGGCGTTGGACTAGATGACCCTTGGGAGGTCCCTTTCCAGCTCTACACTTCTATAATTCTATGTGCGCCGGACGTGCTTTAAATGCACGGTGTAGGATCTGTCAAGGGAGCTCCAGTCGCCGGCGAACTGCAATTCGAAAAACCCGCGCGTGCTGCTTTTTCCTTCGAGAGAGGCCAAATTCTCGCGAGAAAACAGAAAAGCAGGAAGGGTGGGTTGGGGCGCGATTCCACCCCGAGATAAGTCGGGTTCCCTTTACGTTTGGCTGGGAACAGCTCACGTGACACGGGCGAAGGTTGGGGGAACGAAGGCGGCTGCGCGCTCCCCTGTCACGTGAGCTCCAGAGGCGCACGCCCCGCCCACCGCAGCCGCGGCGCTCGGAATCCCTCCAGCGCGCGCTTTTCTAGTTCTGCCCGATTGTTGTCTGGCGCGCGAATTTCTGACAGGATCTCTCTCTCTCTCCGCGCCCTCCGTTGTCCCGGCCGGCCGGCCGGCGGGAGTCCAAAGGCGGCCTCCGTCGAGCGAGCGCCTGCCTCCTTCATGGCTCCGAGGACCTTCCTCCGCTGAGCTGAGAGGCGAGAGAAATCGCCGGCCGTTGCTGAGGGAAGAAGGCGGATGGTGGGGAAGGTGGCCATGGCCGCCGAAGCTGCGGCTGCCTCAACCGACGGCGACGTCCAGGTAAGAGGGTGATAGAGAGAGAGAGAGGCCGAAGCTCCTTTTCCCTCTGGCTTCGCGGACTTGGTGTGTGCGCAAGCGAGTGAAATGGGCTTGGGAAAAGGGATAGGTGTGAGGCGGCTCCGCCTGTGGGCGAGTTGCAGCTGTCAGAGCCAAGGAGTGCCAACTCGAATAAAATGTTTTTTTGAGGGGGCAGGTAAGCCCAGCCCCACATGATCGATCATATGACGTGGGTGCACGCACACCGTTTGAATGTCAACGGCCATCAACTTTTTTTGGGGGGGCTGGCCCGGCTCCCTCAAATATTTTATTTTATTAGAGGTCAGCCCCCAGGAGTTGGCTCCTGTGGCAGATTTAAAGGAGTCAGGGGTGCCAACTTTTTGGGCTACTTCATGCCATGCAAACTGGCCAGATTTTTTTCGTTGTACAGTACTAAGTTGCTCTGGGCTGCCTTGGCCAAGATAAAGCGACTAACAAATGTAGTAGTAGTAGTAGTAGTAGTAATAATAATAATAAATTTTATTTATACCCCGCCCCGCCAGTCAAGACCGGGCTCAGGGCAGCTAACAACCAAGAATAAAAACATGTTGATTAAAATACAATTTAAAAAACAAGATTAAAACACAACATTAAAACATTAGGATGCAGCCTCTTCACAGGAGGAGAAAGGAAAAAGAGGGGGAGGGCATCAAACTGATTTTAAGCCAAAGGCCAGGTGGAACAACTCTGTCTTACAGGCCCTGCGGAAAGAAATCAGGTTACAAATGTAATAAGTAATAACAATAACTTGAAGAAAATATCCCCCCCCCCCCGCAATAAGTCTCAGCCCGTGTTATTGATCGCATTGATGCTCAGCACTTTCGCACCATTTTGGTGGCAATGCTCATCAACTTTTGGGGGGAAGCAGTCCCCTCAGATATTTATTTATTTGCCCCTAGTTGGCTCTTGTGAAAGGGGTTAACTATGACACACTCCCGTATGCACACCTTATTTTCCTTTTTAAATAGCATTCTTGATGTTTTTCTATTTACCAGGGTGTGTGGCATCAGGCGTGTTTTCACTTCCCACCCCCATGCAAATTCTAAATGTTTGAAATAGATTGGTGGCTCAAAGGTTGTCTCTCATAGCCTTGATGGGGGAGATCTGGAAAAATGCCGCCTTTTACTGTCTCAGTGGGGTCAGTGAGTTTTCTGTTACAGATTTCTCCTCCATAATTTTATAATAATCTTATCTTGTATATTATTCAGTGAACTTCCCTGATTTCTTTTGATGAAGGGCAGTATATAAATTTAATAAATAAATAGAATAAAAATAAACGTGTAAGGTACACACAAAGGCAGGCATGAGGGCCTCGGTGAAAAACTTCATTTGTGATGCTGTTGAGGGTGTGTGGCGTTAAACCGGTTTAGGACCACATTTTTCTGTCCCCAAGGAATCTTGGGAATGGTAGTTGTGGGTGAGAGGGCATAGCGGCCTGTCCCAGAGAAAACGTAGCAACCTTGCAAAGGTGCATTATGTGATTGGTTTGTTGCTATATCCCATGTTCTGAAAGGGATCATCTTTCAGAGAAAATATGTGTATTTTTTTAAAAAAAATAACCCCAAATGTTTTTTGTTAGGGAATATTTTTACAGTCACAGTCTAGCTTAACTGTTAAACATCCCACTTGGGCCCTAAAGCTCAGGATGAGGAGCAGTTCCATTTGGCTGACCTATAGTGGGGATGTTGAGAGTGCAGAAGTACCTGCCAAAGTTCAGGTATATATTTACATTGTCTTTTTTTGTTTTGCAAGCCTGACTCAGTAGTTGAGCTCTAGCCAGAACATGAGCTTCCCAGGTCTGAGCCCAATTTTGTATTCACGGGCTAAAATAAAAATAATACCTGGCTCTTGTATTTGTAATGGGATCTTCAGAATGAACAATAAAGTTCATGTCAGTTTAGAAAGGAGAATGTTTGTTTGCTATTAAATACAGGCAGCCCCCTGTTCATACTGGGGTTGCATAAAATCACATGTCATTGAAACCCATAGAAAAAGCCCGCAAACATCTCATTCCGCCTCCACCCCACTCCTGTTCTGCCCTTTTAATGATATTTAGTGAAATCTTTATAAAAATTTTTGTCACTTCCAAGGTCAGTACAATGCACGTATACATGGTCACATACATATTGAACATGCATAAATGATGGGGTGCTTGTATGCTTTTAAATAATTTGTTATTTCATTCAACCCAGTCTCATAGGTGGCAGCCTGCTTTAATAATATGTCCAGCTTAACTGCTTCTGAGGTAGCATAGATAGATCATATTTTATTTTTATTTTGCCTTTAACAATTAACATAGCTTTACCGATTAACATGGTGCCCCATATTTCTTTTAAAAAGAAAAGTGTGAATGCAGTTCTTGTGTAATAAGCATGACAAGCTTTTTAGACAATTTGCGTTCTGAATAAGCTGTTCATTTATACAAAACCACTCTGCTTTTCCTTTATAGCCATGTAAGAAACGGAAAGAAGATGATCCTTCTATAAAAGCAATTACAAAATATTTTTCACCATTAGGAAAAAATGTTGATAAAGTGTTGTCACCACCAAAGTCCAACAATATAATGGATTATTTTAAAAGAACTTCCCTCACATATGAGAATGTTGCTGCACCTGTAACAGAGATGAAAAGTAAAACAGATAGATCATCCTTGGAAAATTCTTCAAAGGCTTTGTCAAGACTCAAGAGGAAAGGAAAGAGATGTAATTTAAATAATAAATTAAAAGATATAAAAACAATTGGGCATGACCTTGTGATAGAAATTAATAGTGATGATAGAAGAGAATTTCTCAGTCCGAGAGAAGAAGACTCTAAAAGTAGTTTCAATAGTCACAGTGTTCCTGCATTGGTTGGCCCTACAAACCTGGAAGAAATGTTAAATGATTGTAGTAAACACCGTCTCAGTACTGTTGACGGGAAACATGAAGAAGGAATAAAGAGTAACATAAAAAGATTAAAGAAACGGAAACACAAAGATAAGGTGGACTTGCCTAAACATTTTTCTACTGAAACACAACAGAAAGATAATAGTAGAGAAGTTGATAATAAACAAGGTATATCTATGAGTAAACCAGAAAATGAAAGCATAGAAAATATGCATCCTGAGACTAATGCACATGAGACACCACTTTTAAATGATTGCACGGTTACTGTATCATTTGAAGACTTTCTAAAAAGCCAAGGTGAAAATAAAAGCCATCAAATTCCCGAAGCAGAAACAGCAGATAGTCCCACTGCATCATGTGAAACAGTGAGCTGCCAAGTTGCTCAGCAGCTCCCACTTAAGAAAGTAACTGTCCTTGCACAAATTCATTCTGTGCCTCCAAAATCTCCCTCTTCTAGGAAAATAGCCTCTATCTTTTTAAAGCAAAAAACCAAAGCAGCTAGAAGACAAAGCAGTCCGCCTGCCTCAGAAGAGATGTATGCTGAGCAAATTACACAGAAGCGAAAATCTAATGTGGTGATAGCAGAAGAAGAGTTAGAACTGGCAGTATTAGAAGCTGCAGGTTCCGAGAGCATGAAGTCAAAATGCACCGCAGAAGAAAGATACCAGTTTATGAAAGCTTTTAGACAACCAGCATCTGATATGGTAAAAAATGGATCTAAAAAGGGACCCGGCAAACAGAAGGAAGTAGAAAAATCTTCAAAACACAAACTGGAACTGGAAGAATCTGAGGATGTTTCTAATAAAAAAATAGGAAATGAATTATCATCTGATTTTGTTGGTAGTGATTCCCATTGTAATACAGTTAAAAAAGATCATACCAGAGTAAGAAACAGCAAGCTCAGCAGGAAAAAGATGATACTAAGAGGAGAGGAGAAAGATTTAAATACAAACAAAAGCCCGGACCATTCTGCTGGGGAAAGCACTTCAACTGAAGCAGAAAGCAAATTGTCCCCCAAAAAGAATGGATTGAGAAGAAGTCCACGGCAAAAGAAAAGCCCAAGTTCCATAAATATTACACCAGAAAAAGCAAGGTTTTCAGAGACTATTGATGAAAATGCATCAGATCCTATTCCTGTACAGGCTTCAACTCCCCAAACAAAAAAATCCTTTAATAAAAGTGCCTTGTATAAGGCTGTGGTGATTACTGAACCCTTTGATTCAACGAGCCCAATAAGGTAAACATATTTTTAGAGTGTAAGTAATTTTTGTTTAAGTACCTAAACTTTATCTAGAGACGGTAGCTCTGAACATATGCAGCTTTAGCACTTTGCTGTTTATCCGAAAACAGTATTAAGGAGTGGTTTTTAATAAATATATAATAAGTGGGATTTTTCCCCCCTCATACAGGATGAAATTCACTCGAATTAGTACATCTGAAAGATTTACGCAACAGAGTGTGAAGGTATTGTTTTGAATAAATTTCACTGTAATTTGAATATGAAGGCCCAATAGAATTAAATGTACTAGTGTAAAAAGTTGTTGCACGCCCTTAAGTTATGCGCAGAATACTTTGAATGATATTATTCTTCCCCCTCAGCAGTAGAATGTAAGTAAGCATTGTACTACTTCTAGGTGTTCTTCCAACCTCCTCACTATATTTAGAGTGTAACACTGAAACCAGGAATAACCATCTTCATTACTCGCAATCCAAATTTGAAAATAAATTTGAAATAAAGATGGAGTTATAGACCTGTTGGAATTAATGGACTTCATGCACATTGATTTCAGTGGGTCTATCTATGACTTACATTGCATATCACCTAGGATTTCCTGTTCTGGCTTTATGTTTACACAAATGAATGTTGAGTGTGAGGAGGACAAATCTGGAACCTCTTTTGATCTTTGTGCATGTCTAGGTTTCTGAGGGAAATTATTGTGTGAAAAGGCCCTTAATATATATCTGGTCATACACTTTAATATACTGGCATACACAATATTTCTTTGTTCAGTGAGAAACAGTTTGATATAATTATGTACTTATTTTAAAAAATTACAACATACACAGCTTTTAAATATTTACCGGGATTAATAGATTTAAATATAGCACCTTAGATTGAACAGTGCCTTGTTGAGCAGAAAGGATTTCTGTTCATACAAGACATGGTGTCTGATTTTCCCTGGCTTCCCCCTACCTGCTGCAGCCCCGTGTCATTTGCCATGCTATTTTGGAGAGTCCCCCAGCCCTCAGGAGCAGGGTTTTTTTTGTGGGCGTCCTTTAATGAGTAGGAGGAATTGGTGAAGAACATTTCCACCTTTGCATCTTTAGATCCAAGCCACAGTGTGCATTGGCCCTTGACCCATTAATGATTCCTTTTAATTTTACTGTAGATGAACAGTATATCCAAAGCAAAGAAATTGGTTGAAAAAGCAAAGGCTCTACAGCATAACAGAGCAACAAAGATTACTGAAGAGACATTACCCGTGCCTCTGCGACGCTCTTCTAGACAACAGGCCTTGACTGAAAAGAAAAAGTCACAGAACACAGAAGTAAGTCCATAAACTCTAGCTTATATATGGAATCAGCATTGCTGTTAGAGTTCACTTGCTTTAAGCAACAGTTTGTCTTTGACCTGTTCTCTATTCTGTAGTATAAGCGGTTTGAAATGACTTGTGATGATATTGTAAACTTGTGGTCGTTGCTATGAATTTGTCTGAAAACAATTTTTTAAAGTATCTGTTCTAGTGATAAGGTAGATGAGTGTAAACCAGGGGTCAACAAATGTTTTCAGAAGGGGGCCGGTCCACTGTCTCTCAGACCTTGTGGGGGGTTGGACGCACCCCCTCCCGAAAGCACCTCCCCGCCGATGCCACTCATGCCGCCGCCGCCGCCTCATCTTCAGCAGTGTCAGCGTCTTCTGTCTTGGTGGGGCACAGAGCCCATGCTGCTGGCCTGGGTGGCGGACGCATCCTCTGCGCCACTGCCGCTTCCTTCCCGCTTGGCTGCTTTCTCCCACTCAGCCGCCTCAGCAGGAAGGAAGGGGCGGAGCCCAGAGGCATCTGTGGCTTCTGATTGGCTGCAGGAGCTTCCGTGCTGCGTCGCAGAAGTCAGTCTCCGCGCGGCAAGGCCTCCACGCCACACCTGTTTAGTGCAGGGACTGACCGAGTGGGCAGCAAGGTTCGCGGGCCGGATTAACGAGCCCGGTGGGCCACATCCGGCCTGCGGGCCTTAGTTTGCCGACCTCTGGTGTAAACGCTGACAGTCTCTGAGATTAAATTCATGAATAACTGAAAATTGTTTGCTCTCACTTTTCAGCCATACTCCAATAAATGCTGATGATCACATTTTAGGTGATTGTCAGTGTTCTTGAGTATTTGCTATAAAAATATAACATTTCCTTAGGTTATGAAAAGTAAGCAGAAATTGTATAGTTTCTTCTAACATTTTCAGTGAACGTATAATACAGTTTCTATAAAAAATGAACTTTTTGTTAAGTGTACCTATGCAGTGTGCTTTCTTGATCTCTCACTAGTCCTGTTCTACACAAGGGAAGATGAGAAAGGGAAAGTGGCTTGTTCACTGTTACCAAGTGAATTTAATGCTGAACTTGAATTGAGCTCAAGTTCCACCTCCAGCTGTGCACTAGTTTTTGCATACTACACTGAGTAGATAGAGAGGGTCATTTTTATTTGATGTAATACTGACAGAAGTTTGTATGAAATACAGCTGTTCATTTGAAATATAGTAGCAGCCGATACCATAAAAATATTGGAACCAAATGCAAGTTGCTGGAGCTTATTTTGTTACTTAGTATCATGTCTTTCGGTTTGCATTCATTTATATTTGCTTTTTAAAAAAATGTTGTGCACAACCATATAATTTTCTGATACATTAAATAAAATGAAATAAATGTCTGGTGAACTGTAGTGTATGCATAGAGCTCTATAGAAGTATGTATTTTTGCATTCTCCTCCTTGTCAGGGACTTTGCACTGGGGATGTGTGAGTTACCTAACTGTGGCAAGAGCTTTTTCATGCAGGGCTCCATAGGCACAATAAAATTACTTGGGGGGGTTATTGGGTTGCTGTTTTGATTTGGATTATGTATTTTGTGGTTTTATATTTTGATTTTATTCTGTGAACCACCCTGAGACCTGTAATATTTATCCTGTTTGTGTTCAGGATTCAGTGATTTTTCTGGATTCAAGTCCTGTTTCAGAAAATGTGAACAAACCAAAGAAACTTCGAAACTTGAATGATGTATTGGGGAAGAAGACTGGAAATGTGAAGACAGCTATGAAATCAAATGGTACCAAATTTTACTCACTAACTTTCCAATTTCTAGTCCATACTTCAGTGTTTCATAAAATCAGGATAGGTTACAATGATAAAAAACCCCCCACAATTTAAATAATAGCATTTTAAAGTCATTGTAGCAAAAGCAGGTGGACACTTCTTCATTTTCAACTCACTGCATTGTGAAAGCCACTATGTGGGCTGCTATAAAACCCTGGGGAAAGAGGTACGTCTTCAAGTGGTGTCAAAGGGTAAGCAATATCAACACCAAGCCTAAATTAATGAGAAGGGCATTCTACAGTCAGGGTGCCACCACAAAGAAGGTTCCTATTCCATGTCACCACACAGTGTCCTTCGCTCAACGTGAGATGAGTACAGTATTAAGCACCTACCACAGAGCCAAAATATATTGAAATGTTGGAGATTTGTGATCTCCCATCTTTTTAAATGTTTATTAAAAGCAGCCATGGGAGTTATTTAGATTGGGACCAGGATCCTAGGGACAAAGTTTAGCCCTCTCAAGCTGCACTATTTGCCCAATGAATATAGCCTCAATGAGTGGGGAGGTGCATGTTATGTGCCCCATTGAGGTAATACTATCTGGATTTTGTGTGTTACAAGTATAAATAACCCTGTTGGTTGTGATCTCCTGTTGGGGGGGTTTGGTATATTTTACATGCATAATGAGAGAAATGCTTATGCAGATTGTCAGAACTTAAAATACAGCTAGAACATGTTTATGAGCAGATGCTAAACAACTAAGTTCACAGGACTTTTGTGCACTGTTCTGAAAACTCCACGTTCCTAATATTTTTTCCTAAAATCCTTATACTATAAATCTGAAAATGAAATTGTTTGCTTTTTCTTAAAGATGTGCAGCCTGGTACACATGCTCATTCAGGTAACTGAATACTGTTTTGTGGTCACAGAATATTAAGATTTTCAGAAACCGAGAGAATATCTGTCCTATGACTGTGTAACACAGAACCATGGAATTCAGCTAAAATATACATAGTTAATATATCGTCAGGGAAATCAAACAGTATACCTTTGAAAACATTTTATGTAATAATTTAAGAATCTGAGATATAGTGTGCAGTTAATTATTATTGTGGTTAATTTGATGTATATCTGTTCCTTCCATAACTTCATATTGTAGCACAGAGTTAGGGCTATATTAGTGCCTTGCTAATCTGGCAATATTTTACTTTTAAAGGCAAAGAGAAAGTGTCTTCATCAATTACAAAAAAGGTCCAGAAGACTACAGATGCAGCAATTTATGTTTTGGATGAAAGCAGGTCAGTTTGTCACATATATCCTTGTAGTAATTTACAAAGCCCTGAACAACTTAGGTCCAGAGTACCTCAGGGACTGTCTCAACCATTCTATCCCAGCACGATCACTATGATCATCTGTAGGAGAATCATTGCTCATTCCCCAAGCTGGTGAGGCTCATTTGACCTCAAGAAACTGAGCCTTTAAGTGTCATTGGCCCAGTATTATGAAACACGCTGCCAACAGGCACCTTCTGTTTCAAGTTTTAAACACCTGCTGAAAACATTTCTATTTCATCAGGCTTATGCAGGCAATTAAGAATTCCATATTTCCATAATAGCTGATTTCTGATTTCAACTTTTTAATATGGCGTTTATATTATGGTTTTATGTACGATTGTTGTAAACTGCTCTGATACTTTTTATGACTAGAAATGAGGTGTGTGTGTTAATGAATTAGATGGAACTGCATAAATCCACACCCATTTTTATAGAACCATGAGCAACATAATAGAATGAATGGACTGAAGAGACCCAGTTTCCAACCCCTGCTCATCCATGAAGCACACTGTGTGACCCTGGACATCCCCTTTCTCTCAGCCCAGCTTAATCTTACAGGGGGTGAAATGTGGCGGTGTGTTTCACTGTATTCAAACCTGAGCCCCTTGGTGGAGAAGTGTGTTAACATTATTAGTACACAAGTGGAAACTTGGTGAAAGGGTTGTCTGGTGCAATGCAACAAGCAAGGATGCAGCATAAAGTGGGTGGCAGAAGATTTTTGACAGTTCTTCTCAGAGCTGCACGCTCCAGAGAACAGTCAGTAATTGTAGGCAAGTAGTGTTTGCCTACAATCCTGCCAACCTAGCAGTTCGAAAGCACGTCAAAGTGCAAGTAGATAAATAGGTACCACTCTGGCGGGAAGGTAAATGGCGTTTCCGTGCGCTGCTCTGGTTCGCCAGAAGCGGCTTAGTCATGCTGGCCACATGACCCGGAAGCTGAACGCCGGCTCCCTCGGCCAGTCAAGCGAGATGAGCGCCGCAACCCCAGAGTCGGCCACGACTGGACCTAATGGTCAGGGGTCCTTTTACCTTTACCTTTATCTAGTGTTTTGGAGAAGCTTTCCTCCCATTACTGATCTTATCATTGTAGATTGTGGTTAGCTGCTCAGGAATCTTTGGGTTCTCCTGAACAGTTCCAAAGCCTTTGCTGCAAGGAATGCAAAACAATATTAAATAGTGAAGCTTATCTGCTTTTGGTTGTCACTTGCACCTAGTGATCAAGATTCTGAAAATTCTCAAGATGGCAAGCAGTTCAAAGCTAAACGTGAATTTTTAATGAGTGGTTTGCCAGAGTCTTTAAAAAGGCAGATTGCAAAGAAAGAAGCAGCACTGGAAGCATATTCGTCAATTAATTCCTCTTTTCGCACAGTGGTCCATGTTCAGCAGAAGGACTGTGGTGAGTATTGACTTCCTGAAGTTCTTACAGTGACTACATTATTGGAGCTTTTGCCTTAAAATAACATTTATTGACTTTTTGTTACTGCAAGAGACTAACAAATGTTTGGGTGGCATAAATTTAGATGAGTTTCATAAAACTATATTCTGTTTGGGCTTAGGCCAGAGGTGGCCACCCCGGCTTGGGGCCCCTGGACCCTCTCCTGTTCATCAGCTGTTCAGTAGGAATCAGCTGATAAGGGAAAAGGCTTTGATACTGAGCAGAGTGTGCAATTACAGATTCTTCTTCTGCCAGTATACTGTATCTGCTACAAGAAGATCAAAGCAAGAGAGGGAAATGCTTCAGCAAGAGTGGTAGATTGTCTTCCTTTCAAATATGAGAAAAAAGCATCCACACACTTTGCTATTGCATGCATGCATTGTGGGGAGATGCAATTGCATTTTTGAAGTTAGGGACTCTAAATAGCTATAGGGCAGGGTTTGTAGCTCACCTGTGAATTGGCATTTGTGTTATTTTACAGGGATTGAGTCATGTTTACAATTTTGAGCAGTCAGGGCCGGTAAAGGATGTTGGAGAGCTTTTTTCAAAAAACCATGTTTTACAAAATGTGGAGAAAATGGAAGATGCAACTTACTAAGTTATGCCTCTGTCCCTGTGAGGAATAGCTTTCTCTGTGTTATGTGACTGTGTGTGTCAGGCCCCATCTACCACTGGATGCAGGTTCTGACAGCTTTTCCTGTTATAATGTGGTTCTCAGCGTAGACACTGTTCACACTCCTAGCTTAGAGGATGATTGCCTCTTACTTGGCAGGAACTTGAAGATGAAAAGTGCAGTGGGAATGGTGACTGCTTCTTTCATAAGGAAGAAGGCAGCAACAAAAACAAGCACTAATTTAGTCCTTCCTCTGCTCTCCTCTGCCCCAACTATAGACATTAATGCTGTTAAATGTTCTTTTTAATAGTTGGGAGAAATAGCATACGATCAGATAATTTTTTGTGCTTCCCTAGAGATGTATCATATTAGAAGAAGAGTAGCTGTGTAGAAGAGCCATAAGAGATAAAATGTTAAGGACAGCTTGCATAGGAGCAACCTAGATATAAAGATGCACCCATTTTAAGAAGCAGATATTGGTTTTTTAACAGCACATATGGGACTGCCAAGTGCTGACAGTGCATGCCAGGGTAAGTGGATCACTGGTTTTAGTTAAAGGGACCCACCTGTCAAGTTCTTTTAGTTCAAGTGTCTGAATTCATCTGAGTCTGAATTCATCCTTTTTGTGCTGCACTGTCTGTAATGCTCTTTGCAAGGAGCCTATCAACCAAGAGTTTTACCAATGGGTGAATGTTTTTCTATAATTTATTCCTTGTTACCTGCTTCTAAAACCCTGCTTGCTAATTGAGTCTTTATTCTTTCATAGGATGTTTGATGTGGAGGTTGGCACCACCCTCATCACCTCTTCTAACTAATCTGAGAGAGGTGAATTCTGAAGTAACTGATATCGCAAAACTCACTTTTCCACTTGGTGAATTTTCTGTGTTAAAAACACAGCCTGACAGGACTGATTCTCCAATTGTTGTGGTTAGTATTTACAAATCTTTATTGCCATGATGGCTTTCAGTTCAGTTGATCTGTTGTTATGAAAGCTCTTATCATTTTGTTTTTATTAAACTGACATGTAGCAGCTTAATGTTTTTAAATTCCATAGATCATGTGTCTGTTAATGTACTACTAAACTCTGTTTTCTATCTTCAAAAATATTAATTGGGTATAAATTGTTGTTTTCTTCTGTTTTATAGTCTTCTGGATGGCGACCAGTTTTTTCTGAAACACAAAGGAATTGTTTGTTGGAGGAGATTCAGTTTTCCAATGCCCAGTTTCCTGTGAAACGGTTTTTTCATTTGCTGTTGAAAAAGCAAGCTGCTTACCAAACTACTAAACAAGGTTAGCAAGTGTATGTAACTGACATGTAAAATTCAGGCATGGGTAGCAAGTAAATTTCTAGCAGCACAATCCTAAGCATGTTTGCTGTTAATCGTTATTACCACTGCAGTCCTTTCCCCTGGAGGTGGAAGACCAATTGGAGGCCTGGATATATTGAAGCATTTTTGCTCAGAAATAAATCCTGTTTGTTCAATGGAACTTACTCACAGGAAAGTATACACAGGATTTCAGCCTAAGCGACTTAAAAGATCTTTGCTGAAGTCTGTGCATGCATCCAAGCAGAGTCTTTCTTCAAGCAAGTAGTGGTAGTGGTGGTTTGGTTTGCTGCTGACAGCACCCTCCACTTCCTCATGGGTGTTGCTGCTCCACAGAGATATTCAGGTAGTGGGGCCATGTCTTAGAACATGGGGTTGCAGCGGGGAACTGAAAAACCCCCACACTCTTGTGGAACACAGTACTTTGCATATTAGCCAGCATGACTAAAGCCTATTTGTCTAGATTAGTTGGTGGTGGCAAGAGTAAGAGGTGCTAGGAATTGTTCAGCGGTATGACATGTTGCATGTTTTGTTTTTCTTTGTCTAGTAAAGCAATGTGAAGCTGTTAGCACTGGGACAAATGCAGACTCTGATAATCGAAAAGCAACCAAAAGAAAACGAAAAGCTGAAGATCACAAATCCAAAAGGAGGAAGCAAATTGGAAAAGCAGAGATTAAATTTCCAGACCAGGTTCCATGTGAAAAACAGACTGGCATGGAAAACATCCCCATAATAAATTTAGATGAGACAGAAGACTCTGAACTTGGATCAGAAAGTAGTTTTGCTTCTGGTAACTTACACTTAATCCATAATATTGTGGATGTTATGTTGTGATTACAATAATCACAATAATGTTGTGATTAAGAACATAGTTCTTATTTAACTAGATGTGGGAGTGAATCCGTTCTAAAATGGCTAATCTGAAATGTCCTCAAATTAATACATGTTGTGCTCAAGATGGCAAATTCTTTAAAAAGGTAAAGGACCCCTGGTTTGTTAAATCCAGTCAAAAGTGACTTAAGGGGCGTGGTGCTCATCTCGCTTCAGGCCGAGGGAGCCAGCGTTTGTCCACAGACAGCTTGCCGGGGCCAGCATGACTAAACTGCTTCTGGTGTGACGGAAGCCAGAGCTCATGGAAACACTGTTTACCTTCCCACCGCAGCAGTACCTGTTTATCTACTTGCACTAGCGTGCTTTCAAACTGCTAGATTGGCAGGAGCTGGGACGGATAACGGGAGCTCACCCCATTGTGGGGATTCGAACTGCTGACCTTTCAATCCAAGCCCAAGAGGCTCGGTGGATTAGACCACAGCGCCAACGGCGTCTTAAAAATATATATTTATATTATAAATATTTATTACAAAAGCATCATATTTCAATAAACCTGTTTGCATATAATTCACTTTCTCTTGCTCCTGACATAATAAGTGACTTTATATATTGCAGCTAAATCCTGAATCCTGAAAAACCACTGACAAGGGCAGGGGGAAACTATATTTTTCCAATAAGTTGGGATTGACATTCTGACTGCTGTTAACAGAACAGTGACATTTCAAAGTCCACCTTATCAGCGCAGTCCTCTTACGTAATGAAAGAATATATTTAACAGGTTCTTCAGAACCTCATACCCTGTTTTTTTTTATGACAATTGTTATATGGATATTTGTGAAGTTACAGTCTATTGATTCACAGAGAACCTTATTGGAGCACAGCCCAGTAGACCTAAAAGGAATTAATGTACTTTAAAAAATAAGCACCATGACTTTACCAACTGCCTTCTCTATGAGTGAAAAAAATGCTTTTTATGGTCTCTGGAAGCAATTGCTGGGAGCAGGGCACTGGGAGCAGCATACAGGAAGGGGAATCTATAATACACACTTGCTTTTTGCTTTGCCATTGGGATCTTTGAGTCCTTTCAACTGACTTATGGTACTATTTTATTATAAGTTAGACTGCTGTTTTAAAAATGCTAATTATATATTCAGGAGTGTCTTAACCATTTGCCTTTAGTTTCTTGCAAACATAAAGCTGTAACTTTCAATCCACTTATTTTCAAATCCACTTATTCTGAAGCCTTCAGGGTTAGTAGCTCGAGCATTTGTCTTTGCATTTATGTTTGTCAAAAGATCTGATAATCAGTAATACTGATTAATATTCTAATATCCTGTGCTGTCAGTTTGACAGTTACTTCTGTTGAAAATAGTAGAACTCCCTTTCAAGTAATGCATCTGAGACTGAAATGTAAAACATTCTATATAACGTTGTAGGGTGAAGCTACAACCGCCTTAAACCGCCGCAGCTTTGACCTATAAATATTGATCACAATTTATTTCACTGTTTCCTTTCTGTAGGCCAGGCATTTGGGCTAAAAACATCTTCAGAAAATGAAATAGTAAATCTTCCTTGTTTCTGCATGGGATAATTATTAAAATAGGTAATTTCTGTGTTCATAATCTCCAGATTTTGCAAATGAAGATGTGCTCTGGACAGAAAAATACCAGCCACAGCACTCCAATGAACTTGTAGGAAATGCTGCAGCAGTTCAGAAACTACACAGGTTAGAAACTGTTGAATTTCTTGTATCTTTTTTTTTAAGTGCTTATTGCAGCAGCTGGCTTTCCATCCAGATTTTTGTGATATGTTTTGCTAGTTAAAGGTCATTCTGGTTAACTAGGTGTGTCTGCACTGTGTTGGCATAGGAGAGTACATGAGTATGTGGCTTGAGCCAGTCTCTTAACTGGCTAGGAAAATTGACAGTGTTAATAGCTGGGTTTCTGTTGGGTCCATGTTGGCAGCTTCATGAAGCTCCTAAACGACTTTTATAAACACCTTTCAATTTTAAAAGCATTGAGGGTTTCACATAAGAACCCCACCCCCTGGTGAAAACAGTCTCTGGTTATGTGATATTCCTTCTCCCTACCACCACCCTTTCAGTGTCGTGTTAGAACACACCACACATTTAGATAGTGGCTTAATTTGCATACCATGCATGCATGACTTCAGCGGCTTCTCCCACTCCCCAGTTTCTCAGCTTGTCCTGCTATCTAGACCCAAGATTGTGGTTTATAACCCACTCGGTCCAATTTATTTATTTTTCAGTATTTATATCCCACCCTTCAACTGATGGTTGCAGGGCGGGTCACTACATAATACAGAAAGTCAGCCTTCGCCAACGGGAACATTTTGGAGAGCAGAAACTCATGAAGAAGACAATTACTAATACCACATATATAACTTAATAATACAGATTCTTTGATGCAGTACTTCATCCGATACAAAATTATTTCTTGTGTCTTTAAGGGAAAGCAAAAATAACAGCTGCCAGTCCTGATCATGCATGTGTTGCTAAGCCATAGGTTAGCGTGATAACTATACGTCCCAGTAAATAGTACAAATGTGCACAAAGACACCAAAATAGTCCTATGTCTTTATTTTTAGGTGGCTATGTGAATGGAAAAAAAGAGCTGATTGTGAAGAAGACAGAACTCAAAAAGAAGCAAAAGGTGGCAGCCAAGATGGTACTTCAGAATCTTTCTTCAATCTGAAAAATAATGAGTTTTATATTAATAAGAATGATTTATAAGCTTTAGAATATGTAAGATTGTTTTAAATTTTGTTTCATCTAGGGTTATTGGTTGTTGTTTTTTAAAAAAATGGAAGTTGGTTTGAGTTTGCTTTTTTTTTCTTAGAAAGGGAGGCAGAAAAAATATATAAAATAACACAGCCAAATGTGTGTGTTTGATATACCTTACTAGAATCCTTTGACAATGCGGATTTTAAAGATGAGAAGTCGGACAGCGAGGAAGAGAGTGTTCTTTGCAATACAATGCTGCTTATCGGTCCCCCAGGCATCGGGAAGACAGCAGCGGTTTATGCCTGCGCACAGGAGCTTGGCTTCAAGGTTTGTATTGTATTGTATTGTATTGTATTGTATTGTATTGGGTAGCTACTTACATAACAAATGTGAAACCTGCATAGTGATTTTAACAAATCTTAATTAATTAATTTAACAAATTTTATAATTAATGTTATAAAATCTTAATTTTATAACATATAACAACAAAGTGATTTTAACAAATCTTAATTTTATAACATTCTTGCAGATATTTGAAGTTAATGCTTCTTGTCAGCGCAGCGGAAGGCAGATTCTCTCCCAGCTAAAGGAAGCTACTCAGTCTCATCAGGTGGACAAACAAGGTGTAAATGTTCATAAGCCATGCTTCTTTAACAATTACAGTAGCACTAAATCACCCAGTAAGTAATGAGCTTCTTTCTTTTATCAGTAGAGAAGTGAAAAAAATTGGTTGGAACATGTATTTATTTTTTAAGATTCTGTGCACCACACCATTTTTTAAAAAAATGAGTTTCAGGGAAGTGTACTGTCACAGTTGCTGACTAAAAGGAATCTATGCTGTAAAATAAATGCCTTAATTTTCATGTAGGCAGAACTCAGGTGTCAGCTTGTCATGGCTGCCATTTATAGAAGTGGTATATGTACATTTTTATGGTATAATACATATTGCTAATTGGAAGGGAGTGAGGTTGACCATCTCCTACTTCCCCTTCCCTGGCCAATATCCCAAACCTCTGCTGCTGGGCTGCAGTTAATGAGGAGCAGTTATGAGAGAAAGTCTTGCCCTTGCTTTCCTCATGATGGCTGACTGTCAGCTCTATGCCAAGGGATTCAGGGTGCTTCCTTCTCACAGTTCTGTTCATCAGGGCATCCCCTGTCCTGCCACACCTTGTCCATAGTAGCAGTAGTACCTCCTGGCAGGCACCATGGAAGCACACTTTTTCCAACACCACTGGGCCACATGGGTACTTTAGATTGTTCGTGGCTTTCCGGAGGTAAGGAGAGTGGAGTGCACCTTAGTACCATGGCCAAATAATGGGAACTTTTAATATATAAATGACACTTCAGAATTTCTGGTCATGCTGACCACCTAGTGTTTATGAGTCCAGAGTGCATTCATGGAGTGAAACTTTCGGAATAGTCTTGTGGTAAAGAAGCCACACTAACCTCTCCCATCAGTTTCCTTTCTCCCTCAGTGAAACCAACCCCAGAGAAACTGGTCCTTGTGCCTTCTGTCTATTTGAAGATTTATGGGGCATGAAAGTAGGACGATAACCTCCTCACCCTCATTTTCTCAGGCAAAGGATGGCTGAGGCTTTAGAGATCACTTCATTTGGAAACTGAAATTGTATTATGAAGGTGCATAAGTATTGCAAGACTGATTTTATGTGGAATACCTATATCCTGCTTCATAGCCCAGAGAGGCTCTTGCAGTAGCTTTTAAAAGATTATCAAAATAGAACATCAATCAGTTTTGAGTACAGAGGACAGAAATTGCATGACACCCGTATGCAACCAGGATAATTCAGGCAGTATTTGCAGACCTCCCCCTTGTTCTTTCATGTTCCCCTGAGCAAGACATTGGGATTGGGCAGCTGAATTTTGCTCATCTGTGATGGAAGCAGTCTGCCCTTGCTGGACATGGCAGCACATCTCACCATAGTCCTCCAAGGAAAGGGTTTGGGGTCTTCAACTGGATTTCTCTTTCAAGTTTAAGACAAAAATAAAATGTATATTTCAGGAAAAAGCTCTCCCAGAAAAGAGAAGTCCCCAAGAAAGTTTCCCGTTTCACCCAGAAAAGTTGGATTAAAGCAAAGCTCGGCATCCAAAACACTAGCAAACTACTTCAAAATTTCTCCTAGGCCTAAGAATGAAGAAGAAAAGGTGCAAGAAAACAACAAAGGTAGGTTTTTAACATCACATGCATGTGCTTGATCTTTGGGGATGGGAAACAAAAGATCATAGTGTATTTGTGTAGAAATGAACTCCACAGCAAGTGTAATCAGACATGAAAACTGAGCTATAATCTGTGGCAGCCATGTAAATGTAGGGTGGTTGTTCATTCTGCCAACTAAACACCTGTTGATGTGCTATTCCAGGTACAAAAGCAGAACAATGTCCTCTCCCTCCCCTCATTGGTCTTCCTTTTCCTCCCCCGCTTCACCAACCAACACCTTCAAACTAATTGAGGTGCTGGAAGCCACTGATTCTTACAAGTTGCTTTATAAAAATAACTTTTCCCCCCTTTACAAACATATATACTTCAGTGTATCTCAGTGGTTCTTCGAGTATGCAGAAATAATTGCCTTATTTTGGAGTTTCATTTGCAAACAGATAGAATGGATTTAGAAGCACTGTGTATAGCTTCTATGGTCTAGCCCTGTGTTAGAACAGCACAATGAAGGTCACAGGCAGCGCTCCCTGCCTCCTTTCTATCCTTTCAGTACCAGCAGAGAAACCATGAGAGCCATGGATGCATTCTGTGTTAGTGGCTATGCATTTAAGACCAGACAAGTGATAAATCAAAAGGTTGCTGCTTGGGGAATGATTGCAAATGTTACAGAATAAAAATGCAGAGAGCATGAGCAAACTCTCAATGTACTGCTTAGATATTACAAATCATTGTAAAATCAGATCTGAGAGGAAAGGCAATTTGAAGATATTTTTATGTATATGTGGCAGACATCACACATGCTTAAGTGATTTTTTTGGCAGCATCGCTGGACCTTTCTTTTCCACTGATACAGATCCTACTATATTATTCATGCAGGATATACAGAACGCTTGCCTAAAGAAAAAGTGCAGATCCAATCTTTAAAAAGGGAAACTGGAGAAGAGGATTCCAGTAAAAAAAGTGCAACTTCTCTTATTCTCTTTGAAGAGGTAAGACATAAATGCAGGTCTTGTTTTCTGAAGAAAAAGTTTCAGAACCATCCAGAATAAAGGAAAGAGGGCCAGAGTTGGCCAGCTATGATGCATCTATCTCCCCCAACTCCCATAATACAACCTTAAAGTAAAGGTAAAGCACCCCTGACAGTTAAGCCCAGTCACAAACGACTCTGGGGTTGCAGCACTTATCTTGCTTTAGTGGCCGAGGGAGCTGACGTTTGTCCGCAGACAGTTTTTCCGGGTCATGTGGCCAGCATGACTAAGCCGCTTCTGGCGAAACCAGAGCAGTGCACAGAAACACCGTTTACCTTCCCGCCGGAGTGGTACCCATTTATCTACTTGTACTTTGACGTGTTTTCGAACTGCTAGGTTGACAGGAGCAGGGACCGAGCAACGGGAGCTCACCCTGTCGTGGGGATTCAAACCACCGACCTTATGATCGGCAAGTCCTAGGCTCAGTGGTTTACATCACAGCGCCACCCGTGTCCCATACAACCTTACTATGGGTTAAATCCATTTGCACAATGAGACTTCACATTCCCACCCCTGCAGTCCCCATGCCCAACACCAACTTTGGTGGGGCCTCCAAGCTTCCAGAGCAAACGCTGGATGGAGCATGGGGTGCAACGGAGGCGGCGGACAAGAGGAAGAAGAATTACCGTTGCATAAGTCACTCTGACACTTTTGCATACAACCTTAGACAATTTTCTTTTAATTTTTTTTTTGCCAGCACAGTTTTTGTTGCAGTTCTCAAGTTTATATGGCAGCTCCCATATTCTGTACTGCCTAACATCAACTATCTTTTATTGTTTGAAGCTGGATTGTATTAAATTAACCATCCTTAATGTATACATACCGTATTTTTCACACCATAGGGCGCACCTAGTTTTTTTTTTGCGGGGGGGGGGGGGGGAATAAATAAAAAAAATAATTATTTCCCACCCCAGTCCCCAGAACAGGTCCAGGAGCGGCGGCAAGATTGCGCGCAACCTCGCCACTGCTCCCGGAGCTTGCGGGGCTGGGGACGGGGGAAGACCGAGCTTCCCCCAGCCCCAGCACCCAGAACAGGCTGCTGTCCGCAAGCCTTCGGAGCCCAAAGGCTTGCGGATAGCTGCCTGAAGCCCGGGGAGCACAGCGGGAGTTGGCGCTGCGCTCCCCGGGCTGCAGGCGACCCCTCTCGCTCTCCAGGCTTCAGCGAAAGTCTGCATTCGTTCTGTAGGACGCACACACATTTCCCCTTCATTTTTGAAGGGGGAAAAGTGCGTCCTATAGAGCGAAAATTACCGTAGTTTATCACTCCAGATAAATGACAACCCATAGTTCAAAAAAAGGCAAAAGCTTCTGAGTGTCCCTGCAGGCTGAAGAGCTAGGGAGGAGCTTAAGCTCATGCTAAACACTAGACCATGGTTTAGCTTGATGTCCAAACATTCATACGTTTTATTTGTATGCTGCTTTTCCACAAAAGGATCATGCTGAAAGTGGCTTACAACAAAGAGATAAGGATGCATTTTAAACATACACTATAAAACAATTTCATTATAACTTAGCAAAACAATAATGTAACAAGTTCATAATAACATAGCAAAACAATAACATACAAAAAAACAAGAATTATTGTTTTAAATATTTTAGTAACAAGATTACTTAAACAGCATGAGGCATCCAATAGCAAAAATAAGAAGGGAACGTCACAGTTTCACCGGAGTCCTAGAAACATCCCTATGTTGCTCACAGTGTCTCTCCTGCAGCAGCTTCTTTTAAGGCTTCCAAGGGATGGTGTTGCCAAATATGGTCAATGAGCTGGAGGACCTTTATACTTTTAAAATTTATTCATTTATTTATTCATAATTCTGTCAGTTTCCTTTCTTTTTTTACATTTGTATAACTGATAAAGGTTCACAAATGCCATCTCTAGTGCACTGGGTTTCAAGTGACATGTGGAAAGCAGTCTCACTGCTTTCTCCGTATTCCCCGTATTCTCCGTAGCAAAAGAAAGTTGAATAGGTAGAATATTTATGTTATTCGGAATTTTATTTGCTTGATTTGATCTAGAACTGCACATATTCTAGTTCTGATGTTGTATATTTAAACTTAAAAAATATATGGATTGGATGCAGAATAAATTAGTTAAGTCCCATTGATTTCAATGGGAATGTAATGACTTGTCTCACCGATTTCAATGGGAACTATATTTGGCTAACTTAGTCTGAATTCAATCCTATTTTTGTACTCAAACATCACACCAGATCTGGAATCATTTGAAAAACGGAAAAAGCAAATATGAAATCTGTTGGATGTTATATGAATAATAACTTTCCACTTCTCATAGGTTGATGTAATATTTGATGAAGATGTTGGATTTCTAAATGCGATAAAAACATTCATGAGCACTACCAAGAGACCTGTCATTCTTACTACCAATGGTGGGTATTATTATGATGATGATTCCAAGTATATTGTTAATGCTTTGAATAAGTGAACATTAGAACAGTGAAATTTATGTTTTAGAGTTTGAGAAAACAGTTTGGAATCTTGAATTCAACAAGGTTTCTCAGGCAATGCAGGGGGGATGCCTAACCCTTTTTCCTATGGGTGCTTTCTGCTCAAAGTAACTGTTTACTTCTCAGTACTCTATGCTGAGGGAATAAAACATGCTGTTCCTTTTATGGTTGTTTGTAGGCTGGTCTCTCTTAGAAACAGCATAGTGGGTCTAATTCATTCTGCAACCCCATTTGTTGTGCCCACATTTTGTCTTTTCTGAGTCTTGCCCCACAAGTCGGCACCCTACTTCTGTTTCCACCTTTATCTTTGTTATTCACCATATTACGCTGGTGGCGCTGTGGTCTAAACCACTGAGCCTCTTGGGCTTTGCCGATCAAGGTCGGCGGTTCGAATCCCCATGATGGGGTGAGCTCCTGTTGCTCTGTCCCAGCTCCTGCCAACCTAGCAGTTTAAGAGCACACCAGTGCAAGTAGATAAATAGGTACCGCTGCGGTGGGAAGGTAAACAGTGTTTCCGTGTGCTCTGGTTTCCGCCATGGTGTCCCGTTGCGCCAGAAGCGGTTTAGTCATGCTGGCCACATGACCCGGAAAGCTGTCTGTGGACAAACGCCGGTTCCCTTGGCCTAAAAGCGAGATGAGCGTCGCAACCCCATAGTCGCCTTTGACTGGACTTAACTGTCCAGGGGTCCTTTACCTTACCTTACACCATACTACACAAAACGTAGGGTAGTTCTTTACCTGTTTTCACAGTGAGTGAACTCTTCCTCTAGGACTTGTATAAATGTTGGCAGAACAGCAGTGGGAGCTCTTTTCCTATTCAAGAGCTATTGGAGAGTAGAAGCATTGAAGATTGGCTTCTGTCTCCCCCCCCCCCCCCAATCACATCTTTTTCTCCTTTTCTCCAGTTGTAATATACGTTAACTATAATATATTCAGGGCTCACATTTTAATATTACAATAAAATAATTCTCAATGGTCAAATTTTAAAAGCCTTTACTTCTGAATCTTTTGTGTAGATCCATCATTTAGTTTAATATTTGATGGCTGCCTTGAAGAAATCACCTTCAGTATACCTTCTGTGGTAAGTCTTTCACTTTTGGAATATAAAACAAGTAGTTTACGATTTCTTAGTATGACTAAACATGGACCCGACTATTATTGCAACTGCAGTTGAATTCATAGATTTGTGAAATTTATGCATTAGTTAAAGCATCACCCATGCAAGGGGTTTTAAGACAGCTCTGCAATGACACCAAACCTTTACAAATAATGCACCATACAGCACAGTTGACTTATAACCCTCTACTTTTTAGTAGTTAAAATAGGATTTAATACTGCAGTTAGGAACATAGGAAGCTGCCTTATACTGAGTCAGATGATTGCTCTAGCTAGCTTAGCTTTGTCTGCACTGGCTGGCAGCACCTTTCCAGTCGTACCTGGAAATGCTGGGGACTGAACCTGGGACATTCTGTATGCAAAGCAGATGCCCTACCAGTGAGCTACAGCTCTTCCCCTAAAGGTTCAAATTTTGCTACATGTGTTGTATTTAAACACTACCCATTCAAGACAGTATTAGTTAGTAGGTACAGATTCTTAGCATGTAAAGTAACATTCTGCTGTTGTGCTTCTTTTCCAAATTGTATTACTAATTTTTGAATCTATTTTGTTTTAGATAAATGTTGCCAGCTATCTCCAAGTTCTCTGTTTGGCTGAGAACTTAAGAATGGATATAAGAGATCTTGCTGCTTTGTTAACTGCAAATAATTGTGACGTCAGACAAAGTATTCTGTACTTACAGTTCTGGGTTCGGAGTGGCGGCGGCTATTTAAAAGAAAAAGGTATGGTACTACACAGCAAGTCTGCCCAGCTGGGGTGGTGAACAAAGTAGTTCACATGTCATAATTGTTTGTTGTTGTTTACCTGGTAAACAGTTAAAATGCTTTTTAAAAATCCTCTTTGTCTATTAGAAAGAACAATGGAACTGCTAAGAAAATGTTGCAATGTATCCTTGATCCCTAACAGACAGCTCTTGTTCCAGCTAGCTTATGTCCTCCAGGATACTAAAGTGTAAGGAGACAAAGCAGGCCAATTCATTGACCTTCCCCCTTGGTTTTTTTGGTTTCTTTTTCCAGCTGATGGCATTCTCGGGCTGCTTTTTGGGGTATTTTTAACGTTTTTAACTTCTGCATACATCTGCTTTCACCTGAGTATATGGCACCCTTTAGGATCCAATCCTGTTGGCATTCAGTCACCAGAATTTGTTATTAGAGAGAATTAGTGTGATTTTTATTGGATAGATGAAGAAGCAACATAGAACAGATGAGGAAATTACAGAATGAAGCTGCAACAAGGGGAAACTAGACTAAAAGAAGTAAACAATCAAATGAGTAATGGCAGCAGAGAAAATATCCAAATTTCAAATCTATACAAAGAATTTTATATATTTTTTAAAAGGAACAGAACTGCTACACTGCTGTCAGAGCTTATCATTGTTATGAATTCCATTTGAAACTCTTATTTGTAGGAGGAAAGAGAGGGATAAGTGGCAAAGAACAGATTATTTGCATTGATGATGCAACCAGCTCCAAGATCAGTAAACCTGGCCCTCCAGCGAATCTTCCAAAATGTGACACTGGCTGCACTGAGAACTTGCTTGGCCTTAAGAACATCTTTTTGCCTTCCGAAGATTTGTTCCAATTTCTTAAGGTACGTTTATTTTGGTACAATGAACTTCCCTGGGGCATGTTGCTGATTAATGACATAAATGAAACAGAATACTATTACAACAAATTGTATTGCGGCATCTCAAAGACTTTTTTAAAAAATGTTTGGTTCATGCATTTTTGTAGGTGGAAGTCAAATTAGCACTACCCAAGTAGAATGGATGAGCAACCATGTTGGCACATGAAAAATACTTTAGAGAGGGAACTCCTAGGGAATTAAACACACACACACACACACACAAAATATTGTTTACTCACTTAAACCAAAGTTGCACAGTTCTGCGCTCATAATGGCTGCTTTAGAAAATACTGTTTCATCTGGTTTATTGTTTATTGCTTTCACGCTTTAGAGCAGGCCTGTCCAACCGATCTACTGGTCAATCGCTGGGCGTCACTGGTTGATTGTGGGATCCACCGCCCCCCCCAAAGCTCAACAATTCTGGTCAACCCAATGGGTAGATCACTGCTTTAGAGTGACTGTATATGCTACAAATCTGTTAAAGAAAATTTTAAAACTCATTCGTTAATTCCATCTTTCACAGCATGAAATCACAACAAAAGAAGACTGGAGTAGACTGACAAATCTGCTCACAGAATTCCAGATGAAGAATATAGACTTTATTTATAGCAATCTTGAATTCATTTTACCTTTACCAGTCAATATACTTCCAGAACCAACGCTAATAGCTAATCCTTCATGTAACACAGTTACAGAAAACGATTCAAGTAATAAGTCTTTGGACAGCGATTGCTTAGAGGAAACAAGCCCTGTGAAAAAGGTTAAACGGACAAAGCGCCAAAGAATTACGGCTTTCTTAGATGATAGTGATTTATTTGAAAGTGATTTAGACTATTCTGGTTTCATTACTTTACCATCTGACATGCCTAGTTCATGCTTGGAAGAAGAAAAGGGTGGACTGGAACCTGCGATGGGTAACACAGTAGTACTGGACAGTGGAACGCCAACAAAAGCAAAGAGCTCTGCACCAGCATACCAGTGCCTAAATTCAGTAACTGAATTTGTGGACAACATGTCTTTCTTAGATTATTGCTTCAACGGGATGTGTCAGGAATCAAAACAATCATGTAAATATGAGGAATTTATTTGGACAAAAGGGAAGATAAAAAATGGTCTGTCGGATGAGTTCAGCATGGAGCATAATGACTGGTGGAACTTCAAAAGCTCTGCTGAGCTGAAAGCAACTGCGGAGGCACTCAGTTTTCACAAGTGCATTAAGACAATTTCAAAAATTATGGAAAGTAACTCTAGCAGGACTCCTGGGAAGGATGAATTGGAAGAACTTGCACTCAATGTTTCAAAAGACAGAGCCGATTTATACTTTGGTCAGTCAATAGCTAATTCCAGGTAAGGTCAAAATACCACAGGTGTATGCTGAATAACAGGAAAAAGGATGCTTTTTTCAGTATATAAAGTTCCAGGGAGAGCAAGGGCTTCCCCCTTCTGTTTTCATGTTGTGAATATTTATTTGCAGAGGTACCTCTTAGCAGTTGAAGCAGTCAAGGGAGAGTGCTTGCACAGTATCCATGTATGCTTTGGAAGAGCCATGGAATATTGGTTGTGGGCTAATTATAGTGTTTAATTATTACAAATATTCACTAATACTCTAACGTTAGTTGGTGTCTTAGGGATGCCTGGTTTTTAGGTTGGGGTTTTTGTTTTTTTTGGTCCCGTTTCAGCCTCAGTTTAGCTATAACAAAGATGGTAGCAGAACCATCTTTCAAATATGGGGCTGCCCAGCCATGTGTGAAATGGAAGGAAGGAAGAGATTTTAACAGCAAAAAGTCATTGCAAGTAAAATACATGGAATCTTTTCTCTGCCAGCCATCTTACACCTCCCCACAGTATGAGCCTTTTGTGTACCCATGCGCAGCAAGCCCCTGTGAACTGGGAAGAGGTGGTAAAACATAGAAATAAACAGCTAAAACAATGTTCTGGAATTGAAACGGCAACAACATTATTGATTGCAGATGTCAGTAAGCTTTGGCTGAGTATCCTGAGTCAGCTGCCTGACTGTGGGCTGACACAGGTACAGTGCTATCTCGGGTTACATACGCTTCAGGTTACATATGCTTCTGGTTACAGACTCCACTAACCCAGACATATTACCTCGGGTTAAGAACTTTACTTCAGGATGAGAACAGAAATTGTGCGGCGGCAGCGGGAGGCCCCGTTAGCTAAAGTGGTGCTTCAGGTTAAGAACAGTTTCAGGTTAAGAACGGACCTCCGGAACGAATTAAGTACTTAACCTGAGGTACCAATGTAAAAAGATGACACCCCCCAGGCCAACATTTATAAGTTACCGTATTTTTCGCTCTATAACAAGCACCAGACCATAACACGCACGTAGTTTTTAGAGGAGGAAAACAAGAAAAAAAATATTCGAAACGAAATAGTGGATTTATGATTTTTGTGGTTCATGCTGTGGCCACAGACATGTGATCTGACAGTGAGTTTGGAGTAGCCCAATGCAAAAATCCTGAGGATCCATGTGGATCCATGCTTTGTAACCACGGAGGAGGAAAGGAAGGGGAACCATGGATCCTCTGCTCACGACTGCAGCATATCCCCCCGCCACCCGCAGGCATTCGCTCCATAACACGCACAGACATTTCCCCTTACTTTCTAGGAGGAAAAAAGTGAGTGTTATGGTGCAAAAAATACGGTATATAAGTTTCTTTTAAGCCTGCCATTTGGGACACATGCAACCTAATTTTGAACCTATTACTTATTTAAGTAATGCATATACCATTTTTCAGGCAAATCTCACAAAACAATTTATGCGATTGATTGATTGATTGATTGATTGATTGATTGAATTTATATATAACCCTATACCCGGAGGTCTCAAGGCCGTTCACAGAACAAAATCGAAATATAAAACCGCAAAATATATACTCAAAATAAAAACAACCCAATAACCCTCCCCCACATTTTAAAAGGGCATAGGATGTCAATCAAATTGTTTAATAGCTTTTATTGGTGACGCAGGGTTCTTGTTATGGCAGAGGTTTGACAGAGTTCAGGTTACATTGCGCAGGTAGCCAAGAGCAATAGAAGAGATCAGGAACAGCAAGCAGAGCCAAAAGCGGTTCAAGTGCACCATATTTAATAACCAGGTCTCTGTAGGCAGAACCATCACCTGCAATATTTCCTAAAGCCCCCACAGCTTGCTCACTGATGTGCATATGGGGGGAAGCCAGCAAGGAAATAAAGGTAGGTATTGCTTCACCATCTACAACGGCTTTTGTCTGTTCAGACGTGCCAGAGGCAATATTGGTCAAATGCCCAAGCAGATTCAAACTGAAAAGGGCTGCAATCTACCCTTCCCAAGAAGGATACAAGCTTTGAGATCTACATCAGAACTACTTATTGTAGTATATTTGAAAAATGTTTGCTTTTAATGGGATGCTTGCTTGAGGCTAAATCCTGGGTTCTATAAGGGCAAAAATACTAGAACTGGATCATAAAAATTCAGGAATTAAATAGATGCTGGTTCAGCACAGTGTAACAGCGATTGTACATTGGGCACATTTGCTGAAATTTAGTCTGTTATTTCTTGTTAAACTATAGCTGGGACAGAGGAAAAACCTATGTGCTTTTCTTTTGCAGCATTTACCATAATGCACAGAAGAGGTTGGAAATAATCGAAACTGTATTTTCCAGTAGACCTTCTTTAAATCTTTGTAACAGACAAGCAAGTGTAGTGGATTACCTGCCTATTCTCCGCAACATCTGCAAGTTGGAGAAACAGAAAGAACAGGGGAAAGCCAAAAGAAGGTAATCTTCATTCATGTTATTAGCAACACAGTCATGTTCATATCTTATCAGGAGACACACAGTGCAATCCTATGCTCACTTAACATTAAACTCAGTGGGACTTCTGAGAGGACATTGGTAGGACTGCACTGAACCTGTGCATCAAAACTGATATTCATGTAGACAAAATGTATTAAATATCTTAACTGGGGAAGAGTCATGTAAATTTCATGTCACTTTTAGCATGCTGCATTTTCTTTCCCTTCTTTCTTTCAAGAAGACAGACCATTTTTCTTCATTTCTTTTCCAACAGATTTCTCCACTATCTTGAAGGAATTCACTTTGATTTTCCAAGAGAAATTTTGAACAGCCTGGCAAATGACTTTCCATAAAGCAAACCTGTAGGACCTTTGAATATACATTAATGATTTTATATGTACAGAGTGTTGCTTATATTGTGAATCTTTTAAGTATTTAAAAATACAAACTGTATTTTGTATATATCTATCGCCCAAGGTACTTTCCACATTCCAAATGTGAAGTGACTATGTGTTGAAATCTACACCAGATGCATTCAAATACAATCTGAAGCGTATCAAGCCCATTGCTGTAACTACTGGATTGGCTGACTTTTTAGGGTGTGGGTTTTGTCCCATATATTCAGGCATAATACCGTGTTTATAAGGTGCTATTCTAATTTCCACATAAGTATGGTGCTACTTGGGAAAAGATTAGCCAGCTGATAATGAGGTAACTGTAAACTTTTTTTGCTGTTTCATTGCAAAGGCTGTATTTGGGCTTGGTTTTATGTGTGTGCATATGAGCCAGTAATGTTTTCTTCACCAACACAGTAAGGTCTTCAATCATTTGGGAGAAATAATCTGTGTTTTGTAAATTTATACTAAAAGTTCTACTGGGTTGTATAGTCGTATTTATCTGTATTTATCTGTAACCCTGTACATTTTATTTTTATACTATCTGATATTTTCCTACCACTACACTTGAAGTTCTTCTGGGTTATTTTTTAATTTTTTACCTACAGCGAAATAATAAATATCTGGATGGGCTTTGAAACCTATTTCTTGCAGGGTGACTTTTAGATGTAAGAGTAGACATTTACCTCAGTTATAATCATTAATCATACTTCCGAACTAGAAAAGCATTTGAAAATTGCTGAAGACTGCTGCCTACATGTCGATAGGTTGGAAAAATAGCCTATATGTATATATTAATAACAACTCTTTGCCACTCTATCACTAAGGTTCTCTGAATGGCTTATACTAAAATGCACCCAAAACCATTAAAATCCTTAGTGCTGTTCTCTTTGAAGCAATAAGAAGATCTTGTATCAAGAGCTGTGGAAAGCTTTTTGAAGTAGCAGCAAAATGTAATCATTTTAAGAGGTCTCTCTGCTCAAACCAAATGCTCATCTAGTCCACTGTTCCATTCTCACAGTGGTCATCCCTGTTGTCTATGGAAACTGCACCACCATATAAGCATATCAACTGACAAGCATTTAAGACCTTCCACCAGGAATCCAAAACGTTCCATAGAATCCAAGCATTTAGCATACTGCATCTTTGTTTTGTTACTTTGGACAGCAGAGGCAAACAGTAGACGATCCAAGACTTGTTAGCGATAGTAACTTTTTTCTTTAGATTTAGCCTCCATAGTTGCTATGAGGATAGTAGCAGCTCTGAAAGGAAATGGGCCTATAGCATGAATCTAAACATCTGATTTGGTTTACGTACAGACATGTTATTAATGATGCCATGATTGTCGGAAGGGGAGCAGGTCCCCATCTGTAATCTAAATGTAGATCCTGTTACATTCACATTAGACCTGCATCTAAGGCGGGGTTAGCAAATTGCGTGCCCTCTAGATATTACTCAATGATAACTCCCATCATGCCTGACCACTGGCCATGCTCGCCAGGGCTGATGGGACTTGAGAGGCCAACAATATCTAGAAAACACCACATTAGCTAACGCTGGCTTTGATGCAAGTCTCATGTAAATATAACAAGAACTAGGTTTAGGTTACAGATGGGGAACCTGCTCCCCTGCATGTGTTTTAGGACAACTCCCATCATTCCTGATCATTAGCTGTGTTGGCTGTGACTGATGAACAGCTGGAGGGCTTAGAGGTTCCCCATGTCTAGTTTTAGGCACTGCACCACAGGTTTATACACCTGTCACTTAATTCATGCTGTGAGGCTGTTACTAACCATGGTTAAAATGATCCTGTTTTATGTTCTTCCACTTTTTTTCAGTCAATCCTAACCTAAAAAACACCTCATGTTACTATCAACAATCCTGACACAAAGTGTTTCTACACATTTAATAATTTTATTCTACAAAATTATATTCTACATATAATTTTATGTCAGCAGGAATTAAATGCTGTTTTCCTATCACAGTCTTCCACGTGCTGTCCAGCACCCCCTATACAGTGAATCAGTTGGAACTTACTGTACAGATCATCCATGACAGCAATTAACAAAACTGAATAAGATAAGAACTAAGTCGTATTGTTCAGTATCAGTAGCTCATAAAAAGCTATTGCCTGCAGCAAGGAATCGCACAGCTCTTCATCCCTCCACTGTTTGTTTGATGACAAGACGTTGCGATAATTTACTACCTGCTCTCTTGAAAAGTTCACACGGGGCTCAGCATGCGTAACAGATTCTAAGAGAAACTGTTTCACAAGGTCTATTCCACTAGTTCGTGAGTCCCCAACCATCAACTCAAAGTGCTTTCCTACAGCACTTCGGGCCATACTTAATACTTTGTACTGGCCATCCTGCGAAAATGTTTTTTGTAACAACGCATAGAGCATGGCTTCCACTGTACGAAGATGTAATGTTACTGGAAACAGATTTGCATTCAGAGCAGGAAGTCCGCTTTTTTCCAAGACATAAAAATCTGCTTCAGGAAGCCGGGATATTACTGAAGAAATCTGAAATAAACAAGCACTGAATAAATAGTAGCAATCCACCATAAACATAGTATCTCCAGTCCTATGAGAAATGTTTTACACTATTTTTTTTTGTTACCAAGAGCAAGTAATTATATACAGTGGTACCTCGCAAGACGAATGCCTCGCAAGACGAAAAACGTGCAAGACGAAAGAGTTTTTCGTTTCGTGAGTTGCTTCGCAAGACGAATTTCCCTATGGGCTTGCTGCGCAAGACGAAAACGTCTTGCGAGTTCGTTTCCTTTTTCTTAAAACCGCTAATACCGTTAATAGCTGTGCTTCGCAAGACGAAAAATCCGCAAGACGAAGAAACTCGCAGAACGAATTAATTTCGTCTTGCGAGGCACCACTGTACAGTAGGATGAAGTTCATTTTAGAAAATTTTGGGACTTGCAGCTAGCTGGCTCTGTACATTATCATTAGGAAGGGTAAGATGGCTTGTCTCAAATGGTAGATTATGGGGATCCCTTAAAGGGCAGCAAACTCATATTAAATTGTATCACCATTAAGGAAGCAGGAGGAACTGGACCTTTTGGCTTCAACCCACAAAATGTATTGAGCTATTATTGTTCATACTCCTATAAGTGCCTATACTTCGATAATTAACAAAAAGATCAGACACAGTAGTTCCAGCAATGGGATTTAAAAACAAGGAACAACTTGTCCCCTGGGAGCTGACACTAGCTCAAGCACATGGACTGCAGTAGCATCAATCCTAGTGTTCAGAAGCGGCTCCCTTTCCTGTACAGAGCATCATGCAAAAAACATTTTACAACGGAATTGCAGTCGTACCTCGGAAGTCGAATGGAATCCGTTCCAAAAGTCTGTTCGACTTCCGAAACGTTTGGAAACCAAAGCGCGGCTTCTGATTGGCTGCAAGAAGCTCCTGCAGCCAATCGGAAGCTGCAGAAGCCCCGTCAGACGTTCGGTTTCCAAAAGAATGTTCAAAAACTGGAACACTCCCAGTTTTTGATAATTTGGGAGCCAGAACTTTTGACTCCCAAGGCGTTCGGGAGCTGAGGTATGACTGTACCAGCCTTTTCCTCTACTGGCCCCAAAACTAAGACTAGCAGCACAACCTTGTACCACGGGAGACTCTTAACTCTCTCAAACAAATGGATTCAACAGGAAGTAAAACCATGTTTTAGGATTAAGCTGTCAAGGCTTCTAAGAAATTCATCTGCCAGTATGAAATACAAACGAATTTGAGATGTGGCTAAAGCTTGTTTCTACAAGGATGCAGAACAAGTTAACATTTTTCTATTTAACCTACTGGATCCCTGAACGGTTTCAAAGTAAGGCTGGTTCAACATATGAAAGAATTTCTCTTAAATCCTTTTTTTTTTTTTGAATGAGGGGAATCTTACACATTTTTTTTTTTAATATGCAACATGAATGGAGCTAGAATCATTAACTTAGATGAAGAGATGTCTTTTTTGAGTAAATAGGCACTTCCAATTGAGCAAGGAGTGTGCTGGGGGCACCAGTCACAAAATGGTTACCATGGAGGGGGTTACGGCATAACGCAAAATTAGACAACCACACCCAACCACCTTATTTTTACCATGGGAAGTCCTGCTGATTCTGATTATGGAGATCACACATGCACACAGATGTTGTTGCTACCGAATAGCAACAGGGATCATTTATCTTACAAGGAAAAATATACAAGGTAGCTACACTCAGTTCACAGGCTTTAAAGGTACCTGCACTTTTTGCTCCATAACTTACTTTCTAGGAGGGCTTAGAGACCTACTTCAAAAAAATATCAAAAGCTCAGGAGTCTGGGGTACCACTGGAAGCCTTCACAGCTGCCAAATGAGTGACCTCTGCACTAATCCAATCAATGGCTTAGTTCAAAGCAGCAGGACTGGAGGAGGAGCAAGTGGCCACAAGCTCTCACACACTTGTACCAAACCATGATTTGGCTTTGTGGTTTCTGCAAACTGGGTCTATATGAAGCTAACAGAACCATGCTGCTCCCAAAAGAAATATGCTGCTAGAAAAATTGCATACAATCAAAACTTGGCTTACCTCTTCAAGATAGACGGCTGGCATATAAGCACCTTTCATAAACATAGTGCACTCCTGCTGCTGCCAATCCTGAACGGCCAAGCGTCTATTAACATGAGCCCACGCAATTTTGCGAGTGCCAAAAACAACGGATACAATGCTATTGGCAGTCTAAAAGGGAGCACAGGAAAGATTTGTTGGTACTTACAGCATTAACCACATCATGTTTTCTAATACATAATTCCCCCATCTCCTGTTTGCTACAGGTTGTAAAATCTCCCCAGAATGAAGGGTATAACACTGTAAATGCAGTTCTGAGTTTTACAAAAGAAGAATGGCAATTATTCTCGCTAAGATGGTTGTAAACCAGGGGTCGGCAAGGTTTATCTTGCCTGGGCCGGATCGGTCCCGTAGAGATTCCTCTGGGGGCCGGATCGCGTGCCCGAGATTTTTGGCATCTGCACAGACGTGATTTCCGGCACTGCGGAAGCAAGTCCCTGCCCCGCGCTGGTTTAGCACAGCGCATGAGCGGGCAGCTCAGTTCGGGGGTGGCTTGTGGGCCGGTCAAACAACCTCCGTGGGCTGCTTCCGGCCCATGGGTCTTAGGTTGGTGACCCCTATTGTAAAAGCTAAGGGGCAATTCTTCACACATGCAGGTCAAACACGTGGCAGAATACAGAAGTGAGTAGTTGGCTTATGAATCCTTATTCACAGAACAAATAGCTACTAATATGAAGCACTGTATAAATCCTAAGCACCACCCAAGCAGTGGCCGACTGCACCATCTTCTTGCCATGAGAAATGGCTGAATTGCATTAATGACCTACTCTCATTGGCAGTATGTGCAGATACATTCCTTCACCTTGCTGCACAGATACCCACATGCTTGGGCTGTGGGTGAGCCTGTTTTAAGACATTTCTTATAAAATGTACATTGTCCAAAGAACAGTACACCATATTCTGCCCACCCGAGGGAACTTCTGCCTCATGTTTCTTGAACAGCAGTGCCCCCCTCCCTACAAAATAACAAGACAATTGCTATTGAGTAAGCTTTAAAATGCACTGGGTTTGCTGGACAAGTTTTTTTTAAATAATCTCATTGAGAAAATTCAAGCCCTTTGGTACCTTCGGAGGAAGTCTTTGAATCCACCATTACACATAATTCTGCCTAACCATCTAAAATATTAAAAGCCACACAGCTGAATTTCATTGATATTTACTCAGAAGTAAGCCCTGCTTAATTTAATGGGATTCAATGACTTGTTCCCAAGTTGCATGACTGAAGACTTAATGTTACTATGTGGGAAATGGCAATATTCATAGGACCCAATGAAAACGATACCTCTAGCCGCTCTCTTTCTATATCAGGTTTGATATATTTCATTGCAGACGTGACACTCTGTATTTTTTTCTCTTTTCTTTCTTCTTTTGCATTGGGATTGAGAATAAAGTTGCAGACTTTAACAGCTGTTTTATACTGAAAAAGAGGCACTTCTAGTAAGCACTGTAAATTCCGAAATGGCCCGTGCTTGTTCCTGTACTCTATTATGTTCATGGACTTCCTTCCTCGCATTAGTTTCACAGCACTAAGTTCTTTCTCGGATGCTGAATTTAGTAGCTGCAAAACAGTAGATTTCTGCTCGGTAGAATACAAGTCATCTATTGCACGTTTTGTCTCCTTAAAATTCTCAGCTGCTGATGCAGAATTCAGGTGTGTGACGTATGTTGACTTCTTGTGACACAGTAGAAGATATAAAGGTTGAAGTGAAGGTGAACCAAATGGAACCTGCAGAAAGCATCTTCTACCTGAAAATAAAGTGCCTGTCATGTTTGAGTCATTTCACCAGCATGAGTAAGATGTTGAAAAATTCAGTGGATTGTACACACCAATTCTCATCACAGATCTATCAAAAAGGCCTCACTGTCAGGATCTTCTCTACATTCCTCTCCAAAACTTGTAAATAGATTCTCAATGTCCTGTAATTGTTATGCCAAATAATAGGGAATAGTTTAGCCAAACTTTTCTGTGCCAGTCAGCAATAAAAGACACAAGCAGGTGTATTGAACAGGACTTCTGAATACACATTTATTTTATTTTTAAAACATCCTGCCCTTCATCCTTGGAAGAAGAATCTGTGTGATGGGCAAAAAAAGAATATTTTATGTATTCTTTCTCAAGAATCCAAGGTTAGTTAGTTGGGTATGTTTAATCTGGAGAAGAGGAGACTGACAAGAGACATGATAGCCATCTTCAAATATTTAAAGGGCTGTCACATGGAGGATGGAGCAAGCTTGTTTTCTCCTGCTTCGGAGACCTGAACCAATGGATTCAAGTTACAAGAAAGGAGATTCTGAGTAAACATGAGGAAGAGCTTTCTGACAGTAAGAGCTGCTTGACAGTGGAACAGACTCCCTTGGGAGTTGGAGAACTCCCTTTTAATGGAGCTTTTTAAGCAAGCTGGATGGCCATCTGACATGGGTGATCTAGCTGAGATTCCTGCATTGCAGGCAGTTGGACTAGATGACCCTTAGGCAGGGCCAGATTTAGGTTTGATGCGGCCCTAAGCTAGGTAATGGGGCCCTTTATATGCCCAGCTGTCCTTTGTCAACAACAAATTGTTGCTGTTTTTTGTGTTGAACATATGCTATATGGTAATTTATGGACCTAATAGGTATCTAAAGCCATTTGCACATAACAAAATACAGTGGTACCTCGGCTTACATACGCTTCAGGTTACATACGCTTCAGGTGACAGACTCCGCTAACCCAGAAATAGTTAAGAACTTTGCTTCAGGATGAGAACAGAAATCGTGCTCCGGCGACGCGGCAGCAGCGGAAGGCCCCATTAGCTAAAGTGGTGCTTCAGGTTAAGAACAGTTTCAGGTTAAGAACCGACCTCCGGAACGAATTAAATACTTAACCTGAGGTACTACTGTATGTATTTTATCAAAGTAATTGTTGAGCTTATCTTGCCAGGGTATAAATAACAAATTATTATTATTATTATTATTATCATTATTATTATTATTATTATTGGAAACGTACATCCAGTTTCTTTTTTCCCTTTTATTTTTTGGGGGCCTCCAAGATAGCCCAGCGTCTTGCTTTAAGGCAGAGCTTTTCAACCTTTTTGAGTCCATGGCTCCCTTGACGCAAGTACCTTCTTTATGCAGCAGCCCTGTGGGGCTCAGGGGCCCAGTTAGGTCACCCCTGGCCTGCAGAACCGGCAGCCCCTCACCCTTTTCAAACGCCTTCTCTTGTGGGGAGTTCCCACAGCCTCCTCTCTTCTCCCCTCTCCTTGGGCAGCTGCTGCCCCTGGTCTCTGAGCTGCTCCAAAGAGAGGTGCCCCCTCACACTGCCAGCCCCAGAGACACCATTCACCCAGGGAGCTTGGAGCCAGGGCTGCTGCTGCTGCTGCAACAACCAGCTGTGCGGGCCTTTGGGAGGCGGAGATGCGAGAAGGCCACCCGCTCCTCTTCCAATTCCCACCCTGTTAGGAAACCTTCCCTCGAAAGCACCAATGCCGTCTCTACCTGCCCGGAGAAGGTCGGGAAGCCCTCTCCAGCCCATCCTCGCCCACTTCGGCTCGGGGCAACACGCTTCTCCTTCCCCCTTCTCCGCCTCCGTTCCATTGGCACGCCCTCAAAAGGAGACCGTCCGTCCTCACACGGCAACCGAAGCCAGTGCGCATCGTTCCGGCTCTCCCTCGCGGCTCTAAGAAAGTCAACACGCGTGTTTCCCTCGGCCGCCGCCGCTGCTCGTGTGAACCCGCGCTTCTGGACGCCCCCACCCGTTGTCTTTTGCCGGGGGTGGAGGTGGGACGGCTGCTCCTTGTTTTCACCCCTTAAATGAAGATGAGAGAAATGCTTCGCGCGTGACCCGTAGCTGTTTTCTACACGGGAGGCCGAGAATCGCAAAGGGTTATTATACTCGTGTCCGCTCTAACGTGAGGATGGAGACCACACACACACCCCGCGGCCCTTCCCCGCTCATCTGGGTAGGGGGAGGCTAGTGGAGGCGACGTACCTCGGCTGCTCCTGACTCTGCACTCTTGCATTCGCACGTTCAGGCCTGACCGGCATTTTACACGGCGGAGAGGCTGTTGAAAGCCACAAATTCACAGCTCTTCGCCCGCCCCCTTCTAAAAACAGCAACAAGCCCTGCGATAGAGAAGAGGAGCGGAAGCGCAAACTACTCTCTTTTCCTTCCAAGTACAGAAACTTGTCTATCCTAATACTGTAAAAGAAACTGAAAGCCCCTCAGAGCTCTGCCTCCCTTCAGCCATGGCTACCGCCGCGGAGGCTGTTGATCTCGCTAAGAATTTGCAGGACGAATTGACTTGCTGCCTTTGCCTGGATTTTTTTAACAAGCCAGTACTGATTATAAAGTGTTCCCACAGCTTCTGCAAGGAGTGCATCTCTGAGCACTGCAAAAAGATGGGGCCCAAGGCATTGTGCCCCCGGTGCAGGGGGGAGCTCCGTCAAAATAATTTGGTAGACCATAGATCACTTGCGAACATAGTGGAAACTTACCAGCAGATGAAGAAAAACCACCAGGAATTGTGGGGACCTTCCTGGAGAGAGCACCAAGCAGCCAGTGGATCCCAGGATCTGAAGTTGTCAGCTGGAGTTTTCCCATATCAGCTCAAGGTATGTACGGGCTTGATTAGGATGCTGTTGACACATATATTTGTGGCTGGGTGACTGCAGAATCTAAGGACAATTAGATTGCATGTGGGAAAGGATAATCAATTATCAAATGCCATAGGCAAAGATCAAATACCAAAGGCATTATTTGTCAGTGGGTAGTACACATATTAGGCTGGTCAAATACTGAGTTTTGATAAAGCAATAAAAGATTAGGAGGTGTACATGCTCATATGAACTGGTTCTAGAACTTCAAGCAACAGGGTTTGATTCCTTAATGGCCAGAGGACTAAGTGTTACATTTGAAAGGGACCGAAGGAAAATATCTCCCGCTGTGTAGCAAAGAAAATTTGATAATGGTTTGTATTCAAAGTAGTGCTAAGTGCTTCCTTGGGAAAGTGGAAAACCCCCTCCTCCCCTTGACCCTACCCCCAAAAATATGTTTGTGGTTTTCTAACCCTCCAGAGCAGATATTTTGCCCATTCCTTGTTGCCACATTTTGCACCTCTTGTTGAAGCACCTGAAGAAGAGCCTCAGATGAGAATCGCAGGATCCCAGTCAATTCATATGGGGAGAGGTGGTCTGTGAGGTATTGTTTATTTGTGGCTTGTGGTTTTCCATCCTCCAGGAAGTGGTGAAAATAAGTGACGTCTGCAAACAAATAGAAGCGGCGTTTGAAGCAATCGACAAGTGCACGAAGGACAGCGCTGAAATGAGGGTTGGTACTTGAATGAGTTGCGATGATATGTTTGGCTTCTTTCTACCCTCTCCTCTTCTGGAACATGTAGAGGCCTTTCGGGGTTGTTGTTTATTTGGTCAGAGAGTGTTCAGTTGAAGTCTGCCATGCCCCTCACACTTCCTCATAATTCATAAGATTGCAGGGGGGTGGCATGTTCTAGTGTCATAGAACTGAAGAGTTGGGAAGGACCGCAAGAGTCATCTATCTAGTCCACACACACACACACCCCAGCAATGTGGGAATCTTTCACCCAACTTGGGGCCCTGAAATTAAGAGCCACATGCTCCACCGACTGAGCTATCCAATATGGTTATTACAGAGGTACCTTGGTTTTCAAACGTAATCAGTTCTGGAAGACTGTTCGAGTTCCGAAACGTTCGTAAACTGAAGCATTTACTTATGGAAATATGGAGGCTGCGTAGCATGTTCAACTTCCGAAAAGTATTTGAGAACTGAAGCATTTACTTCTGGGTTTTCGGCATTCGAAAACCGAAACGTTTGACTTCCGAGACGTTCGAAAACCGAGTTGCCACTCTGCATCCATTCGCCCCACTTTTCCATATACCACAAGAGGCCATTTATTAATTCAATCAAGTCAAGTTGTAAAATTGTACTTTGAAATGTGCCATCCTTGTTTGTAGATCATAAGCCAGATACTGATATTCTTATATAAAATCCCATAGTTTTAAAAGTCAGAAGCCCACGTAGGGGTTGAGAATTTCTGCCCGTGGGGTAGAGGGGGAGCTGAACTATCCCAAAAGCATTAGAAGAGTTGTGTCACACCTCTTAGGAAGCCCTGAGCTTATGTGTCCTCCTAAATCAGCTTCTCTTCCTTGGTTTTAGGATTCTGTATCTCGGATCAAAAGTTCCATTGGAGAAGGCTTCAGTTTTATGAAGAAGTATATTAATGATCAAGAGGAAAAGGTGCTGAATGTTATTGACGAAGAATGTGCTGCCGCTCAACAAAGCATAGACTTAATGAATGAGCAACTCACAGCAAGAATTGACAGGCTTTTGGAACTGCAAAGTAACTCTGAGGAAGTGATTAAGGTAAAAGCGGTGGGGGAGGAATGAGATTAATGGTGCACACTTACTTGGGTATAAGATCGATTGAACAAATTGGATTTGTTTTCTGGGAAAACAAGTATAGGATCGAAATGTAGTTTGGATTTGGATTTGATATCCCGCTTTGTCACTACCTGAAGGAGTCTCAAAGCGGCTAACATTCTCCTTTCCCTTCCTCCCCCACAACAAACACTCTGTGAGGTGAGTGGGGCTGAGAGACTTCAGAGAAGTGTGACTGGCCCAAGGTCACCCAGCAGCTGCATGTGGAGGAGTGGAGATGCAAACCCGGTTCACCAGATTACGAGTCTCTTAACCACTACACCACACTGGCTCTTCCAGTGGAAAACAAAAACAATGCCTAAACTTATTCTCCAATTCTAAAGATATGATATGTAAATTAGTCCCATGGACTTTAGTGGACCATCCCTTTAATACAGGGGCCTATGGCCCTTGTTGGGCCAACTCCCAGCATCCCTGACCTACAGAAGGCTTCCCCCTTTGTTTTTGTTGTAGTACTTCTGAACATAAACCCCTAAAGCAGCATTTAAATTTCCTTTTTCTCAGTCCTCATCCCCCTGCCCAGATGTGTTTATGAGTTATGCAGAAACTTGAGAATCATATTTGAATGGGCTCAGTTTATATTGGCTGCATCTTAAGGACCATATGCAACTTCTTTCAAAGGGAACCTGTCAGGCACAGTACTTGTAAAAACGTTTCTGTTATGCCAGGTTTATCAGATAGGCTGATTTTAACATTTTGCCTGCTGATTTTAGTCATGCATTTCATGATTTTTAAAAATATTGTAGCAAGCCTTGAGTTCTTATGTGAATAGAATAGCATTTACTGCATTCATCCATAGACTACAGCAGAAATCCTTTGTGATTTAAAAAAGTGGCATATAAACAAACAAACAAATAAAAATTTGTTTTCCAGGAGCTCCAGGATTAAGATTTTAGGGCAAAGGGAATAACAAATATACAGTGGTACCTCTGGTTATGAACTTAATTCGTCCTGGAGGTCCGTTCTTAAGCTGAAACCATTCTTATCCTGAGGCACGCTTTCGCTAATGGCGCCTTCTGCTGTGCCTTCTGCTGGCATGCAACTTCCGCTCGCATCCTGGGGCAAAGTTCGCAACCAGGAGCAACTACTTCTGAGTTAGCAGAGCTTGTAACCCAAAGCATGTGTAACCAGAAGCATTTGTAACCAGAGGTACCACTGTATGTGACAGAACTGGAGGATTTTAGAAACACCATTTATTCACACTAGCCCCTGAATTAAAATACCATATTTTTCCGTGTACAAGACCAGGTTTTTTTCCTTAAAAATAATGTCAAAAACTAGGGGGTGTCTTATACATGGGGCCATCTCCCCCCATTTTCTTAAATCTGAGTCCCGCAAAATAGGGGGCGTCTTATACATGGGGGTGTCTTATAGACGGAAAAATACAGTACTTAAAAAAACAACAACAACCAACTTCGTGTTAATATTATCAGCATTCTTTGGAAGGTTTTAGACTGTCCTGGATAGATTTATATACAGATGTATTCCAGATTTTTTTTTTCCATTAGAAGTTTTCAGTCCACTGCTACAAATCTATACTTTTCTAACTTAAGAATTGTCAGAAATCCTCGCTGGAAATGTTGCTTGTTGTTGTGAACCCCCCCCCCCCAATTATTAGAATACCTCATCGGAACAAGAAGTTTCCATTGGTGAGCCTGTCAGAGTGACCGAAGTTGTTCTTGGTGTTCAGAAGATTTCTGGCATCATATATGCCGTGGAAGAGTTCAGAAGGCAGCTGGATAGGACAGTGCTGGAAAAATGCCCCAGGCAGCAGCCTCATGGTGAGTGGAGTTTGAAATTTTCCACTAGCTAAAGGAAGTCTGAAATGTGTTTGATCATTACCAAGCTGAGTCCTGTAAGATGCTGAAGAAGTACCGTATTTTTCGCCCCATAGGGCGCACCTAGTTTTTTGGGGGGGAAATCAAGGGGGAAAAATTTATCCCCCCCCCCCCGCAGCCATCCCCAAGCTAGAAGAGGGAGACGGAGCGCTCCATCTCCCTCTTCTGCCTTCAGAGACAGCCTCCCTAGCCTCTGTGGGGCAGCGGCTTGCCCCGCTGTCCCCCGAGCTTGTGGGGCTGGCGGTGGGGAGAAGCAAGCTTGCTTCTCCCCACTGCCAGCCTCCAAACCAGGTCGGGGAATAGCGGGATGGCGGCGCTCCGCCTCCCCGCTGTCCCCCGAGCTTGTGGGGCTGCCCAATATCTGCCCGAAGCCCGGGGTGCGCTCCGGAGCGTGCCCCGTGCTTCGGGCTGCAGGCTGCCTCCTGCAAGCCTTGCGAGCCCGGCGGGAACTCCCACTGGGCTCCCAAGGTTTGCGGATAGCTTCCTGAAGCCTGGAGAGCGGGAGGGGTCAGTGCGCACCGACCCCTCTCACTCTCCAGGCTTCAGCGAAAGTCTGCATTCGCCCCATAGGACGCACACACATTTCCCCTTCATTTTTGGAGGGGGAAAAGTGTGTCCTATAGGGCAAAAAATACGGTAAATAGGAGTCTGCATATTTACACCAGTGTAGTGCTGACAGCCAGAAACATTCAGGTAGTACTCCCTTGGCTGGATCAGACCATGTCTGGCATTGTGTCTGACAATGATAGCAGCCAAATGCCCCTGGGATGATAGATGATTTGCCCCACCACAGAGAACTCTGAATCTCTGGAATTTCCCACTACAGTCATACCTCGGGTTACAGGCACTTCAGGTTGCGTTTTTTCAGGTTACGGACTGCCGAAACCCGGAAGCACCGGAACTGGTTACTTCCGAGTTTTGGTGGTCGCACATGCGCAGAAGTGCTAAATCACGCTTTATGCATGCGCAGAAACGCTGAATCGCCACCCACGCGTGCGCAGACGTGCCGCTGCGAGTTGCGAACGTGCATCCCGCACGGATCATGTTCGCAACCCGAGTGTCCACTGCATAGGTCTTTTTTAAAAAATCAGATCTTAAAAAATGTAAAGGGACCCCTGACCATTAGGTCCAGTCGTGACCGACTCTGGGGTTGCAACGCTCATCTCGCTTTATTGGCCAAGGGAGCTGGCGTACAGCTTCCAGGTCATGTGGCCAGCATGACTAAGCCGCTTCTGGCGAACCAGAGCAGCGCACGGAAATGCCGTTTACCTTCCCGCTGGAGCGGTACCTATTTATCTACTTGCTCTTTGACGTGCTTTTGAACTGCTAGGTTGGGAGGAGCAGGGACCGAGCAACGGGAGCCCACCCCATTGCAGGGATTCGAACCGCCGACCTTCTGATCAGCATGTCCTAGGCTCTGTGGTTTAACCCACAGCGTCACCCGCGTCCCATTTTTCTTAATCTTTACAGCTGTGACAATTTGTATTAGTGCAGTGAACTTGATTTTGGATTAATATATTAAGATATCCACACATAGGCAAACAAATTCAAGGTGCTTTCTTCACTCGACAGACACCCTTTTCTTTTTCCTGTTCTGCCAACACTATGAGTACAGGACCCTGTTTGTCATACAGACAGGACTGCTTGATGAGAGGTTTATTCTGTTGAGACTGCTATTTCAGTTCTGGTGAAATGGGGAATTTTAAGGAGGAAATATTAAGGATAGCCTTTCTTTTTTTAAAACTGTGAGTGATAGCTGCTGTTATTAGCAATGTGTTTGCGTTGTGTTTCCTGCAGTATCCCAGAAGGGAACCTCTGTTGAGGTTTTGATAATAGGCACATTTATTTAAATTGGCTAATTATTAAATCGACAAGTTCCTTTGTTGATTGTCACCTCTAGTGCTTATATTTCCCTACCCCCACCCCAAAGATGTGGACGTGTGCACAATATTTGGTAATTTTAGGCCAATATGAGTAATTACAAAGATTTTTAATGATACTCCAAAACCCACAGTTGTGCAATACCTTTATTTGGATCCACTCAAGTATCACATTTTGTGAGTTTTTGAGAGCTCTTCATCAGAGAAGATGGTGCACAAAAGTGGGTAGGGGCAATAAAAAGACAAGAGTTTAAAAATTAGGCTTCATGTTGTTGCCATGAGTTTCACTCAGAGACTCCGTTCCAAGATGTAGATTGCTGTCTAAATAAGCCCCTCCCATACAATATGATACGATAATCTTTATTGTCATTGTCCCATACAGAACAACGAAATTGAAAAAATCTACATCAGACATTCAAAAACCCACAAGCCTGCTATCCCAGCCTGGTTAGCCCCCTAAAAACTCTGATACTCCATAATTAAATACAATACACTCCTATAGAGACTCCTTATATTGCGTTTAAAACCAGAATTGCATTTGGGTAGAAACTGTTTCTCAGGCAGCTAGTCCTAGTCTTTATAACCCTGTACCTTCTTCCAGAAGGCAGAAGCTGAAAGAGATCATTTCCGGGGTGCGCACTGTCCTGCCCTATCTCTGCAGCTTTCTTATGGCACCTGGCAGCATAGATTTGATCCAAGGTCATATACAGAAGTTTTTACTTTGAATATGAGTTTAAGGACCCCAGATTCTCATCTAATCCAGATTCTCATCTAATTCTGATCTGAATTGAAACCATAGTCTGCAAAGGAGGAACAATTTGACATGTGCTGTCAACACAGGCTTCGCGTTTCAATAATTTAACTGAGCGTGTTTTGTTTTTTTACTGCAGAATTTTCTCCAGGAACAAGTAACATGACTTGTGACTCTAATGATATCCAAACCAACATGGCAGAGGATGAAATTGCCTCCACCAGCAGTTCTTGTGAGTAGTTAACTAACTGAATCTTATTCCTTCTCTGTTGCTCTCATGCACTTGAGTGATTTTACAACTTTGAGCAGCTGCACAGAAGTTCATGGGACTGCAGTCTCACGCATCAAGTTGTGGCAGAAGTTTTTTTCTGAGTTGAAAGCCACAGCTCCCTCTAGTTAATGTTCAATGGGCCCCTGGATCTTTTCAAGAAAAATAGTGCTTTAAATGTTGAGCACCGTAAGAAATCAAGTAACTTCTCTGTATAGTCCCACACTGTGTGGTCTCAGAGCACATGAGGTTGGTGAAGCTAAGCAGGTGTAGGTCTGGTTAGTTCTCGGATGGGTGACCACATGGAAAACACATGGATACTACCTTTGGTTGCATCGCAGAAGAAAGATTGAATGGAAATGTAAGAAAAGTAAATAAATACAGTCGTACCTTGGTTTTCGAACAGCTAAGTTTTGGCTCCCGAACACTGCAAACCCGGAAGTGACTGTTCCGGTTTGCGAACGATTTTTGGAAGCCGGGGCTTCCGCGGCTTCTGATTGGCTGCAGGAGCTTCCGACTGTAAATGTATAATCCCAGGGAGGAGGTTCTAGGGCCACCTGTATATTCTGCAGCTATCACATGACAGCATCCCTCTGTTGTTGGTTAAGGACCTCTTACTTGCTAACAAAGGGATGCGGATGGTGCTGTGGGTTAAACCACAGAGCCTAGGACTTGCCGATCAGAAGGTCGGCAGTTCGAATCCCTGTGACAGGGTGAGCTCCCGTTGCTCGGTCCCTGCTCCTGCCAGCCTAGCAGTTCGAAAGCACATCAAAGTGCAAGTAGATAAATAGGTATCGCTCCGGCAGGAAGGTAAACGGCATCTCTGTGCGCTGCTCTGGTTTGCCAGAAGCGGCTTAGTCATGCTGGCCACATGACCCGGAAGCTGTACGCCGGCTCCCTCTGCCAGTAAAGCGAGATGAGCGCCGCAACCCCAGAGTCAGTCATGACTGGACCTAAAGGTCAGGGGTCCCTTTACCTTTACCTTACTTGCTAACAAGGGGATTCTCTTTATTAGCACTCCATCGAGATTCTCTTCAGGGAACCAGCTGCTCGTCTTCAGCAACGTCATCGGCCCGAGATAGTCCAATGCCAGCAATTTCAAGTCAGTTTTCTCAGTGTAAGTATAGGTCACTGTATATACAAGATGGTGGTGTTAGGAAGTGTGGACAAGACATTCAATGAACCCTTGTTTTGATACTTCAAGACCTAGCTTGATTGTCCTGCTGCTGAATTCTGTAAGTTTATGTCCGGTTAAAGCAGTGTCGGATTTACGTATAAGCTAAACAGGCTATAGCTTAGAGCCCCACTCTCTTGGGGGCACCCCAAAAAATTAAAGGAAAAAAACAACTGGATGTACATTTCCAAAATATAAGATAAAAAACAAATAAAATAAAACCTACATACAATTAGAGCTTAATAATAATTTCACTATTAATATACTTCTTCTTAATTGTATTTCTCTATTAATATACTTCTTCTTAATTGTATTTCAGTTCAACAATAACTTTGATAAAATACATATTTTGTTATGCGCAAATGGCTTTAGATACCTATTAGGTCCATAAATTACCATATTGCATTTATTCAACACAAAAAAACAGTGACAATTTGTTGTTGACAAAGGACAGCTGGACATATAAAGGGCCCCATTACCTTCAGTAGCTTAGGGCCTCATCAAACCTAAATCTGGCCCTGAAGAGTCAAACTCGTTTGTTTGTCTGTTTTAAGAGTCAAACCTTCACACTGAAATCATTAACTTGCTTTCTTTCAATCCTATGTTTTGAAAATAGAGCATGGCATCTCTTAAGCTTTGTTAACTGACGGCTTTCAGAAAGCCTGTTCATTGGTACATTTAGTTTTATTGAGCTGCCAGATGTTTTGTAAACTTCTCCAGATTGTGTGAGATAGGATCTGGTTCTAAATGATTTCCTAGCCACAGAGAAATATTTATCATATACAGTACTCACCCCACCCCCACCAATGTACTTTGGGATTTTTGATTAAATAGCCATGATACAAAATAAGCATTGATTGATGGATTGAATTTATATATCACCCTATATCCGGGGGTCTCAGGGCGGTTCACAGAATAAAGTCAAGATGTAAAACCACAAAATACATAATAAATATAAAAACAACAACCCAATAGCCCCCCTTACAAAAAACACATTTTAAAAGGGCATAGAATGGGAATCAGATCAACCAAAGGCCTGGTGAAAAAGGAACGTTTTTGCCTGGCGCCTAAAGGTGTGTAATGAAGGCGCCAGGCGAACTTCCCTGGGGAGAAACAGGGAGCCACTGCAGAGAAGGCCCTTTCTCCTATTTCTTACCCTCCGGACCTCTTGTGAAGGAGACACATGAAGAAGGGCCTCAAAAGATGTTCTCAGGGTCCGGGTAGGTTCATATGGAGAGAGACAGTCCTTGCTTGTTGCAGAAATTCTCTTGATCCAGCACACTGATCTTGTTTAATTTAAATGATTTTGCTTATTACAGGGGCATCGGACGTGACTTTTGATCCCAAGAGGGTCAACAACATGCTTCAACTCACAGAAGATAAAAGGAAAGTCTCTGTGATGTCTTGGGACTCCGACTATGAATATTGCCCGAAGAGATTCCGCATCAGCCAGGTGTTGGGCTCCCAGAGTTTCTCTGAAGGGTGTCACTACTGGGAAGTTAGCACCAGAAACAGCACAGGATGGGCTATTGGTGTCGCCAGTGAGGACATTGGTAGGAGTGACAAGCTAGGGAGAAGTGAGGTATCCTGGTGCATAGAATGGTCAAGGAAATGTCTCTCAGCCTGGCACAGAAGTGAAGAAACTCCAATTAGTGAAGACAGACCTCTGCAGGTTGGCGTTCTCCTCGACATTCCAAGCAATCGCTTATCTTTTTATTCTCTCGCTGACAAGGTAACCCTTTTACATCAGTTTGAAAGCCATGTGGTAAACCCTGTCTACCCGGCTTTTTGGATCTATGGTACAGATATAGGTGGCTTCTTAACTATAAACGATATCAAAAGGAATTAACCAGAAGCGGTTTAGTCATGCTGGCTACATGACCGGAAAGCTGTCTGTGGACTAACGCCTGCTCCCTCGGCCTGAAAGCAAGATGAGTGCCGCAACCCCATAGTCGCCTTTGACTGGACTTAACCATCCAGGGGTCCTTTACCTTTTATTACCTTATACCAGAACTATAAATACGTACCGTCTTTATGCCAATTTGCCCTGGAGATTCCTGAGAATTGTAGTTTGGTTAGCATGCTTCCCTTTTTGATGTGTGAATTGCTCCCCCCTTCCCCTCTGAGAGGAAATTAATTTACAGTGATACCTCAGGTTAAGTACTTAATCCGTTCCAGAGGTCTGTACTTAACCTGAAACTGTTCTTAACCTGAAGCACCACTTTAGCTAATGGGGCCTCCTGCTGCTGCTGCGCCGCCAGAGCACGATTTCTGTTCTCATCCTGAAGCAAAGTTCTTAACCCGAGGTAATATTTCTGGGTTAGCGGAGTCTGTAACCTGAAGCATATGTAACCTGAAGCTTATGTAACCCGAGGTACCACTGTACTTACTAAGCCAGTTTGACTCTAGTGTGCCAATACAGTGGTACCTTGGTTCTCAAACTCAATCCGTTCTGGAAGTCCGTTCGACTTCCAAAACGTTCCCAAACCAAGGCGCGGCTTCTGATTGGCTAATCGGCCCGGAAACAATTCCAACAGCTGAAACGGATGTTCGGCTTCCGAAAAATGTTCACAAACCGGAACACTTCCAGGTTTGTGGCATTTGGGAGCCAATTTGTTCATCAACTAAGCTGTCTGGGAAACAAGGTCCCATTGTACTATACATTGTCACTGGATGGAGGCTACAGAATTATGGCTGTAGAAAGAGCTTCAGGTTTGGAATATTATCGCTGGCTCTTTGAACAGAATGCCCAGCCTAGCGCATGAGTGCTTTTCAAGTAGTACTAAATTGCCTATATTAGTTCTGTTCCTAGCAGCAGTTTCATATCTGGCATAGCAGATTTTTCATTCATGCTAAATAAGGCAGACAGAAAAATATTGGATGTCTCTTTTTAAGCCATATTTTGCACTTTAGAACATGTTCAAATGCTTGACCAGTGTTTATAGTTACATAAATCTTCAATTTCCAGTAAAGGTATAGTTACATAAATCTTCAATTTCCAGTAAAGGCCGGGGGCCAGCGCTGTCCGGAGACACTTCCGGGCTTCTGGCGCAATGGAAGACCGAAACCAGAACAGTGCACAGAAACACCGTTTACCTTACCGCTGGAGAGGTACCTATTTATCTACTTGCACTTTTGGCGTGCTTTCGAACTGCTAGGTTGGCAGGAGCAGGGACCGAGCAACGGGAGCTCATCCCGTCGCGGGGATTCGAACCGCCAACCTTCTGATTAGCAAGTCCTAGGCTCAGTGGTTTAACCCACAGCACCCGCACTGGAAGTTCACCAATTTACTGAAAAGAAGTCAGAAGGTTGTCTTCTCTCTTCTGTTCAAATGTAATGAATTAGTTTAGCATGAAAAAGGTTTGTTCACTCGTTTCCCCCCTAAAAAAACCCAAAAAGACTTTCTGATGCTGGGAGCCAGCTTGTAATACAGTGACTGATACAGTTTCAGCAGAAAATACCAGCTGCAGACCAACTGTTGCTTAGGAAGAAGGCAAGTGTTTATTTGTATGTGAATCAGCTTCCATTGTTTCATGTCACGTGGTACAAAGGTCTCCTTTTCACAAGGGTCAGGAATCCAAAATGATCATAACTACTGTGCTCCATTTCCTTCCCCAGTTAGAGAGGAGCCTTTATTTACACCAGGGGTGCGGACACAGGTGGTGCTGTGGTCTAAACCACTGAGCCTCTTGAGCTTGCCGATCAGAAGGTTGGCGGTTCGTAATCCCCATGACAGGGTGAGCTCCTGTTGCTCGGTCCCTGCTCCTGCCAACATAGCAGTTCGAAAGCACGCCAAAAGTGCAAGTAGATAAATAGGTTCCTCTCCAGCGGTAAGGTAAACGGTGTTTCTGTGCACTGTTCTGGTTTCGGTCTTCCATTGCGCCAGAAGCCCGGAAGTGTCTCCGGACAGCGCTGGCCCCTGGCCTCTTAAGTGAGATGGGCGCACAACCCTAGAGTCGGACACGACTGGCCCGTACGGGCAGGGGTACCTTTAAAGTTATTGAACTCCACCACCCTGCAGCACTCAAAAAACCAAGGAACCGCAAGCCCCCAAGGCATGGCGGTCACCATGCCACACAAAAGACTCCCATGCCGCCCTATAGACACCCATGATGCGCAACGCCCCCCCGCAACCAGTGTGGACTGCCCCCCCAGGCTACCTACACTACTGGTTCTACTCCAGCTGCCAGCAGCCCCAGCCAGCATGCCATAGGTCAGGGATGGTGGGAATTGTCATCCGACAATCTTTGGAGGGCCACAGGTTCCTCACCTCTGGTCTGCACAAAAGTTATGCTAGGGAGCTGATCAAATAGCACAAGGAATTAGGGGTCTAATGGTCAGTGCCCAAGGCAAACTACACCAACTTATTGCCCTCCATAAGGTGCTGATGGGAGTTGTAGTCCAAAACATCTGGAGGGCATCAGGTTGGGAAAGACTGCATTATTATTATTATTATTAGCCATCCATCTGACTGGGTTGCACCAGCCAACCACTATGAGCGGCTCCCAACAGAATATTAAAAACACAATAAAATGTCAAACATTAAAAGCTTCCCTATACAGGGCTACCTTCAGGTCTTCTAAAAGTCCTGAAATTTATCAAGAAAAGTAAAATGCCAAAGCAACTTTGTTTGACCTCTTGGAGGTTTTTAGAATATATCTTTTGATGCTGCTTTTTACTTTATAATTCCGAGAGTCGTAGCTCTACAAATGATAAACATGAAGCCAGTTTATCAAAATTCTTTAGGCTGACCTCATTTGCAATCTTATGTTCACTTTTTTATAGTTTACATATGCAGAAGAATACTAAGAACTTTGCAGGGTTCAGACACACTTTGTAGAGATGATAAAGTCTAGAATGTGGGTCAAGAATAAATGAAACAAAAATTTTTTTTCCTTCCAGTAGCACCTTAAAGACCAACTAAGTTAGTTCTTGGTATGAGCTTTTGTGTGCATGCACACTTCTTCTGAAGAAGTGTGCATGCACACGAAAGCTCATACCAAGAACTAACTTAGTTGGTCTTTAAGGTGCTACTGGAAGGAAAAAAAATTTTTGTTTTGACTATGGCAGACCAACACGGCTACCTATCTGTAACAAGAATAAATGAAGGAATGTTAATGTTTGGGTTTTTTTACATAATATCATTCTGTTTTTTTATGTTCACTGCCTGTTTTGTAGAATCTTACAATTAAAATTGTGAAACACGAGGCATCCAAAATAACTTTCTGAAATTCTCTAATAAAATGGCTTTATTTTTTAGCACACAAGACTTTCCCTTGTGCTGTTTCTATAAACCATTTCTGTTCGGATGACGGCACCCCACCAGCTTTGCTCCGTGTTGTATCTCTTAAAACAACCATACAAATACTTGTTGTGAAGCAGTGGTGGCCAAACGTGGCCCTCCAGCTGTTTTGGGACTACAACTCCCATCATCCCTAGCTAACAGGACCAGTGGTCAGGGATGATGGGAATTGTAGTCCCAAAACAGCTGGAGGGCCACGTTTGGACATAACTGTTGTGGAGAGTGCATTGGGGAACAACCAAAGTGCATCATGTTGACCACAGGGCTGAAGCACAGCCCATTAGGTAGAGCATGAGACTCTTATCTCTGGGTTGTGGGTTCAAGCCCCGACGTTGGCCAGAAGTAGGGCTGCCACCTGTTCTGTATAATACAGTACAGCGTTGTCCCTTATTTCAATGTAAAATGCTACATCCTGTATTGACAGTTTTGTCCTGTATTTCATGTCATCTCTCTCTGTCTCTCCCAGGGTTGTGGGTTCTAGCCTGACGCTGGCCAAAAAGATTCTTGCATTGCAGGGGGTTAGACTAGATGACACCTTTTCGTCCCTTTCGAATTTTACAGTTATGTGATTCTCTGAGACAGCACACATAGGGAATGAATGAATGGATAGATAGAAAACTGCAGTGTTTTTTTCTGGGGGGACGCAAGGGTACACATACCCCTAAACATTTTGTGAATCTTTGTACTTTTGTCCATTTACTTTATTTATTTTCCCCAATTTGAAATGTAAAATGGTGATTTTCTTGAGTCAAAATGAGAGTACCCCTAAACATTTTTAGAAAAAAAGCACTGGAAAACTGGAGGAAGGTGTGTGTGTGTGAGTGACCCTCTTAATTCAGCCTTTGTGTTTCTCTATAAGAAGAATATTGCAGGTTAGGGAGCCGTTCCACATCCCAATCTCAATGGCGCCCCTTCCTATTTCTTCGCACGGGTTACCTCGCTCGTTCAACTGACAACCGGAAGCGCCCCCCTAATCCCCTCGCGCCCGTAACCCTTTGGGTGCAGCTTCCCGCGCTGAATTCATTTCCACTCCCGTCGCGAAAACGAAGCGGGGTACCGCCGCTCTAGGCTCGTAGACTTGAAGGCGCCCGGCGGCAACATACTGCACAAGGCCTTTCACCATAGAGCTCGGCATTGGCTAGAGCGGCGGCGCTCCCACGGCCGAGGCATTGCGGCGGCCTCCAATGGCGGCCACCGGAAGCTCGGCCCCCTTTCCCTCCCCTCCGCCCTGTCACTCTAGCCCGGCCGCCGCCGCCCCTCCCCATCTCTATGGGCCGCGGAGGGGGGGAAGGTTGCGAGCGGGGCGGCGGAGTCAACGAGGAGCCGGTTGCTGGCTGAGGCGAGAGAGGGCGGGAGGTTTCAGCAGGCCGCGGGGCTCTCCGCCTTCCCCCTTCCCTCCCTTCGGCCTCATGTGAGCGGGGCCCCCGGCTTGCGAGGGCCCGGCGGGAGAGAGAGAGAGGAGCGGGGCGATGAAGAAGGACGTGAGGATCCTGCTGGTGGGAGAACGTGAGTTGAGGGGAGAGGGAAGGTCAAGGCTGTGAGGGGAGGGGGCGCGAGGGGGGAGGGGCGCAGGTCAACGGCCGCTCCCCCCCCCATGGCCAGATAAACGGGGAGGGGGATGCTGGGGCGGGAGGGGGCGAAGGAGGGAGGGAGTTTGGGGCGCACGTGGCTTTTTTATTTTTCCAAAAATCGTTTTTATGGAAGATTTTTCTGTCTTTCTGGGCAAGGGAAAGGCTTACCTGGGCTCACTTAAAAGGGAGTCCAGGAAAACTGGCGCCTGGGACAAACAGGGATATGTGTGTTTGGGGTGTGTGGGGATATCTAAAAGAGGACGGGAGGTGGGTTGCAAAGAGCACGAAGGGAGGAGGCTGAAGATGCAGAAAAAGAAAGTTTTGCAGGACACGGGCAAGGACAGGATGAGGAGAGGCTGGTCAAATGGGCAGTGGGGGGGGGAGGGAATAATGGCTGAGGAACAGGGCAAAAAGTGGGTGGCACTTAAGGAACATGGGCACAGCCGGCGCCCCACTAAATCAAGTAAATAAGTGAATAAAATACTTATCCAAAAGTAGGAACCGTAGAAAGATGTTGGCGGGTTTTTCTGAGTGCTTGGGGTCGGAAGAAATTTTAAAACAACTGCTGTTGAGACGTTTCATTCCGAATGTGTTAGAGCCAGACAGAGGAGGATGACAGGTGGGTGTCGTGCCCCCCCCAACATAAATCCTGGAAGGAGAGGTTGCTCTGAAAAGAAAACAGTTGCTTTTCAGAGTAGGAAGTTAGGGAATAATTTTCTAACTTTTTTTTGGTGGTTCACTCTTTTTGGAATTTCCAGGGCCTTAGTACAGCTGCTTTGCACACAGAAGGTTGCAGGTTCAACTCCCAGTATCTTCTGGTACTGCTGGGAGAGGCCCCTGCCTGAAACTCGGGAGAGTCAGTCGGTGTAGACCAGGTGTGGGGAGCCTTTAGCCCTCCAGATATTTGCTGAACTACAACTCCCATCATCCCTTGCCATTTGCCTTTGTTGCTAGGGCTGATGAGAGTTGTAGTTCAGCAACATCCCCTCACCCACCTTTCTGCTCCTGACCTGGGTGGACCAATGGCTTGAATCTGTACAGGGAAGCTTCCTATGTTCCTAAGTGTTTGGGAAGTGAAGTAACCCTTTTACAATCTGTTCTACCCGCTTGGGGGAAAAAGAATAGTGTTTAAATTTTTACTTTGGTGTGATGGTGGGGCATTGTATTTATTTGTGTATTCCAGCGCTTCTTCTGTCTTCATATTCTTGCTGTCAGACCAAGCATCTTCAGTCAGTAGTGTCTTGTGAGGAAGTCTGACAGCAGTAATTCTTCGCAATATTCCTCACCAAGTTTCCTCTCCAATAGGTCAGCTGTCTCACACTGGGAAATATTGCTATAGATAGTCTTTCATTCGTTATTTAAACTTAGCCTTAGCTCAGTCTGTGATTTCTACCTGACACATTACTGACTCATGCTGAATCAAAATGCAGATGGTTATAAAGTTTGTTTGAAAGTGGCAGTCTGTTATGAGTATCCCTTCTGCTTAACAGCTGTCTTGAAAATTTGTGATTGATTTACTTTTAAAGCAGTTCCACAAACGTATGCAAATAATGTCGTGTTTCCCTGTGATAAAAATATGTTATCTGCAAAGAATGTATTCTTGTGAAGATGTATAAGATAAACGGGCAGCCTAACCAGTCCGTAGGCTAAACAGCTACTACCTAATGCTACTTTCCCTTAATGCAAGGGTTTCCTGACTAGTGTACTATTTTAATTTGTTGCTTTTTGTGCTAATTTGTGAAGGATACTGGGAAAGCAAAAAAAGGCACAACTATATAGGACTTTGACTACAATCCTCTGCATGTTTTCCAGGAAATAAACATGTCTGGCACTGTTCTGTGTATTAATGAGTCCAGGGTGTGGGTGGGTGTATTGCCTTTGATTGTGAATTCATTCCTGAAATTTGATTTGAGGGACTAATATCAGGCAGTATTGCCTTCAAATTGCATTGTTATTTGTAGAATTATTCTTGAATTGTAAAGTTTGGAGGGCTCCTTAGAGCTCTCCTACTGTGATCATGCGTGGGATTTGCAGATATGTAATGGCCTGCAGTATACACGCTCACTTTGAGGTTCTGCTGTGGATTCCAGTTATGCTAGATTTCCATAACACGTTAAGTTGTACCATGGAAAAGTCAAAACTTGCACTTCTGCAATAAGCAGGTATATCTTTTGATATGATTTCCCCCTTTTGAATAATATGTATGACATGCGGTACATTCTACCTCTTTCCCCCAGCTCTCCATATGCCCACACCGCATTTAAATATAACTTGTTTTTACCATTTTTAATGACAACAACCTGTACTCATACTGAAGATAACTGAGATTCGGAGTTGTCTTTACCGGATATTTGTTTGAATGCATATTGCACCCTATTCTGCAGACTTAAGATAAAAATGTAAATATAGCTCAAAATAATCTTGCACTGCTTCTTGACCAGTAGAAGCAGAGATGCAGAATCCAGTCAGCTGAAGATAGTTGGCGTTTTAAGATTGTGAAAGGGCTGTGGGTGTGTTTCAGTTATTATTATTAAACTATATGCTGCTTTATGTAGAACATGACGTTTACTTAAAATGAGTTCTGGCATCATTGTGCAGATGCAATGAGTCTATGTTCTCACTTTTGGATGCAGTCAAACCAGGCATCATATTATTTTCTTACAGCTGCTCTTTGATTTTTGCTTGAGGATTAAAGTCTGCCTTGCCAAAAAGTGTGTGTATTGCCTAACTTGAGAAGGGCGTTACAATACCCTTCCGTCTAGAAAACAGCCCCCCCCCCCAATTTCAGTGCAGTTGTAGCCAGTTAAAAGTTTTGAACAAATAAACTTGCCTTCATATAAATGTACAAGCAACCTTTCTCTAAGTGAGACTTTAATGTACAGTTTCATTTCAAAGAATCTGCAGTGGGCGGGAGGCAGTGGCTCACAACACTCCAGAACAGATTTTAAGATTGCAGTGCGGAAGGGAGGAAAGCAGAGTGAGCCAGAGTCTGTTCCACCCCCTAAAGGCACCATTGGATTCAATCCCTGGTGTTTATGGCACACAGTTATGGGATAACTTACTTAGTTTAAAGGCAACGGGATTTTGAAATGGAAAAGGAACTGAGATTTACTGGTTGTGTGTGGTATTAAGCCGAATAATTCTTTATTTCACTATTACTGTTTCCTGGATAGAGAAGTTTTTAATGTTTGTTGTTTTATTATGGTTTTAGATTTGTTGGAAGCTGTCCAGAGTGGCTTGGGCAACCCAGTCAGATGGGAGGGGTAAAAATAATAAAATTATGATGATTATTACTGAAATTGAGGTATTCAGCTATATTACAAATCCAGAATTGCAGGGACACCGGTTTTTTTTGCGTTAGGATTGAAATAAGTAGGAGTATGTATGAACTGTTAAAGATGGGTAGTTTTTAATGTTTGATGCTTTATTGTGTTCTTAATATTCTGTTGGGAGCCGCCCAGAGTGGCTGGGGAAACCCAGCCAGATGGGTGGGGTATAAATAATAATAATAATAATAATAATAATAATAATTAATAAAAATTACTACTATTATTTAAACAAAACTGACATCAAGAGGAACTTGCCCAACTCTTAGCTTTTTTCCCCCATTGTAAGGAGTTTTAACATCCTACTGTAACAGTTTTGGCTATCAAATACAAAATGAATAGTGTGATTATTTCTAGCAGTAGGGTGACCCTTTTTAGAGGTCCGAGCAAAAGTGCCATGCATTAAAAATCATTTTGAATCTTCTGTTAAGATAGTAGCAGTTTTCTATCACATTCATCCTGTAAGGTCACAAGTGAGAATTCTGCAGATAGCACTCTGGACGGATCATATGCACTTTCAGCACATTGGACCCTTGCATAGCATATAACTTCTATGGTGTTCAGCCAGTATTGGCCCTGTATTCACCTGCAGTGCATTACAGATAGGAGCAGTTGTGGGGTTGCCGTGGGTGGTGCTGTCTGTCTACAACACGTATGGTTTTTCAGGAACTTATTCCTGTTTTCATACTAAACCTTTAAAAAACAAACAAAGCTTGCCTCACATCTCTGTAACCTGTGATAAGGAGAAACCTCTGTCTGAATACTCAAATGAGTTCAGGCCCCCTGACTTGCACCATGTTTTCATTTCAGGGACCTTCTCTTACTTCTTTTTTGGCGATAAAGTCTTTGTTTTGGTGGGGGAAGGGAGGACAAGATGGCCATTAAACTTCAGTAATTTGCAGGAAAACTCCAGAATGCTATTTTAAGTGGCATGATGAAGCAGGCTTTTCTGCCGTACATGAAAACACAAAAAGTAGGTTAAATACCACACCGCCATAAAGCTCTGAGGTGTAACACTAATTGGTATATATAAAGCTGTTTCCCCAGAGTTAAAATAGAATCAAACAAGCAAATTCTGAGTCCAGGTTTAAGAAGTAGTACTGGAGCTCTTCATGCATCAGACAAAAGTGTCCCAAAGTAACAGCCATAAAAGATCACCTGAATTAAAACTGGTGGCATATATCAGCACAGGAGGATTGCCTCAATTATCCCTTGCTTTGCTTTCATCCTCTCCCTCATTTCCCCAAAACCACAGGGAAGCATTCTGAACCAAATAAAAAAATGATGCATTATGCAACATAGACAAACCGCGTTTGCCTAATGTTGCAAGCGCTTAAACCCTCTCCAAATCCGGCATAAAGGCTAAAGAAGCACTTTCTACACAGGGGATAATGTCCTATATGAGTCTGCTTTTGAGAAAACAAACAGCAAGAGATTCACCCCCCCGGCAGCAACAGGTTTTGTATAAAAAAATGATTGGGGGGGGGACAACAGTTAGAATTGCAGAAGTCTTGTTAAGTACTGCTTGTAATTCATCTTGAACACCTGAACACCTAAACAGAACAGCTAAAACATTTTTGGTTGGGTGGGAAGCCATTCAGTTGCCTTCTTTCCCCTACTGAAGCACATCTCACTCTATACCCTTCTGCCCTTCACATTTGCCAGATCATGACTGGAGGGGGTTAAATTTGGTCTTTTTGGGTCTGTGTGTGAGAGCCTAGAGGCTTTCTACATAAAACAGAGGCTTCTGTGGCCAACTCCCATCAGGTAGACTCTTGTGCACTTCGCCTAAGTGTACATATTATTTTGTATCCTGGTGGTTTTCCTACTTTTCCAGTATTCTCTAATAGCCATAGTTGAGGCTGAGTTTATTTCTGCAGCTGTGACGCATAGCATTGTTGGTGAACTCCATAAAATTCGCACCAAGGCTTTATGACTACATGCTGCATTTGCTTAACACTTGCACGTTGCTGGATTTTGTTGAAATAGCATTTCTAGAAACAGTAAATGCTACCAATATAAAGGGAGTTGGGCCCAAAGAGGGAGTAGTAAAAGTTTAGCTGAAGACCTCATCCTGCAAGTATTCTTTAAAGGTAAAGGGACCTCTGACCATTAGGTCCAGTCGTGGCCGACTCTGGGGTTGTGGCGCTCATCTCGCTTTACTGTCCCACGGAGCCGGCATACAGCTTCCGGGTCATGTGGCCAGCATGACTAAGCCGCTTCTGGCGAACCAGAGCAGCGCATGGAAACACCGTTTACCTTCCCACTGGAGCGGTACCTATTTATCTACTTGCACTTTGATGTGCTTTCGAACTGCTAGGTTGGCAGGAGCAGGGACCGAGCAACGGGAGCTCACCTCATCGCGGGGATTCAAATCGCTGACCTTCTGATTGGCAAGTCCTAGGCTCTGTGGTTTAACCCACAGCGCCACCCGCATCTCTGCAAGTCTTGTTACCAGCGTTCAAAATAGGCCAGGCGTATTTTACACCTGACTATCTGCCACTTTGCAACCAAGTGAGGATGCATGCCTGGGGAACCTTGGATCTGGACTGTTTTCACACACTAGCAACACATCATGTAGTATTCTCTCCGTTATATTTTATCTGCACAATCGGAATTAATTTCAGGAACCAAAAAGCCATACTGAAAAATGCAACTTTCGAGGCATCTAGCCCCTAAATGGCAACTAGGTGTTCCGTTTTGGCAACTGTAACCCTGGCTTAAGGAACCATTTGGCCCTTAGCTCATGTATCTGAGTTTCTGACAGTGCTTGTTATGTACAGTCTCTGTTGCTCCTTGTTCGAAATAAGGAACTACTGATTTGTGAAGAAAGCTCTCTATTCCTGACCTATTATAGTTCACGTTTGCAAATTTAAAGCTGACCTGCTTTCCTTTTTCCCAATAGTCTACCATTTTTCTGTGCTACTTCACCTTTTTTAAAAAAAAAATTAATGCAGCCTTTTTATTATAGCATCCTTATTAAAACATGGATCAGATCAAATGTGTTCCAGAAACATGGCACATTTCCAGGCACAAAATCTGCTCATCCTCTTAGTGTTTCTGATAAGAATAATGTGCTGACCTGACTGAATAAATACTTGAGAAACTAGCTGCCGTACTTGTCTGGGGATCTAACGTTTGGTTCCTAATGGGTGTCTTGGAATTTAATTGAAAGAAATTTGAGAAGATGTAGCTCTGAAGGAGACTGACGTTGCTGAAGGAAGGAGAGCAGATTAGGCAGTAGTGTGAGAAGCAGGGGCATTCCCCACGCCTGAAGAGAGAGAGGATCAGATTTTAGGAAAGGGGGGTAGAAATGGTTAAGAAGCAGCAGGGCAGATCTTTATTGGAGACCCGAGGTGGAAAAAGCTGTGTGACCAGGGATGGGGGCAGAGTAATGCCTTTAAAGAAGGGATGTGGAATTTGTAAGCCTCCAAATATTGTTGGACTACAACTCCCATCATCCCTGACTAGTGGGCTTGCTGGGTGGGGCTGATGGAGCCCAACACAGGTTTCCCATCCCTGCTGTGAAACAATGGAGGAGAAGATGCCTCCAAGGCATAGCTCTGCATTTGCCAGCAGTAAGGACAGCTGGAATGGGAGGTTTCAGGCAAAGCTCTGTGTTGTTGGATTTTCATAATTCTATATTGAAAAGTTTATGAATTACTTTGAGTTGATTTTGTGGCGATTTTTGTAACCTAATACTTGGTTCAACGGGTCTTTGGGTCAGGATATGATTAACTACCTAACTATCCCTGATACTGTGATCCTAGCCAATCCCAAAACATAATGTAATTGATGCCAAAATTCATTGTGAAGATTTTGCTGAAAGAAGCTTTTATTTAAACTTGAAAGGCAGCATCAGCTGAGAGGCACGTGCTGTAGTCTTCTGGCCAAATATCACACAGAGAGGATAAATGTTGGTAACAGAGAAGAATTGCACAAGATTCTTTAGAGGAGACAGTCCATACTGTACAAAGATATTACTCCCGAAAGTATTAAAGGTAAAGGGACCCCTGACCATTAAGTCCAGTCGCGGATGACTCTGGGGTTGCAGTGCTCATCTCATTTTATTGACCGAGGGAGCCGGCGTACAGCTTCCGGGTCATGTGGCCAGCAGGACTAAGCCGCTTCTGGCGAATCAGAGCAGCGCACGGAAATGCTGTTAACCTTCCCGCCGGAGTGGTACCTATTTATCTACTTGCACTTTCATGTGCTTTCAAACTTCTAGGTTGGCAGGAGCAGGGACCGAGCAAAGGGAGCTCACCCCGTTGTGGGGATTCGAACCGCCGACCTTCCGATCAGCAAGCCCTAGGCTCTGTGGTTTAACCCACAGTGCCACCCAAAAGTATTAGGAAGCTCCAAATATTTGTTGTCTTAAAAATTAAGATTAAGTTAAAAGTATAGAAATCATTGGGACGCGGGTGGCGCTGTGGGTAAAACCTCAGCACCTAGGACTTGCCGATCGCCAGGTCGGCAGTTCGAATTCCCGCGGCTGGGTGCGCTCCCGTTGCTCAGTCCCAGCGCCTGCCAACCTAGCAGTTCGAAAGCACCCCCGGGTGCAAGTAGATAAATAGGAACCTTACTAGCGGGAAGGTAAACGGCGTTTCCTGGTGCTGCGCTGACTCGCCAGATGCAGCTTGTCACGCTGGCCACGTGACCCGGAAGTGTCTGCGGACAGCGCTGGTCCCCGGCCTCTTAAGTGAGATGGGCGCACAACACTAGAGTCAGACACGACTGGCCTTCGGACAGGGGTACCTTTATAGAAATCATACAGTGGTGCCCCGCAAGACGAACGCCTCGCAAAACGAAAAACTCGCAAGACGAAAGAGTTTTCCGTTTTGGAGGTGCTTTGCAAAACGAATTTCCCTATGGGCTTGCTTCGCAAGAAGAAAGCCCATAGGGAAATCTCCGCCGGCCTTCAGAAGAGGTCCTGGACCTCTTCTGAAGGCCGGCGGGGGGCAAAAGTCTTCGCTCCCCCCCGCCTGCCTTCCTGGGATAGCGGAGAAGCGCAGCGCGTTTCTCTGCTATCCCGATGGCTTTTGAAGGCAGGCGGGGGGGGGAGCAAAGAATTTGGCCCACCGCCGGCCTTCAGAAGAGGTCCTGGACCTCTTCTGAAGGCCGGCGGGGGGCAAAAGTCTTTGCTCCCCCCCGCCTGCCTTCCCGGGATAGCGGAGAAGCGCAGCTCGTTTCTCCGCTATCCCGATGGCTTTTGAAGGCAGGCGGGGGGGGAGCAAAGACTTTGGCCCACCGCCGGCCTTCAGAAGAGGTCCTGGACCTCTTCTGAAGGCCGGCGGGGGGCAAAAGTCTTTGCTCCCCCCGCCTGCCTTCCCGGGACAGCGGAGACTTCTCCGCTGTCCGGGGGCTTTTAAAATGCTGGCGGGCGGCAGCGCAGCGTTCGCTGCCGCCCGCCAGCATTTTCAGATCGCCCCGGGACAGCGGAGAAGTCTCCGCTGTCCGGGGGCTTTTAAAATGCTGGCGGGCGGCAGCGCAGCCTTCGCTGCCGCCCGCCAGCATTTTCAGATCGCCCCGGGACAGCGGAGAAGTCCTTGCCCCCCCCCCAGCCTTCAGAAGAGGTCGGGGGACAGACTGTCCCCGGACCTGGTCTGAAGGCGGTTTCCCTAGGAACGCATTGATTGATTTTCAATGCATTCCTATGGGAAACCGTGCTTCGCAAGACGAAAAACTCGCAAGAAGAAAAAACTTGCGGAACGAATTAATTTCTTCTTGCGAGGCACCACTGTATAAAGGTCAAATCAAATGGGCCATGGAGTTGTCTGTGCCTTCTAGCTATCACTGTCTTTCCTACACTTAGAACAAAAACTAATAATACAGTGGTACCTCTAGTTGCCAACACGATCCGTTCCAGGGTGCCGTTCACACCCCGAAAAGTCCGCAACTAGAGCGGTGCTTCTGTGCATGCGCGAAGCGCACAGAACGCTTCTGCACATGCGGCGAAACCCGGAAGTATAGACTTCCGGGTTTGCCATGCTCGCAAGCCGAAAAGAAGCAGCATGAACCTAACGCAACATGAGGTATGCCTGTAATACACCAAGAAATCTGAATTCTGTTACTTGTTTGGATTGTGCAAATTATGCAAGCTGCACAATGCCTTGGTTAGCATGATTCTTAATTTTCAATTTTCAATTAATACCTCTGCTTTTAGCTGGAGAAAGAATGAGCTATCCAGGGCATTGAAGCCCCACCACTGGAAAGCGTATTTTAGAACCCCTTTGCCTTCTGAGACTTCGTCAGGTGGTGTCCACATACTTTCAAGCTTATTTTGGAAACTGCAAAGACTATAATAACGTTGTCCCCTGCCCCCCCCCGCCATTTCATTAAATGAAGACTGAGATGTTGAGGAAGCTGAATTCTGTACCTAAACCACATTTTGCCCTTTCTCTGCTTGTGCAAAATGCTGCAGAACCAGTTTTGTCCACAGCCCAATTAGACGTCCAGAAACTGGGACTCATCCTGTCCTGGTTGTGTGGAAGTCTTTGCCTTGAAATCTGCATTGTGACATCTCAAGGGCTTTCCAAGTATCTGCCTTACTGTCATGTTCTAAAAAGAGTCAAAATTCTGGATGCTTACCCTGGTGTATTTCTCACAGGATTTGTTCAGATTTGGTACTGCTTATTGTTAAAGTTTAACTTTGCACCAAAATATAATAATTTGCCATTCGCTGAAAAGCCGTTTAATCCGTTCTCTAGTGTAGAAGCAGGCAACCTGAAGACAGGGCTGGTCACTATCCCTGAAGCCAAGTAGACTTCAAAATAGTCACTCAGTAAGACAAACTCTAATTTGTCAATTGTTAAATTAAACTCAGAACTCAGGGAATGCGAGGGTTTTGTTCTTGACAGAGTAGTGTTTGTTTTATACTCAAGCAGGAATGTTTCTTTCCCATGCGATGCTCTGTTTATGTGAATTGTGCTAAGGCACCTAGAAATCATCCATGCCCCTTGTTCATTTTATTTTTGTATCTGTCACTTAAAAAGAAGAAGAATCTTTTCTTCAAGCAGGGCTTGTCCACACTACAGATTTGTTGCTGGTCAGTTCAAATAAAACTTCATGTCACTCTGGCCTTCTGCCAAAATAAGATGTGTGGTTATGGAAACCCTCTGCTAATTTGTGTGTGTTCAAATTTCACAGCCAGAGTTGGGAAGACCTCACTTATTATGTCTCTTGTCAGTGAAGAATTTCCCGAAGAGGTAAGATGTATTTGTTTTAGGTATCTATATATTTCCTGAGCAACAGCGTCCTCTGGGTGTGTTGCAGTTTCATGAACAGTTTGCATGATAATCAACAATTCCATTAGGAAAAGGTTGTGTTTTTTTAAGTCCCATAAAAGAAGTAGAAAAATCATAAAATCAAACAATGCATTATGCAGTTACAGTGATACCTCGGGTTACATACGCTTCAGGTTACATACGCTTCAGGTTACATACGCTTCAGGTTACAGACTCCGCTAACCCAGAAATAGTGCTTCAGGTTAAGAACTTTGCTTCAGGATGAGAACAGAAATTGTGCTCCGGCGGCGCAGCAGCAGCAGCAGGAGGCCCTATTGCCTAAAGTGGTGCTTCAGGTTAAGAACAGTTTCAGGTTAAGAACAGACCTCCAGAACGAATTAAGTACTTAACCCGAGGTACCACTGTATTGTTTTTATGGAATCTGAAGGATTGAATCTGGAGATCTGCCCACACAACGCAGTTGTGGCAGAAGCTGACATTTCCCCCAAGGGGCAGATGAACCTTGTTGATGAGGGGGGAGTTGGCATGGAAGACTGAACAGGTAAGGGGCAGGCGGCAGAAAATGAGGCAGAGACACCTTCAGTTCCACTCACGGATGATGATGTGAACAGCCTCTGCCTCCTTTTTTAGCCATCTTCCCCCTGTACTGCAGCCAGTCACAAGGGGAAGGTTGTTTGGGAAGCTCTGAGGATGGGGCAAAAATGTCAGCTTCCACAAGCTCTGTTAGTCAGTCAGATACCCAGACCCAACTCTGCTTTTCTTCTCTCTCCTCTGCAAACACCTAAAACTCTAACATAGGTATTAAAATATGTTTTAATAAAGATCAGTAGCTGTCGGAAGGATGTTTGCAAACACAAAACAAAATAAAATGCAAAGGACTTTATGCCATTAGGGTGCACTGCTACTGTTTTATGCATTTCAAGTTGATCGTTTGTCTGCTGGGTTTGGCAATCGATTTCATTCACCAGCCTGCACGGTGATACTAGTATAATTCCCATTAGGATAAAATCTGTCAGCATGCTGGGCTGAATGAGCGCCAGTTCACCCAAGCATTTGCCGAACTTTCACTACCCAGCTTTTAGTGATGACTTTTATTGACTGGTTTTTGCTATCATGGATGGGGGTTGCTGATGTAATTCGGTTTTTTTTTAAAAAAAGTATCATACTTTGTTGTTTTAATGTGTTTTTGTTCTGATATTTTCTTGTACAACACCCTGAGATTTCTTCAAAAGAAGGGCAGTATATAAATTCTGTAAATAATAAATTACATGGTAATTTACAGAGATGGTGAAATACTTGGCAAAGTCACTGACTGGTCTGAGAACAGCATTATTGTGATCCATCCTGTTGCTCATTCCAGACTAATGAGAAAAACAGCCAATATGCTAAATATTTAGTGGGATTTCATAGCTCAATCCTGTTTATCTTGATGTTCATTGATCAGGGAGATACATAGCCAAAATACTTCAAACTGATTCATAGCTGAAGTTTATGTGTAGAAACCATGAAATGAATTTAAAATATATTGGACTATTCATTACAAAGTGCTCAATTTCAAAACCTGGCTTTGCCAAAATATTCAAGGACTTGGAATTTCCTTGATGGAGGCCGTAAAACCATGCAAGTGTTAAGGTTCTGAAATATGTTAGCTAAATTTCCGTTTGCTTCAAAGGTTTCTGATTGTATTTATCAAGTCTTCTTTGGCATTTGGGCTAGTTTCAAGAATGCTCCTTTTTCGCAAATGCAGGTTCCTCCACGAGCAGAAGAAATCACCATTCCAGCTGATGTTACCCCAGAGAGAGTGCCAACCCATATAGTGGATTATTCAGGTAATGGATCTGATGATTTGACAGATTTATAAAACGAAAAGGTGGTGGGAGAGAGAGAGATCACAATATAATTGACTGACGCTATAAAGGAAGATGGTGAAAAGTACATTTACAAGACAGAGAACCAAAGAACCAAGAAACTCCCTCTGCCTATCAACACATAAAAGAGGCCACAGGCTCCCTGCCTCTATAGTTCATGTATCCTTCCACTGATAAACTAATATCCCAAACACTCCCCTGATCCCCACAAACATCACTTTTTTCCTTATTCACACCCATATAACCCAACAGATGGAAAATGCTCAATTTTTTAGCCAGGGGCTAAAAGGCCTTTATTCAGATGTATGAAAAGATACCTGGCTTAGGTGTACATTTTGTATTGTTATTAAACCCATCTTTAGTTGTGTTTTTTTACTGGTTTTAAAACTCTCTTAGCTGTTTTTATAAATCTCTTTGAAATGTGTTTGGAAGACAGTTCAAAAATTATTGTTGTTGTTGTTGTTGTTGTTACATAAATGGAAGTAGCTGCTTAGATACCCTGAAATATGGTTTGTGCTCTTTGGAGGGCTGCCTGTAGTCACATGGTAGTTGAGATGGAAGATCTTGGACAGGAAGATTGCTGAGAAGGCTCCTGGCAACTCTTAGAGTCTCTTCCAGGTATAAAGTGCCTGGCTGCTTCTCTGCCTGCCTGCAGCTACCAAGGCACCTGGTATTTAAGATGGATTTAATGTACATCTGGCTAGGTGCAGAACTACATTAAAGGTAAAGGTAAAGGTACCCCTGCCCGTACGGGCCAGTCTTGCCAGACTCTAGGGTTGTGCGCTCATCTCACTCTAGAGGCCAGGAGCCAGCACTGTCCGCAGACACTTCCGGGTCACGTGGCCAGCGTGACAAGCTGCATCTGGCGAGCCAGCGCAGCACACGGAACGCCGTTTACCTTCCCGCTAGTAATCGGTCCCTATTTATCTACTTGCACCCGGGGGTGCTTTCGAACTGCTAGGTTGGCAGGCGCTGGGACCGAGCAACGGGAGCGCACCCCGCCGCGGGGATTCGAACCGCCGACCTGACGATCGGCAAGTCCTAGGCACTGAGGCTTTAACCCACAGCGCCACCCGCGTCCCGCAGAACTACATTAGGTTCTGCCAAATACTTGGAGTAAAGCAAGTGTGTTTTTAATTGGTTGAATAGCAGTGCTTCCTATTTGTACATGCACTGTAAACCCTTGTGCTTTATTGAGACAAGTGGGTGGTATCCAACTAACTCGTTGCATCAGTACAAGGATTTTCACTAGCGCAACAAAACCCTCCGCCCGGCACGCCCTCCTCAAATCTGCTCTTGAGGTTTGGAAGAACCCTGGGAACAGATATAGGTGGATGCAGGAGATAAAAGTTACATTGCCCAAGAGGAACATGTTCTTTGGATACCGCACAGTGTTTCCATTCTAGCAGTGCTCTGACAACTATATTGTCTCATCACGGGAGTGTTTGAAGTGAGAGAATTTATGGAAAAAATCTGGAGCAGTTCAGCTCTCAGCCATCTTAGCGGGATTTCCACCCTTGCTTTTTGTCTGAGTGAAGCAAGCCCTTGCGTTTAGCTTAACTGTTTTGGCATTCCATTTGTAGGATCATTTGTACTCCGGTAACTTTTTGAATAGTTAAGGATAAGAATGAAAGATGATGCAAAATTCAAAGCAGCGTCATCCATCAGAATGAAAGTTGAGGTGCACATACAGAGTACCATCCTGTGAATCAAGGACTAGCTTTACATTCTCCCTTGTTGTCAAGGAGGGCCAGCTGTATATATGTAAATGGAATGGAATAACTTTTTGGCTATAGCTAAAATTCATTATCTGGCTACATGCGAAAGTGTTCTCAAGCACAGTGGTTAGCTAGTTTTTTTGTTGTTTTTTTAAAATAATTTTTATTAACAGGACAATCACATCACATTATCCAAATCACATTAGTTCCAAATTATACAGCCAAATTTTAAATTTTATTGGGGGTACCCATACATCAAGCTCCGAACAAGTCCAAACATCACTTATATTGCTGCTTTAATTAAACAGTTCTATCCAGTTCAATCCAGATAGTCCTTTATTACTTTCTTCATCTTCTTGTTGTTATCATATATTCCTTTCTTTGCGAACTCTGATGATCTTCACAAGCAGATTAGAGACAGGCATCCTCTGTGTGGGTTTTGTACTCTCCAAAGATCATATCGCTCAGGGACTGCCGCCATTCCACGCTTCCATAAAAAAATTATCTTCGGTCTGTCCTTTAATTTTCTCAGGCTTACCAAGTATATCAGGAGGGCTCTGTCAGGATAAGATCACATTCCAACCAACATTCTCATTCCAATGGTCCTGATTCTCCTCCCCCTGTCTTTCTTTCTCAGGCAAGCCTGTCTTAGCGAGACACCATTTTATGCTGCGTCATAAAATTTTCCTCCGTTCTCGTTGTTTAGCAATCATCTCTTTAACTATAATCCACTCTACACAGTTCTTGAATTCCTGCTTGTGGTTAGTCCGTCACTCCGGTCACAGAGATCCATTAATCAGCAGACTTATCTCCCGAATGTTGCTTGATGTATGTGCTTTAGCTTCATTCCAATCGTATGTTTCCAATTATAATTCCGAGCTAAAGCGAACCAGCACACGCTGATTGGAATCGGCGTCAGGAAGAGCCGGCCTCATCGAGGGCTCAGCCAAGTGACCGGCACCCCCTTCTCTCGAATCCGGGGGTGCGTTGTGGACACCGCTGGCAAGGCAGCCCCCCCATCTCCTGGGGGGGGGGTAGGAAGACTGCATACTTCCCATAGCAGCCTCTTAATTACCTCGTATGGGTCGGAGAGATGTTATTGTCGGCCATCTTCCAATGCGCCACCTGGTGGCCCCCCAGTTAGCTAGTTTTAAAGGTATAGCCCTGCTATAGATAATCACAAGTTTCTGTGTCACCACCCACAGCAGTACTTGGGGGGGGCAGTGTGAGGCTTACAGCCTAGCCAGGATTATGTAGGACTAACTGAGATGCCTTAAAGCTATGGCTTTGCAAATCCCAGTTCCCAAACTTGTTCCAGTTAACCATGCAAAACAGAGCTTTTGCCTGACAGTTTTCTTGAACTTGTAAAGTTTTCGGTTGTCTTTCCTATACGGTCATACCTCGTGTTACGAACGCTTCAGGTTACGTGTTTTCGGGTTGCGGACCGCGGGAAATCTGGAAGTACCGGAACGGGTTTTTCCAGGTTTCACTGCATGCGCAGAAGCGCTAAATCGTGCTTTGTGCATGCGCAGAAGCCCCAAATCGCACTGGTGCAGACGCGGCGCTTCAGGATGCGAACGCTGCGGGTTGCGGACGTGCCTCCGTCTCAGATTATGTCCGCAACCCGAGGTTCCACTGTACACTTCATTTCCTAAACTCAGTGTCTTGTTCAAGCAAGAAAAACAAGCGATTCTTCCCCATCTGTCTCAGCATGGCTCTTAAGATGGTATTCAGGAAAAGACATCTTAGAAACTGCTTTGGAGACTGTGCTGCAAGAATTCTTTTCTCTGTGACATTCTTTCCTAATGACAGTATATACTTTTCATTCTCATCTAAATTATTTTCCACTTCCATGTGATTTCCCGTGGGAGCGGAAGGCTAAAAAGCATGTAGCCAAGGATATTTCCACGTTTTTGGATGAAACCACACAGGAAGAGTGCCCCAAGTCTTTATTTTACCAGTGCAATGAAGCTGTGAGATAAAACATGCACATTTTAAATAGTAAAACTGCCGTAAATTCACATATGTTCATGGCTATGTTGGAAAACAGTAGTAAAATTGCTGTCGCTTTCTGAAAAAATCCTCTTGCATAATGTAGCCACAAACATTGTGAAAACTACTAAAGAAAAAAAATGTAAGAAACCTGGTCTTTGATTAAAGAAGGCCTGAGGAGATGATGATATCTGCTGGAGGCGATATAAAACTTTTTAAGAAAGGTGAATGTGTCAGCTTTAGACAGAATGCATTTTTAACTGAAAACTTGATTCCGGTTGGCAAATGCTTCTCCACTTAATTAGCAGTTTTCATATACTGTATTTTTCGCACTATAGGACGCACCGGCCCATAGGACGCACCTAATTTTTTTGGGGGGGGGGAATAAAGGAAAATAAATTTATTTTCCCCCCCCCAGGTGCGGGGCTGGGACGGAGGAAGCCCGAGCTTCACCCGACCCTAGCCCCCAGAACATGCAGCTCTCCACAAGCCGTGGGAGCCCAGCGGCGGGCTCCCACGGCTGAAGCTAAGCCTGGGCGCGTTGCGCCTCCCCGCTGTCCCCCGATCCTGCGGGGCTGGCGGGGGGAGAGGCAGGCTTCTCCCCGCACCCAGCCTCCAAAGGACGTTGGGAGACAGCAGGATGGCGTGCTGCGCCTCCCCGCTGTCCCCCGATCCTGCGGGGCTGGCGGGGGGAGAGGCAGGCTTCTCCCCGCACCCAGCCTCCAAAGGACGTCGGGAGACAGCGGGATGGCGCGCTGTGCCTCCCCGCTGTCCCCCCAGCTTGCGGGGCTGGCGGTCGGGCTCTCCTGAAGCCTGGAGAGCAAGAGGGGTCGGTGTGCACCGACCCCTCTCGCTCTCCAGGCTTCAGCGAAAGCCTGCATTCGCTCCATAGGACGCACACACATTTCCCCTTCATTTTTGGAGGGGAAAAAGTGCGTCCTATAGAGCGAAAAATACGGTACCTCATTGATTGAATCATCACCATCACAGAACAAACGAACAATAACAAAACTTCTCTTGTTTTGCACAGAATCTGAACAAAGTGACGAACAGCTCCATAATGAAATATCGCAAGTGAGTCAAATGTGCCTTTTGCGCCGAAATACTTTGTTTTATATTTGCCTTGTAAAACAGTGTCAGGGTGAAATTATTTCCACATAAGAAAGGCTAGACTGGCTTTAATTTACTCTGGAGTCATTCAAGGGCATAGCTCTCTGAGCACAGTTGTGGGGAATTGGTGCAGCCTTTAAATAACAGGCGACTGATATTTATTTTATTTTTTTGTATACGTGTAGTGTAATGTTCATAAGGATCCACAAGTTTATTTCTGCAGAGAATGATCTAGTTACCTTGCAAACCCTCAGACCATGGGTAGGCAAACTAAGGCCCGGGAGCCAGATTTGGCCCAATCACCTTCTAAATCCGGCCCATGGACTGTCTGGGAATCAGCGTGTTTTTACATGAGTGCATTTTATTTAAAATGCATCTCTGAGTTATTTGTGGGGTCTTTCTGGTGTTTTTACATGAGTAGAATGTGTGCTTTTATCTAAAACGCATCTCTGGGTTATTTGTGGGGCATAGGAATTCGTTCTTCTTTTTTCAAAATATAGTCCGGCCCCCCACAAGGTCTGAGGGACAGTGGACTGGCCCCCTGCTAAAAAGTTTGCTGACCCCTGCCTTAGACTGTAAAATGCTCTCCTTCACTACCTCCGGCCATTGGGTTAGATCATTGGTAACCAACGTGGTGCCTTCGAGATGGCCAACAACATTGGCCATACAAGCTGGGGCTGGCAGGAGTTATATTCCAGCAATATCTGGAGAACACCATGTTGGCTGTGTCTAGGCTGAAAACTGAAATGCCTTGATTGAGGCCAGCTGTTGGATGAAGTCAAGTCCTCAAAGCTCTATCTTTTATTTTTAAAAAAATAATGCTTTTCCAGCCTAAAAGCCAGAACCATGCAAGAAGTAATCTTTGGCGTTTTCCATTTTTTACCGCATGAACATATTGGCTTGGATCCAATGAGCTGTGAGCAGAATTTTCTCACTGCCTGCACACACCATTGCTCCCAAGGTTTGGGACACACCCCATGTGGCATAGGATATGATGATAAAATAGCTCAGTAGGTAGAGCATGAGACTCTTAATCTCAGGGTTGTGGGTTTGAGCACCACGTCGGGCCAAAGATTTCCTGTATTGCAGGGGGTTGGACTAGATGACCCTCGTGGTCCCTTCCAACTATGATTGCATGACACACCGATTAGGGCTTTCCCGTGCACAAGTACAACTGCCTTTTGCTTGAGCTGTTGCTCTGTGGCATCCAAACCAATAGGCATAAGAAGCAAGCCTTTTCTCTTAGGCATAGCTAACTCAGATGCTGCTGCTGAAAACATACTTTCCGCCTTCTTCATAGAACATCTTTTGGATAGATCTTTGCAAAACCCTTTGGAAGAAAAAGTCCTTCCCGTCAGCTTTTTTTTTGTGCTGACTTAAGTGTTGAAGGAAGCACATGCTTGAGATCCATAAACAAAAGATAAATGCAATTAATGGTGTTTCTGGCCTAATTTAGGCAGAATAATCTTGCTGCAACAGACTGCAAGATTCCTCCACCTGATCTTGGGTGATTCCCTACCTCTGGCTTTCTCTTAAGACTTTCTGTGGATGCAAGGCATTGCAGGGGACTGGACAGGAAAGGAAAGATTGGTTTTGCAAACTGGTCTTCAACTCGCACAACATTCACTACAGCCCAATATGCAGATAAATGCATATTGTCTATTTGTGTCATCTTGATTTTAGTTGTCGACTGAATCATATTCATAAGTAAACCTCTGCTTACAGTTACACAGCTTTTACCATTTCCACCCGTAATGTATGCTAAGATTTGTTCTTCTAGGCGCTAAAATCTCGGAAGACCTTACCGTCCTCATCTGGCTATTTCTTCTCTGTTCCAGGCGAATGTAATCTGCATAGTATATGCAGTTAACAACAAGAATTCAATTGAAAAGGTATGAGGAAAGCATGTTTGTTGCGTTCTAGCTGGTGTTCATGATGTAGCCGACCCCTTGAATGTGCAAGTTTATATTTAAGGCATCCAGATTCTCATTTGGAAAAGCTTTGAATGTCAAGACGTGGTTTATCTGAATATGCCAAATATCCCCCCCAATACAGCATTTTCAATCTTGCAAAGTACATTACAACTGCCTTGGTGCATTGGCCTTGGTGCATTGGCCATTTAAGGAAGAGTGTGGGGGATAGAAAAAGCTAGCATTTTTGTAACCTGACTGCATGAACATTTTGCATTAGAAGGGAAGGACTCCCAACTTCCAAAACACTGAAATAATGATAAAATGCACTGAAACACAAGTTTCTCTGGGTGGAGATTAACTACGTTTCTGTGCTTCTTTGAGGTTCTGGTTGTTGGGGATGCTGTTTGACTTGCTTTTCCATTCTTCTGGTGTTTCCATAGTATTAATTCTGGAAAACCTTAGTAGTATTTATCATTTCTGTCAAAATTAAATTCCAAAAATCTTGCACCAGCTGGCATTCCCACCATAAATGATAATACATACCAAATTTATTGCAACCCCTCCAGCAACTGGGCAATATTGAAAATAACATTTCTGACATTTGCAGAGCAGTGTGATACCATCTGTATAATATTTTAAAGCATTTTCCACTTAAAAACTCGAAACTGTTTTTTAGGGTCAGGATTCCCAAATTTTATTCCAATTCTTGGGAGGAATTTGTCTGCCAGTCTTTTCAAGGGGTTCCAATACTCATTGAATCCAGAAAGCATGTGGTAAAACATTTGTTTCGTGTTGAATGTAAATAATGCCCAGTCTAATATTATTAATTAACATTAATTTGTTGATTTAGGTAACAAGTCGATGGATTCCTCTCATTAATGAAAGAACAGACAAAGACAGCAGGTACATAAGTTAAAAACAATATAAATAGATTAAATGCAAATCTGAGACTATTCTACAAGCTTTGCTGAAGCAAAAAGTGTCAGTATGAAATAAGGCCTAAACACTTACTGCTTAAACACTCATGATCTACTTTATGTGGCGTTTATACTGTATTTGTCTTTTATTATTTGGGCGATTGTTGTTATGAACGTAATATTTATAGTCTCTGGCGAGCTGCAGCGTTCTGACAATTACTTATCTAAGGGCAGTAGATGCTTCACAAAACACTTTATTTCTTTAAGCCTAAATAGTTAAACTGTTACGCTATCTGAAGAATAGTGTTGGAAGCTGAAATTGCAATTGCGTTTCAGAAGAAGGTTGATGATAAATTCAAATTACCTTCTAAACATTTTTTCTTTGCTTGGCTTAAATCAGGTCATATCTTAGGCAAACACTTCAGGAAGCTGTTTTTAAGTTTCCTAAAGTTTTAAAAATGACATTTTCCAATTAGCTTGTACATTATATGGGGAGACTTTGTGAATATGCTTAATACACTGGGTACTTTAGTGACTGTATAGTACATGAATTTGTACAGAGGTTACTTAAAATTTCAAGGCTGCCTTGTTTTTAATTATTGTGCACTTAATTCATTTTTTGATACACACGCTGGAGCTCTTGGCTTTGGCTGTAAAGAACTTCAAAGTGAAGTCTTTTATGACTTAGGTTTAGCAGGCATTGTAATTTTCATTGGCGAACTGGTTTGCTAGTCATAAATATTTTTCCAAGGGAAATCAGAATCTTCAATTTTGCAAATGCTTGCTCTAGAAGAAGACCCAGTTTTACTCAGACTTGTTTCATTTTTACCAAATTGAAACACAAACCTGCTTATAAAATAGTTCAGTGGACAGTCATAATGATGGTAGTATTATAAGGTGCCAAATAACTGCTATTATATTTGATTGCGAAAACTTTTCTCAACTTACTTTCAGGCTGCCTCTTATACTAGTTGGGAACAAATCAGATCTGGTTGAATACAGTAGTATGGAGACGATCCTTCCCATTATGAACCAATATACAGAGATAGAAACTTGCGTAGAGGTAAACAAGCTTTTTCTTAGCATTCACAGTGGCTTAATGGTTACGTTGTTAACTTTAATAAGATTTGCTCACTTTAATACAATTTTATTAAAGTGGTTTCCCGCACTCCATAGCCAGTGCTCTCATCAAATTCTTATATTTCTGCGATTCATGTTCTTGTTAACTTCTAGTTATGTTCCAGTTGTTATAATAATCACTTAGATAACATCTGCATTCTTTATGATTTCTATTCGTGTTGTTACATTATTTAACTTTTGATAGGATTTCAAGCGAGGAGCTCTAACTCTTTTCAACCTGTGTGTGTCCGTCTAATATGTCCCTCTTCTGTTTCTCTTGGCCTCTTGCAATGCCCTTGAAATTCTTCCGCTGCTATTGCTGTCCTCCCAGTATAGCTCAGGGCTATACTCACATTTGACAATGCCAAAATGGAGCCTTATCTTCCTGTTTCCCACACCACTCCCCTTTCCCTGGGTGTCCTGTCACTTTTTTCTGTAAGCCGCGATAGAAGGGCCTGTGCATGACAGAACATTTACATGACGTTTAGCACAAGCTAGTTTATTTCCATCAATCGCTCTGGGAAATTAAGACAGTTGTGTGACTGGGGCCTCACCAGCACTGGGCTTCGCAGTGCACCCAGGAGGCTTAAAAGCAGAATTAAAGGGTTCTCTAGAATGGTACCTATGCAGGCCTGTACACAACGTCTCTCGGCTGCCCACCTCCAAAATTTGCTCCAGTGGGTTACACGAGCAGAAATCTGTTTGTGCAACCTTGGATTCCAAACAAAACAAAAACAAACAAAAAAAATTGTTTCCAAACGGGAGAAAGGGCCAGGAGATTTTGAGGACCATTTCAAAATACCAGAGCCATCACCACCTCTGGGCCTTCATCTCAGTTTTTTTTTATTGATGTGAGCTGCTTTGGGGATGATATTGGCATTAAAATAATGTAGCGTGGAATTAAAGCTGCCTTGATGCTATGTTTAGTGTCTCTGTATTCTTACAAAGTCCGTTATTTATTTCAAGTATTTATAACCCACTTTTCAATGTAAACTAACATTTTAAGCTGACAGTAAAACCATAACAGCTGGTTAAGGCATCAGTAAATAAAACGGTGTAGATCAGTCAGCTGACTTTTAACAGCATGAAAGCAGCATTAGAACACACAAGATAAAACAGCAGTTAAAACCATTCAATGTAAAAAATAATCCCATCAGGACCTGAGTCAATAAAATGTAGAATATTCATTGCTTGGCCAAAGAAAACAGCCTGGTGCATATGGGCTAGGATTTCCCCCTGCTTCTGTATTAAGCTGACAAGACTCATAATTTCATTTCCCCCCTCTAGTGCTCAGCCAAGAACTTGAAGAACATATCCGAACTATTTTATTATGCGCAGAAAGCTGTTCTACATCCTACAGGACCCCTCTATTGTCCAGAGGAAAAAGAGGTATTTCGCTGCTTTTGTGTTATAAAATCAGCATTGCGGGTAATATACCCTAAAGTTTGTGCACCAGCACAGTCCTTTCTGTCTCCAAAAAGAGCGCTTTGGTATTTCTCAGTCATGTAAAGCTAAAAGAGGCACCTGTTGGAGTTCCCAAATCTTTGCTACCCTCTGCTTTTGTTTTGAGCCTGATACTCATTTAGTGTGAATTTGATATTGGGGTAGCCTGGGTCGAGGTATTCCAGGAAGAATTGTCAGAGGAGATACAGCAGTGGAAATTGGACAGGGCATCATAAGAGAAGAAACATTAAATATATTGGGGCTTCTGGTTGTTCTCCCAATCAAGGGAGATCTAGGTTGCTGTGACAGCTACCCTCCCAGTTTTAGAGATTTTGTTATACTGCCCATATTTCTGCCCAACACACTCCCCTCTTGAACGCAAGAGTGCCCCAGATTGATAGTTCTGGGAGGTTTCAGCAACCATTTTTAGGCTCGCATCCCACTGTTCCATGTCATGGTAGGTCGTGCTTGCTCGTGTGTGTGTGTGTGTGTGTGTGTGTTGGGCAGGATGAAGGTGGTCTGAAGGTGGAGGACAGAGCCACGACCGTAGGGTTTTAGACAGGCACTCAGTCTGTGGTAGATTGGCTAGAACGGCCTGCCCTCAGAGACTGATGGATCCAGCTGGTTTCCTGATGGCTCTTGGAGAGTTACATGCTGGAGCCAGTCCCATTTGAAATCGTGTTCGATCGCTGAGATGGAGGAAAGCCCTTCTAGGTGACCAACACAACTGTCCTTGAATGCCTTCTCCCCTTTGATAGAGCTTGTCTGGCTTCTTGGTTTTCTGAAGAACTAGGTCTGATGAAATGACAGTAATGGATGGTAATAATACAACAGCAGTGAATACAAATATCCATATCTTCTGGGTGTTATTTTTAGGATATCTGAATCCCTGAATAAGACATTCAACAGCTATCATTCTCAATATTCAGGTGCACCAGTGTTTCACAAATCTAAGGGCAGAATACAAACGTAGAAATAACTTTAGAATTGAAGATTGTAATTCCAAATGGGGCTTAAGTCAGTTTTGACAAAAAAATTCAATTTTGGCCTGTAGTTGTTGCTGTGAGTCCTACCAATACGGGGGTGGGGGGGCACTTCTATAATTTTTGGGCCTAAGTCACTGCGTTACTAAGCCTTGAAAATTGTGTTTGCATTCAAAAAGGCCCTAGTCAGAAATAATTTTCTTCCAAATGGAATGTTAGTCAAAATTGACTTAAGCCCCTTTTGGAATTAAACTCTTTAATTATAAAGCTTATCTGTTTTAATCCTAACAAGGCTTAACACTGCCACCATGAAAGCTCCTACTGATCTTTGTTCTTGAGTTGATGAAGAAAGGGATGGATAATGATCAGTCCTCCAGTTCTTCAGCATGTTTCTCAGTCCAAGCTTGTTACAGGCAAAACGTTCCTTTACACACACACAGAGAAAATGCTCAAATATTTATATTTATTTGCCCAATCCTGAAGATTAATTAGTAGCTTTCCCCATCCTAAAGATGTGCTGCAAAAGACCCACAGCAAAACAGAATGGCAGTTCCACCACTTTACAAGTCTGCTTTAAGATATCAAATCTTTGGGTTTAAAATAAAGTCTTGGGGGGAAAATACTTCCTGTCTCTTGCACTGCTCTCTGTCCCTCCTTTCCTTTTCCTAGCATACACAAACAGAAAAGAAACAGGGTGTGCAGAGTTTTGTTAGAATTCTGTTCCATTTTTTTAAAAAAACCAGGGTTTAGGGTTTTCCTCTTGAATAAAAAAAAATGGGCAGGCTTGCCAGAATAAAAAGAAACCCCACTTCTCGCTTTTTTTCTTGATCTGTAGATGAAGCCTGCCTGTATAAAAGCACTAACTCGGATCTTCAGGATTTCCGATCAGGATAACGATGGCACCCTTAATGATGCAGAACTCAACTTCTTTCAGGTACCTCTCTTCTCCTCCTGTCGCCGGCTGCGTTTCATCTGTGGCTGTTACCTCCGTCCTAAGGAAAGCAAACCAGCCAGTTCCAGTGGTGTAATTTTAATGCATTCCTTTCCACCCCAAAGTGGAAAACATTCCTGCTCACAGGAGGCAGAATGCTTCTTGTCTGGATCCAGTCCTTTATGCTTCAGGAGGTGCTGATCCAGAGGGTCCCCCCAGCCTTACAGGAAAGCTTTTGCCAGGAGGCAGAGCAGGTCTGCGGCAGAACAGGAGAGAGGAGAAGCCTGCGGCATTTGGGATCCTGTCCGCTGCTTTCTCTTCTGGCAGAGAGAGAGAGAGAGATGGGGGGGGGGGAGACGGCGATACGATAGCGAAGAGAAGAGTGTCACTCTTCCATTTCCTAAGCCCGCCTCTCCAGCAAAAATTTCAGCCTGTGTGAGGGGATTGTTTAGCAGCAGCCAGAACGGGAGAAAAGCAGTACAGTGGTACCTCAGGTTAAGTACTTAATTCGTTCCGGAGGTCCGTACTTAACCTGAAACTGTTCTTAACCTGAAGCACCGCTTTAGCTAATCGGGCCTCCCGCTGCTGCCGCGCAGCCAGAGCACGATTTCTGTTCTCATCCTGAAGCAAAGTTCTTAACCCGAGGTACTATTTCTGGGTTAGCGGAGTCTGTAACCTGAAGCGTATGTAACCCGAGGTACCACTGTAGATGTGGAAAATGTAGAGTCGCACCTCGGGTGTCTGGAATGGGAGCTTTCGGGTTCTTTCCGCGTCGTTTTTGTTTCCCCCACTGCCCATATGAAGGAAAGGAGGAAATGCAGAATCTAGGGGTTTTGTATACCTGTGATTGAGCAGGAGCCTATCCGGCAAAAACAAAAAGTAGCATCAAAGGAAGATTTCTCTCCATCTGCTTTCTCACCTATGGGATTTCTGCTTTCCACCTCTGGAAGAAAACGACTATAAGACCATAAAAATGGTCCATCTGGAAAATGTTTCACCCCCTTTCCCAGTACTACTGCTATCAAACTTATCGCCTTCCCCCCACTCAGATACTGTACCCCACCTTCAAATATGTTTTATCCTGTTGATGTTTTATTGAGTTTTTAATATTTTATTGGGAGCCTCCCAGAGTGGCTGGGGAAACCCAGCCAGATGGGTGAGGTATAAATAAATTAATAATACATACATACATACATACATACATACATACATACCTAGAAAAATGGGGACAGCCATTCAGTGCCTCAGGATTTCTGTGTCTCTGGAAACAGCTGCATGCTCTGACTTTGCTTCTATTGCCTCTGCATGAAAATGACAAGCTTTGCCTGCCCTCAGTATTGTGTACAGTGGTACCTCTGGTTACATACTTAATTCGTTTCGGAGGTCCGTTCTTAACCTGAAACTGTTCTTAACCTGAAGCATCACATTAGCTAATGGGGCCTCTCGCTGCTGCTGTGCTGTCGCCGCACAATTTCTGTTCTCATCCTGAAGCAAAGTTCTTAACCTGACATACTGTTTCTGGGTTAGCGGAGTCTGTAACCTGAAGCATATGTAACCTGAAGCGTATGTAACCCGAGGTACCACTGTATGTTTGTGCTTCCTACCTGCTAAGGAGAGGCAGGGAGAAAATAACAGGGCTCTGGGTGTGCCTGGTTTATGTGCTTTCTGCTGGGAGACAGAGACAGAGAGAGAGAGAGGAACAATACATAGGTGTGCAACTGCAACAGAACGCCGTGGGGCAGAATTGATTCACACGCAGAACTCTGAGCTCATGCACATTACCTTGGATTCAAACTACCTTCCACAGACAGAACGGCATCTTCAGTCTTTGACGGGTTTATGATGTATCCGAGGAATGCCAGCAGCAGGGGAAGGGAGAAGAGTTTTTTTTTTTTTACTGATCCTCTCTCACCCTGCAACCCCACCCACACCGCCCTGGAGGATTGGGGGACCCCCGGAACTGTGTGGGAGGCCATGCTGGTGGGATGGTGAACTGGCAAGTCTTTTCCCTCTCTGCCAGCAGGAGCACCCCTTGAACAGAACTGCCTTTAGGAATGGAGTCTGGATCCAACCCAATAAGCTATTTTATCTTGTGAATTGCTCTGAGACCTGTGGGTGGTAATTAAATTATAAATGCAGTGGTACCTCGGGTTACAGACTTCAGGTTACAGACTCCCCTAACCCAGAAATAGTACCTTGGGTTAAGAACTTTGCTTCAGGATGAGAACAGAAATCGTGCTTCGGTGGCACGGCGGCAGCAGGAGGCCCCGTTAGCTAAAGTGGTGCTTCAGGTTAAGAACAATTTCAGGTTAAGAACATACCTCCAGAACGAAATAAATTATTCACCCGAGGTACCACTGTATAGATATAGATATAGATATAGATATAGATATAGATATAGATATAGATAGATCATGTGGTCATCCAATGGAATTTTATCTGCCCCAGGCCACTGCTTAACTACAAGACTGGCTTAGAAACCGTGATCTTGTTTCTGAGCCTGTAGCCATTGTTGGCACTATGCATTCAAACACCTTCTGCTACTGCGGGATCTGGTAGCTTGCTTGTTGGTATGAAAGTTGGGGTTCTAACATGAGATCATGGGCTGTAGTGAAATGTTCCAGGCCATTGAATCTGTATTACCAAGCCTTGGTTTGAAATAGTTCTAATATTCCTCCTCCTTCTTTTTAGCGAATTTGTTTTAATACACCGTTGGCACCTCAAGCACTGGAAGACGTAAAGAATGTAGTCCGGAAAAATCTAAGCGATGGAGTTGCAGATAATGGATTAACATTAAAGGGTAAACACTGCATGTTTCTTCCTTGAAATATGAAGATGGGATGGACCCTGAAGATGACACAAAGATAACGACAAGAATGCATTACTTAACCTCTTGCTATTTTTGAAGCCACACACAGCTGCATGTTTTTAAGTGTTAATACACTGAAGTGTAGTACCCATTATGTTATGGATATATTGAATTGTAGATAATGGGCTTGTCCACAAAACCTGTCACTCCAAAATGGCAGCGTCTTAAATTAGCTCCATCTGTGCATTTCTCTGCCTTTCTGGATATTTTCAAGGTTGAGATAAACATGCAAGCAAAAGTACATGGAGCACTTCCTTTAATTTTAATCCCCTCCCCCCAAATCCACTATATTACCTGCCACCAAGAGGTGAGCTGGAGGAATCGCAATTACTATTTTCTTGGAGGTGGAGGCAGTTTTCAGTGTGCTGTCACTACAGCAGCGACTTGGAAAACTGCAAGCTTAACGCAACAGTTTTTACAGGAGATTCTTGGGTAACATTTTTTTGGGGGTAGGAGATTTTACTCTGAAGATTATTTGCTCACTCCAAATGAGTGAGTTTGCTCACCTGCTGTTAACATCTAAAAACCCCAACACCTGTCATTACTATGTGGCCAAGATTAGTAATTTAAGAACTTTCTTTTTTCCAGGTTTTCTTTTTCTACACACACTATTTATTCAGCGAGGGAGACATGAAACAACCTGGACAGTATTGCGGCGTTTTGGATATGATGATGACCTCGAGCTGACACCAGAGTATTTATTTCCTTTGTAGGTATCAGTAGGTTTGTTTTTTTAAAGTCTAAATTCAAATAATTGTTTTACATTTGAAAGGTAGGTTTCTTAATCCAATGCAACATCTTCATACTTAAATATCTTATGTGTGTATGCATATGTTGGATAGAACTACATTCATATTGTTTCCCTCGTGCCCTGTCTGCTTGTGGACATCTCGCAGACACTTTTGTAATAATAATAATAATGTTTCTTGCTCTCTAACCAGATTAAAAATACCTCCGGACTGCACAACAGAGTTGAATCACCATGCCTATTTGTTCCTCCAAAGCATTTTTGATAAGCATGATTTGGTAAGCTTTTAATCTGCCTTGGGATATTTGCGTAAGGAGTATTCATTGCATCCTTCTAGCAATGTCTGTACTGTTGAAAGTATTGGGTGGTGGGCAGTGGGGAGAACACTCTGAGACCCATAGAAATCTCCTTTACCCTAGGCAATAAATCAAAAGTGTTTATTTTAAGGGCTCACAGGTCAAGTGACTGTGTTACATAACAGGTGTTTCCCTGTCCAGGAGGTTCATGATCTAAGCCAATAGAGACGAGGCTTAAAGAATTATGGAAAAGCAAGGGCATTATGGGGAGTTATTCGACTGGCTTAGTTAATTATTTTCTGCTTTTCGTGATTACCATTCACTTCTGTTCTTCTATACATTGCTTGCAAGCCCATATTTGTTTCTTAAATAGAACACATCTTTGTAAATAATGAATAAATAAAAAGCACCAGTGTTTCCTAATTCTGTTTTCAGGACCGAGATTGTGCTTTGTCTCCTGATGAACTCAAGGATTTGTTCAAAATCTTCCCTTATATGCCGTGGGGACCAGATGTCAACAGCACTGTTTGTACAAACGAAAGGGGATGGATAACGTATCAGGGATTTCTCTCTCAGTGGACGTAAGTGCAACACTTAAACTGTGAAACTCCCGTATTTATTTTGCTTTTTGAAAGGGCTGCCAGAGTTTGAGGGGTGGGCAAGGGATGACTCCTCATAATCGATCCAACCAGTTTAGCTTTAAGGGCATAAAGTGATTTGACAAAGTCCGTTCTGGGTTTGAAAGGGTCATAGCTAATTTGTACAATCATCAGAAGCGGCTGGTAATGTTTTTCCTGCTTCCTGCTGCAGGTAACAATCTCAGGTGACTGAAGGCTCCTCTACCTCCTAAAAAACCCCAACCTATACAGTGGTACCTTGGTTCTCAAACTTAATCCGTTCCGGAAGTCTGTTCCAAAACCAAAGCGTTCCAAAACCAAGGTGCGCTTTCCCATAGATAGTAATGCAAAACGGATTAATCCGTTCCAGACTTTTAAAAACAACCCCTGAAACAGCCATTTGACATGAATTTTACTATCCAAGGAGGCCATTGATCCATAAAATGAAAGCAATAAACAATGTACTGCAGTCACACAATCAATCAGTCAGTCGCTGAACTGGGTTCTACCCAGTCACAAAAACAAAACAAAAAGAGCTGCAAAAATGCAAAATAAATAGCAAAAACAGACAGACCTCAGCGTAACACACAAAACGGAGCACATTCGGCTTCCGAAAAATATTCGTAAACCGGAACACTTACTTCTGGGTTTGCAGTGTTTGGGTTACAAGTTGTTTGATTACCAAGGCGTTTGAGAACCAAGGTACCACTGTACACTGACAACAAGCACATTTGGAAGAAAGGGGTAGGATTTCAGTCTAGCCTAACATGTTATTTTTCTATCTGTAGGGAGCTTTGGGGGGGGGTGGAGCTTGTAGCTCTTAAGTCTGCAGTCCATGAAAAGCTTTGCCAGTTGATTCTGCCATAGCTGAAAGATAGCAAGTCTCCCAGAAAATGCCTTCTGAGTTTGCTTGCTAAAACTTCTTGCAACGGTAGCTTGACCAGGAGACACTTAATTACTGTGACTAGAAGTGGAATGGAATGGCTTTGCTTTCTGCAGACAGAATAAATGCCCTTCTCTGTCCTTCCTTTCCATTCCCTGTTTTTTGACAACTCCTTGCCTTTTTGAGATAATGCATGTGAAAAGATAAATTTTTCAATTACGTTGGTTTCTTTACAAGTCTTTGTAAATGTATAGGCTTACTTCATCTTTACATACAAATATTGAAGTGCCTTATCTTAGAATTCTAGACTCAGAGGAATTTAGACAACTTAGAAAATTAATTTTTTTGTTCTCTCCGTCAGACTAACTACGTATTTGGATGTACAGCGCTGCCTGGAATATTTGGGCTACTTAGGATATTCAATATTGACTGAACAGGAATCCCAGGCATCAGCAATTACAGGTAACAGCTTACAGTGCTGCGCTGTTAGAAAACAATTTTTTCACTGCTTAGTTTCCTTTTCCCTTTCAATTGAGGATGTGCAACATCAAAGGGCAGAGTGGCAAACTGTGAAGTGATATACATGACACAAAAGGAGGGGAGAGCCAGTGTGGTGTAGTGATTAAGAGCGGTGGACTAGTAATCTGGTGAACCGGGTTCACTTCCCCGCTCCTCCACATGCAGCTGCTGGGTGACCTTGGGCCAGTCACACTTCTCTGAAGTCTCTCAGCCCCACTCACCTCACAGAGTGTTTGTTGTGGGGGAGGAAGGGAAAGGAGAATGTGAGCCGCTTTGAGACTCCTGAAGGGGAGTGAAAGGCGGGATATCAAATCCAAACTCTTCTTCTTCTACTTGTCCAGTAATGTGTAGTTCAAAAAACATAGGATTTTGTCCCATCCATCTTCTCCCCATCCCACCAAATCCACTTCATTGGCTACCATTTCTGGAGTGTTGGGTAAATAATGGTGCCACTAATGCTGCATCCAAGTCCCCCTCCCCCAATTTATTCTTCAGGAGATTAAGTTCAGCACCACCCATGAACCCCTCTGTCAAGTGTAGTCTGGGCTAAAGGAAATGGTTGTTGGAATAGAGCCATGGGTGGGCAAACTTTTTCAGCAGGGGGCCGGACTGTATTTTTGGGGGGGGAAGGAACGAATTCCTATGCCCCACAAATAACCCAGAGATGCATTTTAAATAAAAGCACACATTCTACTCATGTAAAAACACGCTGATTCCTGGACCGTCCGCGGGCCGGATTTAGAAGGCGATTGGGCCGAATCCAGCCCCCGGGGCTTAGTTTGCCTATCCATGGAATAGACAGTTCTGCACAAAAAATGTTGGATGGTTGGCTAGTGAGCCAAGAGGGGCAAATTGTTGCCAGGTCTAGAGCCTAAGCTGGCCACTTGCCTTTAAGGGATATTTCTGCCAGTTGCTGCTTTGACATTGTGACTGTGTTAAAAGTGAGCAGTGAGCAAAGAGGTAGTGGACTGGGTATTGAATTTTGCATATCAACTAGATAATCATAGAACTGCAGAGTTGGAAGGGACCCTACGGATCATGTAGTCCAACCCCTGCAATGAAGGAAAAAGCAACTGTCCATGCAAGGATCACCATCCATTCATCTCCCCTGTTGCTAGCTAGACCCATCCAGGGTACCTTTAAGGTATTGATGGTCCTGTGTCCATATAATAAATGATCGATTGTACTTTTACGGTAGAATATTTGGACAAATGTTTCCACTGTCACTTTAAAGCACAAGGACAGCGGGCTCCGGGAAGTTAGCTGGGAAGTTCTGAAGAATTTAATTTAACCTCTTCTTAAGATTGCTACCTAGGAAATACTTGGTTATAATCCAGTTGGCTGCCAACTCTGTAACAATATAGGTAAAGGTAAAGGACCCCTGGATGGTTAAGTCCAGTCAAAGGCGACTATGGGGTTGCGGCACTCATCTTGCTTTCAGGCTGAGGGAGCCAGCGTTTGTCCACAGGCAGCTTTCCGGGTCCCTTTGCAGAAGTGAAACTAATCCAATGGAAGGAGGGGAAGAGACTTTTTTTTGCCATTTCGCTCCTTCACCCCCCAGTACCATTTCTCACACTGTTTTTGACCTCCCCCATCCTACAGATGTCCATGGAGCATCCAGTTAGCTAAGTTCTCTGGATCCCAAACTCTTGATTCTTTTATGGTTGTGCACATTGTTACAAAGCATACTATTCCTGTGTCTGTAATATGTACATCTGTGTGAAATCTTCTCTCTCCCCCTACCCTTTTTTAAAGTAACTAGAGATAAAAAGATTGACCTGCAGAAAAAACAGACTCAGAGGAACGTGTTCAGGTGCAATCTAATTGGGTTGAAAGGCTCTGGAAAAAGTGGAGTCCTCCAGGCACTGCTTGGAAGAAACCTAATGGTAAGAATTCTTCTGTTCTTTATTAACAGGTGGCAGCCTGTGACACTAAACAGCATTGTGGTTAGGCAATAACTGCTGCCTTGCAAACATACTCCTAAACTCTTTTCCCAATCTATTCCTTCTTTTGCTGCTTCTCTTTCATTCTCCCTCTGTTTTTCTGCTCCCTCTTTCTGAGGTGATGGAGAACTGGTCAGTATTGAGGCTGTTTCTCAAAGGCTAGAGGAAGTGTCTAGGGTACTTCCACAGCACTTATTCTCTGGGTTTGGATTATGGCCAAGAGAGAAAGCGACAGATTTTCTCTAGAGTGCTCCATCTGGACCAAAGAAGGAGCACTGCAGAGCTGCTGCTGCGGTGTGTGTTTGTCAGAGTTCCTGCAATATCTTCTGAGAGAGTCCCAGAGTCCGTCAAGCAGTTCTGAGAGCAGCACAAAAGGGAAACGCAGTGCAAAAGGAGTGTTTAAACTATCTACCTTGCATGCAGTTGATTTGTGGGATTTCAACTGGCCGGCTTTCAGCCACATAAGGTTGAAATTGCGCGAGTTAATTGCACACAAAATGAGATTGTACTCATTTTTTAAACAGTTTTCTGCTGAGAGACTCCTGATTTATCGTTCGGCAATATAGGATTTGTTGTGTTCTGATTAAGCTTAAATTAGTTTGTTCATGAGAGAAGCATTTGCTTTTAAAATAATGGAATTCTTTTGTGCTTTCAGAGACAGAAGCATATACGTCCAGAGCACAAATCTTATTATGCAATTAATACAGTCTATGTGTATGGACAGGAAAAATACTTACTGGTAAGACTATATCATTATATTGATATATTAATATGAAGCATTATTCTTTTATGCCTCTTTTCAAAGTACCAGTGGAATTGTATAAAAGTTTTGCAATCCATTTAGTATACAAAAAAAGTGCAGTTTTTACTTCTGACACCATATAAACGCATCAATTGTGAAACATCTTGCTATTTAGAAATTGAAAGCTGAAACTGCTTTCTATCATGAGACTTGTTTTTTATGCACTGGTTTTTGGCTTTGTCCAGTTCGGGCTTCAATTTGTAATAACAGTATTTCACAGGTGAAATTGTATCTATAATAGGGCTGCCATAGTCCGAAATTTCCGGAAATCGGAAAAAATGTTTGGGAAAGCCCGGGCGTATGGCAGTGTCAGAAGTGTTGGTTTGGGGGCGAATTTCCTATTAAAAAAACACCTTTTGTGTTGGGATTTTTACTCTTTGATATATGGCAACCCTAAATTCTATATTATGCTGAGCTGATTTATGGTGGTGAAATCTTCAGGCACAGATCTATGAAGGCTGGGTCATATTGTGCATTCACTATCCCTGCTTCTTTAGCACTGCACCTATTTTTCCATTGCCACATGCCTTCCTTTATACAGCAGCCTTAAGGGCTATCAAGTACACACACAGTTCCTTTCTGCCACCTAACCCTTAACTGCTTAAGCATTTGCCTGCTGCCTTAGGATTGGATAGGCTATGAAGAAATGGTTGAACAATGATATGCTGCTGTCAGATGGCAAGTGTGGCTGCTCACGAGTAACCAGGCAGGATTCCGACCTGTCTCTTACAGGTTTTATTTAGGTGCAAACTATTTACAGTGCAGAACCCCAAAGATCATGCCTGCCTCAGTCGCTAACAGAATCCGGGAGTGCCTGTTTCCTGGACCTCCTCCAGCATAAAAGCCTCGTTAGGCCTGCCTCTTCCTTCCCTCTTTGCTCTTTAGACTTCTGCGCAGGGTGGGTGATGGAGGGGGCATGCATCCTGGCTGGCTTTGCCAGAAGTGGTGCTGAGGCTCCCACCAGCATCCTCTGGTCCTTTCACCTCTTCCCCACTGGAGGTGGGGTTTCCTCATCACCGGAAGAGGAACTGCTTCACAAGATTTCCGGAGGCTCCCTGTAACACAACTGCCCCTCTATTTCCCGCCCCTATTCTGATAGCAGTTCCCTGACATCCACATTTAAAGTGGTTTTGGGACAATGAAATGCATGGCACGTGACTTTTGATCTACCAGGATGTGTAAGTACAGGCAGTTATATGCCAGCAAGTCTGTATCTTACACAGTATTCCGAATAGTGATGTGTGCAGACGTATCCCACAGGTCACAGGCAATGGTAACTCTTGATTTGTGGCTTCTTTATGCAGCATGTATGTATGTATGTCCTGTTGAATTCATAGGAAAAGATCACTGACTGCATTTAAAATGCACACATATAGGCACGCAAGCACATTCGCTCCAAGAAATATTCCTCTCCTAGTAAAGAGTGGCCGATCTCTGTAAGCAGATTCTGTCGACATCCATGTTAGTTGCAATTGGGTACATTTAAAAGTCAAAAACGGGGGGACCTGAATGTGAAAGCAAAGAAGTATGCTTGATGCTTGCAAAGTATATTTCATAATTTTTTATCTCTCCCCCCCCCTTAGTTGCATAACGTTTGTGAATCTGACTTCTTATGTGATTCTGAAATCATGTGTGATGCTGTATGCCTAGTTTATGATGTCAGCAACCCCAAATCCTTTGAATACTGTGCCAGGATTTTTAAGGTTTGTATGTTTTACGTGTCTCTTCTAAGAGTTACAAAAAATCTAGAAAATAAATGCACACAAAAAAAATACGTATCTTTTAGCAGTATAGCAAATAAATGTTGCAGAAACATGCAGATATTGTAAATTATACGTCAAATGCATTTGACTCAAGATAGTTTGTCTCCGCCCCCTGCCCTCTAATCTCTCTATATCTTATGTTACAAGAGGGAGGGGAATCAGCTTTATAACCTGAACTCCATGGAAGAAGGGCAGTATTAAAAAAATGGATTAAAAACAGGTTACTATCATCAGGGATGTATTGGCAGGAGATTTGGACTAGATGGCATTTTGAGGTACCTGTGATTCTCACCTGTACTTGGCAAAGGGAAGTATGATAGGTTTCCTCTTAAGGCTGCTTCACATGCAACAGGATTCTTACAGGAATAATGTCTACATTGAAATTTACAATAATTGTGCATGTAGATTTATTCTGTGTGATTCTCCTTCACTTGCGTGGATGCTCTGGGAAGCTTTTATTGACTGAACCTGCTTAGCAAATGTATACACGGTGATTTATAGTGTTCAGGATAATTCTATATGGAGTCTAATTTGGTACTTTATTTTGCAAGGGAAGCATTTATCATAAAAGTAAAGAGATTTCAGGCAATGTTCACAATATTTCCCCAACAAATATTTCATTGTGTAACTTCAAACATTTCAGAATATCAAAGATTTCACCAAATTCGATTCAGATAACAACTTCAGATTAAAAAGAATCATAAACCTCAATGTGGCATTTTCAGCATAGCTGCTCCCAAAAACTATCTTCATTGGAGAAATGCTATGGAGTCTAATATACAGTCGTACCTTGGCTCCTGAACGCCACAAACCCGGAAGTGACTGTTCCCATTTGCGAACTATTTTTGGAAGTCGAAGGTTTGATGGGGCTTCCACAGCTTCTGATTGGCTGCAGGAGCTTTCTGCAGCCAATCAGAAGCCGCACTTTGGTTTCCGAACATTTTGGAAGTCAAACAGACTTCCGGAATGGATTCCATTTGACTTCCAAGGTACGACTGTACTGAATTTTTTTTTTGAATTTTTTTGCTGGATCAGTCTCAATTTCATATCTAAAGAAGCATTACATATAGATTATTTTTATTCCTTAGGCTGAATGATGCATTCTAGTCCACACTTCTCTAAGTTTCCGAACTTCTATGTCACATTAAGCATTTGTATGTAACAGTTTTGGGTTTAACTCTCTGCAAGAATCCAAAAGCAGTCTTGCTTTGTGATTGCGGGACACGGGTTGTGAGATTATTGTTTGAGGAAAAGCTTATAGAAAGCCCTTTTGGATTTGCATAAGGACAGTCAGTGTGAATAAGTAGATTCTATGAATTTTCCCCATTTGTATATGTTTTCTATTTTGTGTCTGTTTGTGTTTTGCTTTGTTTTTTATTTAAATATTTAGCAACACTTCATGGACAGCAGGATACCTTGCTTAGTGATAGCTGCCAAGTCAGACCTTCATGAAGTTAGACAAGAGTACAGCATTTCCCCGGCCGAATTCTGCAAAAAACACAAAATGCCTCCACCACAAGCCTTTTCTTGTAACACGGTTGATGCACCGAGTAAGGACATCTTTGTTAAGTTGACAACGATGGCCATGTATCCGTAAGTACTCAAAGAACCCCAGTATTCATAACTGCATGGATCATGACAACTTTGCATGTTGTTGTTGTTGATGTTGCCATAAGGATGGAACTCTGTGCCTCACTGAAATATGTGTTTAGCAACAGAGGGAGATGTTGGTGATGCAACTTAAACAAAGAATTTTAACGCTGAATTGGCCAATAAATGCAAGTCATCTAAATTAACTGCAAAAAGCTCCTGCGTACCAACTGTTGCACGTAATGTGATTTTGAGACGTTTGTCTGAATACATTGCAGAATCGCATCTAGCTTAAAGACATTGGGTTCTATTCTCTCCATAAATGCATGCACTGCCTTGCTCATTGTCATTACTCATTCATTAACGAAGAGTGTTGAGCATGTCCCAAGGAGACTGGACCCTCGTTTACTGGGAACCAAATCAAATCAAAACTTTACTGCGGTCCAAAGACCCACCAAACAATTTCAAAACTAGATACAGTTAAAACAACCAGACAGACAGATGGAAGAAATCAAGGCAGTCATTTTGTTTTATCTAGGGCGTAATGATCTTTGTTTCTTATAACCTCCGAAAGAAACTTTGCCACGGCCAGTGTAATATCATTTGACCTGTCTTCTAAAAGATATTTAATGTGGGAGGCTTCGGATTTTCCCGGCTAATTTGCCAGTAAGGGTTTGATCAGTTGATCCCTTGCTTGCTCATATTGCCCACAATGCAGTAGGATATTCTTCGTGCAATCGACCTCCTGGGAACATAAACAAACCCTATTCTGATAGGGGATGCCTCTCAGTCTGCCATTTAGAACTCCCGAGGGAAATACATTTAGTCTGGCTTTGGTAAATAAACTCCGATAGGTAGGTACAGACAAATTCCTAAGGTATGAGGATATCTGAAAGTCGTACCGGTATTGGATTCCAGCTGAGACCAGGCTACAAATTACATAAGATGGGGAACGCAGGTCGCTATGTGAGATGTCCCAAAGCCTTTGCCTCAGGGATTCAAGGGCAGTGTTACTGGGAACCAAAACAGGTATATTTACATGGGGGGGAGGGACAAAACACAAGGCTTCATGTAAAACATTAGTATTTGCTTTTTGGAAGTCCCCAACACTGTATATTTTCACAGATGAAGAAGAGCCCAACCTCAAAATATAGACTTGAGAGAATTTGGCTCTCTTGGTGGTATCTGGTTTATCAGTGTACCGTATTAGCACATTTCCTCAGTAGGCCTTCATAAATATATGGGCCAAGCTCCAAAGAATTGTGAAACTAGTTCCAGGTGTCCAAGGTGGCTCTGGGTTCAAGAGCCGTGCTCTATGCCACATGGCAAAACGCTTCCAAAATGGAAGGGAATTGGAAACAGATTTTGAAACGTGACATGGTAGTCTGCTATTCAAAGAAAATTCCCCGAATCCTGCTAGATGTAGCCAAGCTCTTAGGCATATGTAAACTCATTTTTTGGATCACAGTTATGTTTCACCACAGTGTTGCGGGGGGCAGCATGTTTCTCAAATCCTTTTTATTTATTTATTAGATTTATATACCTCCCTTCATCATAAGATGTCAAGGCGGTTCACAGAGTAAAATACAGGATAAAAACATGGAAAGAAGTAAAACAAAACAGCAAAGCAGTAACCTGACCTTCCCACAGACACATTTAAAAGGCTGTAGAATATTAATCAGCCAAAGGCTTGGTTGAAGAGGAATGTTTGCCTGGCACCTAGAAATATATAAAATACACACAAACATAAACATATTAGATATACAGTTGTACCTCGGAAGTCGAACGGAATCTGTTCCGGAAGTCTGTTTGACTTCCAAAATGTTCAGAAACCAAGGCACGGCTTCCGATTGGCTGCAGGTAGCTCCTGCAGCCAATCGGAAGCTGTGTCAGACATTGGGGTTCCAAAGAACGTTCGCAAACCGGAACAGTCACTTCCTGGTTTGCGGCGTTTGGGAGCCAAAACGTTCGACTCGTATGGCGTTGGGAATCCAAAGTACGACTGTGATCTAATGAGGAACCACTACAGAGAAGGCCCATTCTTCTCTGTACAGAGAAGAACTACAGAGAAGACTACTTCTAGAGTGGAAAAAAAAGCCCAGTTTTCTAGGGTGGGGTATAGATATTGGTGCACATACAGGACAGAGCAAAGACTTGTCAAATAAGAAGTACACAGTTTCAGCTTGAGACACTGGTGCAGTTCCAGTTGCCTTTCAGAATTGGAGCTCCTGACAAACTGGAAGCAAAGCAACTTGAAAGTATTTTTAATTCTCCTCTGTTTAAATAGTCACACTACTACAAGTTACATGACACAAATCCTAATTACAATACTTACTTACAGCAGTAGTAACCTCTATAGCGTTGGGACACAGGTGGCGCTATGGGTTAAACCACAGAGCCTAGGACTTGCCGATCAGAAGGTCGGCGGTTTGAATCCCCACAATGGGGTGAGCTCCCGTTGCTTGGTCCCAGCTCCTGCCAACCTAGCAGTTCGAAAGCACGTCAAAGTGCAAGTAGATAAATAGGTACCGCTCCGGCGGGAAGGGAAACGGCGTTTCCGTGCACTTCTCTGGTTCACCAGAAGCAGCTTAGTCATGCTGGCCACATGACCCGGAAGATGTACGCCTGCTCCCTTTGGCCAGTAAAGCGAGATGAGCGCCGCAACGCCAGAGTCGGCCACGACTGGACCTAATGGTCAGGGGTCCCTTTACCTTTACCTTTAAGCTCTATAGCAGAGCTTTCCAGATTTTTCATGTTGGTGACACACTTTTTAGACATGCATCATTTCATAACACAGTAATTCAGTTTTGCTAGCAAGGAGCATGTGGAGCATGTGCGTGAGACACCTACACAAGGCAGCCGACACACAGTTTGGAAAGCTCTGCTCTATAGAAAGGTAGATACTGATGTGAAAAAATGTGACACCCTCAGGAGGTTTCAAGCTGCACATTTGCTAAAGCAAGCTGGCCTACAGTCATGGTTAATACTGTCATTGTTTTCCACGATTCCTGCACCATATTTTCTCTAGCAGCACCATAGGGGTCCTCTTGCTTTTGTTTATCTCTCTTTTGGACCACACTTGTTGCTACTCAAATTAATAGCTAGCCTACATTTCATGTAGATGCTTGTGAGCCCAGAGATTGAATGCTTCTCAAAGTTGCTGTTTCTCACTAAGCATCTTGCTCTGTTGCCAAACAAGTTCAGTCCTCAGACTTTGTGAGTCTGGTAGGTCTAACCTTCTCTGCATTGTTGGTTTAGACATCGCTTAAAATGACAGGTTCATTATAGTACAGTAGTGGATATTCAGTGTGATCCAAGACTTTACTGGAACAGGAACTTTTTATTTTATTTTTATTTTTCATTTTTTCTGTGAGGGACCATGTGTTTGCCACAGGGTCACCCTCCAGGGCTAACTACATGCCCTGTAAATCTTTCAATAAAGTTGGCAATAACCTTGTCCTCACATCTAGTAATCAAACGTAGAATACCTTCAAACATTCATTTTCCATTTTTTGGTCTTATAGTGAATGATTCATGGAGAATCAATTAATTCTCCCCCCTCCCCAAAACCACTTTTAATGTTCTGTGCTCCTGTGCACTTGAACATCATTGCTGAAGGGTTATGGCTGTCACTTGTTCAAATGGGTTAATTTGATTGCTTTCACCAGGAAGTCCAGATTTTTTTTTGGGGGGGGGGGTGCAGAGGACATCTTAAGTTCAGGCTCCTTTTTAAAAAAGTCTTCTTCAATGCATTTGGCCCAGCTGGAATAGTCAAATGTTTTGAGAAATATATGCAACAGTGTATTTGACTTTCTTACCTTCCCTTTCTCTTTCCCCAATTCTTAAGCATGTGTGTGTTGGTTGGGATGGAAGAGGTAAGGGTAGCTGTTGGCTTCATGAAGTTGTTCAGTTTCAGTAGCAGGAGAAAGGAACTGAATTCCGTTCTTTCTATGGATTGAGGAGGAGTTGCCTCTTGTTAAACAAGAGCGTATTACATTCTGCTTCTCCTTCTAAGCTGTGTATAAAATAAAAGTTGAATCCCCCCTCCCTTCTCTCTCTCTTCCTCTTGTTGGGGATGCAGGCGTGTGGGCACAATGCGCTTTTCTAAAATAGTCTCCTCCTGGAAATCTGTACAACTTTAGCCTACCCTTGCCTCCCTTTTCCCCGGAATGTAACCAGTTTTATCCTCACCGCTCTTGGTTTTGGGCTCAGCCCTGGTTTCTGCCTGAGATCTCAATTCCTATCCTTCTGTGTGTTTTTGCAGCCATGCCCGATTACGCTGTATGTGCACCTGCAACAGGTGTACATTTTGCATCTGTCAGAACCTCCTCAACTCAGACTTGCTGCAATCTGTAAAGAACAAACTCTTCACCGCAGTTCTTAACAGGTCTTTGATTTTTATTTACTAGGTACCAGGCGTGCTTTAAAAGTACTTTTATTAAAACAAATGGTTGAACTTTGTAACTGAGGCACAGGCACTTTGCTCCATATCCATTGAGCAGGCAAATGTACCTGATATACAAGCTTTCCTCTTCAGGTAGTGCTTTTCCTAATTGGCATATTGAATCTCAGCCGTTTAGCAAGTACAACAATGAGTAGCTTAATGTAGCTTGCTAGAAAGCTTGGAGGGATGGGGACAAGCCCTTGCTAGCCATTTCATACAAAATAGCTGTACTATTAAATTTATATGCAACTTTGATGTAGATTTTAAAATTTCTATGTGCGGGCAAGTTAAGACATGAGAAACACTGTACAGCCCTGGTCAGCAACTAAGTTTCCCACAAGGCAATTTGGACAAGGGAGTGGACCGGTGGTACCCTTGACCATAAAAGTGACTTGCCATTGGGTTCTGTTACCTCTGAAACCATTTTCACCACGATTTTGCCTCTTGTTCAGCAACCAGGTGGCAAATTAACATCTTTTAGGAGTCTAGATTTGACCGAGAGCTTCCGGTTGCTGGCCCCCACGCCCACCGTACAGTCTAAATGTGTGTATATTTTGGTTTATTGATACGAGTCAAAATCACTTCCAGAGTTTAGAGCACAAATGCTTGGTCCCTGCAAATGGATATGGTGCGATGAGATCTGTGGCATTAACAACAAATTCCTCCTTTAGAAAATAATCCCCACTTACATAAGTTTTACGAATGCAGCTGGGGCGAATCGTTCTCTGTTCAAGACATTCATATATATATATATTTTTTAGAAAGTTACTAGCAACAAACTAACACTGGCTGAATACTTTTTTAGTACAGTAAGCCCGCAACATGGATGCATTCAGCTTTATGCGCAAGGCAAATAAATAAATAATAATAACAATAAAGGGGCGGAAAGGTTCCAGAAAAAAGGACTTTGGCAATCCCACCTGCCATTGAACCCAGTGGCTTTAGACTATACGCGATTTTGGCTTTTGGGGCACAATCCTTGGAATGTGAGTTGCAGGCCTACTGTATTACACACAGTCCCGCAGCTTACCTACGCTGCTCCTTGTGTCTGCTAAATCCTTTTTTTCTTTTTTTGAACATAGAACAGGATTTGCCAGCGTTCGCTAGTGACCGATCAGACCCAGCAGATGAATGGGAGTTAAAAATCAAAGTATATCTCCATGGAGTAGTACAGGGTTGGAGTTTCTGGGCCTGGAGCTGGGTTTTTCCCCTCCCCACCCCTGCAGCTAGGGGGAACTTGTTTAATAGACAACAGTATAGGATAATTATAATTCTTCTATGCACTGGGAAACACCCCCCCCCCCAAAAAATCGTGATTTGCTTTACTGTGACATTCGCTCTATTGCGGTGGTCTGGAACAGAACTCGCAACATGTCCGAGGTATACCTGTGTACTCCCTTAGCTGGTAGCCTTGTTTTAGTGGCCTGTGGTTGGAAAGCAAAGTTTAGAATACATTCTGTATCTTGATTTGTGGAACGTCGGCTAGCAATACACACAGGGTGCATGAAGGCAGTTGTGCTTTACAACGAACATTTCACCACAGCTTTCCGTTAACTGTCTGTTAGGAAGATCTGTAAGGAACATGAAAGTATTCATGCAGGGGGGTCTTCCATAGTCTGAACCCCTCACCCCCATACCTATGCCGCTTGTTCCTTCCAGCTGCAGAGCTAGCTATTAACTGCAGCTGGAAAACTTAAGTAGGAAGCCAGTCTCTCAGTGGTTTTTCAGAAGACTCCTGGATAGCTTAAGTGCTCATACCCAGCCTCCCTGCAACCCAGGCAGGAAGAAGGAGGTCATTACCCTGGCCTCTGTTTAGATTAGAGCATGGTACTGTGCCAGCAACAGGTCTCAAATCTTACAGTTCTCCTCATTCAAGATGGGCACTCAAAAGAAAATACAATCTCCTCTTGAGGGCAAGAGGGGACAGCAAGGTTGGGGGGCGGTTGTTCAGCCAGAGCTGGGTAGGCAGAATCTAAACTTGGAGCAAGAGGATAAGGATCTTTCCCCTCGATCCCCAGATAACTTTCTGTCTTCATTTTTTTGAGACCTGGGCCTGTCGGGCTCCTTTTTTTTGTTCCCACGGCTCTTCCACAAAATAAGCATTGCTACACATAGACATTAGCAAGTCAGGGAGAAGGCTTGGCTAGATGATTTCTGAGAGAGATCTGCACCTGAAATTTGGGAAGGCTACAGGCAATGTCATCTAACTTTGTTCTTATTCTGAACCAGATTTTAACAGAGCACAGTTGTACCTTGGTTGTCGAATGCCCTGGAACTCGGACATTTTGGCTCCCGAATGCCACAAACCCGGAAGAGATTGTTTTGGTTTGCGAATGTTCTTTTGGAACCCGAACGTCCAGTGGGGCTTCCATGGCTCTAATTGGCTGAAGGAGCTTCCTGCAGCCAATCAGAAGCCGTGATTTGGTTTTTGGACGTTTTAGAAGTCAAACGGACTTCCAAAACAGATTCCGTTTGACTTCCAAAGTACGACTGTATTCTAAACCTCCACTTCTTTGGCTCCTCCTTATTTGTGTGCAGTATCTGCTTTGCATATATGCACTCAGAACAAAAAAATGGGGGGGGGTCTGTCACCTCTTGAGTGCATATGCAAAACTGCCTGCAGGTTTTCAGGATGTGAGCATAGCCTATCTGGGTTTTGCTATATCCCCCACTGCGCCCATTTTACTACCTGTGGGAGGTTTATGTGTGAGTCCCATAGAAAGAACAGTGTGATAAGTGGTTCTGCAGTTTCAGAGAACAGCAATAGTTCTCTTCTCAGGAAACTTCAGAGTATTCGTGCCTCGCCTCTCTATATATCTCACTGATCTCAGTGGGACTCTTCGAGGTAAAGGAGGAGAGCATTGCAGCCTTGAACTAGAGCTGACACACTTTTAGACACACATTAGGCACACTTCTAATCTTTGTGATGGAACTGTTCCCAAAAAGAAAGTGTATTCCGTTAATTGAGGTCTTATGAAAATGAATTTCTGGACCATAAGCCTGGAAGTTTAATGATACTTTATTCTAGCTGGTAAGCGGGGAGCTGCAAGACTGAAGTTGTAAGCCTCATGTCACCCTTGCGGGTGGAGTGGGCAGCTGTGTGGGGGCGGGGGCAGAGGCAAAAAGCCTACAGTATGCTTCACAGGAACTTTTAACAAGTGCTCTGGATCCACAGACCTTTTAGAAAGAAATTATAAAGATGGAAAATCACTGCAATGCTGAAGTATATCCTGTAGTGCAGGGGTGTGGAGCCTTTATCAGCCAAAAGACTGTGCTCTTTTCTGCACTCTTTTCTGTTGCCATTGGTGGGCGGGGCCAGAGGCAAAAGTGGGAGGAGCAGCTAATGATTACCTTTATATAGTCGTCTATTCTTTATTGTTTCTTCTGAACTAGAAAGAAACATCCACATATTCAAGGACAGATTCCAGGAAAGCAAAAATGCCCAAGCAGACTGTGTAGCCTGGGGAAAGTTTCTGGGGCAAAATAAAGGGTCTGTTATTTGGCTGTAGGTTCACCACCCCTGGCACAGTTGAATGCAGTAGTCTTGGTTTGAGCTTTCAAGGGATTCTGACTTTAAAGAGTTGATTAGGAACATGACTGAGTAGGAACAAATACTGTACACCACATGCCTTCGATAAAACAGTTGAGCCATGCTGGATTATTTTTGTTTCATTCATTTTCTCCTTTAGGTGTTCATTTTCATTTGTCTGGCTGGCATTGACTCTCCTCCTGCTGCATTCTTGTGCCTCTCTTTGAGTGTGCCTTCTAATTCCTCGCGTGTGTTTCTAATCCATCAGCTTGGCTGCTTCCATTTGGTTGTCTGCATGTCTTGTGTATATTGGAGGCTGATGTTCTATGTCTGCCTTGTTCCTCTGGTATGATTAGTGTTTTACTCTGGCCTGAATCCCTTCATGGGTAAAGTTGAAGCTCAACATGATGGTGGGAATTTCACGCTCCCCACACACATCTTGATTCTTTAAAGCTGAAAGCCTATTGGAAAGGCTTTTTCTTAAAATAAATATAGATTGACCATTGTGTTAAAAAAAGAAGATGCAAAAACCCAAGTGTTTTCGTTTTTGTGAGTTTCATAAATGGAAAAGAGCTACGCATCTCCAGTTACATGGAATCAATATCTTGGTATGTTGCGCTGATTATGCGCTGAGCCAAGAATGATTCCAACTAGTGTTGGAGAGCCCTCTTTATCTCTCACTTTAAATTACCGTATTTTCCCGTGTATAGGACTTATGGTTTTTTTTTTACAAAAAAAAAGTTTGAAATTGGGGCTTGCCTTATACACGAGTAGTGCTGAGGGGTGTTTTCTTAATTTGGTGTCCCCAAAAATTCTTATACACGGGAAAATACGGTATATCCTCACTTTATATTCTCTACCACCCTGAAGATTTTTTAAAAGGTCACAATTCTTTGGCTTGTTTCCTTTTCTTTTTTAAAAAAGACATCTGAAGGCAGCCCTGTTCAGGGAAGTTTTTAATATTTAACGCTGTATTGTTTTTAATACTTGATTGGGAGCCGCTCAGAGTGGCTGGGGAAACTCAGCCAGATGGGCGGGGTATAAATAATAAAATTATTATTATTATTATTATTATTATTATTATTATTATTATTATTATTTCTGATGCTGTGGGAAATGATTATGCTTCCCAATTTCTTTGCCCCCTTCCAAAGGTGTGGCATTGGGACTACAAAGATCAGGAAAAAACCCAACATGGTGCCCTTCACATATTGCCAGACTCCAACTCCCAACTGGTCTGGGATCATAGGAATTGTAGTCCAGGAACCATAGTGACTAGCCTTGGCACACATGGCCTTTTAATTTACAAGTGCCTGTCATTGTTGTGTGTGGCAGGGCCCTCATTTCTTCTCTCCAAGCTCCTATACCTCTCGACCCACAATGTTGACTTCATTTGAGGGTTGTCTTTGATGTGCTTGAGTCATCCTCCCTCCATCTTCATGAATGGCCAATTGGTAATTGCAAGTGTGACACTTGAATGGACAAGAGGTTGGATTATCAATTCAACCCGCAATATTGATGGCAAGATGAGCTGTATCCTCCTTTGTATGAAGTAATGTGTAACTGGGGGCTTATGAAGCCTCCCCACATTTTATAAGCCTTACTGTATGTCCTCCTGAGTTCTTAAGAGTAGATTTGAGTCTGTGCAGTCCTGATACTGATTATTCATTTGGTTTGTCAATATTGTGCTTACTCTTTACCCAGGCAGGCCCATTACAACTCAGTAGTAGACATATAACTGTAGGCAGATAAAATAAATAATTAGTCCAGTTCAAATACTTGCCACCTATTTTCTTTTCCCTTTTTTTCAGGAGGATTTCCCCTGTCTTGTCGCCAAAAAGCTCCCAAATTTATTTTTACACTCTCTTGAATTCAGAGAATTATGGGAAAGTGTGGCTGAGGAGAATAAAAGATCCAATTTCCCCTCTGCTTGACAGAGTTTCAAAAGTGCAACAGGTTAGGATAGGCTTTTGAAAAGGAATCTAGGAAGAAAAAATAGTGGATGTGTATCTTGGCATTGTGACATGAATGTGTGGCAAAATCTGTCAGATAACTTAGCTGTGTGCAGTCACAATCAAGGAAAGAAATGGTTGTAGAATTCTGCCTAGTGGGAACTGCTGCTTAATTTGCTGTTATGTGTATGACTTATCTGGGCGTTTAAAGGCAGGTTAGTGATATAAAGCTTTCCTCATATTTAGCGTGCAGGAAGTCTGGAGTCTTGTCATAACTCTTCCCAGTTTTCTAGTTAAGGCTACTAAAACTTTGAGGGAGCGAGGATTGAACAATGTGTTAGAACAGGGGTAAGCAAACTTTTTCAGCAGGGGGACAGTCCACTGTCCCTCAGACCTTGTGAGGGGCTGGACTATATATTGAAAAAAAGACGAACAAATTCCTGTGCCCCACAAATAACCCAGAGATGCTTTTTAAATAAAAGTACACATTCTACTCATGTAAAAACATGCTAATTCCTGGACCTTCCGGGCGTTAGATTTAGAAGGTGATTGGGCCGGATCCAGCCCCCAGGCCTTAGTTTGCTTACTCATGTCTTAGTCATCTTGGCTTCTGCATGTTCCTGGCTTATTGAATAGCATCACATTCCCAGGCAAAACTAATGGTTCTGCTCAGTTAATGCTGCTGGTGTGTTAACTTGTCTTATGACTGCTAGTTAGCCCAGTTACTGTGTTGAATTGACAGTGTACACTCTGCTTACAAAATAGAATATCTGTTGCTTTTGTTTGGAAAGCACAGGCTGCATTTATTAACATAAAATGCTTGTTTTGCTGATTAAATAAAAATGGTCTTTCTGAAACATTTGTAAACCCTTGTGCATGTGCTCTTAAAAAAGGAATGTAAAAGCCTAATGCACTATTAATACTGTACCTGTATGATCTAAAGAGATTTTATAGGGTATTAAAGTTGCACTGTAAATGGCTTTGTAAAACTTTCCTGCTTATCCTAAACAAGTTGAAGCCACGGTTCCATAATCACATAAGGTACTAATACATAATCCAGCTATTGGTTTATATGCCTCGTCCCCTTTGAAATCTTTAGAAGGAAAATAATCTGTGCTTTAATCCTGGAGGTACTGTGTGCAAGTGACTCCCATGTTTTGAGAAATTGGTTGATTACCTGCCCTAGATGGGGCTGCACTTCCTTTGTAGGAGCAGGTACGCAACCTTGAGGGGCTTCTGGAACCTGTTTTGTCACTGGAGGCCCAGGGAGCCTCAGTAGCTAGAAGCACCTTTTACCAGGTGTGCCTGGTACAACACATACAGTCGTACCTTGGATCCCGAACGCCCTGGAACGCGGACGTTTTGGCTCCTGAATGCCGCAAACCCGGAAATGATTGTTCCGGTTTGCGAACGTTCTTTTAGAACCCGAACGTCCGATGGGGCTTCCGTGGCTTCCAATTGGCTGCAGGAGCTTCAGCCAATCAGAAGCCGCAGTTTGGTTTGCAAACGTTTTGGAAGTCGAACAGACTTCCGGAATGGATTCCCTTCGACTTCCAAGGTACAACTGCACAACTGTTCTGGACCAAGAGACCCTGACCACAGTGGTTTGGGCATCAGTGACTTAAAAATTGGATTACTGCAATGCACTCTCTGTGGGGCTTCCCTTGTGCTTGAGCCAGAAACCACAGTTAGTACAGCAGCTGATAGGAGAGAGATCCTGTCAGCAGATAACGCCTGTGCTTAGAGATATGCAGTGGTTGCCGATTTGTTACTAGGCCAAGTTAACGATGGGTATATAAAGCCCTTGACACCTTTTGTACTTGCAGGATTGCCTTCCTCGACCGCTTTGGTATGTTTTCAATTACTTGTTCTTTAACTCTTATTGATCATTTTAATATGGTTACTATCAAGCAGTATATAAATTTTGTGAAATAAATAAGATAAATGGAATATATCTGCTTGTGCTGGCACATGCTGTGTGCTTGTTCTCGGAGCATCTCTGCTGTCACGGGAATTTTTTGGATGAAATTGTTAGGGTTCAATTCTTAGAGGCTAAAACTAAACTTGAGACTGGCTGTTCCAACAGTTAAGTAGTGCAAAAGTACCCTAAGCACCCTTCAAAGTCAGCACAGATATATTCTGGTCATAGGAAAATATGTTTGAAGTGGCCCAAACTTAAGTTTTTAGAAAATGCATTTGGTGAAACTTCTATCTTTGGGTAAACAGATGCTTTCTTGGCTGTTTTCCTGCATCACCATCCCCAGTTCTCAAATACGTTTCAAAATAAAGAGCTTTGCTTATAGATGGCATTTAGCTGGCTGGGAGTGGCTATTCTTCCCTTCTTTCATTTTGTACTTTGAGGGCACGAATACCTGAATACAGATATTATACACATGAAGTGCACAGCAATGTGTAGAATTAGATTAACACCTTTTTAAAACGGGGGGAAATCCTTTGCCAGCTGCTGCTTCTGAGGTGTTTTAGACGCACCTTAATTCTGTGTGTGACTTTATGGGGCATGCTTCTGAATATAAGAAGTAAACAGTGAGAATCTGCTCCCAACACGCTGTAAGAAAGCTATTTGCTTGCCTTCTTTTTCTTTATGAATATTTCATATGAACAGAGTATGTTTGCCTTGCCTAGCGAATGGGGATCTTAAGGTAGCTTCCTGTATATTTAAACCACAGTAGAATAGACAGTAGGGATGCTGGTGGCGCTGTGGGTGAAACCACAGAGCCTAGGACTTGCCGATCAGAAGGTCGGCGGTTCGAATCCCCATGACGGGGTGAGCTCCCGTTGCTCGGTCCCTGCTCCTGCCAACCTAGCAGTTCGAAAGCACGTCAAAGTGCAAGTAGATAAATAGGTACCACTCCGGCGGGAAGGTAAACGGCGTTTCTGTGCGCTGCTCCGGTTTGCCAGAAGCGGTTTAGTCATGCTGGCCACATGACCCGGAAGCTGTACGCCGGCTCCCTCGGCCAAGAAAGCGAGATGAGCACCGCAACCCCAGAGTCAGTCACGACTGGACCTAATGGTCAGGGGTCCCTTTACCTTAGAATAGACAGTGGCACACTCACACAATAGACAGTGGTACACTTAGAATGGCACCAGGTTTTGTGAGGAAAACAGGCAGTTCCCAGGCTCATGTACCCCTCTTGATGCTAATGAGGGACCAAGGGGACACTTGGTTAACAGCTGATTCTCCTCTGTGCTTGTCCCAATTGCTATTTTTGCTTTGTCGCTCCAGCTAGGCTAGAAGACCCTGGGAGCATTTGTAGGGGGAGAATTAGTTGGCAGAAGAAACACCAAGCACCTCGATCCAAATGCCCTCTCATTTTCATTTAGTGGCAGGCACATTTCGGAAACCTGTTTTGTGGCTTAACGTTCTGCCCTTATGATGGCACCACTTGGCCTCGCACAGGAATTCTATGCTTTATTCAAAAAAGCAGTGTTTCCATGCATACTGTAAAACTAAACAAAGCAAGCATACAGAAACACAACACAAAATCAGGAATAATGAGTGAGTGTGGATCCTTTTAATACTGGATCATGCATTTGAGAACCTTAAATCTCTACACAAGCGGAAGGAAAACAATTAAAATACGGAACATTCGAGTTTGGAAGCAAAAAACAATCCATGTGATCTAAGTTCAAATTTTCCCAACAGCCCTTCTGTAAAATGAAGGCACATTTCAGAGATAACAAACAAAAAGTTTTTTCGTGAGTTAAATATCTCTGAGGAATATCACCTGTTCTTTGGCAAGAATGCAGGATGAATTTCCGTGTCACCTGGCAATTCTCTTGCTTGGGATGGCTGTAAAAAAAAAGTAAAAATACTTTCCTTTCCTTCCACTTTGATAATTAATTTTTACGTGCCACTTTAATAACCTGCACACAAAGCAAAGGCTCTCCTTGTTAAAAAACAGACTGATAGCTGACTTGTAAGCTGTGTTGGTGCGTAACTTGACTGTTTCTCGCCATGCTATGAACTGCCCACTGTGTGCATGCGTGTAAAAAAGGTTAAGAGCCGCTGTAGCTGAATTGGGTGCCATGCTGTTATCAGACGAGGAGAGCAGTATTGTTCACCAGGTGCACGCCGTCCGCTCTGTAGAGGATTCCATCTTCATGGAGTCATCCCTTGATCCTCAGTTACTTGAAGACAGGTAACACAATCTTAACTTAATCTCTCCCTAGAGGAGAAACTCAGACAATGCCTTGCTCTAAAATACTTAGAACTAACCCCTTGCTAGAAACAATTGCCATTAATCCGTTTGAAGTTCACGCCCCCCCCCAAAAAAAGATTTGGAGTTTGTCTGTAGGTGGTTTTGTACCTCGCTTCACTGATCGCCCGCAATAAATAGTCAAAGCACTTAATTTGCATGGGATTTCGTTATGTGCTTGAAGTGCTGCCTAGATCCCTGGAGAATCTGGTTTGGCCTCCTTGTGTAACAGTGTGTAGCAGTTGTATAATCCCTGCTTTTATTGAAGGAGCCCTGGTCATTTTTGAATTTGCACTCCGAAACCTGCTCTGTCTGTTAGGGTGTACGTGCACTTGGATGTCTGCCTCGTGTACTTTAGAAGTTTCCCCATTATTTCTAATTTTGATTTTAAAACGCCTAGGCCAGAAAATTCTTTCTAGCCTTTTGTTCCATAGGGCAGTCCTAAATCAGTTCCGTAACACTCAATTTGAGAATCGCTGTGCCTTGAACTAAGGTCGCTGCAGTGACCTTTTTGCTTGAGACCGTGTCTGTCGCATTGTGGTAAGCCACCTTATTTTAGCCAGGCTAGCTGAGCATGCTCACAAAATGGTGCGTGTTGGGAGCTTCCAGGTCACTGGTTGTGTGTTTTCCTTTGGTCTTGTCAAGCTCATTGTGGCTTCCTTTCATCTACCATACCCATGCTCTTCTGTTGCATTTTGTTTTCCTCGTTTGATATCAAGGCCTGGCTCACTAACCTCTTAGCTCACATTACTGTTTTTACAGCATGATGAGTCCTCCAGTTGTGCCATTACTACACATGGGCCAAAAATGAAGATGATTCGGGAGGAGGAGGGAGGGCGATAATTTTGTAGTGGTCTACTGTACTAAGAAAATGCTGTTAACATTTTTTTTGAAAGACGACTTTGATTGAAGTTTTAAGGAAACATGCAAGAACATAAAAATATAATGCAGTCCCAGCAAACCAGGAAGCAAATGGGAATATTGCAGTTATAAAATAGGAAAATAAAATAAAATAAACTGCTCTTAACAACAACCACATGAAAGCCACCCAAGAGCACTTTTCCAGCACCCCTCTCTAGGTGTTTTGCGAAGCTGATGATTACTGTAGCCTGGGAATCACCAGCGTGGGTTTGTGCTTATGTTATCTAAACCAGTCCTTGGTATCCGTAGAGACAGCTCCAAAGGGGAAGGGGTGGGTGCTAGGGTAGACCTAGGAGGTTAAAATACCTATAGCCGGCCCTGATTGTGTGTTGTTTTGATATGATAAATACATTTACAGGCATTTTGCTGCTCTAGCTTTTGGAAAGTATTACACTTGTCAGTTCAAAATGGCCCATTTCATTGCATGAGAAAATAACAGGTTAAATTGTCAAAAGTCCCCCCAAAATGGGAGTTCAAGCATTTGAAATGATGGCAAGACAATTTTAACACATCGACTGCAATTCTTGAGCCCAGTGCACCAGGAGATAATTATTGGTTATATCTTAGTGTGTAATTCTGCACCAACTTTCTATATTTCCGCAAGTCTGCTTTTCCCATTTTGAGAATTTTCTTGTAGCTCCAATCAGTGGAGGCTTTTGCCAGTGGTGGAGGGGCAAGCGGCCACTGCCAGTTCCCCTCTTGAAGCCCCCAGCCACTTGCACTGTTCCAGAGGGTCTCTCAACCCCGTGGAACAGATTTCTAAGGCTTAGTGGGGGCAGTCTGCAAAAATATTTCCAGCTCCACCCCTTTCAGCCAGCAATAGTTTCTGCTGGATTAGTGTCTGTGCCATATATTGGCCTCTCAAATGAATGCATGAATCATGCTATCTTGCATTTGATTATCACTTCTTTCCTACTGCTTTGGGATCACAGGGCTGTTCACATTAACAGAACATCAAACAGTACAAAAAAATCACTGAAACCAACATATGCATTGAAACCCAGAAGTTCAAACACATTGAAAGTGTCCATCAGCAGATCTGTATTAATGATCCAGCACAAAACATCGAGCCTGGATAAATTAAATATATCTAAAGCTTTCTGTGAAAACTCAGCAGTGAGGGTGACTGGCACTCCTCCGAGGGAAGGGAGTTCCACAGATGGAGCACCACCACAGACAAGACCCTATCCCATGTCACAGTGAAACAAGCAGTGCTCATTGGCAGGACTGCAAAAACAGCCTCCCCTGTAGATCTTAAGGCCTGGGCCGACAGATACAGGGGTAGCTCCTTCCTGTATTTGGGCACTAAGTTGTTCAGGGCTTTATAAGTTGATATCAACACACTGAATTGAGCCAAATTTGAGAATAGGTGTATTATTATTCCACCTAGAACTCTTAACTGAAGCTTCTAGACCATTTTCAGTGCAAGTCCTACACACATCCAGGCATGAGGCTACCAAAGCGTGGGTCACTGTGGCAAGACAGTCCTGCTCCTGGAATAGCTGGATGCCGGTGACGCTGTGGTCTAAACCACTGAGCCTCTTGGGCTTGCCAATCAGAAGGTTGGTGGTTCGAATCCCCATGACGGGGTGAGCTCCTGTTGTTCAGTCCCAACTCCTGCCAACCTAGAAGAGTTTTTTTGCATTTGATATCCTGCCTTTCACTCCCTTTAAGGAGTCTCAAAGCGGCTAACATTCTCCTTTCCCTTCCTCCCCCACAACAAACACTCTGTGAGGTGAGTGGGGCTGAGAGACTTCAAAGAAGTGTGACTAGCCCAAGGTCACCCAGCAGCTGCATGTGGAGGAGCGGAGATGCGAACCCGGTTTCCCAGATTACGAGACTACCGCTCTTAACCACTACACCACACTGGCTCTCGAACCTAGCAGTTCGAAAGCACGCCAGTTCAAGTAGATAAAGGCAAATGGCGTTTCCATGCACTCTAGTTTCCGTCACGGTGTTCCGTTGCACCAGAAGCAGTTTAGTCATGCTGGCCGCATGACCCGGAAAGCTTGTCTGTGGACAAGCGCCAGCTCCCTCGGCCTGAAAGCAAGATAAGTGCCACAACCCCATAGTCCCCTTTGGCTGGACTTAACCGTCCAGGGGTCCTTTACTTTTACCTTTACCTGTTCCTGCTGGAATAGCTGGAACAGGAAATAGCCCCTTATTGCCACCGAGGCCAGCTGATCTTCCAGTGACACTATTGGATCCACAAGTACCTCCAAGCTACATACCTGCTCCTTCAGAGGGATCATGATTTTGTCCAGGCAGTTCATCTCCACATTTCCTGGACACAGGAACTACTCAAAAGTTCTTCCGCCTTATCAGTATTCAGTCTCTGTTTACTCACCCTCGTTGAGCCCTTTACTGTCTCCACGCAATAAGTTTGATTCATCAAATGATAATTTCAATTACATCAAATTGGTTTTTCCTGTAACTGAGCAGTGCTTTGAAAAGTTGGAACAAAAGCATTGACTCCTAAGATTTTACAAGAAATAAAATTGAGTTTGTGTAACTGGATTGAAACTGACTCATGTAATAGATTTCCAAAAGCGGGCTTATCTGTGTGTCTTCTTTCTGGTGTTGCCACTTCAAAATCAGTTACATTTTTTTTTTAAATTCTCTTCGTATTGCAGGCATGTGACGCAAGCAGACCTCAAGAGCTCCACCTTTTGGCTTCGAGCGAGTTTTGGTGCTACAGTCTTTGCCGTTTTGGGCTTTGCCATGTACAGAGCATTACTAAAGCAGCGATGATCTGGAAGAAAAGCACGTTTCTCGCAGGGGAGGGGCCTACCAAAAGGGAAAGAGAAAGAAACTTTTATGTACATTCTAAATCCGCTAGAAATATTTATATATGCGAGTTACTTTATTACTTGTAATTCATGGATAAGATTATTTTAAATGATAGCTCTAAACTTGCAGTATTGCGATGGTTGTGGAAGATGTTTTTGCATTACAGTGGCTAACTGAAAACGGCTACATTTGTTAAGGCCCAAAGGGAATTATTGTAAATATAACTTGTATATATTAAGGCAGCGAGCCAGAATGTCCCCCAAAGTTATTATAATTGGCATTAATAGATGTTTCAAATGGAGTGAGCGAGAGTGTAATTAGAATTTGTTTTAAGCAATGTAGGTTCAAGTCCAGGATCACCATTCATTTATTTATTTCACAGGTGTGTGACATTCTCTCTTTGGGCTCACAGTGCTTGGGGGAGGGCTGAGTTCCCTCCTCTTTCAGTAACTGAACTTTACCCCACGGATCTTATTTCACAAGTGTTTCATTCCCACTGCAGCTTTTATTGGACTTGGATTGATTATTTTTACATCCTAGGTTAAGCAGCAAAATGTGCCGCAGGTCAAGGACGGGGGGTGGGAGAGAAGGAGAGCTGTGCATTCCCTCCGATAGAAGAGCACCAAGCAGCATCCGTGTGTTTGTCAGAATCTTGACTCTTGTGTGCCATTCCGCAACTCTCTCGTTTCCCACTCTGTTGTGTTTTGCAGACTTTTCAAGGTGGGGCGGCGGCAATCAATTTGTATATTACAACTGTTTATAATTCCAAAGTGTTTTGTTTCATCCTCACTTCCGCAAGCCGTTCTCCCAAAAGCTGGGCGTATGGGGTAGAGCCGAAATATTACACAGTGCTTTACTCTCTACTTGGTAGATTAGTTGCATGGTTTGCACTGCGTCCTATACTTCGCTGGAATTACCTGTAGGTGGCATTTTTGAACAAAAAAGAAGGTCAGGAAACCTCATAAGCGGAAATTCCTCACTGTCAAACCTATTTCCTCCCCCCATCACTGGCCTTTTCAAGTATTTCAATAAATAACTCTACTGTGCTGTGTTTTGAACGCTCATTCTTGTACTTTTCTAAGCGGTATTGATTCAGTGTGCACAGCAATGATCACGGTTCCCCGGCACTACAGCACAATCCAAAGGCTTAAAAGTAATGTTTAAACCTGTCTAAGAAATGCTGTTGCCTTTGTCCATGGAGTTTTCTTGGCAGGGATACTGGAGTGGCTTGCCGGTTCCTGCTCCTGGTGGATCACGTTTGGTCAAAACTCTCCACTATGACCTGTCCATCTTGGGTGGCCCTGCACGGCATAGCTCATAGCTTCTCTGAGTTATTCAAGCCCCTTCGCCACGGCAAGGATAGATTGTGAAGCTGAGGCTCCAATACTTTGGCCACCTCATGAGAAGAGAAGACTCCCTGGAAAAGACCCTGATGTTAGGAAAGATTGAGGGCACAAGGAGAAGGGGACGACAGAGGACGAGATGGTTGGACAGTGTTCTCGAAACTATAAACATGAGTCTGACCAAACTGTGGGAGGCAGTGAAAGACAAGAGTGCCTGGCATGCTCTGGTCCATGGGGTCACGAAGAGTCGGACACGACTAAACGACTAAACAACAACAAGAAATGCTGAACTCTCGCTTAGTTCAAATCTCTGCTCAGTCACGAGACTCGCTGGGTGATGTTGGGTAATCACCACCTAGGGCTGTTAACATAAAAATGGGGGAAATTCAAGAGGGCCCAGGAAGAAGAGCAGAACTGCTTGTAGGCCTAGAACAGTTACCAGCAGTAGCGCTCAGTGAGTAGATATCAATCCCTGGCATCGCCAGGTAGGGCTCCACCTGGAAAGCTACTGCCAGACGGTACTGAGCTAGGCAGACTGATGATCTGACTCTGTAAAAGGCAACTTTCTGTGTTCCTGTTCATGCATTACACAGTTTCCACTGGGAAACTCCCCATGAACAATAGAGGAGTTTTGGCCATACTGTGTGAATTGAGAAGAACACAGTTGTAGCAGCGCAGTGACTGGCCTGGGCTTTTAGGCGTTTGAAACCCCCAAAATGCTTGCTAGGCACACATGAGAACTGGAAGACCCTTGTGAAGAACTCTCAGCCTTTTATCTGTTTAACCCCCTCCCCATATCATGTGGCTGTAGTTCCATTTCAAAATATGTAAATGGACAACTTGCAGCTAATGTTTCAGGCAGCTGGCTCCTTGAAAAGGTGGGCACCACTGCCATTACCTTAGTTCAGAGTGTTGGAAAAGGTGGCTTTGGGAACCCCTTTTAGCTTCCATTTTGTTCACAGTAAACAGCATGGTTTCAGAAAGCCAATTAAGCACCACTTTGCTCCTATAGTTTAGGTTGGATTGTGTCTTCCCACATATCAGCTGTTAGGAATGCCATGAGATTTCGAGGCTGATACTCAGAAAACATCGTTTAAGACTTAGCTCGGATTTCTAAACCATTACCATAATTACCAGGAAGCTGCTACTCGTAGCACTTGGAGAACTTGGTTTTGTAAAATGTGGGAGTTCCCCTTCATGTCTTTTCATTACAAATGGATCTGTAGAATTTCCACAGAATTGTTGAAGCTGGCTTATAGGAGGAAACTTGCTTGCCAGGAAGGAAGAAAAAGCACTAGACATTAGCAATGAGAATTCTAGCCGTACATCCTAATTGCAGATTGCTGAGCATTGGACAACTTGAACATGAGGGTATATATATATCCCCTACTGTAATACTGTGCTTGTATGACTAGTGGCTGCTATCATGGGGATGGAATCGTTCTTGTGCATAAAGGAATGGGAACCAGCTGAGTTCTGCATATATGCAAATGCTTTTGCAAGGAGCCACGTGAATTCTGCTTGTGGAAGGCAGAATGATACGTAGGTTCATGCCATGAGGTGTGGGGAACACGGCGCAAGAGGAATTAATACGATTCTGTTCCCACAGTGAGACACAGACAAATGTCCTTTGCAGCAAGTGCCTTATACTGGTTCCAACCCAAGCATGGTCTGCTCTGAAAAGTAAAGGTCCTTCCTAGGCCTAATTCAGGTGCTGGGAAATTAATTTAAAATAGGGTTTCAGTGTTAATAAAATCATCAGCTGAAAATCTCAAACTCTGTTAAGACCTGGGGCCTAGCTGAGCCTTGCCTTCATGTCGATTCCCATGCCAAACCTGTTACATTTATCTTGTGGGGAACTCGCTAATCTTGTACAGGAAGCTTCCTTACTACCTCAGTTGCTGTGTTATAATTTCCCATGCAGTTTCAAGTACCATGAGAATAGTTACATTTGATTATGGGGTGGGGGGAGTAACACCCAGTAAGATATATATGATACAGTCATACCTTGGAAGTAAGATATCTATGATACAGTCATACCTTGGAAGTAAGATATCTATGATACAGTCATACCTTGGAAGTAAGATATCTATGATACAGTCATACCTTGGAAGTAAGATATCTATGATACAGTCATACCTTGGAAGTTGAACGGAATCTGTTCTGGAAGTCTGTTCGACTTCCAAAATGTTCGAAAACAAAAGCACAGCTTCTGATTGGCTGCAGAAAGCTCCCCAAAAAAGTTCAAAAACTGGAATGCTCACTTCCAGGTTTTGATTGTTCGGGAGCCAAAACGTTCGAGAACTAGGCTGTTCAGCTTCCAAGGTACGACTGTATAAATAAGTGCAAAAGTACAAGCTGAATGTGAGTGGCCTTGCTACATCTGTTTTTAGTCAACATGGGAAAATTCCATGTACCCATCTGGATAGATGTGTTTTCCCATCAGGTTTTCTACTTTTTCCATTAAAAAAACCCCACCAAGCGTTTTTCTTGCTTCTCTGCTTAAAACATTTGCTGCGATTTTGTACGCTTGGTGCCGGCTGGCTTTGCTTTCAACAAGAATCGAGATAGGATGCAGATTGCCATGGCAATGTGTGAAAATAGCTTTTCACATCAGCCAGTTGCTATATCTGGTTTTTGGCAGATGGGAATGCAGTAGCTGATTGGTGCTCAAGAAAGACGGTGTGAAGGAGCCAGCCGAAAGACAGTACGCAGCAAGCAGAACATGCAGGTCTACCCGTTAGGTGGAACAGACTTCCAAATATAGGTTCACGTTGCTTCTGGTACTCTGTAAACATTTCCCCTAATTGGTATCGTATTTGGGCTTTAAGGACGATGCCACAGCATGTTAGAGTAGCAAGATGAAGTATAGATTACTTGCAATTAAACAAGAATACGAATAGAACTGGCTCTTAGGGATGTGGGATGTAAGTTACTGTAGTGTGAAACCTGGCTCTTGGTACCATTTCCATTTCACACTGGCGTGACAAGTTTCTCAGAAAGAGACAGGGATGCAATGACAGCAAATCACCACAAGCCCACATGATGCTCTGACGTTTTGCCTTGAAACCACCTGCACCGTTTCTGCTTCAGGTGTTGAAATTGAGAATGAACATCCCTGTTGGAGTTTCACCTAAGGAGAGAGGCCACTTAATGCTTTAGCGGTCCAGATTTAATGTCGGATATGGATAGGGTTTTGAAACTTGGCAACGGGCTGCTAGGCATGGCCCTCCATTGGGTGGTCCTTGATGATTTCAGCTGCTGCAGAACACCACGGCCTGCCTCTTCTGCTGCTTGCATTGGTTCCTTGCTTTCTACACACAACAATAGGTACTGTTTTTGACCTGCCTTGTTCTTGATGACTCGGCCCTTCATGGTCTTGGATAACAAATCTTCTATCTTTTGTTGTATCATCGTGACCTTGACTCTCTGTTGAGACTTCTCTTCACCCATCAACTTCAGAATCAAAATGCGCTCTTGGCAGACAGTTATCCCAAATCCCATGCTCTCAGAGGACCACCCAAATGGCCTTTTGTTGTTGTTGGTTTGGGTATTCCATAAAGGTAAAGGGACCCCTGACCATTAGGTCCAGTCGTGGCCGACTCTGGGGTTGCGGCGCTCATCTCGCTTTATTGGCTGAGCATGACTAAGCCGCTTCTGGCGAACCAGAGCAGCACACGGAAACGCCATTTACCTTCCCACCAGAGCGGTACCTATTTATCTACTTGCACTTTGACGTGCTTTCGAACTGCTAGGTTGGCAGGAGCAGGGACCGAGCAACGGGAGCTCACCCTGTCGCGGGGATTCGAACCGCCGACCTTCTGATTGGCAAGTCCTAGGCTCTGTGGTTTAACCCACAGCGCCACCCGCAATGGCCTTTTGTTGTTGTTGGTTTGGGTATTCCATAGCCAGGATTAATTAAGCAGCTTCTTGCAGTTTTCTGCATTGCTGCAGTCACAAACCTGGTCCAAGTTCTCCTACCACAGAATGCCTCTAATACAGGAATAGCTCACACTGCTGCTCCCCAGATGTTAAAAGTACAGCTCCCATCTTCCCTTGCCATTGGGTGTGCTGATTGGGACTGGGGGGGAGGGGTTCACTGACACTTGGGGGGCACCACCTTGCCTATCCCTGCTCTTGGGTGTACTTTGTCTGCAGCTGCCAGGAGACAAGGTGAAAAGGTGTTTTTCTTGTCCTGTCCTGTGACACGTGAGTAAGTCTCTCTTGGCAGGCAACAGGGCAGGGGCAGCCTATAAGTATATAGGCTTTTGGTCAAACCTTGAGAATTTTCCATCATTCACGCCTGCTCAACCTCAATTACAGGTAAGCAACTGATTTATCATTATTATCATCATCATCATTATTTGAATTGATATACTGCCCTATGCCTGGAGATCTACAAAATTTACAAAATGTGCAGTATACGGTATATAAAGCTTGCGGTGAATTTTTTTTTAAATTAGCTTATGTAGTGGTGCCTGGTTGCCACCTGGTGGCAGTGTGGCTTCAAAATGTCTGTATGCTTTTCAGCTTCTGCCTTGGTCCTATTGGTTTGTGTAAGAAACCTGGTTTAATTGCACATTCTTTTCTCCCTCTGATACCTTCTGCTAATTATGCATTTGCTTTAATTTTTAAAAACGTCCATAGCAAGTCTTACGGCACAGGAAGGTGAACTTTGGTCAACATGGTTATTTATTTATTTGTTATTGCTTCGATAGCCAGAAATGGGACTCTTGACACACACAGAATGCCTCCAGCTACAGTGGAAAAACTCTTCTCCCCAGAACACAGTGGCATCAGATCTATTTTTAGCGTTTTTCCTGTGCTCTAAACCCCAAAGGTTTTCCCCCTTGGGGCAGAAGAGGCGCTGCAGAATTCCATCACAGAGTTAAAAATTACTTTTAAGATCACCCAAGACCATTCTTTCCTGCCACTTTGCTTTTGTTAGAATGGGGGTGGGAAACTTGAGGCCTCGCCTGATGTCGGACTCCATTCAGCCCCAGTCAGAATGATCAAGGATGCCGGGAGCTGGTTAGAGCATGGTGCTGATAACACCAGACTTGCAGGTTTGACCCCTGTATGGGACAGCTGTGTATTCCTGTATTGCAGGGGGGCTGGACTACATGATCCTCAGGGTCCCGTACAACTCTACGATTCTGTGTTTCTGTGGAAATGAGTTGCACTTTTTCTTTGACAACGCATGAAGGGCTGCAGGTCCCTCTTCCTTGAATAAGGGACACCCTCTAATCCACTTTATGGATCCAGGTGTGCTGCTGAAGGAGGGAAACACATTCTCAAAAGTGAGTCAAGCAGCCCGTGTTCAAATTCTGCCTTTGAAACCCAATATTGATTGTAGCAGGATCATGCCTCCTCTTTTGCATTATTAGATTTGGAATAGTAAAGGTAAAGGGACACATGACCAATAGGTCCAGTCATGACCGACTCTGGGGTTGCGGCGCTCATCTCGCTTTATTGGCTGAAGGAGCCGGCTTACAGCTTCCGGGTCATGTGGCCAGCATGACTAAGCCGCTTCTGGCGAACCAGAGCAGCGCACGGAAATGCCGTTTACCTTCCCGCCGGAGTGGTACCTATTTATCTACTTGCACTTTGACGTGCTTTCGAACTGCTAGGTTGGCAGGGACCAAGCAACGGGAGCTCACCCCGTCACGGGGATTTGAACCGCCAACCTTCTGATTGGCAAGTCCTAAGCTCTGGTTTAACCCACAGCGCCACCTGTGTCCCTAGACGCAGGTTTATTACTGGTTTATTACTGAGGAAAAATTAGAAGCTCCCTTGAATCATTTTGGGAAAGATGAAGATATGATGTGTAGTAGTTTCTCTGCTAGCCGCTAATATGTGCTCTGATCTGCCTCCAGATTGAACCAGTATTTCTCTAAAAACCAACTTCCTCTTGATTCCTGGACCGACGTCCACTTTAACAAATGTTCTGTTCTAACAGAACAACTGTAAACTCAGCAACATCCATTGCGGTTTCCACTTCTTTCCTGATTTACAGCCCATTCTGTAATGTACATTGCTTAGGATGGTGTGGGGAATCTTTAGGAAAAAAGAAAAAAATAAGCCTCCTGCTTTATCAATCCTTGTCTCTCTCACATGCTCATGCAAATTCCACCAACCAATAAGACGGAGCTGTATTAAAGCAATGTCACACTGCATTGGATTATTATTTTTTAAAGTGCTCTGCCGCATCAGTTTTGTTCCAGTTCTCTGCAGTTGCTATTTCAATTAATGAGGCTACTCCAAGGAAGGCGGGTGGGAAATTAATTTTGGAACTGAACTAAAGCCGAGGCTGGCAAAAGGAAGACGGTTCTCAATAACAAGTTGTCCTTAACCAAGGGGAAGAGGAGGCTGACATGCTCTGCAAAGGACTTGGTTTGCCCTCAGAGGAGCATGAGCTGTAAAAATAGTTACAGGTCTCACAAATCGTGCAGCAAGCTGTCTTAGACCATTGGGGGGGGGGGGAGATCCAAGCAGCAACAGCAGGGTATTATATTTGGGTGCTTCCAGACTCTTGTTAATTTTGAGTGGGATTCAATCACATACTAGCAAATTCAGGGCTGTAGGAGATGGGTCACACACAACAACCTCACTCCCCCCCCCCAAAGACTGCATTTTGCCGTGAGGAAAGTGGTGTGAACATGGTGGAAAGTTTTGGATAATGCTGCAAACCAATTGGGATGAATTCTCAATAAAAGGTCATCTGGGGAAATGCCCTTTATTAGGGCCAAACTGAATACAGTGGTACCTCGGGTTACATACGCTTCAGGTTACAGATTCCACTAACCCAGAAATATTACCTCGGGTTAAGAACTTTGCTTCAGGATGAGAACAGAAATTGCGCAGAGGCAGCGGGAGTCCCCATTAGCTAAAGTGGTGCTTCAGGTTAAGAACGGAACTCCGGAACGAATTAAGTACTTAACCCGAGGTACCACTGTAGTCACAAAGTAGGGAGCAAGCTTTTTTGCAATCTCTGGATGTTGTCTTCAGCCTGGATGTTAAGGAACTTGAACAGCAAAAGGAAGGAAGAGCAAAATACCTTGCTTGGCCTCCCAAAATGTCCCAAGTCTTAAAGTGGAATGGAGGAGGAGAAGGAGGGATTTTGCAGATTTAGTGAGATTAGACCATGCCTGCTGCAACAATCTCCAGTCCCAGCAAGGCATACTGGGGCACAGGAATAATAGTGACTTCCCTTTCGAACCAGAATGTGTATCTAACATTTATGGATGGTGCATTTTTTAAGTGCTTCAGAGAATCCCCACACTTGGTCATCAAGGGGTTGAGGTGGAATATCTCTGTTTACTAGGTAACACACACACACTACTCACTTTTGGCTTCTATTGACTTTAAACGATGCAACATAACTTTTAACCTAGCTTAAATAAGTATTGGAACATCAAACCAACCCTTAAAAAAAAATCCCACCGTATTTTATTGATCTCAATTGCATCAGTTTATTGTTCAATCATTAACTGACCACCACTATATGTTCAAATAGGCACCACATAATTAACTACCTTTCATAATTGTGCTACATGCTTAGAAATGCCTAATCATATATATGTTATTTGTTGTTTGATTACATTCACCTTGTTTCTTTGCCCTCATTTAATGCTAACTGTTATCTATATGTCACTAGTAATTGTGAACGGACTCATTGCATCTTGCACACACCATTTCTCAACAAATTTATTCTCCAGCTGCTTTCTCTCTTTGTTAACTTAATATATTTCCCAGATTCTTATTAACCAGGCTACTATTGTGGGAGCATCTAGCTTTTCTTCCATTTTTGGCAAATGGCCATTCAAGCATCTGTTAGCAGATTTATTGCCATTTCTAGGTCTTGGGATACCAGTCTTTTAAGATGTCCAAAACATGCAATTAAAGGACCTTTTGGTAGTTAACATCCAATGTTGCTGCTGTTGTTGTATCCAATGATTTTATTATTATTATTTCTGTCAAGAGAAAAGCAATGACAAACCAGCATCTTAAAAAGCAGAGACATCACCTTGCCGACAAAGGTCCGTATAGTTAAAGATATGGTTTTCCCAGTAGTGATGTGTGGAAGTGAGAGCTGGACCATAAAGAAGGCTGATCGCCAAAGAATTTATGCTTTTGAATTATGGTGCTGGAGGAGACTCTTGAGAGTCCCATGGACTGCAAGAAGATCAAACCTATCTATTCTGAAGGAAATCAGCCCAGAGTGCTCACTGGAAGGGCAGATCCTGAGGCTCCAATACTTTGGCCACCTCATGAGAAGAGAAGACTCCCTGGAAAAGACCCTGATGTTGGGAAAGATGGAGGGCACAAGGAGAAGGGGATGACAGAGGATGAGATGGTTGGACAGTGTTCTCGAAGCTACCAGCATGAGTTTGACCAAATTGCGGGAGGCAGTGGAAGACAGGAGTGCCTGGCATGCTCTGGTCCATGGGGTCACGAAGAGTCGGACAAGACTAAACGACTAAACAACAACAATTTCTGTCAAGACTGCATCTCAGTATTCTACAATTTCTGGACCTATCCAAAGAATATGTAGTGCATTGATTGCCAATGTGCAATCTCTATGGCTTTCCCTGGTACCCACAGGGTTCCATCCATCCCCCTGCCCTTCTTCCATACTCTGAAAGAAGCCTTCTTCACCCAGTAGAAGCCGTTCCCCCTCAAATTCTCACAAGAGTAAAGTGTAAAGAGACTGGTTATTTCTGCCCCTGCTGCGAACTCACAGCAACCAGTGTCCAGAGAAACCTGGAGTGAGCACAAGGACATGAATTTTTTTGGTGCTGATTTGTGGAGAAAGATAAACAAGATACATTGCGAATCGAAGGACCACATTTTGATCTTCCACATCCCAAGACATAGCATTTAAAGATGGATGGTCCCTGCCCTGCCACTTGTTTCACCTTCCTTCTCACGCTGTCATCGTTCCTCCCAGAATCTGACTTGATTGATGTTGCTGAGAGAAAAGTGTTTCCTTCCTCTTGTCTCTGACAAACGACAAACATGATGCACAATGCCACAGATCAAACACAGGGAACACTTAGGGTCTTCTTTGAAAGGAGAAAATCTATCGCAGGCCAAGTGCAGCCAATTTCTATAGCATTTGCCCCGCCTTGCACATAAACACACACCTTCTCATCCAAAATGGTGGGCATTTGGCTGGGGAAATCTTTTTTAAAAAAAGAAATTGTAATTATGAAATATTTTTAGTGTCTAGATCCTAGATTTGCAGGTGAGGGAAAAAATGTATTTGACCTTAAATAGCTGCGGCAGGCAAGGTCCAGATCTTGCTAGTTTCCAATTCCTACTAATCCTACATTTCTCTGACGAAAATAGGGGTGCCCTATTCAATAATAATAATAATAATAATAATAATAATAATAATAATAATGGTATTATTTATACCCCGCCCATCTGACTGGGTTGCCCCAGCCACTCTGGGCAGCTTCCAACATATATAAAAACATAATAAAACAACATTTTTTAAAAACCCTATACAGGGTTGCCTTCAGAAGTCTTCTAAAGGTTGTGTAATTACTTATCTGCTTGGCTTGGGGGAGTCATATAACTCTATACCCTCCAACATTTCTCTGATGAAAATAGGGGAGTAATAATAATAATAATAATAATAATAATAATAATAATAATAATATTGTCTCTGGAAAATAGGGACGCTTAGAAGGTCTGCCATCCCTCTCTTATGGGAAAGACGGCATTCATTGTGTGTAGTAATCTTCTCTTTAGATCTACCGAGAATGCTTTCTGGATTCTTCCATTGGTGGGCAAAGGCGGACCTTTGTGTTTTACATCACTAAATAAAAGGGTGTTTTTGCAGGTGCTATATGTCATATCACAGAGCTCCTACCAGATGTCAAGGAAATAAACAACTATCTGACTTTTAGAAGACATCTGAAGGTAGACATGTTTAGGGAAGTTTTTAATGTTAGATGTTTCATCGTTTTTTTAATATTCTGTTGGGAGCTGCCCAGAGTGGCTGGGAAAACCCAGCCGGATGGTCGGGGTAATAATAATAATAATAATAATAATAATAATAATAATAATAATAATAATAATAATTAGAGGCTCTGTGCTGGCCGTTGAGGGGTGACTTTTCCCACCCGCCTTGCCCCACCTTCCAGCCCTAGGAACCTTCATGAGGGAGCTCCTGAAGGGGATACTTTGACCTATCGGTAAGCTAAACCTGCTTAAACCTTTGCGTATGATAAATTAGCTGTTCCTTCTTTATTATTACGTTTCTGTGTTGGGTTGCAGCGATATTTGTCTCATGTACCGTTTGGAGTTTTGTTTTTGTGTGTGCGTAAACCGCTTTTGAGGGCAGGTGGACTTGCGGGAAAGGTGAGATATGAACATACTAGCCATTAAAAAAACAAACAAACTCAAAGGAAAACCAAAACCAGTCTTCCTGCTGAAATACTCTCTCCTACACAAGTGTTGAAAGGCCGGCCAGTCTGTCAATGTTTATTACGGCAAACATCCTGCATATGTTGAAAGGCCTGGTTTATCTGACTGCCTTTTTGAGGCCCTTTGGGCTCTATATTGTATTCAGAGGGTCAGGGCAGGCTATGTTGCTTGGCCATGTGACAATCACACAAAACACACAAAAAGCTCTGTTCTCCCTCAGTACCTTAATCTCAGTTGTGGAATTCCCTTCCTACAGAAGTATGCCCTGCTTTTTCACTATACATTCTCTCTCTCTCTCTCTCTCTCTCTCTCTCTCTTTTTCTCTCTCTCTCTCAAATTTCCAAATGTTCCACATAAACGTTGCCGGATTTACGTATACGCTAAACAAGCTATAGCTTAGGACCCCACTCTCTTGGGGGACCCAATTTGGGGGAAAAACCTGGATGTACATTAATAATAATAATAATAATAATTTTTATTTATACCCCGCCCTCCCCAGCCAAGGCCGGGCTCAGGGCGGCTTACAAGCAATAATAAAAACAAGTTGAATGATTACAACTTAAAAACAAAATTAAAATACAGCATTAAAATATTGAAATATTAAAATGTAGCCTCATCGCAGGAGGAGAAGGAAAAGAAAAAAGAAAGAGAGGGAGGGAATCAAATTGGCTCCAAGCCAAAGACCAGGCGGAACAACTCTGTCTTACAGGCCCTGCGGAAAGAAATCAGATCCTGCAGGGCCCTGGTCTCATGAGGCAGAGCGTTCCACCAGGCCGGAGCCAGTGTTGAGAAGGCCCTGCCTTTGGTTTAGGCTAATCTGACTTCTTTAGGGACCGGGACCACTAGGTTGTTGCTATTTATGGACCTTGAGGCTCTCCGTGGAGAGAGATTTCCAAAATATAAGATAAAAAAAAACAAATAAAATAAAATCTCCATACAGCAACAATGTTTGGTGTTGTGTAGGCTCCTATGATGTAAGTCATGGGCCCCGCCTGCTAGTTGCTCCCTAAAATATCACTGGTTTGCTCATTTCTATATCAATTACTTTGATAAAATACATATTTTGTTATGTGCAAATGGCTTTAGATACCTTTTAAGTCCATAAATTACCATATAGTATATATTCAACACCAAAAAAAAAACAGTGACAATTTGTTGTTGACAAAGGACAGCTGGACATATAAAGGGCCCCATTACCTTCAGTAGCTTAGGGCCTCATCAAACCTAAATCCAGCCCTGCACATAAATTCCATTTTAAAAAAAAGATAATTGACTTCTTATTCCATTTTCTGCAATGTTTTTCTTATCCCTTCTCCCTTTGCCACATCCCCATCTTACCTCTTTTAAAACGTAGTCATAACGCAATAATCTTTCATTGTTCTGTCACTCGTAGTTCGAAACCTGCATTCACCATACAACTTTTGGCAAATGCTGAAGACAAGCCTCTTTATTCCTGGCATTTGGCACCTGAGTCGTGTGTTTTCAGGACACGAATATAATCCGTTCTTGCGACTATAACCTGTTTTTTATTCTGAATTTTAAGTTGTTGTAACCTGCCCTGGGACTTGCTGGTGAAGGGCTGGTTTTTTTTAGGAAAAGTACTTTTAAACATTTTTTTTCAATTCATTATGAATTTTCCCCCCAATACTCTTTTACCACTTTACAGGTCCACCACAAAAAAAAGGCAAGTTGACCCCCACCACCTCAATAAAGTCCCTGCCTATTCCATGGCTTTCCCTCGAGTTGCTATGGCTGTCTTCTACATGCTAGTGATCACTGTAGGAGCACATATGGCTTTGGGTTTTGCCAATGGACAGGGTTTGTGCGGGGGCACAATTTGTGTGAACCAGCACTTATTAAACCGCTGACATTGGGGCTTCTGGGCTTCTGACAAGCATCTGACTGGCCACTGTGAAAACAGAATGGTGGACCAGAGGAGCCATTATTAAAAGGTAAAGGTACCCCTGCCCATACGGGCCAGTCTTGACAGACTCTGGGGTTGTGCGCCCATCTCACTCAAGAGGCCGGGGGCCAGCGCTGTCCGGAGACACTTCCGGGTCACGTGGCCAGCGTGACAAAGCTGCATCTGGCGAGCCAGCGCAGCACACGGAACGCCGTTTACCTTCCCGCTGGTAAGCGGTCCCTATTTATCTACTTGCTCCCGGGGGTGCTTTCGAACTGCTAGGTTGGCAGGCGCTGGGACCGAGCAGCGGGAGCGCACCCCGCCGTGGGGATTCGAACCGTCGACCATACGATCGGCAAGTCCTAGGCACTGTGGTTTTACCCACAGCGCCACCCGCGTCCCCACTGGCCACTGTGAAAACAGAATGGTGGACCAGAGGAGCCATTATTAGGTTCTTATAAACAGGAACATCTGTCTGTATAAAAGGATCCACGCAGTATTTCAAATAAATGGGGCTTTGGAGCAGTTGGGCAGATCCACACTGTACAATTCAAGAACATTCAACACACATGACACCCCAAAAGAATCCTAGGAACTGTAGTTAGTTAAGCATGCTGCACATTGTAACTCTGTGAGGGGAAACTACAGTTCCCAGACGTTCCTGAAGGAGCGCCTCCACCCCCATCGTTCAGCCCGGACACTGAGGTCCAGCGCCGAGGGCCTTCTGGCAGTTCCCTCATTGCGAGAAGTAAGGTTACAGGGAACCGGGCAGAGGGCCTTCTCTGTAGTGGCGCCCACCCTGTGGAACACCCTCCCTTCAGATGTGAAGGAAATAAGTAGCTATCCTATTTTTAAAATACATCTGAATGCAGCCCTGTTCAGGGAAGCTTTTAATATTTAACGCTGTATTGTTTTTAATACTTGATTGGGAGCCGCCCAGAGTGGCTGGGGAAACTCAGCCAGATAGGCGGGGTATAAATATTATTATTATTATTATTATTATTATTATTATTATTATTATTATAACATTGGGGGGGGGGAATCATCTGCTTTAGATGTGTGGTGTGCACAAACATGAGGTCACAAACGCACCAGCAACCTCATGAGCTTTTCTCACTGCTCTTTGGCGCCTTCATTTGAGAGCCAACTTTTGGTGCTGACAGGATATATGGCTGTTTTGGGGCTACCCTAAAGCTGAGGAGAAACAGAGCCCCCCTCCCCTTTCCTCGTCTCATCTAGAAAGCGCCTCTATGGGAAAATATCAAAGAGAGACCAAGAGAATGGCTCTTTCTCTTTTTTGTCTTTCTGAAGCAAGGTCTTCAGAGGCAGAAGACCTCCATGGGGAAGGAAGAGGGTTTATTTCAGAGCTAGGAGAACAACGAATGACTCAAGGCGGGGGGAACGGGGATGGATGGACCAAAAGGTACCCCTGCTGCTGTTGCGGCTGCTGCCTATCTTTTTAAAGTCAGTTTCCTTTAGAGCAGGAAGCAAGCTGTGTAGATGCTTTTAAGAAAGAAGAAGAACTGGTCAACAACTTTTGCACAGGGCACCACATGGGAAGAAGAATCTGTTGGTTCTGTTCCAAGGAGAACAAAGGGGCAAACAGAGGAGAGGAGCCCTGCTTGTGGGCAGGAGGAGGAGGAGGAGGAATTGAGGGTTTCATTTGCGGAGAAAAAGCAGCAGAGCCTCGCTGATTCTCCAGAGCCTAGAAAACATAGCAGGCAGGGCAGCCGCAAAGGTTGCCAACAAACCAGGGGGGAAAAGCAGCTGGATCTGCTCTTGCACGGAAGGTTTGATATGCAGAAATCAGCATAATAGTGCTCATTTGATTACAGTGGTACCTCGGGTTACATACGCTTCAGGTTACAGACTCCGCTAACCCAGAAATAGTGCTTCAGGTTAAAAACTTTGCTTCAGGATGAGAACAGAAATCGTGCTCCGCCGGCACGGCAGCAGCAGGAGGCCCCATTAGCTAAAGTGGTGCTTCAGGTTAAGAACAGTTTCAGGTTAAGTACAGACCTCCGGAGCGAATTAAGTACTTAACCTGAGGTACCACTGTATCTAATTAGCAGAGTTCAAATTTACACTCTAGAACAGTGGCTCTCAAACTTCTTTCTTTGGGACCATACTTTCAGAACAAAAAAATGCAACTTCATCAGTAGTTTTCATGTCCTAGAGTTACTTATTTTTCACCTAAATGTCTGAGTTGATCTCAGACTGGGGCCTGTGGTGCAATTGAAGAAAAGGTTTTTATTAACTTGTCTTTGAAATTCATGCTATAGGCCTTTCAGTGTTAAGCTTAATGAAAAGCCCATGTGCTCAGCATGTATTAGAAGACAGAGTTCTTTTTTATGTTTGTTATTAAACTGTGATTACTAATTGGTCTTTCTGATCATGCAGATCACTCAATCCTTGCCAGGGGCATGGGGAAGCCCCACACATTGGAAGCTGGGGGTGCCCAGCACAGGTAGGAGACACTAACGAATGATAAATCTCCTCTATGGTCTGTCCAGGAACATAGGAAGCTGACTTACACTGAGTCAGATCATTGGCCCATCTACCTCAATGCTGTCTTCACTGCTGGCAGCAGCTTTCAAGGGATCTTTCTCAGCTCTACCTGAGGGACTGAACCTGGATCTATCAGATGGACTAGTTGTTCCAACTTGATATAAGGCAGTTTCCCATGTACTTATTCACTCGGGGGAAATCTAGTAATTTATATGCAGCAGGTGCATTTTTCACTAGTGTTGTCACCTGGCATGCATAGTAAATGTTGACTGATTGTCACCCCAATGCAGGCATAGGCAAACTCGGCCAGATGTTTTGGGACTACAATTCCCACCATCCCTGACCACTGGTCCTGTTAGCTAGGGATCATGGGAGTTGTAGTCCCCAAACATCTGGAGGGCTGAGTTTGCCTATGCCTGCTCTAATGCACAGGGGTTAAAGGGTTCCCCAGTTACAACCCAGAGTTGCTGTGCCTGTCTTTGCAACAGGTGTGGGGAACCCTGGCCATTGGCCACACTTGCTAGGGCTGATGAGACATGCAGTTCAGAAACATCTGGACAACCAAAGTTTCCCAACACCTGCTTTCAAAGTACTATTGCTATGGAAAGTGATGCAGCTGTGGCTTCTCACACCTATTCAGATGGAAACTCAACAGGCACAGACTAATGCAGCGATGAAGCCAGCCTCATCTGTAGAAATACTAGTTATCATCCAGCTGTAAAGACGGAGGGGATCCACCAAACAAACTTGAAAGCCGTAGCTCCTAACCCATGCTGTGCATCTCCCCTGAAAGCTTGCTAAATAATCCCTTAACAGCTCTGTATCCTGAAACCTGACTTCTTATCGTTATCCTGCTAGATTGCCATTCTTTTATTTGACAGTTTGCTGGATAATAAGTCGGAATGGCTGGCTTAATGGCTATTAATAAAGATTAAGGAGATACAGGGACGGCTCTACCATTAGGCAGAGTAAGGCAGGTGGGGTTGGAGAGTAACAGGGAGGTATCAGGGAGCAAAGCCATGTGCACTTCATGCATGTGCACTTCATGTGTAGTGGTGGATACTTATCAGAGCCTAGGGAATGGAATACTGCATCCCAACCCTCTCCATTTACAGAAAAGGGGTAGGGGTATGAGGGTGGGGTGGGGTGGGGAAAAAACAAACAAACAAGCCAAGCACACAATAATTAAAGGTAAAGGTAAAGGGACCCCTGACTATTAGGTCCAGTCGTAGCCGACTCTGGAGTTGCGGCACTCATCTCGCTTTATTGGCCGAGGGAGCCGGCGTACAGCTTCCGGTTCATGTGGCCAGCATGACTAAGCCGCTTCTGGCGAACCAGAGCAGCACACGGAAACGCAGTTTACCTTCCCGCCGGAGCTGTACCTATTTATCTACTTGCACTTTGACATGCTTTCGAACTGCTAGGTTGGCAGGAGCAGGGACCAAGCAACGGGAGCTCACTCCGTGGCAGGGATTCGAACCGCCAACCTTCTGATCAGCAAGTCCTAGGCTCAGTGGTTTAACCCACAGCGCCACCCGCGTCTCTAATACAATAATTAGAAGTTTGGAAAAGCAAAAAGGGAAAGAGATCCCTAGCTGGCAGAAGGCTGATGAGGACTACCGGATATTCTGCCTCATGGAAACCCCTTCTGTTTGTCTCCACTTCTGCTCTTCTTCGATATTTGTAAATAAAACAATATTGGGAGTGGGGAGTCGGTGCTTCCCCTTGGAACTTCTCATTGCTTAGGGGAATAAGCAGCAAGCGCGCTGCAGAATCAAATCAAACAGACCCCACCTGAGCACCTCTTTAGTCACTGCAATCAGTGTTTCCATTTTGGAGCCATCTAGCACTCTGACCTCCGCTAGGCTGTTTGCTCGACAGATGCTGGTCGGCCCCCTCCCCTTGGGCTCGTCCCTGCATATTCATTAACTGACCTTTTTTTGCATTACGGGATTAGATTGGAATCCATGGTCCTCTCGGAATAATAATAAATGTTGCTATTTAAATGACTGTTGTTAAGGCAGAACTTGGCTCGTATTTTCAAGGCACCCTCTGTTAGTTCATGGAAATGAACTGCCCACGTGTTAACCGTCTAATGTGCCCCACTCGTATCTGTCAATTATTGTTTTACAAAGCTGAACTGCCAAGGAGGACGTGGAAGGAGAGAAAACGAGGGCTGTGCAAATCAAGAGGTTTTCAAAAGCTTAGCAGCTCATCGTATGCTTGTAGCAAAACCTTTTAATTAAAATGGTGTGATTTTTTCCTTAGACGTTAATAGTAGCAAGGCCCTTGCTCACTCACCCCTCAAGATTCTTTGCTTAAATTATCAGAGCTGTTGACTGTGAATTTGTACTGTAGAGGAGCAGATATTTATGGTTTGTTTGTTTTTTAAATAATACTGTACACTGGTACCTTGTTTCTTGAACTTAATCCGTTCTGGGAGTGGTTCGACTCCTGAAACGGTTTGAAAACCAAGCACAGCTTCCAATTGGCTGCAGGAGCTTCCTGCACTCAAATCAGAAGCTGAATTGGACGTTTGGCTTCTGAAAAATGTTCACAAACCGGAACACTTACTTCTAGGTTTGCGGCATTTGGGAGCCAATTTGTTCGGGAGCCAAGCCGTTTGAGTACCAAGGTACCACTGTATTCATCTGTTGAAGTAAGGAAATATTGTGTCGCTGAATTGTTATTATTATTTTTTAATCAGATTATAAATGAGAAATATGCAGGCTACTCTTTTGAGCTTGGTAAAAACGCCACAGATTCTGATAAAGTGAAGATACTCTGGCGTTCCTGGCTTGTTGTTGTCGTTGTTTAGTCGTGTCCGACTCTTCGTGACCCCATGGTACAGAGCACGCCAGGCACTCCTGTCTTCCACTGCCTTCTGCAGTTTGGTCAAACTTATGTTGGTAGCTTCAAGAACACTCGTCCTCTGTCGTCCCCTTCTCCTTGTGCCCTCCATCTTTCCCAACATGAGGGTCTTTTCCAGGGAGTCTTCTCTTCTCATGAGGTGGCCAAAGTATTGGAGCCTCAGCTTCACGATCTGTCCTTCCAGTGAGCACTCAGGGCTGATTTCCTTCAGAATGGATAGGTTTGTTCTTCTTGCAGTCCATGGGACTCTCAAGAGTCTCCTCCAGCACCATAATTCAAAAGCATCAATTCTTCGGCGATCAGCCTTCTTTATGGTCCAGCTCTCACTTCCATACATCACTACTGGGAAAACCATAGCTTTAGATGTCATAAATCAAAGGTGAGGAACCGTGTCTAGTGCAAGGGCCTTGATTCTTTCTGAGCATCCTTCTGGGGGTCACATGCCTTTGGTGGGCAGGGCCAGAGAAAAATGTGGATGGGGCTAATAATGCAATTTTTACCTTTCTACAATAGGCTGGTCTCTGCACACATTTACATACCCTGCTCTATCTTCCAGCAAGAGGCATTATGCAAGTTAAAGGACACATCCCAGGCAGGCAAAAATCCTCAAAGAGGATATGAAGTAAGGGCAGGGAGAGGCATGGCCTGGGGAAGAGTCCTGAGGAACAGATAGAGGCTTGGAGGGCCATATTTTGTCCCCAGGCCACAGCGAGTTGCCATATGTCCTCTTTTTCTAGGACACAACCTCTTTTTCAGGATTTAAATTTCTGTCCAGGTGGATTTTTAAAAATTTGCCAAAATGCCCTGGGTTTTGTTGTTGTTCATTTTTGTTGTTTGTTTACAGTAACCAATAATTTTTTAAAAATGAAAACAATTTTAAAAAACGCTCCCACCCGTGCCATTTTTCATTAATGAATTGTACATCAATTAAAACAGTTTACTAAATTGTTCTGCGCACACTTACAAAAATGTGAACATCCCAAATACTTTCATGTGGCAAGTGAGGAAGCAAAATATGTATTATTATTATTTTGTTGTTGAAAGTTAAGAACGTTGCTGCTAGCATATTAGAAACACTGTAAATATTAGAAACACTGTAAAAAGGGGAATAAGGGAATAGGTTTATTTAAAATAAAAGGCAATGTTAAATCTAGAATTGCGGATAGAAGATTAGAAAACGGAAGATTCGCGGATGAGCTGAAGGAAGTCAAAAATATGTATTTGTGATAATATTGAAAATGTATGTTTAAATCTTATATTGGAAATTGAATAAAAATAATTAAAAAAAAAAAGAACGTTGCTGCTAGCAATATCTCACAGCTTCTACAGCTTACATATAGCAGGGGTAATTTAAAATGAATGTTGTCGTAGCGATCCGTAGCTAAAAGTACAAGTCATTAAATGTGTCCTCTTTTTTGCTTTTCAAAATACGGCAGCCCATGCCATAAATGAAAGGGTTTCATGTGAACGCAATAGTGAGGGGCTGTTCTTGGATCCAGCCTTCTGCTTGCTAGATATGCAGGTAGCATCTGTAGCTCCCAGTGCCTTTCAGAGTTTTTTCCCCTGGTGTTCCAGCTTTGCTCCTCCTCAGGAAGAAATGATCAGGCCACAGTTGTTGTAACATCCAGGGCAGATCATTGTATGTGTGCATTAAACACTTGCTTTGATGAAGATTGCTAACAGGAGCTGACCTTCAATGCTTCAAATGGGGGATATAAGCCCAAGTTATCCAAAGGACCATCTTCCTTCACATGGTCACCAATTCAGATTCTGCCCAGCAGCCTTTTTCTGTGTCTCTGCTTTCTGGGCTGAAGTGGTTGCTTTTGCAATGTCCATGCTATGGAAGCTATTTCCCTCTGTAGGTTTACCTGGAGTAGTTACTTTTTATCTTTTAGGTGCCAGGTGCAGGGTATCCTATTCTAATTATTTGCATATGCTAGCTTTTGCTATTTTGACCTCAGCTGTTTTGGAGTTTTAAATGTTCTGCTTTATTTCTTACATTCCTTTTATAAGCCAACGTGAAGATGTTTGCACTACAAGTGGGGTGTAAATCCTATCAACGAATAAATTACAGTTGCCAGCTATTTTAGTTATTCACAGCTAGGTAATTTTGGACCCAGGGCTTAATGGTCTTGTAGCGGACAGAGTGGGGGGGGACAGCTCCGTTACTTCCGTTGTGAAGCAAACAATTAAATTTTCTCTTTTCCCCCTTCTACATTCCTGATGTTCTAATCTAGAGCATGGGTAGGCAAACTAAGGCCCGGGGGCCTGATCCAGCCCAATCGCCTTCTCAATCTGGCCTGTAGATGGTCTGGGAATCAGCGTGTTTTTACATGAGTAGAATGTGTCCTTTTACAGTGGTACCTCGGGTTAAGTACTTAATTCGTTCTGGAGGTCTGTTCTTAACCTGAAACTGTTCTTAACCTGAGGCACCACTTTAGCTAATGGGGCCTCCTGCTGCTGCCGCGCTACCGGAGCACGATTTCTGTTCTCATCCTGAAGCAAAGTTCTTAACCCGAGGTACTATTTCTGGGTTAGCGGAGTCTGTAACCTGAAGCATCTGTAACCCGAGGTACCACTGTATTTAAAATGCATCTCTGGGTTATTTGTGGGGCATAGGAATTCATTCATATTTTGCTTTCAAAATATAGTCCGGCCCCCGACAAAGTCTGAAGGACAGTGGACCGGCCCCCTGCTGAAAAAGTTTGCTGACCCCTGTTCTAGAGGAGCTGGGAAGAGTCTTAAGTCAATTTTCTTTTGTTTGTTTTTTAAATGCAGATTCACATTTTCAGCTTAGATCATGACTATATGAATAAACTGGAGTTTGCTTCGGCTGCCCCGGTGCTAAATGTATTTACTGGGAAGCAAGCCTCATTTTGTTGTAGAATTCAATGTCAAACTGAGGTGATCGTTCTACCAGTGCAGCTATAGATAGATAGATAGATAGATAGATAGATAGATAGAGATATAGAGATAGATAGATAGATAGATAGATAGATAGATAGATGATAGATAGATATTCTTAGAGCAAATGGTTTGCCGGAGTCTACTGGCTCCTGTGGGCTTAGCTGCACAGCCACCAAAAATGTTTCCTAACTGCATTTCTTGAACTTAAATTCCATCTGAAACACAGAAAAGATTGTCAAACATTGTTTTGGAGTTATATGGTATGCTTATCCTTAGTCAACGGTACAGTTGTACCTCTGGATGCGAACGGGATCCGTTCCGGAGCCCCGTTCGCATCCAGAGCAGAACACAACCCGTGTCTGTGCATGCGCGTGTCGCGATTCACCGCTTCTGCGCATGTGTGTGACATCATTTTTGAGCATCTGCGCATGCATGAGCGGCAAAACCTGGAAGTAACGCGTTCCGTTACTTCTAGGTCGCTGTGGAGTGTAACCTGAAAACGCTCAACCTGAAGTGACTTTAATCCGAGGTATGACTGTATATGACTAAGGAAGGTTTAGATCAAGAATTCCTAACTGAAGAAAGGAACCAATTCAGTTCATACACAGAAATAACATCCCTCCCTCTCATTTGGCAATGTGCTAATGCCAATTCATAAACCAGAGGGCTTTTATTCTCAGCACACTCGGTGCATCCCTCAAATTTATAATCCAGGTGCCAAATGGATTTAACAGCTGATATCAAAATGGGAGCAAATTACTGTGAGTTGGGATTTTGAAGTTGCTGTGAAAATTATAATATGAAGCGACAAGACAAAGGTTGGAGACTTTTTAAAAAATCATTAGTAATAGCAGGTTGCCATCTGTTTTTCTCTGCTCAGCTAAACAGTGATAAAAAGTGTGTGTGTGTGTGTGGCAGAGAGAAATTAGATTGCTGATCTCTCCACCTCCAGTTATTTTTTTTAAAAGATATTTATTAAAGTTTTCAATTTTTTATGCAAACAAAAAACAAAAAAATTAAAAAAAACATATAGTTCATAATACATACTTTTCAATAACATATTTCTCTGACCTCCTCCTACCTCCCCTTCTTGTATTCCATTTCAAATTATTTGTTCAGCAAATCCTTAACTTAAAGCATTACAGCTTATAATAACACCTTGTTTTCTATCCAATCCTTTTTTTCATATTCCTTTATATCATTACAGCTAGAAACCACTCAATTTCAATCCAGCATCATTCAACATTCCTTAATTTTACAATATTTCTCTAAGTAGTCCTTAAATTTTTTCCAATCTTCTTCTGCCGACTCTTCTCCCTGGTCACGGATTCTGCCAGTCATTTCTGCCAATCCCATACAGTCAATCAGTTTCATATGCCATTCTTCCAGAGTGGGTAAATCTTGCGTCTTCCAATACTTTGCGATGAGTATTCTTGCTGCTGTTGTAGCATACATAAAAAATGTTCTGTCCTTCTTTGGGACCACTTGGCCGACCATGCCCAAGAGAAAGGCCTCTGGTTTCTTCAAGAAGGTATATTTAAATACCTTTTTCAATTCATTATATATCATTTCCCAGAAAGCCTTAATCCTGGGGCACGTCCACCAAAGGTGAAAGAATGTACCTTCAGTTTCCTTACATTTCCAACATTTATTATCGGGCAAATGATAGATTTTTGCAAGCTTGACTGGGGTCATGTACCACCTGTATATCATTTTCATAATTCTCCACCTCCAGTTAAACTAGCTGCACTGCTTTGTACGCACTAGCTCAAATTTTAAAAAACTAAAAAACTGTGAACCAGGTTTTTTATTAAAAAAAGCAGTGAGAGGAATTGATGGAAATGTGTCTCTATATAAGCAAACACGGAATCTATAACACTACATCAGCATGTTTGCTGTGTCATAACAGAACGAACCTTTTCTAGCTTAGAAAGGGGAGGCTGCTTCAGGGATCCTTTGTTGTATAAACAGAACAAGTTTCTAGCTCTCTTGACAATTACATCAAAACATGAGACTGGGGAGGCAGTTTAGAAGAAGTTGTGTGTTTGCTTCAAACAGTCCATGGTTCCATTGGTCTCTTATGCCAGTCTGTGTAGTAGAAGCAATAGAGGGCTATCTATACTTGGTACTGTATAAGGCAATTAGCTGCTTCTACGTGGGTGGCGCTGTGGGTTAAACCACAGAGCCTAGGACTTGCTGATCAGAAGGTCGGCGGCTCCCGTTGCTCAGTCCCAGCTCCTGCCAACCTAGCAGTTCGAAAGCACGTCAAAGTGCAAGTAGATAAATAGGTACCACTCCAGCGGGAAGGTAAACGGCATTTCTGTGCGCTGCTCTGGTTCGCCAGAAGCGGCTTAGTCATGCTGGCCACATGTCCCGGAAGCTGTACGCCGGCTCCCTCAGCCAATAAAGTGAGATGAACGCCACAATCCCAGAGTCATCCATGACTGGACCTAATGGTCAGGGGTCCTTTTACCTTTACCTATGACGAGCTGGTGCTAAAGGCACAGGAGCAGGTCAGCTGGCAATACTGTATGAAATAATTTATACAGATGAATGATAAGGATTAGTGGAATGGCCGGGCTGCAGGAATGCCAGACGGCTGCAGTTGTTCTCAATTTAAGCAACCTTCCACCATCCCCATCCCTCCCGCGTCACCCGGCCCCTTCTAAAGGAAAACCCTCGCATAAGCCAGAGGCATAATAGCCTCGGGACGCCTCGCTGCTGGCGCATTGACCACGTGCGCTCCGCAACGCGTCATTCTCCCTATGTAAACAAGAGGGCGGGACTATGCGAAATGAGATCCCGCCCTTTCTCGAAACTCTAAGCGCGACTCCCACGCCAGGTGCAGAACTCCAAAACGGCGGCGGCGTGGGAGAACTTCGGGATCTTCCTCGTCATAAATCACTTTGGGCCGGGTCCCCCCCTACCCTACCCTACCCAGAGCTGGGCTGCTTTGGCGCAAGGTGGAAAAGAGGAGGAAGGGAAGGGGGGAAAGAAAGACCGAGCCTGGGCTCGGGGCCTGGAAGGGCGCGGCGTCCCGTCCCATCCCTCTGATCCTGGCGCAAATCCTCCCGTTTGCACAGCCAACACGTCCGCATCTTGGAGGAATCCCGGGCGCGACGTGCCCAGCGCCCGCCCCTGGAGGCAGCCTTGGGAAGGGGAAGGCGCTCCGCTCGCTCCCAACAGGCCGCCCCCGGCCTGAGCGGGGGACCCACGTGCTCTTGTAGCCCCGCAGCCAGCTCGGCGCGCAGTTTCTAGCTAGGCTGCAAAGCTCACCGTCATCCCTGCTCTGCCCTGGCAAGGAGCCGATCGCTGCTCTCTCTACCTCCCTCTCCGCCGCTCGAGGCAGAGTTGCCGCTGGATCCACTGAGTTGGCTTCCCTGCCACCAGCTCCTGGAGACGCCGGCCACCGACGCTTCTTCTGCGCCACCGTCCCACGAAGGGGGTCTGGCGGCTGGCCGGAGGTGGGGGGCCGTTGCGATCGTGGGCTTGGCGACGCCGGAGAATCGCCCCCTATAAAGCGACCTCCCTTGGCAAGGTCACCCGAGGGGAAGAAGAAGAAGGCGCTTTTCTTCGCAGCGCCCGCGCGCGCCCTTGCCGTCTCTTCGGAAAGCGCCAAGGCGACGCGGCTGGCCCGGGGCGCGCAGACGCGGGTTCCTACTGCCCCCTAAAGCGGTCGGGGCGCGTTCCCCACGCCTTTCGGCTGCAGAGCTTTCCCGCGAAGTTGTGGCCCCTGCGGCGCGCCGGCTTCCGCCGCTTCTCCTCCCTTTTGCAGGCTCATCTGGGCTTGCAACGCGAGAGGGGGATCCTCGACCGACCCGCCGCTGGATCGCGACTTTTCTTGCTCCTGCAAGCATCGCCCCCCCCAAACACCACTACCACGCATGAAACCTTTTGGCGCTCGATGGTTTTAATCCCGCAGGATTTGCAAGCCGGGAGGGGGCTTCCTCCGGCCTCATGAGGAAGCAGCAGCAGCAGGGAAGCCCCCCACTTCCATGACCAGGAGGAGGAGACACCTCTCCTCCATCCGAGGGATGAGCGCGATGTCTGCGACGCTGCCACAGAAGAAGGGCAGGCGCCTCCCCGCGTGGCGTGGCGCGGCTCCTAGTGGGACTAAGGCGGCAGCAGCAGCAGCGGGAGCTCAATGACCAAAAGGGGCTGAGGAAGAGTAACCGGGAGGGCTCGCGGGTGAGCGCTCACCTCGCGTGGACTAGCAGGGCAGGAGGCGCAAAAGTTTGGCCAAGTTTAGGGCGCGCGCCTAAAAGGTTTCGAAAGGTCCGCCTCCCCTTGGCCTGTGCAGTTGGATCGAAGCTACATCAGCGCCAGCATGCCAGCTGGAGGACGCCTCTGGTCTCTCCAGGGATATTTCCCTTAAGGGGGGGGGGGCAAAAAAAAATACTACCCACGCAACAACACCCACCCGGTCTCTGGCTGCAGGAGCCAGCATGGAAGAGGAAGGGGCCATGCTGTATCGGCGGCTTTGAAAGTTTGCCAAACACCTCCGAGGTTGCTTTTCTTCCTCCAGCCCCCACCCCCCCTCGCCGAAAGAGGAGCGACTGAGAGGAAGGGCAGAGAGAGGGGGCCAGATCGGAGGTGGGGGGGGGGGGTCGACCAGGGAGTTGGCTGCTTCCAAGCATGGGAGACAGGTTGCCGGAGCCAAGCCGTGCAAACCCTTCTCCCGCGGTGGCCGCCTGCTCGGAAGCAGAAGCGATCGAGGTCCTGGAATCCGAGGATGTCCTGCCTATGGCTACGGAGGACGTGAGTTTCATTTGATGTCTCTCCCCCCTCCCCGCCTCCCCCTCCGTTCCCAGTTGACTTTAATCGGATCAAGCTATTTAAAAATAAACTTCGGAATTAAAGGGAGGGGAAGTTTGATTCTTTCTAGGAAGAGAAAGTGGGAAGAAAATGAGGTTCCTCCCCCCCATTGGGGTTCCCAAAGTGGCCCCTCTGCAGCAAGATCCTGGGCCTGTTTACACGGGAGTAAGCACCACTCACTTGAGTGGGGGTTACTTCTAGGTAGGTGTGCATAGGATGGAGCCTGAATAGCTTTGCTTTTTAACCAGTGGGTGAGCTCAGTGTGATTCTGCAGATTATACATACTCCTATAGAGATAGCTATATGCATAGGTGTCGTATTCATTCCATACCCCCCCAAAGGAGACAGCACAGCAAGTTTTTTCTTGGACCAAATTAAAAGCATTTTCCCCCATTCCGCAAAATGCTGTGTGTTAGTTTGCACCAGCATAGAAAGGGGTAACGAGTTGGCGATACACCCCAAACTGCTCTGCAAACGGGATAAGCTCCTGCCAGGGGCTGTTGTTGCCCTGGGTGAGAAACCGAATGAAAATGTGCCATGAAGGCAAAGGAATATTAACCCTGCAATAGGCAGTTGCTGCAAAGCACATTGGATAACCTTGGGCGGGTGACCAACACTCAGCCTAGCCCTACCTTGCAGGGTTGGCGTGAGAATAAAATGGGCTAATTCCCTGATTTGCTTGGAGGAATGGTTTGATACAGATGTAAAATAATCAGAGGTATCTCACAGAGACAATGAAAAAGCAACCCCCCACATGTTGCTCACCCTTACTTTGGTGCTGGATGATTACTTCTAGGGAAGGTCCACACCATTCAGTGCATATTTAAAGCACATGACTTTCCTCCAAAATTATGGCAACTGTAGTTTGTTAAGGATGTTGGAAATGGTAACTCTGTGAAGGAGAAACTGCACTTCCCAAGGTTCTTTAGGGGGAAGTCAAGTGCTTTAAATATGCATTGAATATGCTTTATTATATCTATGGTGTAGATCTGCCCCCTAGTTGCTACTACTGCCTCCCTCCTGCTGTCAAATCATGACTTCCTGCTGAATAATGCAGTGGTACATAAGTGCCCCAACCTGCCAGATGTAGCTGTGGACATGTGGTGGGTAATTTGTGCTAATGCACAATGTCATCTGCAAGAGCTTTAGCTTACATTTGAACAAATGCAGTGTGCTCAGCGGATCACTCACACTCTTCCCATGCAATGCTTGACTGTTTGCTGCAAGCTTTTCATATTGGTTTGTTGTCATCCCTCCCCACATGTGGAACCTTCAGTCATTCAGAAATTATTACTGGCACTAATATCATCTCGGGGATAAGAAAATAAATGCAATGAGATTTCAAAGAAATTACTCTTCTTCCTAGTCGTTTGAGGCGATTTTGCAGCAAAGCACATTTGGGTCTGAATCCCACAGCCGGTTTGGGATGTGACCACATGTACTTTCATTTTCATTAAGTGTGTGCTCAGTACTTTCAATGTGAACCTCCAGCCTCCCTAAGCAGCCTAACTTAGTTGTAAGCCTTAATCTCTAAAGATTCTTAAACAGTGAACCTTATTAGTTACCAAGTATTTCCCTGAGAATGCATCCCCCCACTTCATCTCCAGCTGACGGTTGGCGGAAGATTTAGGGATGCTTTATATTGCTCTTAACCCGCAACTGCTGCAAGATTAATCACTAAATGGCAACCAGAGCGCTTGGGTCTCAGGGATGGCACATTCTGCTATCTAAGCACTTTTAAAGCAAATAGTCCTGTGACAGTGAGCGATTCCCCGAGAGCAATTTCCTCCTGTTGGTTTTCTAACTCATCCTATTATTTGATTGTATTTGTTTCCTTTCTGAAGATTTCCTGGTGCAAAAGCAATCCACATATTCAAGCTGCTGGTGCTTGAATAACACACAGGAGAGCCTTTGCCATAATTCAGAATGCTTCTAGTGGTATTAGCAGGCAGAAACCTCCTAATTCCCTAGCAACTTTCCTGGCAGAATTAGAGGGGCTGGAATGCAGCGGAGGACCATTTAGTCCAGGAATGAGGAGCCTGTTGTCCTCCAGATGCAAGTCCCATCGTCCTTGAGCACTGAGCATGCTGGCTGGGCCTGATGGGAGTTGGGAGTCCAACAGCATTTGGTGATCTACAGGTTTCCCATCCTTTCACTAGTCCTTTGTTTCAGGTGTTCTTTCAAAAATGTATCAGGAGTTCCTCATTGAGGAGATCAGCAATGGCTGAAAGAACAGCTTGGCCGCCACTATCTTTCTCTGCAATGTGCAGCCAGTCCAGAGCTGCTTTCTAAGATGCAAGTCCCATTGAGTTCATTGGGGTTATCCACTGGCAAGTTCAGTACTTCAGCCTTAGTTTCAGACTTGCATAACTGGTTTGAGTCGCTCACAGAAGTAGGGCAACTCTTGTGGCATCTCCTAAAAACCTTGGGAATTGTAGCTGTGCCTGTTCTTTGTGAAAGGTCTGCAGCTATCTCATAGAACTACATAGAGCTGTGGCTGTTACAAAGTTTGGAAAGTTACAACAGCCATTGGTGCAGCACAGCTAAGACAGTAGCGTAGATGTCCTCTGAGAATTCTCATGCACTGCCAAACACCCCCCCCCACACCCCCCCACACCCATCCCCAAATCTTTTGTGACCCCTGCGGATCTGACACTGAAATCTGAATCCATTCCATCTTTCCTAATCCTGTGCTGAATGGAAATGATGGCACACACACACACGCACACACACGCTGCATCAGGTTAGACTTGCCACCAGGAAGGCCATGACTAGTATGTATGACAACTTCCTGTGCTGTCCATTTGTCCCTTGAGCCCTGAATCAGGGACCTACAACCTGTGTCCCTCCATATATTGCTGGACAACAGCTCACATCGTCTCTAGCAGTTGTGTTTGGAACTGATGGGTGTTAGAGTCCAACAGCAACTGAAGGGCAACAGATTCCCCATCACTGCACTAAACAGTAATGTGAGAAACGTCCTCCACCCCTGAAAAACTGGGATGCCTTCTCCTCCTTCCATCCCTACGTGTGAAATTTCTACTCTCACACCTTGTGAGAAAAGAAATCTGTTCTTGCAGTCCCTACCTTGATAGTTTGTGTGTGTGTTACAGTGGTCGTGCATAAACCCAGTGAGTAGCTGACTCCTACTTTATAAATAAAATAAATGCACAACTTGTTGGTATCTTCTGTTAGTGTTTTAGCGAGCTTGTGGCAAGAGTGCCAAAGAGTAGGGTAGAAAAATCCACTTGCTGTTTCTTGCCGACTTCCTATCCACGCGTCCCATTACTTCCTGCTTTATAGAACCATAGAGTTGGAAGGAACCAAAGTCCATCTACTCCAACCTGCTGCCCAAAGGCAAAGCTGCCAAGCCACCAACCCCCCACAGATCAACCTCTGCTGTCCAGGACACAGTGTGACTCAATCAGAGGGCAGAAGCATGTGAGAAAGGTACGTGCAGAGGACCTGGCTCGGAGCAAAGTAGTGCTTCCAAATGGAGCGACGATACTGATGTGTGTTTTCTCATGCCAAGTGGCAAATTGACTTGTCTGGTGGGATGTGGGGTTGTTGGGGAAAGGCTGCAGCAAGATCCTGTCGCTGCACGATGTGGCCCCCATTCTCCTGTCAGGCAGCTTCATAACGAGTAGAAGGGTGGCAGTCAATGTCAATGGTATACTGTAGCTCCTGTGCACCTTCTGCATGGGGCGAAGCCACCCACCCCATTGGGTAGGCTTACATCTGTACTCCTTTGTGGATGGGTGTCAGCACAGAGACATGAAGCATGAGTGCTGGCAGGACTAGGACAAGTTGGATTAAGTTCTGGAGAACGTCAACAGGAGGAGAACCTTCAGAGGCATGTCATTTGAAGGGAGGGGAAGCCGAGCTAGAATGAGGGTGCTGAAGGGCAAGCTGGCAGATTGGGAGGAGGGAAGTGTGGAGGGAGGAGGCAGGTGGGATCAAAACCAAAGCAGAGATGGTACCTGACTGTTGCCCAGGTAAAGATTCAGGTCTGACCTGGAAGTATTTGTAACCAGGCAAGGCAAGAAGGAACCAATGAGCAGTCTGGAGGGGGTGGGAGTGGGAGGAGCTGCGTTAGGATAATGCCCCTTCTTCCTCCACTAGCACACTAGTTACTGGTGCACCAACATGGACGCCCTTGGTGTGTCATGGCTGGATGTTTAGGAGTGGTGGGAGGCACTGGGGGGGGGTGGAACCCCCAGGGGAAGAAAGCTCAGAGCCTGGAGATTGGTGGTAGGACAACGATGCGAGGTATGCTTAATGTTGTAGCGCCATTTCTGCAGGGACTGCCCATCCCATTTCAGCGCCTGAAGCTAAACGGAAAGGTGCTGCTCCACTGCCACTGCCCAAGTGCAGCTGTGGTGGTGGTGGCGGTTTCTGGGTTCTGGAAAGATCTTGCCGAAAGCTGCCGCTTCTCTGGTGGTGGGAGAAGCAAGGAGAAGTTGCTGTGGCTTCCGATAGGATCTTACCAGAACCTAGAAGCTGCTATCACTTGTTCTCTTGCAGCCGCAGCAGCAGGTGGCAGTGCATTGAGGGTTTGATCATGCCCTTCCCCCGCCCCCCTCTCCCCTGTGGCTCTTGCTGCTGAAGCAGACTGCTTCCTTTTGCCTCATTAAAAGGCTGTCCCTGCATTTCTGGCTACAAAACCACAACTAAGCAGCAGAAAGAGCTTAAACAGAGGGAACCAAAGCACTTGAAGAACCTCACCCAACCCTCCCATTTTTGAAAAAGGACAAGGACTTTGGGGCATGTGGGGCAAGTTTTGTGCTGAGCCCAGAAAAAATGGCTTGGGCGCTGGTTGTAACCTCTTCCAGTTGCATCTCTCTCTCTGCAGGGTGAGATCCATGTGGAGCCCAGAATCCAAACTTAAAAGGGAATGTGCTGATTGGGGAAAGGAGCCTTTGTACCAGACCACAGGGGGAAGTATCGGATTCCTTAGTGCATGTAACCCCCTTCTTAATATTTAAATACATTTGTCTTGCTGGATTTCTTTCCCAGAGAGTAATAATAAACCCGATATTATTACCTGGGAAAGCTATGTTTAACAATACATGTAATTAGAGAAGAGAAGCCACATTTAATATTACACAAGAGACCGGAACCGCTCTTTCAGAAGCAAACAGGCTTTTAAACCTCCATAATTATAGCCCCCCCCCCAAGTCTAGCATTTAAAATGCCTTAGATCTTGTTTTTAACTCCTTCTTGGGCCAGCATAGGTGGGTATGCATCTCTCTTCTTCCATGAAACTATTAAAAGCAAGGGACTCTACAGCTAATTGTAGAATTAAGTTATGAACTGGGCTGGTTCTGCAAAACACTCACCATTAGGCAGTGGCGTAGCGTGGGGGGTGCCAGGGGTGCCGGCCGCACCGGGCGCAACATCTGGGGGGGGCGCAAGTCCAGAGGGCCCAGCCGCGTCGTGCCCTCGGCCCGCCCCTATTGTCAGAGCGGCCGGCCAGCCTCCGCCTGCTCCTACCTTGCCCACCCGAGGACTGCGGCAGCGCCCGCCCCCGTGGCCACCTACCCTCGTCTCGCCCATTGGCTTGCCTCCCTCGGCCCCGCCTCTCTCCGATGGCCGCGGGGGTGTCCTGCTCGGCGCCGTCGCCTTTTTTCAGGAGGTAGGGAGGCTGGACGGGGAGGTGGGGTCGGAAGCGGGCAGAGAAGGAGGGGAGCTCGTAGCCAAAAGGGCTGCGCCGGCCGGCAAAGGGCCGGGGAAAGTTTGGAGAGGAGAAACGCACCGTCATGATTTCCCGGTGGAAGCGGCAGGATTAGGGATGGCGAAGCGTAATTACGCACGAATTTCGCTGGGTGAGAGATTCGGGGATCGATCGGCGGAAATGGGAATCAATTGGAATATGAGAAAGAGAGAGAGAGAGGGACCATCATTCATAGGCATAGATTTGTAGGGTTAGGGGGCGCAAATCCACGGGTTAGGGGGCGCAAATTACTTGCCTTGCCCCGGGTGCTGACAGCCCACGCTACGCCGCTGCCATTAGGGTTGCCAACTGACCACAAGGAATTGGCCGGATCTGCTGCTGTCCCTTGTAACGGCAGCTTTATCTGCAGAAATCAGCATGTGAAGGTGGTTGTTGTTGTTTTGCAGCATGTGGATGCACATTTCCCCCCTGCTAATATCTGCAGATCTAACATTGCTCAAGGCACACAGCAACAGAGGCTGGTTGAATACACGGATGGTCTTCAGCTTCTGGGTCGCCTCTGAATCTTAGGTGGCACAAGTTCAGCTTTAAAAACAGCAGGGTGGGTTCTGGCAGGTGCAATCCCCCCCGCCTCTTCTGATCAGCAATCTGTACCTGTGGAAATCCTCTCTTCAGTTGTGGGCGGTGCAGGAGTCCCATTTCCCTTGGCACCTGTTCATTCTAGGGGGGAAAGGAGAAGGAGGATCATAGGCAGATGTTAATATTAAATTGGTCCCACATTGCTGGTTGGGTGTCTTGGGTTAAAGGTGACTTACAAGAGGTACCGTATTTTTCACTCTATAAGACGCACTTTCCCCCTTCAAAAATTAAGGGGAAATGTGTGTGCGTCTTATGGAGCGAATGCAGGCTCATTGGCTTCAGCGATAGCAACGCGAAGCCTCCGAAGCGCAGAGGGAGGGCTCCCCCTGCGCTCTGGAGGCTTCGCGTTGCTTTCGCTGAAGCCCCCGGAGTGCAGCGGGAATTCCTGCTGCGCTCCGGAGGCTTCAGGCGGCTATCCGCAAGCCTGAAGCCTGTTGAGCGAGAGGGGTCGGTGCACACCGATCCCAGGCTTCACTTTGCTGGAGAGGCGCTGCACAGTTTTCCCTCTCTGCGCAGCACCCCTTCAGCAAAGCGGAGGAGAAATGGAAGGGGCTCCGTTTCTCCTGCCGCTTTGCTGAAGGGGCGCTGAGCAGGGGGGGGAAAGATATTTTTTTCCCCTGTTCTCCCCCTCCTATGGTTTGGTGCGTCCTATGGTTTGGTGCGTCCTATAGAGCGGAAAATACGGTAATAGCTGCAAAAGGCACTTGTATGATCTGCCAAAGTAATGCCCAGTCAGGTTCATGCTGATGAGGTCTAACTGAAGGGATGCGTATCTTGTATCAGTGGTGGCGGCAGCACATACACACCAAGAGGGAAACCAGAGCACCTCGCTGCAAAGGAAGGCTCTGCTGCCAGGGATGTGTGGCATCTCTGTCTGGCGGCATCTGGAGTTGCATTAAACAAAAGCGTTGATCGAACATTAACTCTGAATCACTGGGCAGATTTACTGTGACAAGTGGGAGTTTTTATATAAAGGAATATTCACTCAGGCAAGAGCTCGATTGTTTCTGTGGGATTCCAGGGAGTTAGCGCACAAAAGCTGAGCTCTTTAATAGAACAGTTTGCCGAGGTGGACCTGCCATGCGTTTTCAGGTTCGATTGGCTGGTGTTATGCGATCTGCTCTAACCGGAGGTTGTCAAGAGTGCACGGCCTGGTGTTCCTTATAATGTACAGTGGTTTAAAAAACCCCTGCTAGTTTAAGACTCTCATATCAATTCAAGTTCAACCAAGCCAAGAAACTGCAAACCAAGGCTGATGCCCTAACAGATCCTATGCAATGTCATAAATTGCACTTAGTTGTAACTTCCCATCCAGGCACCTGCGCTTCTTCCTTGGTCTTTCAGGTACACATCCATATGAGAAGTGGCTCCTTCCTCAGAGCAAGGCATTCTGGGTAAGGTGGGCCTAGGAGAGTGCCAGTACTGCTGCTGCTTTGTCATGGTGACTAGAAAACCAATTTTAAAGAGTTTTGAAAGCTTATAAAGTTACTTTTAACATATATTTTTTTAAAGAAGATTTTCTAGCCAGTAGTGCAGGCATTTTCCTTGGCCACCTTTCCCTCACGCTGTGAGGAGATCTGTCATCTCCTTGGCAGTCCCCTCCAAATGATGCCTCCACAGCGGTTTCTTGCAAATAGGAGGCACTGCTGGTCTCCTCACTCCCTTGATTTTGATGTAGTTCTTTATTCCGGCTGTGTTCCTGATGTAGATCTTCACTCAACTCTTTTTCCCTGGTTGGGGGGCGGGGGCGACACTACTTGGTGGTTTGGCTCAGGTGCCAAAATGTCTTGGGCCGGCCCTGTGTTGACAGTCTTATCATCCACAAATTTGTCTCCTTTTAAAGACATCCAAGTTGGTGGCCATCTTGTGGTAGCGAATGCCATCCTTTTAACTATGCACTGTGCAAAGATATACTGTATTTTGTCTGTCCTAACTCCTCCAATGTTCAGGGTGTCTATATGTTTTAGTGCTGTGCGTGTGAGGGAAAATTTTTCTCTTTCCACTTTCTACATGCCATACATAACTTTATAAACTCCTGTCATAACAACCCTCACTTGTCTTCGCCCCACCCCAAGCTTAAAAAGTCCCAAATGTGGTAACATTTCCTCATGGGGAGCTGCTCCACCCCTTGATAATTTTTGTTGCCCTTTTTTAACCTCCTACGACTCTACAAGGTCCATTTTGAAGTGAGGCAGCTGGAACTCTGCACAGCTTTTAAGATGCGTTAGACTTGTATAACGCCATTATGATATTGACAGTTTTTTCTGTCTTTATTTTAGATCTTGTTGTGGTTTATGTGGAAATTGTTCAGTTGTGTATTATTATTATTATTAATAATAATAATAATAATAAAATTATTTATTTATACCCCGCCCATCTGGCTGAGTTTCCCCAGCCACTCTGGGCAGCTCCCAACAGAATATTAAAAACATGATAAAACATCAAATGTTAAAAACTTCCCTAAAAAGGGCTGCCTTCAGAAGCCTTCTAAATATCAGATAGTTGTTTATTTCCTTGACATCTAATGGCAGGGAGTTCTACAGGTTCCCTCTGTCTGGTTCCCTGTAACCTCACGTCTTGCAGTAAGGGAACCGCCAGAAGGCCCTTAGAGCTGGACCTCAGTGTCCGGGCTGAACGATGGGGGTGGACTACGATGGTTTAGGACTACTTTTGTTATGTTGAAGTTATGTATTTTTTTCCTCTTCATGTTGTAAAGTGCCTTGGGCATGGTTTGAACTGTGGAAAGGTGGCCTACAAATAAAATTATGTATGCATATATGTATGTGTGTACCATCCAGATGTTTTGGAGCTACAACTCTCATCAGCCCTAACCAGCATGGCCAGTGGTTATGGGCGATGGAAGTTGTAGTATAGCAACATCTGAGCTGCACCAAAGAGGGCTGCTCTACAGAGTGTTGTGCAATCAAACATAACTTCCAAATATCGGTGACGAAGTGTTCAGTGTGGAGGAAATGGCGGCCTGTTTTTGACATCTGTGATGGCAAGGGGGCTTGTGCCTCTGGTGTGGTCATAACTCTTCAGAGTAGCTCACTGTCCAAGGCAGCACCAGACTGCAGGACTTCCGTTTCCTATATTCTCCATTTGATTACCTGTCTCTCTAAAAAAAAAAAATGTTTCTGGAATGAATGTACATTTCTGTGCTCTTACACTTTTCTTCCTCTTTCCCCCTCTTCTTTCTTTTATGCATTGCCTCTTCCTTCTGTCAGCACTGGAAAGCTCTGTTTGATCAGGTATGTGAATAATTCAGATTTTTATTTTTTTGCTCTAACACCTGCTAACAATGGAGACCCCGTGAGTTTGTTCAATGGGGGAATCTTTTGTAACATGTAGCTTATGTGCCGTTAGTGTGGCACTGATTTGGTTGCAGTCATGCTTGGCAAGCATTACCCCCAACTCTGGGGTTCTGATGCCTGTTGTACTGTATCTTTGTACACCTTCCTTTAAATTCTTACCCTTATCAATGGATGACCCAAACCACTGAGCCTCTTGGGCTTGCCGATCAGAAGGTTGGCGGTTCAAATCCGCACAACGGGGTGAGCTCCTGTTGCTCTGTCCCAGCTCCTGCCAACCTAGCAGTTCAAAAGCACACCAGTGCAAGTAGATAAATAGGTACTGCTGCGGCGGAAAGGTAAACTGCATTTCTGCGTGCTCTGGGTTCTGTCACAGTGTTCCGTTGTGCCAAAAGCAGTTTAGTCATGACTGTGGACAAACGCCGGCTCCCCTGGCCTGAACTGAGATGAGCACCACACCCCATAGTCATCTTTGACTGGACTTAATCGTCCGGGGTCCTTTACCTTTTACCAGTGAATGACCCTTCTTCCCAGGGCTGTGCTGTAAAAAGAAAGCAGCTCAATATGTTTAAAGATGGGTTTTCCCCTTTCTTTAGAAGTTTCATAGCACAGTTGCTAGTTCAGCTCCTTCATGCTTGAGTGAGATTCACAGGTAGAGCACATTGATACTGAATTTCAACTTTTACATTTTAATAACAGATCAGCTTATAGGAAAATACCTTGTGTAAGGTTTGACATGCTCTCTATATCTAACGTTTCAACAATGTGTGGGACATATTGATATTGGTCAGTTTCTTAACCCCCAGAGCTTCACTGATTTAGCCTAAGAGACTAGTTGATCACTGAAAAGAATCATATAACTGTTGAATTGGAAGGGACTGTCAGAGTCATCTAGTGCAATAGGCCCAAGGTTGGAAAGATACCTAAAGTGTTAGGATGGTAGGATATAGATGTTTTACATGTTTTCTTTATTTCAGCTGTCTGCAGTAGCACAGATAATGCTAGATTAAGATTCAGTAGTGAATCTCCACTTCTGCCCCATGCAAAACCAGGGGCGACTTGAACCCAAAATCTCCTCATTCATGCGCAAATGAAACATAGTACAATTATGTGTGTCACACGTGCACAGCAAACATTCACTGCTGATACACAGATGTCACCTCTGTGTATGCATAAAGGTAAAGGTACCCCTGCCCGTACGGGCCAGTCTTGCCAGACTCTGGGGTTGTGCGCCCATCTCACTCAAGAGTCCGGGGGCAAGCGCTGTCTGGAGACACTTCCGGGTCACGTGGCCAGCGTGACATCGCTGCTCTGGCGAGCCAGAGCCGCACACGGAAACGCCGTTTACCTTCCCGCTAGAAAGCGGTCCCTATTTATCTACTTGCACCCGGGGGTGCTTTCGAACTGCTAGGTTGGCAGGCGCTGGGACCGAGCAACGGGAGTGCACCCCGCCGCGGGGATTCAAACCGCCGACCTTTCGATTGGCAAGCCCTAGGCGCTGAGGCTTTTACCCACAGCGCCACCCGCGTCCCTCTGTGTATGCATAGAGAGGCCTTTTTTTAAATCAGTAGAGCCTCTAAAGTGAATGGTATTGTGGCAGAGGTTTTAACATGTCTGCTGATGTTGCCCGTTGCTTAATCCTGCTAGTGCAAAGGCTTCCTTTGGCTGTTTTCATAGCAAAGTCAATAATTAAAAAAAAACAAGAAAAACTAAGCAGGCGGGAGCCGGCTGGTCTCAAAGATCTACTGAAGTCTGTTCACAGTTATGTTGGCAGGCTAGGATTTGTTCTGTAACTTGCATTTTGCTTGTTTGCATTTATATAATTAATGGGATTTTACCTGTGGATCTGAAACCCATTGCCATTTGCAAGCATTCAAATGGTGTTTGTAGATATTTTCAAGATACGTGTTCTAAATGTGGAGAAAAGTTAAGATTTCAAGGTACTATTTCTTTCCATTTCCTTTTTATTTCCAGTTTTAGTGACATGTGAAAATATGTAGACCTTTTCCTAGAGTTTTGTCTTGGTGGCTCGCTTTTGGCCTGCAACACTCTGTTAACGTGTTCTGCCCACTTCTGTGTAGGCAGAAATACCACTTTATGCAAGCGAACTGTTATTACTTTGTCTGGCCCTGGACGAAGGCAGCGTTTTATGAGGCAATATAATAATTTGGTTCCTGTATGTGGTCAGACCGCAAAGCGACTATCTGAGTGGGTTGCCTTGCCAATGAGATGTGCCTCTCATCCCAGAGATGGCTTATTACCATTCCCTAAGTAAGCTCACTGCCAGTGGTGATGAGTGTCTGTTTATAACCCAGTAAGCTGTGCTCTATATTTAGCCCATAAATCTGGGGTGAGCAACATTCCTCATTGTGTGCAGAATGTATCTGGGGTGGGATCATGTAGTTGCATTACTCTAATGACAAGCTGGAGTCCATTCTGTAACGCATTGGCATGAATTTACTCCCATCTGTATCAGTTGTTTTATTTGGGGCGGGGGGTGGGGCAGGAGAAGGAGGTCCTTCTGCATGAGTTTGCTTTGCCACTCTGAATTTCCTCTTCTTTGGGAACTATTTCATGGCCACTTTTCATAGCTGCTTCTTAGTTTTTGTGTTATTTTGATGATAATAATGATAATGATAATAATTTATTATTTATACCCTATGGGTTTCCCCAGCCGCTCTGGGTGGCTCCCAACAGAATATTAAAAACACGATAAAACATCAAACGTTAAAAACTTCCCTAAAAAGGGCTGCCTTCAGATGTCTTCTAAAAGTCAGGTACTAGTTTATTTCCTTGGCATCTGATGGCAGGGCGTTCCACAAGGTGGGTGCCACTACTGAGAAGGCCCTCTGCCTGGTTCCCTGTAACCTCACTTCTCACAGGGAGGGAACCACTAGAAGGCCCTCAGAGCTGAACGATGGGGGTGGAGGCACTTATTCAGGTATACTGGGCCGAGGTCGTTTCCCTGAGGTATTGGAAAGTATGTCAGTAAGTGAGAGGAAGCTGCACTACACCGTCTGGTCCATTGAGCGTAGTATGAATAGCACTGAATTTCTAGGATTTCAGAAAGGCTAAAATGGAGGCTAAACTGGTCCTAAGACTTTGGCATGTATTCTATCATTGAGCTATTATCCTTTTATCATGATGATGAAAACAGGGAGGGTCAAAACTATGCTGCTGTTGCTGGAAAGGCACCTGCAAACTGCGTTTGAGGCCTGAATGTGCAAGGCACCCCCTTCCTTCCTTCCTTCCTTCCTTCCTTCCTTCCTTCCTTCCTTCCTTCCTTTTCAGTCCACTGAGATGTGTAGACTACAGCTGCCTAGTCTGAAGTTCTAAGAGGAACCAGCTGCTTTGCATTTTAACAGTTAAGCAAAAGTGCTATATTTGGATGAACGTGCTATCCCTGTTTTCAAACCCGGAACCTGAGTGTAGACTCTGTTGGTGAATAACTGGAGGGGGGAGTACAGGACAGGTAAGATAGGAGTCTCTGCTCATGGCAGGGCCACAGAAAAGTAGCTGCAAGATGGAACAACCCCTGACTCCACCCCCACCCCCCAATTTATGGGTAAGGGTCTTGTGTGCATGCCTTCATCATGCTGCTGGGGAGTATCTCTGGCAGCAAAGAGCATCATGCAGAAACTCACCCTTGCCTACTGGGGCAGGAATGGGACATCCTATGATGTGTATTCTCAAGCCAAATCTTTCCCTGAACAAAGTGAGTCTACCCATTAACCACTGCAAAGATTAAAAGTGGAGTGGGAGTTGGTTCCAAGGGCATGTGCTCTGTGGCGCTCATCCTTCAAGCCCGTTTCCACCTGATAGTTTTCCTGCCTCAGCAGGTCAGGATCCCCACACCCTGCCTTCTGCCGCTGGAAGTATTTTCCAGCCGATTCTCGGCAACAGAGAGTCTAAGGACCCTTAAACCAGTCTTCGCCAACCAGGTGCCCTCCAGACACCTTGGATTTCAACCCCCAGCTAGGGATGGTGGAAGTTGCAGTCCAAAACATCTGGAAGGCTTCCCTATGTATGTACCCAGGAAAAACAGTTTACCGTTTGAGTTCCACATCCTATCTATGGTCGCTTTGGAGAGAAGCAGGTGTTTTAGTCTCCCTTTTGTCCCCAATGTTCCTGTTGAGGGGACAGTTTTGCAGCATCTTCTGCTGGCTCCCATTTGATCTCGAAGGAGGCTCACAGCTCAGGGGTTTCCAGGTTCAGTCCCTGGCATCTTCAGGTGGAGACGTAAAACAACAATGACACCCTTCCTGTCTGAAAACCACTTCCAGAGTAGACTATGCTATGCTTGATAGACAAATAATTTGACCCTGGTGTAAGGCAGCCTCCCATGATCCAATGGCTCTTCTGTTCCTGAAGAAGAGTTAGGATTTGATATCCTGCTTTATCACTACCCGAAGGAGTCTCAAAGCGGCTAACATTCTCCTTTCCCTTCCTCCCCCACAACAAACACTCTGTGAGGTGAGTGGGGCTGAGAGACTTCACAGAAGTGTGACTAGCCCAAGGTCACCCAGCAGCTGCATGTAGAGGAGTGGAGACACGAACCCGGTTCCCCAGATTACGAGTCTACCGCTCTTAACCACCACACCACACTGCAGGCACTAATCCTGGTGAGGATTAGCGCCTGCAGAACTGCCAGCTGCCATCAGGGATATTTCCCATTTGGCACAGGGTGTTTGTATGCATCAGTGGTAGCTGGAGATATTTTGATGGAAGATGGTGTGCTTGATCCCCAATTTTCCTGCAGGAAAATTCCACAAACTGGTTCATTTTCACCCTACCTGAAATGATGGTATAGCTATTTTGAGGACTTGGGTGATGAGAAGACATCATCAGATTCTGCCTAACTGGAGTGCTATTGCCTTGTCCGTTGGTCCTAACAGTGGCTTCTGTGCTTCCTAACAGTAGGAGCAAGCTTCATACTGAGCAGCTGGGTTGAAATTTGCCCCCACTGAAACTATAAAGGCATTTTAAAAAAAGAAAAGAAACTTAGAACATCAAACCAACTAGAGTCCTAAATGGATACCAGATGGCAGACCTAGAATCCAGCTGCTGCTGTCCCAGATATCTGGGTAGCATGGCAATCCAACTGGCAGCAGATGGCGGTGGCGCAGGTGCTCACCCACACCCCTTGGGTAGGGAAGCAGTCATGAAATAGGGCATCTAAGGATGCACTTCACTCCACTGCCAAAAGGATCATGAAGCTGAATTTACGTAGTCTCTGCTTGCAACTGTTAACGTTAAGCAGTGTCATTTGAAGCTGTAGACCCATGTGCAACCCAAAAGATCGGCTGTTTTGTGGTTTATGTGCTAGGTTCTTGACAATGTCTGTCCCAATCCTCAGTTGCTGGGCAGTGAGATGACTACATTGCTAGAAATGGAAGATGATCAAAAATCAGATGAGAGCTTGGTGCAATATAACACTTAACACTGGCTTAAGACTTGCCAGTACTCAGCTGAAATGGACTGGGAGGTAACCGAAGTCTCAAAATAATTAGCCCCTCCTGAGATGAGCAGGCAACGTTGAAATTTAATCTATCTCTGGGGTGTTGTTGCCAAAGAGAGCACAGCTCATGAAAACTGGTCCCCAAGCTTCAATGGATTCACAGATCTTTTATCACCTATGGGCAAAAGCAGATGTCTTCTTCCTAGATTTGAGAAACCAAGATAGATGGAAAGCCCACTAGGTTTGGGTTGGATGATGGAATATATTGTTTGCTGTAATTAAAAATTTCCTCTTCCATCTGGGGTGGTTGAGTGCAAGTTTTAACATGTCTTTATCACATTTGTATTTCATTAGAGGATCCTCATGTGCATCTCAAAGTAAGCGTGGCGTACATTTGTCTCGCCACCAACCCTCTTATCCTTGCACGACAGTGAGTTAGGTTAGTGACTGACCTAAGCTCAACGAGTGAGCTTCATGGCTGAGTGAAGATTTGAATCTGGGTTTCCCTGATCCGAATCTACCACTTCATCCAGCACAGTCTCATATTGCCTATTCCGAATAGCAACAACTCTTTAAGGCTTAGGCAGGGCTCTTTCCTGGGCTTCCTACCTGGTGTCATTTTTAACAACAGGAGACACTGGAGTTCGAACCTGGGACTGTGCTTATGTAATGCATGTGCTATGCTGCTGAATTAGGACAAGGTGGAGCCCATGAGTGCCAAAGATGCTTGAGGGTGACTTTGTTAGCCCTCCTCCTGTTGGGAATTTGCTCGTGTGGAAGAGTCCGTTCCAGCTGGGACTGCTACAGGGGCAAAAGCCCCAGTCCAGCGTGGCCCACTCACAGCAGCTATTTGCTAATCAGCTATGCAAGCCTGAGTTCTGCAAAAAATATATAAATTAGGTCACCAGCCAGTCAATAGCAGGTCATGTTGGACTGAAGTTCGGAAAAACTTTCTGAGAGCAAGAGCTGTTCAGCAGTGGAACAGACTCCCACGAGAGGTTGTGGACTCTCCTTCCTTAGAGGTTTCTAAGCAGAGGTTGGGTGGCCATCTGTCATGGATGCTTTAGCTGAGATCACTGCATTGCAGGTGGTTGGACTAGATGAGCCTCGGGTTCCCTTCCAGCTCTTAAGATTCTATGATTCCAGGACCTTGGATAGCTCCTGCTCTGAAAGGGTCTGGAGCTCAGCTGTGGCCTTTTTATCCCTGTTGTCCAGCCTGCCTTTCCCAGGCTCCGACTTCTTCCTGCCTGATGGATGGAAAGTCTTAAAGAGGCTGGGCTGTGTCGGAGGCAGCTCCCACCTTCTGCATTGCAGCCTCCATGGATAGCTCAGTTGGTTAGGGCGTGGTGCTGATAGTGCCAAGGTTGCAGGTTCAATGCTTGTATGGGACAGGACAGCTGCATTTACCTTGCATTGCAGGGGTTTGGATTTGGATTTGATATCCCGCCTTTCACTCCCTTTAAGGAGTCTCAAAGCGGCTAACACTCTCCTTTCCCTTCCTCCCCCACAACAAACACTCTGTGAGGTGAGTGGGGCTGAGAGACTTCAAAGAAGTGTGACTGGCCCAAGGTCACCCAGCAGCTGCATGTGGAGGAGCGGGGAAGCGAACCCGGTTCCCCAGATTACGAGACTACCGCTCTTAACCACTACACCACACTGGCTCTTGATGATCCTCAGGGTCCCTTCCAGCTCTACAATTCTGTGATTCTATGAGGCTCTTGGTGTAGAGGTGGGGTCAGTCCCTCTGAGGAATTTGACTTGGGGGTGTTGTCTCAAGCTCAGGAGGCTCCTAGCTGATGGGCTTAACAGCCTGGTTTCAGAGCCCAGGTTCAGGTTCAGCATCTCTGTGGCTTATGTCGCTAGTCCTTATGATCTAGCTGGTGGTCCCTCTTCAGTGCCAGAGTCTTGGCTGCTGCTCAGGATCAGGGGCATAACCCTTTCCTGTGGACGATCCCATGAAATGTTTTCCTGTTTTGTTTTTTGTTGGGACTGTAATTCTGGATGCACTGACGATAAAGTGGTTTGGGGTTTTTTTTTTGCATCTTGAGCTTCAGAATGTATTTATACATGTGATCCCACACATCGGGTTTTTGTTCCACATCTGCCATCTCTCTTGAGAGTTCAGGTGTGTTCAAGCCATGCTGAGCACTTCACACATCATTCTTGAATTAGAAACACATTTCCAAGCAAAGGAATCACATCCTCCACCCCCACCCCCCCACCCTCACTTTTTAAACTGCTTTCTCTTACTAGCTTGGTTTCTATTTTTGAGGCCTGTTTATTGTCCAGTTTCAATTTGTATGGTTGGTGTCTTTTAGTTTCTATTAAAAATGCCCCTTGCTTTAACTCTTGTGTGCATTTTCTAGTGAAAACAGATGTCTGCGAATTGCTTAAGAATGTTCATAGCAGGTTTACAAACAGCTTTCTGCCTGGTTACCTCCGATAAGTATAAAAGCATCTCTGGGCGTCCAGAGAGGGACAGCATTTGTAAAATGGCGTTTCAGGTGGTCCTTGTGCCATAAATGTGTAACACAGACAAATGTAGGCAATAAACCTTTTTTAATGGGACAATACACACTTATGTGTTTTGTTTGCAAAGCTGGCTTGCAGTTAGAAATCACTATGCCTTTAGAATTGCTGCAAATCGTCATTGCAGGGCAATCCTAACAGAGGTGTAGGGAAGACTGGGGCGTCAGAGCAGGATTTGATGCCCTTTTGACTCCTGATCAGGATGGGGTTGTTTCCCAGATTTTGGTGTTGTGCTGGCTCCAGGCTGGCACAGCAGAAGGTCCCAAATTGAGCCTCTCTCTGGCTGAATTCCATACTAGTCCAGCTCCCTGTCCGTGGGCCCTATTCTACCCCCAGAATGCTCTGTTTTCCCCCACCCCTAAGCTTCCTACTCCTGGTGGGAGGGCCTCTGGTTGTAGGCTTCTGTCCACTTGGTCAAAGGCTGAATAGTTGGAGTCTGCACATCAGCAGCATTCATCCCCCACTGAGAAGTGGGTGGAGAGGAACCTGTGCTTCATCCTAAAATCCCCAGCTCCTAGCCACCAACATGGTGGTTGTAGTTCGGACTGCAGGTAGAACTGCTGTTCTTATATTTGCTATCTCACGGTTGTATGATGAGAATGGGGTCTTTCTGGCAGATCCGGCGCCGGGAGGTAGCAGTGTTCAAAATTAGCCAGGCGCCAGGTGTATTTAGCACCTGGCTTTCAACCACTTGTGACCAAGTGAAGATGCCTGGGCGTCAGGATGGCGCCTGACATCTCCACCATCTGGAGGTGCGTGCTTGAGGATCCTTGGATCCTGACTGTTTTTGCACACTAATACCACATCCTGTAGAACTTTTTATATTTTATCTGCACAATTGGAGTGAATTTCTGGAACCAAAATGTTTTGGGGTTTTTTTCTGTGCAGCCTGAGCAGGAGGAGGCAGAGGTTGGACTACCAAGGGTCAGCAAACTTTTTCAGCAGGCGACCGGTCCACTGTCCCTCAGACCTTGTGGGGGGCCAGACTATATTTTGAAAAAAATAATAATGAATTCCTATGCCCCACAAATAACACAGAGGTGAATTTTAAATAAAAGCACACATTCTACTCACGTAAAAACATGCTGATTCCTGGATTGTCCGTGGGCTGGATTTAGAAGGCATTTGGGCCAGATCCGGCCCCTGGGCCTTAGTTTGCCTACCCATTGACTAGACCAATATATATGTGGACTGTCCCTGGAGCAAGTGAGGTTTCTTCCTTAAGTTCTCAGTTTGGGAGTGCCCTTGCTGAAGTCTGGAGGACAAGGATAGGCTGGGGGCTAGATCCTACTTTATCAAGCTACTTAGTAGGTCCCTTTTAAACTCCTTGTCACATGCCTGACTTAACAGTGGTTTGCCATTGCTCCTCACTCCCACTATGAAAATCATCCTTGACAGTGATCTGTTTGCTCAGACCTGCCGCCCCCCACCCCAGCCCCCAGCCCAGAAGCTCCCTACTGCTTAAGTTAGCACCTTGGTTCAGCTCCCTGCATCTCAGGCTGCATTTTTGTTACAGCTCGTGAGGGAGTCATGGATTCCTCCACGAATGTCTTTCCCTCCCCCAGCGTGAGTGTGATGATGCTAACAAGGCAAAGCGGTGTGAGAGCCTCTCTCTGGAGATGCCAGGCTAAACCTCAGCTGTGTGGGCAGGAGAGAGAGAGAGAAAAAAAACTTGACAACCACATTGCAGTTACATCCTGGAGACTGCTAATGCCAGGAAAAGTTCGGATTCATAACAATAACAGCAGCAGCAGCTACAGTGCAGATCTGCAACAAGTGCATCTGAGGACAGTGGTAGGAAAAAAGAGGGGAAGCCATAACTTTACTTTTTAAATGGAAAGGATTAGACTTTCAGCCTCTATCTCAATTTTAGAGGGTTGTGTTTTTTTTGGTGGCTTATAATTGACAGAGCTGTGGCTTTAAAAACCATTAGGCTTTCTCCATTTTCGTACCTCATGGTTTTTGGATAAAAGAAGGCGATATCAGTAAATGTGGAAGAGGAGTTAATTATTAAAATATTTCCCCCTATTATATATGCATAACCACTTGATTAATTTCAAGTGCATCTCCTGATATGTGAGAACATGACACATGATTTATTCATTTATTTTTTTTAAAAAATCCTGCAGCATATGTTTTTATATTTCTAGAGCTAGGGATAAAAATAGAGCAAGAGCGCTTCATGCCAAGGCAATATCATTTTCCTTTCCCATTGTCCTCTCTTGTTGCCTTTCCTTTGGGCTTGGTTTTATGCCACATGGTACTTGTGGAAAAGAAACGTTATTAACAGAGAAGAGAGGAATAGCTTGTTTGTGGCGAAATCAAAGAGGAATACATGGTTGGCTGAGGTGACTAGGAGAACTCTAAATCGCCTGCAAGTATTTCACTTAATAAGTGAGTTGGCTTGATCCCAAGTTCTTACTGCTGCCTCTTGAACTTCCTCTAGCTAATTCTAACCTTATCTTGTCTACATGCTGAAGTACAGTTTCACTGCCAGCAAAGTCTTGAAAGGAGCCTTGGTTGGTGGAGCTGGTGGAGGCAAATGTTGTTTCTTTTGTTTTGTTTTTCATTTGTGCCTGATAATTTTCTATGGCTGCAACCCTAAGCTTCTTGGAGGGGCAGCTGGGTAGCTGTTTTGGCACCACATACATCTCCAGAGTCACTTCCCTGATGCAGCAGTAGGAAGTTCTGCCACCATTGCTAAAGCACTCTTGGTATTCCAGTGGTGGTAAGAGCAAAAGGAGAGGGTGCTCTGGGGGCTTGTCAGGGGCAGATCAACGAGGACTCGAAGGACGTCGAGTTAACACTTGTATAGCTCAGTTGGTTAGAGTGTGATGTTGATAATGCCAAGGTTGCAGGCTCGATCCCTGTATGGGACAGCTGCATATTCCTGCATTGCAGGGGGTTGGACAAGATGATATGCAGGGTCCGATCCAACTTTACAATTCTACGATTCTATGACTTTGGCTCTGCCCCTCATTTATATAAGATGGACCCCAGAATGGATTGTTTTCTCTCCCATTGAAAAAAACCATAAGGATTTTTTAAAAAATCATTTTCAGAAGATAGGGGGAGGCAGATAAAACCCCCTGCTCCATCCATCCTGGCCCATATGAGCCCCGCAAGGCTTAGGAAGTGACAGGTGTGACGCAGCAGCTAAAAAAGCCAATGCAATTCTGGGCTGCATCAGTAGGAGTATAGCATCTAGATCAAGGGAAGTAATAGTGCCACTGTATTCTGCTCTGGTCAGACCTCACCTGGAGTACTGTGTCCAGTTCTGGGCACCACAGTTCAAGAAGGATACTGACAAACTGGAACGTGTCCAGAGGAGGGCAACCAAAATGGTCAAAGGCCTAGAAACGATGCCTTATGAGGAACGGCTAAGGGAGCTGGGCATGTTTAGCCTGGAGAAGAGGAGGTTAAGGGGTGATATGATAGCCATGTTCAAATATATAAAAGGATGTCACATAGAGGAGGGAGAAAGGTTGTTTTCTGCTGCTCCAGAGAAGCGGACACAGAGCAATGGATCCAAACTACAAGAAAGAAGATTCCACCTAAACATTAGGAAGAACTTCCTGACAGTAAGAGCTGTTCGACAGTGGAATTTGCTGCCAAGGAGTGTGGTGGAGTCTCCTTGTTTGGAGGTCTTTAAGCAGAGGCTTGACAACCATATGTCAGGAGTGCTCTGATGGTGTTTCCTGCTTGGCAGGGGGTTGGACTCGATGGCCCTTGTGGTCTCTTCCAACTCTATGATTCTATGATTCTAGGTCTTCCCCACCCCCTACAACCACCATCAGATTGCTCTGTCTATGCCAACTCCTCAAGGCAGCTCACAGCGCATCTGCCTTGGTAGCTCAGTCGGTAGAGCATGAGGCCCTTAATCTCGGGGTCATGGGTTCAAGCCCCACGTTGGGCAAAAGATTCCTGCATTGCAAGGGCTTGGACTTTCAACTCTACAATTCTATGATTCAACAACTGCTAAAATACAATTATTTTTAGAGATACTTCCCTGCCTGTATTTTTTTTTAAAGCCCATTCTGTCAACAGATCACACTCCCAAAGAAAGTTTTGGGTGAGGCTCATTGAAGAAGCAAAGCATATTGAAGGAATTATAAAAGCGCTTCCCCACCCCTTCTCATTATTTCCCCTGAAAGGTGACATGCGTAGGGCGTGAGGACTTGAAAAGCTGGGGAAAGTTTGTTTGGAGATGTGTCTGGTTGAGGTGGGGGCAGATGGGAGGTGAGATGGGCTGCCTGCATTTAGGCCCCAGATCTTAATCCCTTTTACAGTTGTCAGCGTGGCCTGGCAGAGGGTCTGGAGGCAGGGGGAAAGGCTGACAGAGTATTCTTGAGCTGAGGGAGTTGTTGGGGCTGGGGTGGGGGAGGGTTAAGAAACACCTGCCCCAGTCCTGGCCCTGGTACCTTTGGGAGGAATGGCGATGACAGCTGGGCCAATGCTGAGGCGACTATCATCTGCTGCTGTTTGACGCACTCTGTCCACGGAACACACGATTAATGAGTCAAGGGAGGCCTATTGTGAGTGACAAAGACCCAGAGGCTTAAGTAGGGCTCTCAATCTTCTCGATCCACCATCGTATTGCATTTTTCAAGTGGGCTTTGCGGGGGAAACATTGAGGCGCTGTCTAAAGCCACAGTGCTTCTCTTTTTTTTCTTCTCCCCCAAACTGCTGCTGACCTTTGTCGTGCGACTTTAACCCTTTGGCTTCTCTGGTTTGGGCTTTGGGGTTGAAGAGAAATCTCCTTTATATTGATTGCCTTCTCTCTCTCTCTCTCTCTCTCTCTCTCTCTCTCTCTCTCTCTCTCTCATGCCTTGAAAATATGCTGGTGATTGGTGAGGACATATAGCTGGAGGCAGAAGATGCTTGGTTGTTGCTGGCCAAGTGTCACTGTTCCCCAGCAGTCTAATTAATATCCTCATCTTTTCAGTTTCCGGAAGTATAAGAAGCAAAGCTCTACCTGCCTCAGGAGAAGCAAAAGCTGCTTCATGTAGATTTTTCATCTATTTCAACAACAAAAAAATCCAAACCACCCTTTATCCAAAGGCACCCCAGGTGTACAATAATAAAAGTCCAATACAACAAAAGCGAGACACAGTCGATCATCTGAAGTTGTGGGTGTTCAGCTGGAAATGAGTGTTTGCTTTGTTGAAGCACTTCCTCCACACTCCCTGCAAAGGTGATGCTATGCTCTTTAATGATTCAGAAAGCTGGTAGAAAGCTGGTTTGAACTTGCTATCTCCCTCTAGTAATGTGCTTTTTCTTTTTCCTTCTTCCTGGGAGTATGTAGTATGGGTTTCCTGAAAAAGCTGTATATTCCAGCCGCAGGCCAAGAAAATCCAGCACTCTCTCCACTCTTCCTACTGTTTCCTGCGTTACATGTTTGTCATGCTGTCTACAAAGGTTGTAAATATGTGCAGGCTAGGATGAGAACATGTTTGAATGAAAGGGAGTTTTGTTCATGTAGGTTCAAATAACGGAGGTTTTTACAGTACCCTATTTGCTTTTAGTAAAATGTGCAATGAAGGCAGATACAGTGGTACCTCAGGTTACATGTGCTTCAGGTTACAGACTCTGCTAACCCAGAAATAGTGCTTCAGGTTAAGAACTTTGCTTCAGGATGAGAACAGAAATTGTGCTCCGGCGGCGTGGCGGCAGCAGGAGACCCCATTAGCTAAAGTGCTGCTTCAGGTTAAGAACAGTTTCAGGTTAAGTACGGACCTCCGGAACAAATTAAGTACTTAACCCAAGGTACTGCTGTATTGCCATGGAAGAAGTAGCACACAATTGAATTTGGGTGTATGGCCCTTAAAATATTGCATGAATAGAGATTTCTTTTGCACATTGCCCTCTGCTGCACAACATAGGAATCCTTGCATAGCGCCGTTCATTGCCATCAGGACTTGATTCCAGCTGGCTGATGTTACATTGGCATCTGGGAAGGAGTCAGAGCCAAGTAGCTCCACATGACACAAACTGGGTAGCAGGGGAACTTCACCACTTCAGAGGCAGATTACTGAGACATCCAGTCAGACTGTGTGGCACTACTCCACAACGTTGATCTTGTGACACTCGGAAACCATCTTTTCAATAGCATGGTTTGCTTTCTTCTGTAGCTCGTGGTTTGCTTTGTTTGTGTGTGTCAACTGGAGTTATGTGTGTGTAAGCAATTGTTTTGCTGCTCACTTGCAGTTTGCTTATGGGATGTACTGTAGTGTAAAGGTAAAGGTAAAGGGACCCCTGACCATTAGGTCCAGTCATGGCCGACTCTGGGGTTGCGGCGCTCATCTCGCTTTATTGGCCGAGGGAGCCGGCGTACAGCTTCCGGGTCATGTGGCCAGCATGACTAAGCTGCTTTTGGCGAACCAGAGCAGTGCACGGAAACGCTGTTTACCTTCCCACCGGAGCGGTACCTATTGATCTACTTGCACTTTGACGTGCTTTCGAACTGCTAGGTTGGCAGGAGCAGGGACCAAGCAATGGGAGCTCACCCCGTCGCTGGGATTCGAACCGCCAACCTTCTGATCAGCAAGCCCTAGGCTCTGTGGTTTAACCCACAGCGCCACCCGCGCCCCTTGTACTGTAGTGTAGTTTGATCCTAAATTAAACTGTAGTTGGTAGATAAATATACAAAGGGCTCTGGTGTTGTATGCTGAAGGATGGACCACGTGTCCTTTGGTACCTCTTAGCTTTATGATTAATGAAACCACTTATAGCCAGTTGCTATTATACTTGTGAACTCTGATTTAGCTCTAATTACTGGCAGATAGCATGCAATAGCAGCTGAAGAGCCCCACCAGCCCAGAGGTTGTGCATCATCATGTGCATTCAGTCAGGCCAGAAGATGTAATACAGGTCAAAATGTGCTTGCAGAATCATGTTTTCATTGTCTACATACATGGATAGATTCTTCTGTGCATAGCTATCTATCCCTTTCTGGATTGTGGCAATGACCTACCTGTAATCTAAATATGCCTCCCAGTTGTTCCCTCTTAATTCTTGTAAGACAAAGTCTTACTATGCTCTTTTGCAGCCTCCCCTTTTTGATCAGCTAAGTCACATCAGCTCTGATGATCTCATTTCACCATAAGATGAGCACTTTTTGGCCTTTCTTCCTAATGGAGGTTCAGGCAACATCCTATAGGACAAAAACCATGAGCTACTTCTTAACAGCGTGTAGGGAAAAATACATCTTGCCTGCAGGAAAGCACTAGAGCAAGGATGCAGCCAGTCAGGTTTGAGTTAAAACAGCTTTGTGTAGTTCATCTTGTTTGCTGCACCTCTAGGTTTGTAAAAAGTTTCTACTCTCGTTAAAAATATATGAATCTTCTCTCCCTTCCGTCTCTCAAGTGCTTGGGAATAAATCCCACATGAAGGATCGTCTGTGCAGGGGGAAAAAGTGAATGATGCTAGATGTGATTGAAATCAAATTGCACTTGGATAATATTACTTCCATTTGTTGACTTGGTTTTTCAGTGTTTTTAATGTGTGGGGAATGAGCTTTTGTGTGTGTCTTGATGACGCATAGTATATAGGTGTTTCCATTTCAGATTAATATGTCATCAACTCCCCCCCCCGCCACACTAGCTCATCCATGTGCTCTTAACCGATACATTGCTCAGCACACACTGCATCCTCCACGTGCAAGTCCATTAAAGCAATATTAAATTTTAAAGCTTGTGCATAGGTTGGGCTGGAAATCCTGCACACACATCTTGGCCACGTATTGTTATGCAAGTCAGCTGTGTGCTTAAAGTCTCATTCCTCATGGCTGGCCTATTGTCCAGGGGATGGTCCTGTCTCTATAGGAACAGTGCCAGCTGGCTAGCTAGCCGAAGCAATGTCAGTCTTTTCTTTGAAGGCCAGTGCTTATGCCTGCAGGGGCAGCATATTACTGTTCCATTTCCTTTCTTTCTTTTTTTAAATCATCTGTTCTTACCATAATAGCACAGTGCTATGATAGCAGGATTTCCAAACGGCTGGGAACTGCTCTAGAATAACTGTATTTTACAGCACTGTATTTTGCTGCTGTGTAACCACTGTCACTCTTACTAGCTAAGCAAATATTTTAGTAACCTGGTGACAGATGATAGGGTTGGGTGTGTGTGTTTGGTAGCGTGTGTGTGGAGCGGTCTCCCTCAGGAGGTTGTGGACTCTCCTTCCTTGGAGGTTTTTAAGCAGAGGTTGGATGACCATCTGTCACGGATGCTTTAGTTTAGATTCCTGCATTGCAGGGGGCTGGACTAGACGGCCCTTAGGATCCCTTCCAACTCTACAATTCTATAGTTCTATGATTCCCGCAAAGATTGCTGGGAACTGTGGTTTATACAGGGTGCTGAGAGTTGCTAGAACTCCTACACCCCTCCCAGAGCTACAGTTCCCAGAGTGATTCAGCAATAAATCCCCATTCGCAGAGAACTCTGGAATTGTCAGATGATAAAGATTAGTTTGCTGGTGTGAACAGACAAACAGGATACCTGAGCATGACAGTGTTGGTCAGGGCAAAAGTGGGGCTTGACTAGAATTCTAGAACCTTGGATAGCTCCAAGCATGCAATTCAACTCTATGACTGTAGGTGCTTTGTGCAGCCCGGTTTGTACAGGATTAGAAACATTTTTAATTTTTTTTTAAAGTTTCTCAGGATTCCAGGCTTTTGTTCCAAAGCCCATATTCCATATCATATATTTTGTGCTTGCAGAACACCAGGAAGTGTATAATATATATTGCAACACCCCTTCAGTTATTTACTTAATGGGTAGTGTATGTGTATTTTAAATTTGAATGCAAGCTTCATGAAAAGTTTATGTGGTGATGGAAGAAATTGTACAGCAACTTCGGGCAATTACCCTAGCAGATAAGACTCTTATGGAACTGCACCATGTCGGAAAAAGATATAACAGATTTGCATATTCATTATAAATGGGGTGCAAGTTTCTTGACTCTGTGCTATTGCTGAGGGGATTAACAGAGACAAAGGTCCCCACGCAGAATGTGCTATAAAAGTATTTGCCTGGGCACCAATAAAACCTGAAACCTGAACTGTTGGATCATACATCTCACACACCAAGCAAGAGTGTGGTTGTTGTTGATATGTAAAAAACCAATATACGCATGCTGCCATGACTGCACTCTGGGATTAAGAAGAAAGAATCCAATCAGGAATGAAGGTTGAATGGGCAGAAGTGGTGTGAAATCAATTATAGCTGCAAGAGGCAACTGTCAAGGAAGGTGGTGAGGCTAAGTGGATGGTGCTGATGCGCGAAAACAAGAGATGGTAGGAACCCAAGGCAAAGCACAGTGTGAAACAAACATGGGGTTCCCAACCCTATTTGTCCCCTTTTAGCTATTCTCACCTGTTGTTGTTTAGATAAGCTTTGAGAGGGAGGGGAATAACGGGGAAGGAGTGATGTGAGACTGGTTTCAGCATCTGTCCCTCATCTGCCAGTTCCCTCCCACAGGAGTATAGATGATTATTATTATTACAGTGGTACCTCAGGTTAAGTACTTAATTCGTTCCAGAGGTCCATTCTTAACCTGAAACTGTTCTTAACCTGAAGCACCACTTCAGCTAATGGGGCCTCCCGCTGCTGCTGCGCCGCCGCTGCACGATTTCTGTTCTCATCCTGAAGCAAAGTTCTTAACCCGAGGTACTATTTCTGGGTTAGCGGAGTCTGTAACCTGAAGCGTCTGTAACCTGAAGTGTATGTAACCCGAGCTACCACTGTATTATTAGTATTAGTATTAGTATTAGTATTAGTATTAGTATTATTTCCCTGCCCATCTGGCTGGGTTTCCCCAGTCACGCTGGGTGGCTCCCAACAAAATATTAAAAACATGATAAAACATCAAACATTAAAAACTTCCCTAAACTGGGCTGCTTTCAGATGTCTTCTCTTCTCAAAGTCAGATAGTTGTTTATTTCCTTGACCTCTGATGGAAGGGCTTTCCACAGGGCAGGCGCCACTACTGAGAAAGCCATCTGTCTGGTTCCCTGTAATCTCACTTCTCGCAATGAGGGAACCGCCAGAAGGCCCTCGGAGCTGGACCTCAGTGTCCGGGCAGAACAGTGGGGGTGGAGACGCTCCTTCAGGTATACTGGGCCAAGGCCATTTAGGGCTTTAAAGGTCAGCCCCAACACTTTGAATTGTGCTCAGAAACGTACTGGAAGCCAATGTATATCTTTCAGGACCGGTGTAATATGGTCTCGGCGGCCACTCCCAGTCACCAGTCTAGCTGCCGCATTCTGGCTTAGTTGCAGTTTCCGGGTCACCTTCAAAGGTCGCCCCATGTAGAGCTCATTGAAGTAGTCCAAGCAGGAGATAACCAGAGCATGCACCACTCTGTCGAGACAGTCTGCGGGCAGGTAGGGTCTCAGCCTGTGTGCCAGATGGATGTATGGGTGCAAAGAAACTGTACAGAGGTTAAATCCACATTTTGCCACTTTTGCTTCTGCCCCACCCCCCCTCTTGTGGTCTCTGGAAAGCGAAGCAGAAAGGAACAAAAAAGGTTTCCCCCATCCCTTGGCTAGACGAACCAATAGCCTGACTTGGTATGAGACATTTTGAAATGCATTGGATTTGATCGTTTGGCTGTTCTCTCTTTAAAGGCACTTTGACACTCACTCGCTGAACTCTTTCTGTGGTCGTACAACAAGTAATGAGCTGCTGTTGCATATGCAGTAGGCAGTTTCTCACAAACAGTGGTGAGCAGTCAGTTGCCATACTTTAGGGTGCAGGGTCGCAGGTTGCTGCCAGTGCGTTATTCTGCATTGTGTTGCAGCCAGCAGATCCCTGGCTTTGAAGATCTGAGAAACGAGAGACCACACACCATGCTCCCAGGCTGCCTGAGGTTTCCTTTACTGGCAAGAAAACAGATTGTGTGAGTGAGCGAGTGCATGTGCAACTGCTCAGTACAACAGTAAGTGGATGCTGGAACAATCCGCAGCTTTTAATTTGGGCCTGGTAGTGCAGCTTGCCAAGTATGTCGCTAAATAAATAGCAGGGTGAAGACCTAGTGGCTTAGATCCGATTAACCTTTATAACATCCTCCTGTGTCTTAGTTGGATTAGCTGTGGTTTTATTATTATTATTAAGAGATGCTTATCTTAGTGACATTTGATGCAAGGGAATTGTCGTGGCTGTAGTACCTGGGGACAGAAATATATTCTGAAGCAACGGAATTGCTTTTGTGCAACACAGCTAGTTGGGCGACGTCTGCCTTTTTGTTGCATCTTCGAGCTTTTGAGAGCTAAAGCTTACGAACATTAATAGCAGTCAAAAATAGATCTCAGTAAGGGGGTGACCAGCTTTATTAGAACGAATACAAAGCTGCAAAAGAAGTAGACGTCTTTGATCAGTGGCAGAGACTGAGAGAGATGCCTTGGTTTTGGATGCAGAGTTGGTGAAAATTTAAGATAACAATTTAGCACGCAATACTCCCCCCCCTAAACTTGGTTTCCCCTTTTAAAAATACATTTAGAACTTTGAAACTACAGTCGTACCTCTGCTTACGTATCCCTCTGGATACGTAAACTTTGGGTTGCGAACGCAGCAAACCTGGAAGTGTATATATCTGAGTTTTGCCGCGCGAAATACACAGAAGCGCTCTGTGCACAGCGCGTGTACGCAGAAGCGCTCAGTTGCGCCACATTCGTGCGTGCACAGAAGGGCACCTCCAGTTACGAGGTTTTCGGTATTCGGCTGGGCCTCCAGAACAGATCCCGTTCGTAACCGGAGGTACCACTGTACTCATTCTTTAGTGTGGTATCTTGTCTGTATCCAGGCTGATGACTGATTGATCAAGCACATAACAGAAACTGCCACTTTATCGTTGCCCATCACTGCACTTTGGGTAGGCAACATTGTACAAATAGTCCAGAAACTGTGGCTTGACATTGTTTCCCAGGCGGGAGGAGTCTGTTCTAAAGGACTAGATATACAGGCAGCGACTGTTTTAGGCATGTCCAATTGCCATGAAGCGATCGTCGACATGTAGGTCCTTTTGGACCCGGAAAGGGTGAAATAGAACCCCCTTGTGAAATGCTCTCCAACTGTACATTTCCACCAGTTCCTGTGCCTTTCATGGCAGCTTGAACACTTGAAGGGCCTTCTTGCAATTATGAAAAAGCAGAGCCCTCCTGCAGCCCGCCATCTGTCTCGCAGTGTTATACAACTCCTGGGGCCTCTACCAGTGTCCCCCATCAAGTGAGGATGTCTGAACCAGGCAGAGGGCCTTCTCAGTGGTGGCGCCCACTCTCTGGATGTCAGATCAATAAACAACTATCTGACTTTTAGAAGACATCTGAAGGCAGCCCAGTTTGGGAAGGTTTTTAATGTTTGATTTTTTATTGTGCTTTTAATTCTGTTGGGAGCCGCCCAGAATTGCTGGGGAAAGCCAGCCAGATGGGCGGGGTATAAATTTATTATTATTATTATTATTTTGAAGAGGGGATGCTTAGAGCTCTACACCATGCGCAGCTAACCTGTGGCCTCCCTATGTTGTTGGACTACAACTCCCATCAGCCTCAGGGATGATAGGCGTCATAGCCAAGCAGTTGATGCCTGGATAGCTCAGTTGGTTAGAGTGTGGTTCTGATAATGCCAAGGTTGCAGGTTCGATCCCCGTATGGGACAGCTGCATATTCCTGCATTGCAGGGGGTTGGACTAGATGATCCTCAGGGTCCCTTCCAACTCTAAAATTCTATGATTCTCTGAAATGTCAGGAGGGCCACAGATTTCCCACGCTTGTGTTGCACAGTCTAGTAGAGTTCCAGATCACCGGGAAGCCGCTCTTGAGATATCCACGCTCAGCATATGGATGGCAGGAGTTGGGAGATAGGCCTTTTTCTCTCCCCCCCTTTTCTTTGAAGCACAGCCCCACTACCCCTTAATCATGTGGAGCCCAATTAATGTGCAAAGCATGTGACGTGGGGTGGGGCAAGGATTTCTCTCCAGTGTCTGCTGTTAAAGGCAAGGCAGAAAATCAGGCTTTCCCCCTCTGATCAGATATTAACTCCAGGGGTGGAGATGCCAGGGCACCGCAATATTGAGAGCAGGGTGAGCTCCCGTTGCTCGGTCCCAGCTCCTGCTAACCTCGCAGTTCGGAAGCACATCAAGTGCAAGTAGATAAATAGGTACCGCTCCGGCGGGAAGGTAAACGGTGTTTCCGTGCGCTGCTCTGCTTTTGCCAGAAGCGGCTTAGTCATGCTGACCACATGATCCGGAAGCTGTATGCCGGCTCCCATGGCCAATAAAGCGAGATGAGCGCCGCAACCCCAGAGTCGGCCAGGACTGGACCTAATGGTCAGGGGTCCCTTTACCTTTACCTTATAACAGGTTGAGCCTTGTAAATTGTGCAGTGAATAAAGTTCTAGTCAAAGGCTTCAGTCACCTGGTTTGAAATCCCAGCTCAGCTGCGTGGCCCTGGGGCCCTTGCTCCACTTCTGACTCCTTGGAAACTTTTCCTCCCGCTTCCCCCAGCCTGCTTATTAAATTGAGATACGCTGGATGTTAATTTCCCTTTTTAGGGATTAATATATTCATGTAGTTCTTGTCCATTGACCCCCACAGCAGCTTGCAGACTGGGTATGCAAATTGCTAGCTACAGAGGATGACTGATCCGTTAATAAATGGGATCTGATGCCCGTAAAGAGATAACTAATGTTGAAGTAATCACTGTGAGGTAATAGCTTTTTAAAATTATTTTTTAAGTTGCCTGTGGACCTTTCCTGCCTGGCATTCCATGTTTCGGGTTATCTCATTACAGGAACACTTAAAGACAAAAGTGAGCAGATGGTTTTTGTGCAGCCTTCTCTCGTGCTTGCCATCCTTCCCATGTTCAGTGGGTCCAGTGTTGGCTTTCAGAGATCTGATAATGACTTGAAACAAACAAGAGCGAAACCAATTAGATTTTGTCCCAGGGCAGAGGTTGGGTGGAGTGAAACAGCATTATTTGAGGAAGGGCAATTCCTGCCATTGCTTCTGCTGCTGCTATTGCTACTAATCAGTTAATTAATATACTGCTTGGTGCCACAGTTAGGGTTCAAAATGAGTTCCGAGTATAAAAACCAGTTGCTCAAGCATTGAAATATAGACATCCACAATTCAAGGATGCAATAAATCAATCCCATTGAAACATACAATTTCATTCTACTGTTGGTACTGATCATAGGGGTGTGAGGAAGCACAATAGTTTTTGTGGATTTGTTGGAGCAAGTGGCAAAACCCTGTGCAGTTTCCAGATTCTTTCTTTCTGCAAGCCAAGAACTGTTCGACGGGTACCAAGGGGCAACAGAACTCATCAGAACCTGATGTTCCATTTAATGTGTGACTTGGTTTGCTCAGTGCTGGTGCTGTTATGAGGAAAATGTCCAGTGTCTCAAATTTTGGGGTGGTGACTAATTTTTTTTTTTTATTGAGCCTGCAAGTTTCATACTCCATGGCTAACAGCAGCTTGAAGGGGGGCGCTGCCTGGATCAGGGCTATGTCACTGCGGAAAGTGTTAGGTCCCTCCTCCTGTCCATTCTGTGCCGCAACGATTTTTACAAAAAGAATTTCGTGGGCTCCAAACATGGAGCTACAACATAGTACAGGCAACAACCATTTTACTCTTCAATACGCGTGACCGCACATCCCTGTGAACCCGGAAGTGACTAGGAAAAGGGTAAAAACAGCCCTAAAAGAGTGCAGAAAGGGCAAAGATGGCATGAAATCCCATGAACCTTAGCAAGTGCAATCCCAGGAGCCCTTGCACCAACCGTTGAGGCCTGTGGAGATCTGGGGTTTGAGCAAAGAGGTTTAAAGTTAGCAATGGTGTTGGAGTTTGCTTGATCTTTGTTTTTTGTAAGGGTTTTTTCAAGGGTTTCCAGAGATTTAGAGCAGGCATAGGCAAACTGCCCACCAGATGTTTTGGGACTACAGTTCCCATCATCCCTGACCACTGGTCCTGTTAGCTTGGGATGATGGGAGTTGTAGGCCAGAAAACATCTGGAGGGCCGAGTTTGCCCTATGCCTGGTTTAGAGAGTGTTTGAAGGCTTTTTCAATAGTGTTCCCAATGCGCGGTGCCTAACCCCATGTAAACGGGCAGTTGCCTGTAGGTCATTGCACAGCAGCAAGCCTGACATTGCCCCTGAGTGTACACTTGATTATGTGACCGTCGCAGTGTGCCTATACAATACCCATGTTTTCAAACACCTGCTTGTTGCATTCAGACTTCATATTGTTGCATGTACAGGTAAAAAAGCTTATAAGTGGAACAGCCCTGATGTGAACCACCTGTTTGCTATAAGTTTGCAAGGTGCTGTATTTCTCCCCTCCATGTATTTATTATTAATATTATACCATGTCTGCAACATACAGGGAAAACAACAATGAGAAATGAGGCTTGAATTGTGCAGAGATTAAACTGACATTGTCAATTCAAGGAGGAGATGAAATAAAGCTTACCCTGTCAAAACTTACAACTTTCTGACTCAAGAGTGTGACAACTGCAGTATGATAATGTTACAAAAGAAAAGTACTGACTTGTGATTTCAGGCTGCAGGAAGATAAATCAATCCCTTCTTCCCAGTCCAAGTGATGTGCAACCCTCCAACTCAAATATCAGAACAGTTACAAAACGATAAAAGGTTTTACAACAGAGAGGTCTCAATGGTATGCACATGTAATAATAAAGGGATACCAGATTGCCACTGAAAGATTCTATGTTTCTACCACTGAGGGAGACCAAAGTGTTACTTGTTCAAAGAAAAAGAAAAATATATTTAGAAGCTAGAGATGTTCTTGCTGCCATCAAAAATATTTTTTAATGTAAGTCATCTCTGGCTTTCTAGGATCTGAGGAAAAAAGAGACGCCTCAGGGGGGCGAACAGGCAGGCTGCTGTGGCTTGGATTGCAGGACAAAGTTAAATTATGGCAATTCGTGCAAAGAAGGTTTCTGCTCACCTGCAGTTGCTTCTGACCCCTGAAAAAAACTCTCCGGAGGGTTGACCAATTAGTTGGGGATGGGAGGCAGGAACTCCTGGGCCAGCAGGTATTGTCCATAGCCAGTCTTAGGTCCTAAGGTAACTTAAGGACATTCATTGGGAGGAAAGTTTGTTGTCATAAGAACATATATGAAGAGCCCTGCTGGATCAGAAAAGTGGCCCATCTAGTCCAGCAACATGTTCTCACAATGGGCAGCCAGATGCCTGTGTGAATTCTACATGCAAGGCTTGAGTGCCACCATGCTCTCTCCAGATGTAATTTCCAGCAACTGATCTTCAGAGGCAAGCCACCTCTGATGCTACTCTCTAGCAGCTATGGTGGCTCATTTACCAGAAGTAATGAATTTAGCATTAACTCTGGAAGTGTATGACCAACCTCCTGATGTATATGTTGGTCTAGGAGGCTTAGTTTGCTTAGAATACACTTCCAGAGTTAACACTAAATACATTACTTCTGGTAAATGAGCCACCATAGCTGCTAGCGGGTTGTGAGAATTTGTGTCCCTGGGTTTTTAGACTCTTCTACCCATGTTCTCTTTGAAACCAAAGGGGCACATTAGTTGCCAGATGTGAAATATATGAGCACTATTTTCAGCTCTCCTATCCCACTATGTTATCCATCCTGGCTGGGAGCCATAGCTTTAGACTTTGTAAATTTGCCCCCACCCCCCAAAACCCTCCTGTGTCCCTTCCCACATGGTTGGGAGTGCACAGAGAAAGGAGGGGGACCGCAAACTTCTGTAAGTTAACTTCAGGAAGTTTCTGTAGGGATTCAAGCCTGCATCTTTAATTTTGCTCTAAGTGTTGCTCTAGAAAGCCCTGCGATTTACACACTCCCACCACAAATGCGAACAAGTGCCTTTCTGTATTGGCCTCCGATTGCTGAATGTGCTGCTGAAGCCTACACGCTGTAGGCTGTCGATATGCTGTAACTTTATTACTTTTTTTTAAAAAAATTCTTTATTACTATTTTTTAAACGTCCACCTCCCACTCAGCCCTCCCACAAGCTTTTCGTTGTAACACTGGTACTGGCGCATTTATGTTTTCTGTCTGAATTGTTTTGGGGTTGTGTTGATACGGCAAAGGTCTGCAACAAAAAGACCACCGGGCAGTGGCGGGTAGGGTCCCCCCCCCCCAGTCTGCCTCCATTCATAAGCGGCTGTGGTGGGTGGGAAAGGGTCTTGTTTGCATGACAGGATTTAAGATGAGGTTACTTTGTTTTGTTTTGAGGTTTTGTTCCAGGGCTGCTGTGCCGACCCCTGAGGGTATATGACAATACAAAGCCCGCACATGAGATTTCATAGGGCTAGAGCTGTGGAGGGTGGGAGGGGGCGAGGAGTGGAAGAAAATAAACGGCAGAAGGAGAGTTTCTCTCCAGCAGATGTGGCCACTCAAAAGGCAGCCGGTGCCCCATCTATCACTCCAGGAGATGAAGGGTTTTCATCTTTCTCTCCTTTTCACAGCTCCAGTTAATGATTATCAATACGAGGAGGAACACGGATGGGAAATGGAGAGAGAGGGTTGTTTTGGCAGCCCCAATAAAATATGCGAATTCTTCTCCTCGGTGGCCTCTCCTCTCACCTTCCCTGCCATGGGTGTGCACTCTTAAGCTTTGGAGGCAGAATACAAACTGGCAGAGCATTGCTCCCCCCAAAGAATCCTGGGATTTGTAGTTTGTTAAGGCAGAGGGCCTTCTGGGTTGTGGCGCCTGCCCTGTGGGACGCTCTCCCATCAGATGTCAAAAAGATAAAGAACTATTTGAGTTTCCGAAGACATCTGAAGGGAAGTTTTTAATGATGTTTTACCAGGTTTTAATATTTTGTTGGGAGCCGCCCAGAGTGGCTTGGGCAACCCAGTCATTTGGGCAGCATATAAATAATAAAAAATTTTTTATCATTATTATTAGTAGCAGCAGTAGTAGTACTGAGAGTTGTCTGATGTGCTGGACCTCTGTCTTGCCTCAGTTATGGACTGGATGAGAGTTAAGAAATTAAAGCTCAATCCAGATAAGACTGAGGTATTGTTAGTGTGCAGTCCCTAGACCGGATGGATGGATGGATGTATGGATGTGAGGTTGTCTGTTCTTGATGGAGTTACTCTCACTCTGAAGGAGCGAGTATGCGGCTTGGGGATACTCCTGGATCCATTACTATTGAGGCTCAGGTGGCCTCAGTGGCCCTGCGTGCCTTCCATCAGCGTCTGATGGTGGCTCATCTGCAGTCCTATCTGGACAGGGATAACCTAATGTAGATTGCAAACCACTTGGAGATTATTTTTTTCCTTAAAAAATATAAAACGGTACAGAAATTAAAAGAAATGAGTAATAATACTTTCTGTCATCAATGCTCTTGTAGCCTCTAGGTTAGGTTACTGCAACATGTTATATGTGGGGCTGCTTCTCAAGATGGTTTGGAAACTTTGGCTGGTGCAGAATTTGGGGCCCAGGTTGCTTACTGGGGCGCAAGACAGTTTGAGAATATAACACCAATCTGGGCCTGACTTCACCAGCTAGCAATTGGTTTCTGGGACCAATTCAAAATGTTGGTTTTTGACGTACAAATCCTTAAATGGCTCAAGACTGCCTCTCCCCGTATGACCTGACCCAGGTCCCATGATTGTCTTCTGAGGCCCTTCTTCATGTTCCTCCTCCATGGGCCATTTCTATGGTGGCTTCCCATTTGTGGAATGCTCTCTCCAGGGAAGCTTGTCTGGGGCTTTGGTTACATATCTTTAGCAGCCAGCTAAAAACATTCCTCCCCTCTTAGACCTTTGGCTAATTAAACAATCTATGGCCTTTCTGGGAGCTGTATGGTTTTTGTTTGTTACTACGTTGTGTGTTTTTGTGTTTTGATATTGCAAACTGCCTATTCCCCTCACAAAGCTACAGTTCCCAAAGTAGCTTAACAGTCAATCCCTCTTCCCTCAGGGAACTCTGGGAAATGAAGTTCTGAGAAGAGAATATGGGTCTCCTAACAACTTTCAGCACCCTTACTTCCCAAAATTCTTCGGGGGAAGCCATGGCTGTTTAAATTGGTATCATTGTGCTTCAAATATATCTTCTTCAGTGATCACTCGTAGCCGAGTAAGATTGTCTTCCATGAACACGGTCTTAACAATGAGTCTGTAAGTGACTGTGGAGGCCAATTCTGAATCTACACGTCCTTCCACAGTGGGGACATAGGTTTCCGGACAGGAGTTGATCACGGTGAGGGTTTGCCAAATGTGCCTTCCTCTTAGCATGTTCCTCCCTTTCGTCCTGAGTTCAAGCATCTTCAATGTCCATGACACCTTTGGTAAAGGCTGTTCTCCTATTAATTCTTTGGGGGAACCCATGGCTGTTTAAATTGGTATCATTGTGCTTTGAATATATTGTGTGGTAGTGGCCTGGCATCTCCACATTTCACCAAGGCCTTTGTTTCAAAGCTGTTGCCCCACATGCCAGAGTTCTCTTTCCGCAAAGCAGCGCTTTTCCTCTTGGCCAGTGATGCTGAAATGCTACTGAAATAGAAATGTATGGGGGAGTTGGGAGACTTAAGTAAAATCTGACCCAGGTAACCTGCTGTAACCTTGGCTGCCCTTCCTTGGAGATTAGTCAGGGTAGAGAGATTTCCTTTTCAATTGCAAAAACACCCAACCGTCTCCATTACTAGGTGCCAGCGGCTGGTCTGTCTTTCTCTTGACAATACAAGTTGCTTTCGGTTGACAAGTGTGTTCACAACTCCCCTTTCTAAAAAAAAATAAAATAAAATCCCCCTCTACTTGGCTGAATCATGGTTCCAAAATGTTTTAGTTGGTTTTATCTACTTGCACCCGGGGGTGCTTTCGAACTGCTAGGTCCCAGCGCCTGCCAACCTAGCAGTTCGAAAGCACCCCCGGGTGCAAGTAGATAAATAGGGACCGCTTACTGGCGGGAAGGTAAACGGCATTTCCGTGTGCTGCGCTGGCTCGCCAGATGCAGCTTTGTCACGCTGGCCACGTGACCCGGAAGTGTCTCCGGACAGCACTGGCCCCTGGCCTCTTAAGTGAGATGGGCGCACAACCCCAGAGTCTGTCAAGACTGGCCCGTACGGGCAGGGGTGCCTTTACCTTATACTCCTAGTGTACTCAAACTGTTAGAAGCTACAGTACCTGCCACTGTCACTTCAACCTGCTATCAAAGAACTATTGAGATACAGAAGGAGTGGGGGATGATATCTAGATATCTATATCCGTAGCATTGCTGTCTGTGTACTGACTCTGGTGGGAGGGAGGAAATAACCCATCATTACCATGTCTGGGAAATTCCCTGAAATTGAAGGGTTTCATGGGCATGGTTGTAATTGACCTGAGCTCTGTATGTGCCAACTTGTACAGGCAGATGACAAGTTTGAGAGGTGTGCGTGTGATCAAATTTCCGTTCGCTTTAAACTCTACACAAATAGGGTACTTTTTTGGGGGGGGTAATCCTCATTCCATGTACCGTGATATATGCCATCACGTACTGTGTATTATCAAGATTACAAACTTCAGGATGACCATATCTCATCTTTACAAGAATGCTGTGAGGTCACATAAAGGTAAAGGGACCCCTGACCATTAGGTCCAGTCGTGACCGACTCTGGGGTTGCGGTGCTCATCTCGCTTTATTGGCCGAGGGAGCCGGGGTACAGCTTCCGGGTCATGTGGCCAGCACGACTAAGCCGCTTCTGGCGAACCAGAGCAGCGCACGGAGACGCCGTTTACCTTCCTGCCGGAGCGATACTTATTTATCTACTTGCACTTTGACGTGCTTTCGAACTGCTAGGTTGGCAGGAGCAGGGACCGAGCAATGGGAGCTCACCCTGTCATGGGGATTCAAACCGCCGACCTTCTGATCGGCAAACCCTAGGCTCTGTGGTTTAACCCATAGCGCCACCCGCGTCCCTGTGAGGTCACGTAGAGAGGACTAAAAGCCCAAAGTCATTCAGTGGCAGGAATTTGGCCCCAGGCCATGCTGCAGAGCCTGTGGCAGACTGGGGTCTGGGTGTGGTGAATGCTAGTATGGGGGGGGTTGGGCTGGTAAGGGGGCTTTGGGCAGTGCATGACCTGGCCAACCATTGGTGCCCAGTTGCGTACCCACTAAACTCAACCATTGGTGCTCAGTTGCATACCCACTAAACTCCACTAGTTGTGACTCAGTTGCCTTTGCCCTGGGCTTCCTTTTCCTCCCTTCCCAGCTGTTTATCTCTTGCCTGCCTTCCTCTCACCCCCTCTGCTTACTGACTTGCCCCCAGTACATCTCCGTCTCCTTCTTTGTATTTGTTGGCTCCACTGCTTCCATTCCCGTATATTAAACACCTTTGGGACTCGTCATTCAGAAGACTTCACACCCTAATTATTCCTTCCCGGATCCTGAATTGTTTTTCATGCTCTCCGCCTCCTTTTATTTTCCTGCTCAGTAAATGTTTGCCCACTAGTAAAATGTTGTGAAGAGCCTGCTGAAACTCTCTCAATTACCCACTGCTTTTTTCTTTTCTTTTGCACAAGAAGATCAGCTGAGCTATGTGATTTGCGGTAGTCGTGGACGCATGAACTTCTCCGTGAGTCATCTAGATTTTGGAGTAGCTGGAGATGCTAGGGATTGAACCTGGGTCCTTCTGCCTGAAAAGCATGGAATCATACAAGCGTAGAGTTGGAAGGGACTCTGAGGATCATCTAGTCCAACCTCTGCAATGCAGCTGCCCTGTACGGGGATCAAACCTGCAACCTTGGTGTTGTTAGCACCATCCGCTAACCAACTCAGTTAATTAGTGAGGCATGCACTTCCACTGAGCCATGAATTCTCTTCTGTATGTTCCCCATGTCCACGTTCGTTTATTCCTATAATAGGAGACTGTCATCACCTATTGGTTATACTCCCTATGAGAAGATGTTTGGTAAGAAACCTTACGTCAAGCACATGAGAATCTTTGGTTCTGACAGGTGGGTCCACATTCCCCCCCCACTTAGGATTGTACTCAACACTCTTTGTGAACCTTTGTGAGGAAGTACGCAGGCTTGTGACACACAACAGGCTTGTGACACACAACGGCCTGCTCCCTTTTTAAGGTGGAACGGAAATATCCTAACACCCCAATCATGCACCCTCTATGTACAGACTAGGCCAAAATATTATAACTGGATTTTATTTATTATAACTGGATTTTGAAGTGGGAATGACCTTGACTTTCCTGGGACTCCTACGAACCAGGGACCTGCTGGAGGAGATGGGGCACTCTTTTTCTTTTCTCTAGAAGCACGCTATGAAGCGACCTAGAACCTGTCTGCATATTGCATAACTAGTCAGCGGTCTGTTTCCAGGCACAATTCAGAGTGCTGCTTTTGACCTCTAAAGCTCTATATGACCCAAGCTATTCAAAGGACTGTATTTCCTCATATGAACCTGCCTGGGTTTTGAGTTCTTTTGGGGGAGGCCCTTCTCTTGGTCCTGCTGCCCTCACTGGCATGCTTGGAGGGGGACACAAGAGAGGGTCTTTTCGGTGTCTGCTCCCAGACTTTGGAACTCCCTCCCTAGAGAAGCCAAACTGGCTCCTTCCTTGTTGTCCACCTTCCGACAGGTGAATATTTTTCCAACAGGGAGCTGCTTTTATAATGAAAAAGCTGGTGCTGTGCTGTTTTTATTGCAATTATGTGTATCGTTTTAATCAATTTCTGTAGATAGAATTAAAACTATCTATCTATGTTTAATTGTTCTTTAATTATTGTTTTTTAAAAGTTTTTAGCGGCTCTTATTTTTTATCTGCAAGCCTCCTTGAATCATGTGAGGGGAAAAGGCAGGGCATAGATAAAATGATGATGATGATGATGATGATGATGATGATGATGATGATGATGCAGTTGAGGTCATTTTGGACTCTGAACTTAATGGTCCTACCAGTGTGGGTGGATGTGGGTGTCTTTTGATGGCAGTGTGTATTACTTCATTTCAAATGTTGTAATGCCCCCCATCACAATTTCTTCAACACCTTTATAATGTTGGTTTCTAAAGGCCAATTGTTAAAGAGGCAGGTGTTGTGAAATATCCTGCCTGCTTCTCGTTCAGATCCCCCCCCCTGTTTTTTTAAGTATGCGTTCCCGCGACCTGATTTATCTCATTATTCATCTTGCAAATTACCATAAGGAGGTGCACGGCCAGAACCTTTCTTCATTTTCAGAGCTGACAATAATCATTCCTCTTCTATTTTCTGTCTGTCTGGTTGCTCTGTGCTTCCTGTGTAAGATGATATCTTTATGCCCAGACTGGCAGATGGAAAACCAAGAATCCGTTACATTTGCAATTATGATTTCCTAGTTGGCTTGCCTTGCCTCTGAAGCTACCCTATTGTGCCTTGTCAGTTTCTGCAGTGTGTGCCTTCTGGAGTTCCTCCCTAGTCCCCATGCCCTTCCGTTTCTTCTTCCTGCTATTCTGTCCTGCCCTCAATTAAAATAACCATTGCTTGGCATTGTATTTCCTGCATCCTGTAGATACCTGTAGAAAGCGTCCAAAAAACCTCCAGAGGGTCAGTATTAGCCCCATGGATCAACAGTTTGGGTTGTTAACATTTTTACATTTTGTTGCTGCTGTCTATTAAAACAAGATTCTGTTTTCTTCTTCCTGAGATAGAACCAGTTCATGTGAGCATTTTGTAAGGGGCAGCAAAGTGCAGATACAGTGGTACCTCGGGTTAAGTACTTAATTTGTTCCGGAGGTCTGTTCTTAATCTGAAACTGTTCTTAACCTGAAGCACCACTTTAGCTAATGGGGCCTCCCACTGCTGCCGCGCCACCGGAGCACGCTTTCTGTTCTCATCCTGAAGCAAAGTTCTTAACCTGAAGCACTATTTCTGGGTTAGCGGAGTCTGTAACCTGAAGTGTATGTAACCTGAGGTACCACTGTACTGACCATGAGTTGTTTCCATTTGGTTCTAGAGAGTTTGGTTTGATTTGAGGGATATTCTGACTAGAATAGTTGGAACAAATAATAAAATTGCGTGTAAATAAAACCTTTAAAAAATTAGCACAGTATGTGCAATTGCTAGATATAGATTAGCTAGAAGCTCAGTGCAAACAGGAAACACCAAACACATTGACTGCCTACTTTAACCCCCCAGGCTTCAGTCCTATATGCAGTTAAGCGAGAGTTAAGTCCTCAATAGAACTTACTTCTGACATATATTGGATTGTGGTGTAAATGGAGCCCTACATCCAAATCAGTGACAAACCCAGCTGAAGCCTCAGGGTGGGAATGAGCAAAGAACTGTATTAAACGAGCAGCAAAAGTTATGTAAGAAGCAGGAGGCAATTCCATGATCTATACATAGGAAGGAAATTGGAGTAACCACCATTAAGTCCCTGCTGTGTGCCATCTCAGATCTTGTATAAAAAAATAAAAGCTATCAGGGATGCCTCCCTCAGGGATATAATTCTAGAGGTACAGATGTACCTATAGGAGAAGCACTCAAGCATTTTATTAATGCTAAATTGTATTTTTCCACATCAAATATTTTTGGAGTCCCATTTCCTCTGCTTTTTTTCTTTGCTCCCCCCCCCCCCCGCCCCTGCCCAGTGACTGCCATGAGTGTTGAGTAGTGCACTAATCCCATGTTTATGCGGTGGCAAGCCTTGTAAACTTTGAGATCCAGTGTGTTGTAATAGAGTGCTGGACTAAGACCTGGGAGACCAGCATTCAAATCGCTACCAAGCCATAAAGCTAGCTCACCTTGGGCCAGTCACAGTCTCCCAGCCTAAGGGGCTCATCTACACGTACCTTTTGCCCTGCGCTTCCTAAGTTCAGGTCTGCACAGGAAAACCCGCTCTTTAGTGCTGAATTGGAACAAATGGCAATTTGGCTTTTCCATAGATTGCTATTTGCTCCAATTTAGCGGTAGAGAGCAGGTTTTTGTGGGGAAAGTTCCGGGGCAAGAAAGAAAAGAAAAGTGCTTGGACAAGGGAGCTTTAAATCACAGACCTGCACCTGGAAGTGCAGCACGAAAGGATGTCTGGATGAGTCCTAACCTACCTTACAGGGTTGTTGTAATAATAAAAATTGGGGAGGGGGGAGAACCAGGTACACCATCTTCAGCTCCTTGGAGGAAAGGTGGGATATGAAAGTAAACATAATAATAAGCAAGTGCTGTATTTAGTCATGTTTACATCTATGTAGGCATGGCTGCTTTAGAGCAGGCTGGGAACTTCTCCCGGGCCTTCACTTCTTTGTGTGTGTGTGTGTGTGTGTGTGTGTGTTGTGTTGCCACTGAGCCTTTTTGTTGTCCTCTTGGTGAATGAGGATTTTGCCCCAAGTTCACTGGAGGCTGTGTTTGCTCAAGAGTTCATGAGAACTCGGTGGCGGAGAGCAGAGAAGGTGCCCGACATGAAGGGATTAAGAGGGGGGTCTCTCTAAGACCCCAACACAGTCTGTCGCAGACAGCTTTTCTTGCTCCTGGATTAAGGTTCACGCTGTGTTGCTTGCCGCTCTTTTGAAAACCATGTCGAGTGATGTGGGATGCCACTCCGTCCCTGCGGTTGCACTTTGTACCATTCTGCTTCCCGTCTGCTTCATTTAGCCTCTCTCGCCTTTAGCCTTCCATTCAAGGAGCATCTTTCACTCCTCTCCCCATTCAGCTTTCCCTTTGCTGTCTTGCCCCTTGTTAAGACTCCGCAGCCTTCAGCACCATTCATCTCGTCCTCTGGCTCATTCACATTTCTGCTTTCCTTTACTCCATTCATATCCCACCGTCCATCTGGCTGGCGAACCAACCAAAGGGCTTCTCTTCTTCCCGGGCTCACCACCCCCTTTGTCTTTTGGCAATCCCCTTAAACATCTGACAGCTGATAAGGCATGGGGTTTTGAGATAGGTTATTGTGCAGCCCCCTCTGCCCCCCTTCAAAGGGTCCTAATTTTTGCCTGGAATATGGGGCTAAATTTAGCATCATGCGTTAAACAACTTAAAATATTTTCATCTGTTTGTCCCGGTATGACAGTATAGAACTTGATTTCTTCTACACCCTTTTTGCTAGGAACTTGCAGTTTGCTATATAAATGCAAAGGGTGTGTGTGTGTGTGTGTGTGTGTGTGAGAGAGAGAGAGACAGACAGACAGACAGACAGACAGACAGAGTGAGTGAGTGAGTGAGTGAGTGAGTGAGAAATTATCACCTTCAGAGGCAAAGGTATGGTAGTCTTAATTTCCTACTGAAACGTGAAGCTGATATTTAAAAAAGAAAATAAAAAGATTAACTGAAGGTATCATCAGCCTGACAACCAGTAGAAATGTGAGATTTGTCACCAAAAGCGATGGCTACTCAGCGAAAATCTATGTGTTCCATTACAACAGGAAAGGAAATGGTCTACTTTTATGTCACAATTTTATTTAATCATCTGTGAATTTTAAAGGTAGTTTTCAAACAGTAAATGGTTTACAAGATAGACTGTAGAGAATTCCTGCTGCTGAATAGGAGCATGGGGGGGAACCTCTATTATATTGTCCATTGTGAAATCCCTTTGGTGTATGGCAGCAAATTTCATGGTGATGTTTGCTTCGCTCCTGCTTTTTGATGTCCCTGTTATCCCAGTGAAGTATTGGCGTATCTCTGCATTTTATTGGAAACTTCATGGCTAGTACTCAAGACTGAGAAAATAAGTTGTGTATGTGAGCGAGTAACATGGCGGGCCAGGGTGTTCAGCTTTGGCAAGGGAGATCTGGGTTCAAAAACATCACACTGTGACCTTGGGCCCCTCCTGATCTCTGAGCCTTAACTCTGAGCTCTTTAATGCTGAATTGGAACAAATGGCAGTTCAGCTATTCCATAGATTGCTATTTGCTCTGATTTAGCGGTAGAGAGCGGGTTTTTGTGGGGAACGTTCTAGGGCAAAAAAGAAAGAAAAGTGCTTGGACAAGGGAGCTTTAAAACACAGACCTGTGCCTGGAATTTTTCAGCAATGAAATCTCTCCTAACCAATATCCACACCTGCTTAGAAGACTTAGGAATTAAGTCAGCCACATACACTTGCCCCCGCTTGGTAGGGTGTTAATGTGTTCAGGATCACTGCTTCCATGTGTCTGTTTCTGCACCTTCATTCACACATGAATGCTTTCAGTTTTATGCCTCTGAAATCCATCCCGATGCTTCCTGTGTTCACACTAGTGGATGGAGCTTGATGGAATGTATGTACACTGTGTGTTGTTGTTCCCTCCCCTCAATTAGTATTTCCCCACTCCCCATAAATTCCACAAACCCAAGTTCTGTTGTGGGCCTTGGGGCAAGTATTGTATACCTTTGCAGCACACCTTTAACCCCTCCCAATTATTTTAATTTCTAAATATATGTGTTTCAATCTACCAGATTTTCACAAAAGAGCTATCTATCATCTATCCATCTCTCTCTCTCTCTCTCTCTCTCTCTCTCTCTCTCTCTCTCTCATATGTGTGTCACTTCAGGTCAGTAAAACTGAGATCCATTGCGGGCATGCACACAGTAATTCATCTACCTGTACACATGCACCTTTAAAAAACCCAAAAACCCCCCAAGATTTTCAAAAAGGAGCAGGAAAAAATTTGTGCTCTGAGCCAGGCAAGGATTTGAGATCACTGTCATGAAAAGTTGCCACTTCCTTTCCTCGCCTCCTGTTACTTGCAGAGGCAAGTTTTATTTTTAACACAGCTGTTTTGTGGAAAAGAAATTCTGCACAAGGTAACTGTTTTAAAAATACTGCAAATTTGCCTTCGGTGACAACCGGAGGTGGGGTGGAGAAAGGTAGGTTGCGTTCAGTCCTTTGAGCGGATGCAAACAAAATGGAAGAAGAGGATATTGTGATAGGTGGAATCCAATGGAACGTCGCTGCATACTTAAAACACAACAAAACTCCATCCACACAATGCACTGCAGTGTATCCACAGTCTAGCACAATGCGATTTTATATTAGATTACCCCCCTCCCTTATTGGTTTATCTGCACATGCTGTAATTGTGTGGATGCTGCATTTAAAAAATAAAAAAAGGAAGAGGCGCAAACAGCTTCAAACCCACATTAAACTCCAGTGTGGACGAACCCCTAGTCTCAGTGGAGGAGATGTGTAAAGCCGTCACATGAGATTCAGGCTGCTTTCAGAGGCTCTTGAGGTTCAAGCTGCTTCCATGGATTTTGAAACCCAACCCTTGGTAAAAACCGTATGGGGAATGTGATGACAGCCTCTACCCAGTGCTGATTTCTGACCATGCCAAATTTCAGGTAGAGAAGCTATGGGATCACTATAGGACAAATGAGTGAACATTTCCAGAAGGACCTCTCAGAAAACAGCCGTTCTTTTATGCCCATAGTGTTTTCCAGAATAGCCTCTCTCGAATCATCTAAGTGTTAGTGCTGCCTCCCAGAAACCTAGGAGCGAAGATGGGTGGATTCCCCCCCCCCCTTATCAGCAATCAATAGCAGGTCATTCACTTGTAATTTAGGTTTCATCCACCACTTTTGACAGCCATGGCTTCTCCCCAAAAATCCTGGGAATTGTATAGTTTAGTCCTCACAGAACTTTGGTCCCATTGGCCCCCCTCTTTACAATGTAAAGATGATTAATACTGAACTTACTACAGCGCTCCTGTTGTAGGGATTACTGAATTAATGTAAAGGAAGATATATTTTTTTAGCCTGCTATCCTAAATACAGTTCCTAGGGAGGAAACCTCGTTGAGAAAGACCCCAGTGGGACTTCCTTCTAAGTAAACGTGAATAGGATTTTGCTGTGTATATGCAAAGTGGTGCTCTTTAAATGGAAGGCGGCATGCTACAAGCAAGCCATTATCCCTCAGCCCCATCCGAAAAGTAGCATCGCCACCTCTCCCCCAGCATGAAGTTGCCAGCCAATTGGCTTGGGGGGTTGCCTGGTCTGCCATAGCAAGCCTGAGCCTTTGCAATCAGCAGGTAAAAAGCCTGTAGAGACTGAAGGCAGATCGTTTCTGGTTTCTCCATGTTCTGTTCGTTTGTATGTTTTTTAAAGCACAGGAGCAAAGGGCTTCAGCACACAAATTCTGCAGTGCAACCATAGTTCTTGCACCTCCTCTTATACTTCAGAGAGGCTGTCCATTAAAAACAAAAGCAAATAAATTATTGTTTAGCAAGGCACTAAGGTGAATGTTCCATCGGTGCAAGGATTTCTCTTCCCCACTCCATGCAAACCCTAAATCTGTTCCAGAGATTGCCCCAACACTCCAGAAAATATCTGGGGATAGCCCAGGCTTGTGGGGAGAAGGAGAGGAAGTCCCATTGCACTAGTGACAACCCTTGGACAAGTGCAGTTGTTTAGTTTAATGCTCCCCTTTGCGTGTATAAATGTTGGCCACCAACTTTTATTAAAACATCTTGCAAAAACAATGGTGAAACGGCTATAGCGACCGGGGGAGAAATGTCTTGGTTGACACTGTGTTCACCATCCGATGCGTAACTTCACAGCTACCTTTCAATTTACTCCATTTAATAATGTTGAAAAACTTGCTGAACTGGTGTTGCAGAAGTCTCCCTGGAACAGAAAAGGGGGATGATAGCTGAGAGCCTTTTCAGACCAGCCTTACAGCTCCTAAAATATGTATGTATATTTTCACTCTGACTTAGCCAAGTGAGAGTGGTTTGTTCCATACATTATCCTTTATTGTGAAGAGTCTTAAGAAGTGGCTGGGTGTAAGCATATGCAGCTGTCAGTGTGATTTACATGTTGTGTATTTGATCAAAGGACCTCTTCCTTGGACAGAGAAACTGTCCACTCCAATCTGTGCACAGAATGAACACTCCAGTGACATTGGGAGGGAGGGAGGGAAGATGAAGAAGAACACGAACCCCGAAGATGAGAAGCCATCTATTCCAGGCACACACAAACCCTCATTTAAAGGCGGGACTCAGAAAAGCTAGTTGGCCCCCATAAAACCTCCACTAGGGTTGTTTTCCATATCAATATGAAGAGGTAACAAAAGCAGGGGAAAGTGAGTAGTGCAGGCAGGATTTTAAATAAATAAATAAAATTTTCTGCCTCTTCAGATTTGGATTTAAAAAACAAAAGCTTATTGTTGCGGGGTAGGGGAATGGTGAATTAATTTTCTGCAGCTGCTCCTTTAGACCATAAGGGGAATATGTTGATGCAGCCTTTTATATAGGGCAATCTTCAGGGTTGACAGGAGGGGTTTCCCATTTAAATGGCCTTTGAGGCAGCCAGAATGGTTCACGTGATATTTTTAAAAACTGTAATAGAAAGCAAAATGGTTTTTCTGCTCCCCCCCCAAAAAAAAACTAGCAGAATAAGCATTCTTAGAGAAGATCTGTGCAAAGACTCCACACTCCCAGATCTAAAGGGGAGAGAGAGAATTTTTCTCTTGGTGGGGAGCAGGGGTACAACAAGGCAGTGATTTCCATCCCACCTTGTTTTTGTCACAATTACCAACGTTCCCATTCCTCTGCAGTTCGGTTTCTGCCAAACATAATTGGCTTCACTGCCCACTATTTAACATAAGTTACATAATTTGCATAGTTTATGTAATTTTTTGTATAATGTACATACCTGGCATTCATTTCAGTGCACAGTAAATACCAATTTAGAACAATAACAAAATTAGGTATTGTTCGCAGGCATAAAAAAAGCACAGCCATGATGTGAACAATTGCATTCACTTGGCTGATTTCCCTTTCTGACAATTGCAGATGTACACACAAACACAGTCATTTCTGCATCCTTTTCTGTTTTCATCAGAATCCATCCATATCCCTAGTGGGAAGGCTGTTAAAAAGTGTGTGATGGCAAAGGGCCAATGCCTGCTGGGAGGCAGGAGGTAACACCAATCCCTTTTCTCGTTTCCTCTTGAGCCTTGCCAGGATTACCTCTCTTCTTCAGTAGCTTCTCCACTAAGCTGACATTGCCCTCTGCTAGGTTCACTTCCCTCTAAGGATGCAAGCAGTCAGCCCACCCTCCTCCACCACATTGCCTCCACCTTCCAGCTTTGCCCCCGTCTCACATTTCAGGGAATGACATGTCATTGTTGCTCTCCCAGCTCCATCCACTGGGGACTTCCCTTGCCTTCCAAACTGGCCGGCCAGGGTAGTCTGGCTGCACCCCTTTGTGACTACTTAGAGCAGGAAATCTGAAGCAGTTGGAGCCACCACATATTGCTCACATCCACAGCCTCAGGCTGAGCCCATCGCAAAGCTGGCTGAAAGTCACCTAAAGACTTCAAAGTAGCCGAACATCCCACCTGCCCCCAGGAAATGTGTTCCCTATTCCAAATTGCTTTGGTTGTGCTCAGCAGTGTTTACGTCGCTGAAGAGGAAATAGCCTGAACTGAGAAACAAACTTACTCTTAATTTTGCTCTTTCCTAAGGGAGAAACCACTGCCCATGCTCTGGGTTCGACAGCTGTAGCATTAAAGAGAAAGGGCAGCATTCCTGGAAATGTCAGGTATTTTTCCCCCTGGGAGTCGTAGGCTGGGAGATCTGCCAAGGTGATAGACAGGGATCAGCAGAATTGGAAGCCCGTTTAAAGCTGCTTTAATACCGAGTCAGGCCATTGGTCTGTCTAGTCTAGGTCTGCATTCAGAGAGGACTAATCTCCTTGGACAGCTCAGAGTGCCAGCTGCATGGGAGCTCAACGGCCAAGGCATGCCAATGGATACCATTCACCTGAGCTTGAATATCTAGGTTCAGTTTGCTTTAACTCTGCTTCTGCAGTTTGTTCCTAGAAGAGAATGAGAGTCATTATTAACATTCCCATAGGATCTATCATGGTGGGCAGGTGGAAAGGGAGCCATACTTTGTTCCATATCGCAATCAGTTAGCACAAGTATTCTGGGAGAAGGCTCTCTTCAGTGTTCTAAAATGAATCCATTTCAGTACCAAAGTTCCCTTCTTTCTCACATTTTTTCTCTCCTCTTCCTATCCTTTTGCTAGTCTCGTTATACAGAAGAAGTTTCAAAGCAGATAAAATAAAATCATTTTAAAAAACCAGAAATAATTTGAAATAATTCATAAGGCAAAATCCCTAAAACACTCATCCAACAACACGACATGAAGGGCAACTCCTACCCCACTTTTCTGGTAAAAAGTGTGATTTGAAAGGACCACGTTCAAATGTCACCTCACCTCTACGCTTACTAGGTGGCTCTTAGCCATCACTGAGTGTGCCGTTGCTTCCCATCCCCCCAGCCACAATTCCTGGTTGCATAACGCTGGCCTACCTTCCAGTGCTGTTGTAAGGTTTATTGAGAAAAGGTATGGCAGTCTTCCTCATCCCGGTCCCCTCCAAATGTTGCTGGATTTCTGCTCCCATAATCCCTGATCGTAGGCTAAGTTGGATGGGGCTGGAACTGATGGGAGTTGTGATATTTTACCCTTGGAGGGCACCAGGTTGGGGAAGCCTGGTGCATACGATGCGCTTTGAACACTGTAAAATTTCCTACCTGGATCCCATTTTTTATCATGCTGAAATCTGCTTGGAGCAGATAATTAGTAGTTTCCGGCTGTAGCTCTGCTGGCATCCTTTACGTGCTGTGAGACACAGAGGTCAAAGGTTAGAGAGTCAAGCGCTGAGCATGCACCCTGTTGCGTACTGAGCCTCAGTGAAAGCGAAGCCTCCGTTTCTAACTCGGGAGCTGAAATCTGTTCCACGTCTTATCCTATTCCTATTTCCATTAGTTTTAATGGACTCACATAAATAATCGATGAGGAAGGAGCGGAGCTAAGGAGGGCTAGGCCTGCAAATACGTCCTTTAGTCTTAAAACAAACAGCCAAACGGAAGACGTCTCCTTGCTGCCCTTCAGCTCTATTAACCACCCACTCTTTGAAGAGGAAATTTATTGCCAGTGATCCCTGGGTAGAATTTGCTTTAATTTTAATGCACACATGCATGCGTGCATATGCACACACACAGTGTGGCATCTGTTCTAATCCAAATAGGCATCACAGCAGCCTTCTTCTCCACACTTGGGTCCTTATACGTCCTCAGTGGCATCTCTTCCAGTTGTGGAACAGGCTCTCTGGAGAGACCCACCTGGTGTCCAGCCTTAATGTCATTTGGGCACCTGGCCAATACCTATTTATTTTCCTAGGCCTTTATAAATCACGTGCCAGTTCTGTTCTTGTTTAGCTCAGTGGATTTTACTGGCTGCCCCTGTATTAAATTGGTTTTAGCACTGCATGGTTTTGTTCTCTGCTTTTAAATCATACTTTTCGGCGTCTTGTCATGTTCTATCCCTTGCCTCTTTTTCCCCTTTTAGTATAATTGTGATTTAAACTTTGGCTCTGCGTCTTATTGCCTCTTCCTATCTTACAGAGGTTCTTGGGCCCTGTGCAGGGAGTGGTCTGGGAAGGAAGTGGTTGCTAGATTCCTCCTGGGAGGGGAAACATCATATTCTAAGCAGGGTCAGCCTCTCACATTTGATCCTTTTGGAGGGAAGGTCATTAAACCTGTAGTCCTGGATAATGTAAAAATTTTTTTTGCCATTCCTTCCAGTGTAGCTTCTGACCTGGGAATGGAATTGCTTTAGTTCCATTGGTGTTTGATCTGTGTCAGCTGGAGGAACATGATGACCCTAGATAGCTCAGCAGCATTTTTTTAAAAAAGAAAAAAGGATGGACCTTATAGTTTGGGTGGATTGCCTAAGACAACAGAGGGGGGAGTCTGTGGCCCTCCAGATGTTCTTGGGCTCCAGCTTCCATCATCCCTGATCGCTGGCTGTGCCACCTGGAACTGATGGGAGTTGAGAGTCCAATAGGTTTGAAGAGCCACCGTTTCTCTCTTCCTGGCCCAAGATCTAGGAAAACCAGAAGACATAATGCTTCAGTCAGTAGAGCATGAGACTCTTAAATCTCAGGTTTGTGGGTTCAAGCCTCATGTTGGGCAAAAGATTCCTACATTACAGGGGGGTTGCACTACATGCCCCTCGTGGTCCCTCCTAATCATGATTCCATGATTCTAGGTCATCCATCAAAAACTACCGTATTTTTTGCTCTATAGGATGCCATTTTCCCCCTCCAAAAATTAAGGGGAAATGTTTGTGCATCCTATGGAGCGAATGCAGGCTCCTTGGCTTCAGCGAAAGCAACGCGAAGCCTCCAACGCACAGAGGGAGCGCTCCCTCCGCGCTCTGGAGGCTACACGTTGCTTTCGCAGAAGCCTGGAGAGGGAGAGGGGTCGGTGCGCACCGACCCCTCTCGCTCTCCAGGCTTCAGGCAGACCGCCTGAAGCCTTTGGAGCGCAGCGGAACCTCGCGCTGCGCTCCAAAGGCTTCGGGGTTAGCTGCACAAGGCACCCCGCTGCCCTCCGGAGGCTTCTCGGGCTGTCCCAGAAGCCTCCGCAGGGCACAGGGATGAAGGCTCCCTGTGCCCTGCAGGGGCTTCGCGCAAAGCTAGACCAGCTATCCCAGCGGCTATCCCAGAAGCCAGAACAGCAAGAGGCTATCCCAGAAGCCAGGTCCCTCTTGCTGCTCTGGCTTTTGGGATTCAGATTTTTTTTTTCTTGTTTCCTCCCCCCCAAACTAGGTGCATCCTATAGAGCGAAAAATACGGTAATTAGGGGAGGAACCATATCTCAGTAGTTGAGCCCACTGGAAGGACTGTACATCAGTGGTAGAGTATCAGGTTTGCATGCTGAAAGTTCCAGGTCCATTCCTCAACAGCTTCTGGTACAGCTAGCAAATGTTCCTTCCTGAAATCCTGGAGAGCTCCTTCCAGCAGAAAATACTGAGCTAGATGGCCCAATGGTCTGACTCAGGGGTCAGCAGCCTTTTTCAGCTGTGGGCTGGTCCACTGTCCCTCAGACCATGTGGTGGGCTGGACTATATTTTGGAAAAAAAATATGAACAAATTCCTATGCCCCACAAATAACCCAGAGATGCATTTTAAATAAAAGGACACATTCTACTCATGTAAAAACACACAGATTCCCGGACAGTCCATGGGCCGGATTGAGAAGGCGATTGGGCCGGATCCAGCCCATGGGCCTTAGGTTGCCTACCCCTGGTCTGACTCAATATAAGGCAGCTTCCTATGTTCCTTTGTGCAATCAAAATGCCTTGGCTTCAATTCTTTGGATCTCTGGCTAGCAAGTGATGTGAAAAAACCTCTGCCATAGACTCTGGTGAGCCACCACCAGCACCGATCAGAGTAGACCACACTGGGTGAACAAATAGTCTGGCCATCATGGAGGCAGCTTTTTGGGATCAGAGGGTACCAGCTGCCACAGCAGTTTTATCTTTTCAACCTTTGCCTCTACCTTGCACAAGTGGGACTATAATAATTCCCAAACCAGTCATATTCAAGGAAAGGGCAGAGTGAAAACAGAATCTCCCACCTGCTTCACAGCTACCTGATCAATACCGTATATCCTTTTGCTCATTCTTCTACAGTACTCAAGAGGCACTGCAGAGAGAGATTTCTCATAGACCAGGCCAGAAGTCCTTTGAGAGCTCTGCGCTCCTCTTTCTGCAGCTCCGGAGCTGTCCAGCAAATTCCGCGCTTGTGATTTACTAGGGGCATTACCTCAGCACTTGAATGTTATCTGACTTCTTGCGGGCAGGGCGGTGCTTCCAGCCCTCGGGTTCATCTTGGGTCAAAGCAATCTAAAGCATGTGAAACGTACAACCTGGATGGTACTTAATCACTATGGGCTGACTGCAGAGAGAGAGCTTTACTGAATGCTACTGTGTGCAAGAGAGAGAGAAAAAGAGAGAGAAAATGAGGGGTTAGAAATCAGTGTTAGAAACTCAGATATATAAGCTAGGTGCCAAATGGCTCCTTAAAGAGCTACAGTCACCAAAGCAGAAGGTCATTTTGGGGTAAGATGGCTCTAATGTCTTGTTTTTCAAATGATGGACTGACGTGATTGATTCTCAGTTAAAACACCTGGCTAGTTCAGATGAGAACCTTGATCCAGGTTGAGAGCTTGAGAACTTAAAGGGGGGAAAGTCACTTGATCCAGGGACAAGCCCATATATATACTGACCTATTCCAACTTCTTTTTCTTCATGGTGACACAGACCATTCATAACCGAAGAATATTCTTCACAACTGTGAACAGGGCAACGTTATAGAGAATAGTCAACGAGACAGTCATAGAATCATAGAACTGTAGATTGGGAAGGGACCACAAGGATAATCTAGTACCACCCCATGCAGTGCAGGAATCCTTTTGCCCAGTGTGGGGCTCAAACTCCCTAGCCTGAAATTAAGAGTCTCATGCTCTTATCACCTGAGCTATCAAGATGTTATCGTAGATGTTATTGCTATCATTGTTCATGGTTAATACTGATATTTTCTACACCTCTTTGAATTTTTTTCATAAAACTGTAAAAGTCTTCTAAATGAGTGAAATTTTATACCATTTCCTCTTCCAAGGAAGGTTTGTGGTAGCTGAATCATGGAAAGGATCTGCTCCTCTTCCTTGTTTTCAGCTGGGCGGAGATCTCTTCGTTGTTGTTTTTATTGTTCAGATTGGTCCAGGAATTGTTTGTCCTCCCCATTCAAATGAGACCCTGTTTTAAACAGGAAAGGAGAAATGGGTTGAACCGTGTTGTGTGGTAGCGGTTTCCCCAGATATCAGGCCATTGTTTAGCAGCAGTGCATCTTTGACCCACCCTGTTTGTGAACTCATCCGTGGCAAATGTGCCTTTAATTAAAGCAGCAAAATAATCTGAGGTTCAGGATTCGTTAACCAACAAAACAAAACAAAACAAAACACCACCACAACTTTCCTCTCCTTTTAAAGCCAATTTCCTAGGTCATGTTTTTCTCTACTACGTCACTGGGGTGTCCTTTTATTCCCATAGAATAATTTTAAAACCTTGTAGGGCGCTTGGGAAGTGGGAGAATCTATTCTCAAATGGGGCTCTGATTATGCCCGTTAGCATATTTACATTTCTGCTTAAGAGCCTGGTGGGGGGATCAAGGGAATTAAGGGCACTTGTCATTGAAATGCAGAGGAAATCTTGCATGAAATTACCGTTAGTGCCCTATTGTTGGAGGGGGTTTCCAGCCGTCCACACCACACCCTCGAGCAGTTTGGTTGCATTTTGCGCAGTGAAGTGTGAAGTTAGAGGCAGGAGTAGTGCGACTGAAGTTAAAATAGGGAACCATTAGTTTGGCTTGGTGATAGCATTCGTCTGAGGCTAAGAACTCAAGGGATCCGGATCTGGAGTTAGCCCTGTCTTCACCTCTTAATGAAACTGGAGGTGTTGCCTGTCCTCCCATTCATGACTCAATAATGGATAAATACTCAAAGCTTCTCTTCAAGGTCAGTTTTGTTCTCTTCCTTTCTTCCCCTCTTCCCTCCTGCCCCCACCCCATCCGCCCTGCCCCTTAGTAAAGGTGGATGGGGTGGGGGAGGATATGTGAAATACATTGAGTTGTACAGTTGCTAAAAGAGAAGAATACTTTCTGAAGAACCAGTGCACTTTTCTGAAATGTATACCTGGCAACCATTCTCAAAAGGGGCTTTGTAGCAGTTTCTTTTTCTTGACGTGGAGATGTGTATGCCTTGCTTATCATATAGTGCATATGTTAGCAGCAAGAAAGAATATGGGGAACAGCCTACGAAGAAAAGAAATGAAACCGAGGACATGATCTAGGTCAGGCATGGCCAGACTTGGCCCTCCAGATGTTTTGGGACTACAACCCCCATCATCCCTAGCTAACAGGACCAGTGGTCAGGGATGATGGGAATTGTAGTCCCAAAACATCTGGAGGGCCAAGTTTGGCCATGCCTGATCTAGGTAGTCTGCCTATTTAAAGAAACCGCCTAAAAACTCAAAGGAGAATTCGTACTTTCAGCACTTGGGTAGTGTTTACAAGGCAAAATACTTCACCTTTGTCATATGTATGTACATTATCCCGCAATGTAGCACGGGATAAGTGGAGTTGCCTTATGCTGCTTCTGTATGGAAAGTCTCACCTGGGTTTTGAGGAGTGGGTTCCTATCCCCTTACCTGTTACGACCCACTGCATTGGCTTCTGGGTGTACCTGGACTCAAAATGGCACCACTCCTGACAATTAGGCAAACAAGACTGCTTATATAGTTATCTGTTGGTTCTCCAATTACAGCGAGGGCAGGTGGGCTTCTGACCCCTTTACCTTTTGGGATGGCCCCTGTTTTAGGAATGCTGTGGGCTGTGAGTTGACTTACTTTAGGATAGATCAAGGGGTGGAGCTTGCAGATTCAATTAAGGGACCTCCTGCCACAATGAATCAGCCACTGCCTGGTATGTTATTTTTGAGGCCAGGTGAATCTGTACTGTGATGTTGTAGCTTAGATTATGTAGATGGTGCAGCTGACATCGTCCCTTTTTAATACGTTCCCTCAGTTGGGTTGCATGTGGATGTGCTGGGTGAGCCCACCTAAGCCCCCAAAGCTCTGCATGCTTGTCCATACTTTTCATGGAACAGTTGCCTTAATGCATGTGCAGCTGTAGCACCACAGATCCTTCCGAGAAACCCAGCCTGAGCTGAACGGGGTGGTGGCTGATTTTGTAAATTTTGGTAACCTGTAATTAACAATTTGTGTGCTGTTTTCGTGAGCCTGGTAAAAAGCAGCTTAGTCAGTGGATGTATTGTACTTGTTTAACAGTGCTTGCGTTTTGAAATGGTTACTCTCAAAGCAAACTCAAGTCACCCTTTGGAAAACCTTGGAGGAATTCCCCATTGTGCTCTTCTGTCAGTGCTAGCATTTCAGTTTGCCAGGTGGAACTGTCCCCCTTCTTCTCCCCGCCATGTGCTGTTCTGAGTTTCTCCTGCATTAGCACCACCACCCATGAGGTGCATATGGGGAGGAGAGAGGAACAAGTCCTACTGCGTGAGTGGAAGTCCTTGCCCAGGGCTTCCACTGCTGGGACTCAGTAGGTGAATCCTGCCTAGGACATTTGAGTTACTAGCCTCTTTGACTGTTGCCTCTACCTCGAGCCCCACGAATCTGGCATCTCCAGTTTTATTGCCGACCCTTGAATGGTACATAATTTGATTTCCCTGCACCAGAGAGTTGAATGTGCTGCCTGATGCCTCTGATATGTAGAGCATTGTGCCTGAGGTGAAGGGAGGACTATTGAAGGTCTATCTATGGTGGTACATGCGTGTATTTGACATTGCAGCTATGGAGTGATGAATAGGTAAAAGTAAAGGACCCCTGGACGGTTAAGTCCAGTCAAAGGCGACTGTGGGGTTGCAGCGCTCATCTCTCTTTCAGGCCGAGGGAGCTGGCGTTTGTCCACAGACAGCTTTCCGGGTCATGTGGCCAGCATGACTAAACTGCTTCTGGCGCAACGGGATACCGTGACGGAAACCAGAGTGCATGGAAATGCTGTTTACCTTCCTGCCTCAGTGGTACCTATTTATCTACTTGCACTGGCATGCTTTCAAACTGCTAGGTTGGCAGGAGCTGGGACAGATCAATGGGAGCTCACTCCATCGTGGGGATTTGAACCGCCAACCTGATCGGCAAGCCCAAGAGGCTCAGTGGTTTAGACCACATCTGCGTCCCTTGGAGTGAAGAATATCCTGTATGTGAGCCAGCTCCAAGCCATGAGTACAAATACACATTGGGGGGAGGGAATATAGGGCGATCTTGATGTCACTGCACTAGTTGATCTTCTGCTATTCAACAGGCCTGCCTGGAATCCTGACTATAACATGGGCAGTTGCCACAATTCATATTCTGTACAGAATGTTAGCTCGTATACCTGCCAAAAGCAAGATAGAAATAGGAGGGGGAGAGAGAGACTGTCAAGTAAACAATATGTCATCGGGGAACATCTAGTAGCCTTTATCAAGTAGATTGCTTTAGCTGAAGTGATAATTCAGTCTTGTAATAATTCTTTCCTATTTCTTGACATATTTGGTTCCAAATGCACTGCTATATTTGTGGGTGTTCGCTGCTTTTTCTTTTTCTTTTTAGCACAACTGGCTACGCTCTGAGAATCATTTTTAACTGTGCCCTTTAAATATAAAGTGCAAGGTTTTATACTCTCTAAAAGGGCACAGTGCAGACTTCACCTTCTCTTTGGCTTTGAGGAGCCCATTATTAGTGGTTATGCAGGGGAAAGAGATGAGAGAAGCTAGAATCCCTGGGTGCTATCCAGGTTCGGAGTAAATAGGCATAAAATGATGTAATTGGGGGCAAAAAATATATATCTAGATGAGTCTAAACTGACAGTGGTTAATCAGCAAAGATATCTTGGGGTCATGGTGGTCAAGTCAAGGAACTCGTCAACTCAGTGTGCAGCAGCAGAGAAAACAACAATTTTTGTTTGTCTAGGATTATTAGCAAAGGAATTGAAATTAAAATACAGTATCCCAGTGCCTTCCATTGTCTTACTAGATTTGCTGTGCTGCTGAACTACTGAGCATCTTCCAGGCTGTTGCTTATATAGTGTGTTTTTTGTTTTTGTTTTTAATTGATTGATTTTTATCTATTCTACACATTTTTAATTTTGTATGTAAGCTGTCTTGGGAGGGCTTAGGCCCTGAAAGGTGGCATACAAATGCTGAGAAAGAAGTAAACAAGTGAATTAATTCCTCTTAAATCTGCAGTGGAGTCACATTTGAAATACTGCATGTGCTCCTGTCCGTTCCATCTCGTGAAGGGCATCACAGAGCTCAAGAAAGCGCAGAAAAGGGCAATCAAAATGATGGAAAAGGCTGGAGCACCAGCCCTGAGAGGAAAGGCTAAAATGTTCGTTTGTTTTTAAAATTGAAATCTGATTTTGAAAAGAGAACATAATGGGGCATTTATAAAATTAGGCACCAAGTAGAGAGGGTTATTCCCCCTTTGCTTTTCTCATCATAACAGAACTTGAAGCTACACACACAGCATAATGGACTTATAGAACATTCTGCCTCAAGATGTGACTAGGGCTGGGTGATATCTGGTTTTCAACATTGCAGTACATCACCAGCTAAATATCGCAACATACTGATGTATCACGATGTGTGAAATAAGGCTGGAATTATGTAGAGGCATTGGCTGGCTTCACGGTTTTTCCTGCATCATGATTTTTTCATAACACGCACACACACCATGATTCGCAATATATTGCCAGGTCAGAAATTATGAAACTGATATCACAATATGGACTTCAATCTGGTTTTGGACAATATATTGCCTAGCCCTAACACACATCATGATTCATGGATACAGTGGTACCTCAGGTTATATACGCTTCAGGTTACATACGCTTCAGGTTACAGACTCTGCTAACCCAGAAATAGTACCTCATGTTAAGAACTTTGCTTCAGGATGAGAACAGAAATCGTGCTCCGGCGGCGCGGCGGCAGCAGGAGGCCCCATTAGCTGAAGTGGTGCTTCAGGTTAAGAACAGTTTCAGGTTAAGAACGGACCTCCGGAACGAATTAAGTACTTAACCCGAGGTACCACTGTATATTACCAGGTCAATAATTATGAAATTGATATCACAGTATGAACTTCAAACTGGTTATGTTTAATGGTGACGTTTAATGGCTTTGAAGTAGGATGAGAAAATTTGATGAAGGATAGACTGCTGTTAGCTGTGACAGCAGCATGCCTCTGAGTAGTAGTTCATTGGAGTGGGAAGTGAAGAATAACAAAGGAAGCCTGCAGCCTTTGTGTGTGTTTCATGGAAACGCCTGTCTGGCCCATGGCTGGGAAGAAGAAGATGATGGTCTCTGTGGCTGCTTAGTTCTGATTCTGTGGTTCTTCTCCACCAGCTTGTTATTTGGGGGCCCTTTTTCAGGCAGAGGAGAACCCCTCTGATTGTGATCTGGAGGTGCTCTGATTGAAACTGCAGAAGTACACGTTTTCTCTGCCAAGCGATCAGTCTTATGCCAACTTTGGTTATTGTTGTCCTGCAGACTTCTTTTCAACTTCTCCACTTGAGGGGAAAACCTGTGCCAGATTTAAGCTCCTGGCAAGCTGCTACTTTTACCATCCACGCTGCTCGTCAAACAAGCTTTTTCTTCTGCTGCGTCCAATCAATCGCAGCAAAAGGTGCAGCTTTTGTTCGCTGTCAGAAAACCGCGAGATAGGTTTTTTTAAAAAATAGTTGTTGTTTTTAAAGAAGAGAGATTCTTGTCGCTCTTACCAAGCTGCCTTTTTCCATGTACAACATGTTTCCATGGAAAAATGCCCTCCTGGGCTGAAAATTCGCTCATAAATCCCTACCTCTTTTCTTCTGCCTTTCAATCCAACCGACAAGCTTGATATCATCATTATTGGCAAGCGGAGGCCAGCAGGCCAAGTTTGGAAGATCAAAGGCAAATCTCCCCACAGCTGAGATCCAGCCAAGACTAGACTGCATTGGATTTACTGTAAATTGCACTTCGTTACTATTGGGATTCGGGTTTACAAAAGAAAATGTCTTGGGTCCGATGCCAGTTCTGGCTCTCACTTTTAATTGCGAGCACAAAACGATAGTTTGAATCCCGGCAAATTTTATATCTCTGTTCATTGCACCTCCTCTTGCAGGAATAAAACCATTAGCAAGGACTTTATTTATAGTGCCCAGCACCCAGTAAATGTTAGAATTCTCCCCCTTTTAAAACACACTTTATTTAAATATTTATCACTTATAAAATAGCCGTGCATTTCATTAACAAACTACATTACATCCCCATTCCCCTCTCAGAGTTAAAATTCTCAGAGTGGTTTAGTGGTCAGTCCCTCTTCCTCCAGGGAACTCCGGGAATTGTAGCTCTGTGAGGGGGAAACAGCACCTTTAACAAACTACAGTTCCCAGCAACCTTTGAGAGAAGCCATGGCTGTTGGATATGTTTTGTATGGTAACTGTTTTAGATGTATATTGCAGCTGGGGCCTTAGTCTCTGCATTTGTAGCTGAAATACTTTGGCAGCAATTGATGGGAGAGATCCCTCCTTGTGTGCGACTGTGAGTTTAGATGGAGAATAGCTGGCATCCCTAACTCACAGCTGTCCATGGAGGCGCAGGTCAATTCTGTGTCCAGTGCAGCTGTCTACCAACTCCACCTGGTACGCAGGCTGAGACCCTACCTGCCCGCGGACTGTCTCGCCAGAGTGGTACATGCTCTAGTTATCTCCCGCTTGGACTACTGCAATGCGCTCTACGTGGGGCTACCTTTGAAGGTGATTCAGAAACTACAACTAATCCAGAATGCGGCAGCTAGACTGGTGACTGGGGGCGGCCGCCGAGACCACATAACACCGGTCTTGAAAGACCTACACTGGCTCCCAGTACGTTTCCGAGCACAATTCAGAGTGCTGGTGTTGACCTTTAAAGCCCTAAACGGCCTCAGCCCAGTATACCTGAAGGAGTGTCTCCACCCCCATCGTTCTGCTCGGACGCTGAGGTCCAGCGCCGAGGGCCTTCTGGCGGTTCCCTCATTACGAGAAGCAAAGCTACAGGGAACCAGGCTGAGGGCCTTCTCGGTAGTGGCGCCCGCCCTGTGGAACGCCCTCCCATCAGATGTCAAAGCGATAAACAACTACCTGACATTCAGAAGACATCTTAAGACAGCCCTGTTCAGGGAAGTTTTTAATGTTTGATATTTTAGTGTATTTTTGGTTTCTATGGAAGCCGCCCAGAGTGGCTGGGGAAACCCAGCCAGATGGGCGGGGTACAAATAATAAATTATTATTATTAACTGCACTTTTCCTGTGAGAGAGCTTCCATATGTACATGCAGGAAAGCCGAACGTGATCCAGAAGGAAGGAGTAAAATGCTACCTGGAAGTAGTATCGGAGTCTAGGAGGCTGTGTCAAAACCGGTCACGGTTTGCGTGCCAAAGACCAGAAGGAAAAACATATAAACATCAACTGCAGCAAGACCTAGACAACGTTGCAGGATGGGATTGAGAGAATGATAGCAATTGGAGCAGAAAATAGTTTTTTTAAGGTCACAGGCAGCAGCTCTGTTGCTGAGCCATTGCAAACCTGCTCCTTAACAGCCTGATTCAGATATACATAAAAGATCTCTCTCTTGTGCTGCCTGTTCCTCTCTCTTGCTCTCTCTCTCTCTCTCTTTTTTAACGACTGACATCTGTCTCAAACTTCCTTGCTGTCTGGAAAAGCCACTGAAGAACAGGAACCCTTGAGTGACACCAAGCAGTACAATACATTCTGATATATTTGATGGAGATCAAACTTGCTCTGCAGATACATCAACTACAGTCAGCAGAATGGGGCACTTTTTCCACCACAACGTCTTTCTCTTCTGCTGGAGGCAAAGGCATTCCTGGAAGGAGAGAGGAGAGCTAATGGAGCTCATGGTGGTGTTCCTGCTGACTCCTGTAGAATTAAAATGGTTTAAAGGGAGCTCGTGTGCTACAGTGCTTCTGGTTGGGCTAGGACAGGGGTTGGCAAATATTTTTTAGCCGTGGGCTGGTCCACTATCCCTCAGATCTAGTTGCGGGCTGGAGAAGTGGCATGGGGTGGGGACTGGAAGAAGAGGCGAGTGGGGCAAGTAGTCTTCCTCCCCAGCACCAGTTGCTGCGCTTAGCTCCCCAGGGGCTGCCACAACCGCTGCTGCTTCTCGTGGGTAGGCAGAGCGAGCTCGTCCACTCCACTCTCTGGCCCACAGGAGCCCCAGGGCAGCGGTGGCGGAGGGAAGATGGAGCAGCGCGAAAGGGCTGGCTCCGGAGAGGGGCTGCTTAAAAAGGCGCTCAGCCAGCTCAGCCTAACCCCCTTCCTCCTCTAGGCAGGGCAGGGAGAAGCCTGCAGGAGGGAGGGAGGGAGGGAGGAGGCGCCGCCATGGTTTGTGAGAGGGAAGGGGGGAATGGAATGGCACGGGGGGGGGAAATGACACAGCCCAAACAAACAGTGGAGCATTCCATAGTTGTCCTGGGGCACCAAGGGCTACAGGGGGCCCCTTTTCAGTGGCCTTGCAGCATTTATGTCACACCCTAAGGCTCTTTTGCCAGCCCTGGGTGTGGGGGTGATGATTGCAGCCCACACCCAAACATTCTGCCATCATTTGACATCCCTTCTCTAACTGAGGCTCAGTTTGGTTTTCAACATCTTGCCCAAGAAAAGCATTTAGTGTGTGTGTGTGTGTGTGAAGATTTCCCCCCAAGTGCATTAAAATTCATCTATTTTTAATTAAATGAGCGAGAAAGCCATAAGCTGTAAAGAAATACTATTTTATCCAAATTTGAATGCAAGATAGGGAAAAGGTAGGTAGGTTATCCAAGGTTGATAAAACTCAAAAGGAAGTTCTGCTGGCTTACACAGCAAGAGACATTTCATTTCATTTCTTCATTTATTGAATTTATATACTGTCCTATACCCAGAGGTCTCAGGGCAGTTCACAAAAAAATCACAATATATAAAATCAAAATGAAAACAATAATCCAATAACACTCCCCCCCCCACCAAAGAGCCACATTTTAAAGGTTATAGGATGTTTATTAGGTCAGCCAAAGGCCTGGTTAAAAAGGAACGTATAATGAAGGTGCCAGGCGAACCTCCCTGGGGAGAGCATTCTACAGACGGGGGGCCACTGCAGAGCAGGCCTGTTCTCATGTTGCCACCCTCCAGACCTCTTGAGGAGGAGGCACATGAAGGAGGGCCTCAGAAGATGATCTCAGGGTCTGGGTCGGTAGGAGAGGAATTTACGTTTACCTGAATTATTGGGATCTGTCAAGTCATCTGAAACTAGATCCAGTTCTTTGTCCCTTCTGTGTCATTAATAGTTGTGGATTTCCCAATCATTGCAATATGACCATAATCGAAGCTATATGTCAGAGATGGGGAATGTGTTGAGCGCTAATATACCGAACCCCATTCTCTTTGGTTCTCTCTTTCAGTTTGACCCTGAAAACACTGGCTACATCAGCACTGAGAAATTTCGAAACCTCCTCCAAAGGCATGGCTCTGAGCTAGATCCACACAAACTAGAAGTTCTTTTGGCCTTGGCAGACAACAATTCTGACGGGAAGATCTGCTACCAAGATTTCGTCAACTTGGTAAGTGATTCTGTGCTGATTGCAGGCTTGGCTCCAGGGGCCCTATCCTGATTTTCTGCTCCCTTCTCACCACTGCACTGGGCATCTCTCACCTGGAAGGGTGGTGTCAAAGAGTTCGCTTGAAAGGCTTTCCATCTTCAAATGAATTCTGGTTATAATGGCCGTATGCTGCCTCCAGAATCAGAAGGAGCATGTCTCTGAATATCTGCCAGTATAGAAACAACAGCAGGCTATTGTGCTGAAGTCCTGCTTGTGGTCTTCCCAAAGGCTGTCTGGTTGGCCACTGTGAGAAAAGAGGAAGGACTTTGGTCTGGACTGTTCTTATGTTTTTAAATGCTTCCCCCCACCGCCACCACTTCATATTAGCTCAGGGGCTGGGTTTGGGCCTTGTTAGTGAGGATATTGTTGATTGGGAAACTTGGAGATCCTTCTTGATAACTGACCTGATGGCTTCTGGTTCAAAATGTCCTGCCAAGAGCTTCTGTGTTTTCAGAGCAAATGTCTTTCCCACAAAGGTCAGGTGAAATAAAACAAAAATTCTTGGTCTTTTTGCAACCCACTTCTTGTGCAAGATAACAGTTTTTCTTCAGGGGAGTCTTAGCAAAGCAAACCCTTGAGAAAATCCAATGCTCAAGGATGATTCTTGCATTCTGAGGCATACTTGTGTGCCTAATTGATAGAGATGAATTGCTGAGTAAATATACTTGCAAACTCATTCTTACATTATTTTATACTTGCTTGGTAATTATTATGTTTAGATCTCAGTCTTCTTTTAGAAACCAAGAGCACCTTATCTGGAACTCCCAATCATTTCCAAAAGTGTGTCCTTATAAACATGTGTGCCTTATGGCCTAGATCCATAATCTAAAACCTGAATGAGGACCTGCGTAAGATCCAAGGATCCCACCATTACTTGCATGGTGGTGGTTGCTGTTGTCGTACATAGTTTTAGAAGGAGAAAGACAGAGGTGGAGGAGGAAGATGGACATATGAGGTAAAGAAAAATAGATATAGACCCCATGTTGTAAGTTGAAATGAAAGTGGAGTTCTGGCTGTGAAAGTGCTGAAGGCCTAAAGCAGACCAATTGCTTCAGAATAATCCACTGTGTATAGAGGTTTACCAAAAGGACAGACAGACTAACCTTGGATTGGAGGAGATTGGACTAGATGACTCTACGATTCTATGAACCTGCAGATTAACCTAAAATGTGTGCCTGTAGGTCAGTCGCAAAACCATACCTCCAGGTTGACTTGGGAATCTGCCTGACTCCCAAAGCAATCCATTTGGCAATTGCGTTTTAAGACTTGCATAATAAGATATGGTTGCTTTAATTTTTGAAACCTCTTTTTAAAAATTTCGATGCTGAAATCCAGCTTGACAGGGCTGAATTCCTCCTGTTGCAGAGGCTAGCAGTATTTCATTTGAATGTCTGTCTCTTTTACTGGATTTTGATTGCTTTATTTGCTTGCAAACAAGATCAATATTGGAGTGCTATAGATAGGTTTATGCTCTGCTGCTGGAACGGTAAGAAACGGTTGTTTTGACAATATGGTATGGTTACCAGACATCCCCGTTTCCCAGGGACAGTCCCCGGATTTACAAATTTGTCCCCGGACAAAATCTGTCCCCGGAATGTCCCCAGATTTCATTTAATGTCCCCGGATTTATATTTTAAGTGTTGTAGATTTATTAGTAGGGAATGAATGTTGCATGATTGGTTCAACGGCACAAGACACATCATATGGAGACTTCCAGCGAGGCAAAATGGTGGGCGCCACAGCAGCAAGCAGCTCCTGAAGCTAGCCAGAGCCAACTGTGCTACCAGGCTGGCTCCGGGCTGCTGAGACTGCCGCCGCCCCTGCCGAAGGGGAACCAGGGACGCCCGTCAACTGGGGGAACCGCTGACACACACACCCTATGACCCAAATATAGCCAGGAGCGAGAGCACCCAGCCAACTGCCCAGCGGCGCTCTGGGGCCAGGAAAACCCCAGAGCCGATGCAGGGAGAAGGAGGAAAGGAGAAGGAAGAGAGAGAATGAGGAGGGGGGGAAGGGGAGCCCCGACCTTGCCGTGCCACTGCATCCACTCCTGAGAAGGGGAGGTAGGAGTGCACCAGGAGGGCAAGAGCACGTGGCTGAGCCCAGGCCCAGCCCGAGCCTACTCCATGGCGGATAGCACTCCCAAGAGAGCAGTCTGGGGCCCAGAGCAACAAAGGAGACCACAGAAGAAAATATATTACTTCTTAATTTAAAAAAAACACAACTTTTTTTCTTTTCAAAAAAAAATAGCGTCCCTGAATTTTTTGAAAAAAAATCTGGTAACCTTACAATATGGTCCCCATCATTCCCAAACTCACAGCACCCCAAGAAATACCCACCCTTTCTCTGTAGCAGTCTCTTATTTCCACACACCCCCATATTCTCCTCTCTGCAGCAGGTATGTTAACAGCTGAATTCAGTTGTTGATTGGTATGAGTGGCATCCCTTCCATCTTGGTTTAGCTGCTGGCCTTAAAGCTAGTGATCTCAAGCATAAATTAGGAGAGGTGCCTTCTAGATGTTGCTGGGCTACAACTTCTGTCACCCTTGGCCACTAGCCATGCTGGCTGCAGCTGATGGAGCCCAACAACCTATGGAGGGCACACCAGCTGCCGCTGCTCTAAATCTTTTATCTGCCATAGTTTCCTTGTGGTCACATATTCAGGCAACTGGCAAACATCCCTCTCTCACTGTTAGCTGCTGCCTGTACCTACTTTGAGGAAAAGCTAGTAACAGGAGAATGACATCAATTGAGAATCAGTATAATGTAGTGGCTAGACGAGCAAGATTTCCGAGTATACATGTACAGGATAAGGATGTGACTCTGTGCAAGATTACAGCCCCAGTCTTTCTGAAAGGGAGGTCTCATCTTTGTGTGTTTGGGGTTTAGCTCTTTCTGAGCTCAGCCTGCTTTGGTCAGGGGGTTGGACTCGATGGCCCTTGTGGTCTCTTCCAACTCTATGATTTTATGATTCCAGCACCTCAATCTGTTCCTTATACATTTGTTTTTCTCGCCATGAGCAGAGCAGGAATGTTACTGTGCTTGTTGTATCAGTTTTCTTTACTTAGCCAGGCAAGAAGATCAGCAGGGCTACATGATTAACCTCATTAAATTGCAAGCTAAGCATAATCATGATGAGCACATAAACGTATGACTGTGTATGTCTTGTGAATGGTTTTTATGCACATAGTGAAAAGCAGCAGCAGTAGTAGAATTTGCCAGCTTCAGTTGTTGGGGAGATGAAATGATCACTAGCTAAAATATAATGGATTAACTTGCCAACCCTGCTTTGCTGAGGGTTGAGAGTCTACCGAGCATGGCTGCTACTGATCAGCTTCAGCTGGGTTTTTCTAAGACCATGACCTCTTCTTCTGTTCCCCTCATCCTCAACGGCTTTCTGGGTTCACATGTTGTGGGCTCACAACAAGAGAATGTTCATGGCACAGAGTTGATACCAGGTTATCCTAACTGAAAAAGCAAGACCTGCAAGAAAATATTACAGCATGCGGTAGAGTGCTCTTGTTCAGGATGCTTCATTTCATTCCCCCAGCAGCAACTCAAGATTCTGTGTCCACTGAGCAATGTCAGGTAAGCCAGTTGGGTCATCAGCAAAGATAGGGGCCTGATGGAGGAAACTTTGCATGGCGTGGAGACTCATAACGGTGGGACGTGCGGACACCCAGCAAAGCCAAGCTTTGGAAGATTCAGGGCAGACTAAAGAAAGAAGTTATTCAGAGAGCACTTGCTCCCTCAAAGCTGCAGCCAGTCCTCAGGAGAACATTGGAAAACGGTGACATGATAAGTCTGCCGCAATCTGCCATAATCCCTTGCATCTGCCACTCTGCCACTGTCAAGCGAAGCCCACTTCCAATTTAAGATACCTTGGTTTTGAAAAGAAGGCTTTTCACGAGCAACCTCTGACCCAGACGATCCCTCCTATAAATGAGAAAGTTTCATTACATGTTTATTGAACCAATGTGGCAAGAAACCATTGATTTCCTATCACACCTAACCCTCTGTACCCATTCATTTACGTTTTCGCCGTTCTAGTCAATTGACCTACAGACACTGAAGCTTCAAATTAAATAGGAAATGGGGCCACTGTTCATTGGAAGCACCACTGAATGTTGGACGTCTTTCCAAGGATGTTTCCATCTATCTGAAGCCTGCCATTGTCTTCTCTCATCACCACATAAAGCTTTGAAATGGACGAGTTCAGATCTGGAGGTGCCAATGTAGCAATCTGATTCTGGACAATAAAATTTCCAGAAGTATATTCTTCTGGATTCAGTGGGATTTAACTCCCAGCATTAACTGTGCCTTAGGTTGCAGCCTAAATTCGCCTGATGTTGGAGCTGGTCTGTGGGCAATGTTCTGAGGTTAGCAGTCACCTGGTTTATGCGCGTGCATGCTAATTACTTGACAGTTGTGACATCAAGTGGTGACTTTTCACATGGGAATAAGCTCATCTCAAACGAAACACTGCAGAGAGAACTTCCACGTGATTGACGTGCGTAAAATTATGAGTGGTGTGGAGAAAATAGCTAGGGGCAAGTTTTCCAGCATCTTCTGGGATGGATTCCTGAAAATAAGGAATGCCTTCTGGAATACTTCTGAAAACAGAAGTTCATGGTAATAACATTTATGCTTCTCCCCACCCCCAACCTCACAAAAATAATTCTAGAACTCAGGGACATCCAGTGAAGATTCCAGACTGACAAAGGGAGGGATTTCTTTACACAGTGCATAGCTAATCTATGGGATTTTCTCCCCCAAGAGGCAGTGATGGCATTTAATTTGGATGACTTTTTAAAAAAGGACTGCACAGATTCATGGAGGATAAAACTATGTTCTGCCTCTGCTGCTTACTGGGAATCAGAAGAAGGGATGATGCTGTTGCACTCAGTTCCTTCTTGCAGATTTCCCTCGGGCGTCTGGTTGGCCACTGTGAGAACTGAATTCTGGACTAGAAAGGCCATTGGCCAGATTCAACAGGGATCTTCATTAAACATAGTTCCATGGAGTCATTTCACACATTCAGTTGTGAGCTATCAAGCAATGAGAAATCAAACAATTGTGTGCATGTCAACCCGGGCCTTAGACGAAAAGCATTCCATTGAAACAAGAGCAGTGCCATTAATGCTTTCAGAGCTCACAGTTCTCTAGAGAAAGGGGCGGAAAGGGTGCCCCGTGGATGACCTCTAAGGTACACAAAACAAGGCTATGTGGCCGAAAGACCCAGGAATCCCTTCTTCTTGTAGAAAGGGATTGAACGGTGCATCAACCAGACTTCTGAGGTCCCTCCTCTTCCCAGAGCAACTTCCTCCACCACTTGATGAGCACTCCAAAAAATTGGAGGACCCCGGGAGTGGCCTCCAAAGGAGCACATGGAACTGTCACTAAGGCAAAGCAAGTAAGACAGCCATATTGCACTCATGTTGCCTTTGGGGCAGAGGTCCAGCGCTGCACTCAGCAGAAGGAGCAAAAGAAGCCCTGAAGGCAACAGCTATAAATAATATTCTTTACTGTCTACAGAGTAGTCCACCCCCCTGAACTTTATGTCTGGGTCTCAAATTGCCTAATTGCACCGCCATGTTGCACAGGTAAAAGTGTTTTAGCTCAGTTATTTGGATGGAGGGATTGGTTGTGAACTGTGGTGACAATCTCTAGGTCCTGATTGTGTTGTCTTGACTAGAGATCCAGTTCTCCTAGTGGAGACTTCCAGTTGTAGCTTAAAACTCAGCCTTCCACAGTGGCTGCATATGCACCAGAGTGTTGCAGTGCACATGGGTCTCCCAGGTCCAGTTTCTTTCCGTGTTTGCTTTCATGCATAATTGCCCACACATGAGCACTTTCGGTTGGACGCTGTCTCAGTGTTTCCCATCCACACTAGTGGAGCAGTGCTTGATGAAATGGATTTGCACTCTGTCTTGTTGTCCTCTCCCCTCAATCAGTACTTCCCCACCCAGCATAAGTTCTGGAAATCTGATGTAATATTCTTAATCATGCATCTACTCACACCTTTCTGTTAACCAGGCACCACAGCAGACTCCAGCAGAAAAGCAGAACGAGTTCATTATTCAACAGAGGTAACCAAGGCCAGCTTACATAGAAAGGAACTGGTAGAGGGACATAAGAAAAGCCACACACAACATAAACCCCACCCAATGAGTCATAGGAGCAGCAGCAATGGTTGCACTTCTTTTTAACCCTTTGCACACCATATGCCGCACCTGAGGTCTGTTGTGGGCATGCACACAGGTATTTGTTTACCTGTAGCCGCTTCTTTCATTTTTGTTTTTACTTTTGAGTGATAAGTTTTCTAATATACCAGTACATTTCCAAGCACAATTCAAAGTGTTGGTGCTGACCTTTAATGCCCTAAAGGGGCTCGGCCCAGGATACCTGAAGAGAGTGTCTCTACCCCCATCGTTCAGCTCAGACACTGAGGTCCAGCGCCAACCTTCCCACATGATGTGCTCCAGTGGGTAACGTGCAATTTTATGTTGGATTTTATCTTTTTAACCACATTATCTACAGGGGGGCGGATTAAATGAAATGAGAGGGAAATGGTCTTTTATGGACTATTTAAAGAAATATTATAGCATGATGGATTTGCAAGCAGAATTTGAAGTGCGAGCAGTACAGTTTTGTTTGACTTGCTTAGCATGCTTGATCGGCTAACCCCACCCCCACAAAAAACGAAAAGAGAAAGATTTGTGGCGCTGAAAACAGAGATTGATACAAAATACATCTTGTATATGGGTGGATTACAAGTGTGCCTTTGTACGTTCTTATCAATATTCATGAAAGAAAAGCAAGCGCCAGCTGCGAATTGTTAAAACATTATTGATCAGAGCTGTTCACGGCATCTCAAAACAAGTTCAGGACACCATCGCTTTACCCTTGGCTTGCTGCACAGCTAGAAGAGAGAAGTTTTGATTGATGTGCTTAAACTAGCGGTGGAGAAAAGGCACACAGCGGCGTTTGGTTAGGTGGTGGGCCGGTTAGTGTGAGCAATGCCTGTTTTTGAGGGGACCAGGGAACATGTTCACAGCTGCAGAATCATCTTTGAACCTGGCGCTGCTCCCAGATTCTCAGCCATATTAAAATACCTTTTAACCAACCTTGCTTGGTTTGCCACTGGGACACCCTACTGGAATGTAGTGACCTAGCCACTGCCACTTCAACCCTAGTGACTTCCAGGTTAAACTACTGTAAGCTGATTCCGTGGTCGTGAACCAGGACCATGTCTGCCCTGCAGGTTCCCAAGCTAACACTGTGGCACTAAATGAGAGAGAGAGAGAGAGAGAGAGAGAGAGAGAGAGAGAGAGAGAGAGAGAGAGGTGGCAACATGCCTTGTGAGGTTTTGTACAGTACTTCCCTTGTTTAATGGTACCACCTGTGGTACTCCAATAATAATAATAATAATGATGATTATGATGATTTATACCCCGCCCATCTGGCTGGGTTTCCCCAGCCACTCTGGGTGGCTCCCAACAAAATATTAAAAACACAATAAAACATCAAACATTAAAAATTTCCCTAAACAGGGCTGCCTTCAGATGTCTTCTAAAAGTCTGGTAGTTGTTTTTCTCTTTGATATCTGGTGGGAGGGCATTCCACAGGGCAGGTGCTACTACCAAGAAGGCCCTCTTCCTGGTCCCCTGTAACTTGGCTTCTTATAGCGAGGGAACCGCCAGAAGGCCCTCGGCGCTGGACCTCAGTGTCCGGACAGAACGATGGAGGTGGAGACGCTCCTTCAAGTATACTGGACTGAGGCCGTTTAGGGCTTTAAAGGTCAGCACCACTTGGTTTGCCATGTGGGCCAAGAAGATAACAGCACAATCCCATTTTTGCTGTATCAGAACCTCTTGCAGTTTATCCTGTAGGGAAACTTGCCTGTGGACCTCATGTGAATACAGTGGTACCTCGGGTTACAGACGCTTCAGGTTACAGACTCCACTAACCCAGAAATAGTACCTCGGGTTAAGAACTTTGCTTCAGGATGAGAACAGAAATTGTGCGGCGGCAGTGGGAGCCCCCATTAGCTAAAGTGGTACCTCAGGTTAAGAACAGTTTCAGATTAAGAATGGACCTCCAGAACGAATTAAGTTCTTAACCCGAGGTACCACTGTATAGCATTCCAGTGAAAAAAATCCCTCTATGGGCAGAGGAAAGAAACACTATCCTGAGTGGGACTCGGATCATGGCTTATCACTCTCAGCTCGCTAGGCTATCCATCTCCCAGCGAGATGGAGGCATATCTGCTCCTATTATTGAGTCTAAGCTTTTAAAAAATGGTGTTCCAGTTCTTTCTTCAGAGAGATCTTTCTGCTTCTGACTGTGCTGTGTCTCCTTTTGATCTAACAAGAAGCCTGTGCAGGGTTAAGAGTCATGGTCTGCTTTGAGGCTCTGGCTGGAAGACAATTTAATTAGATTCCTGTTGGGAGCAGCTATGTACTGTGGTGACATCATCCAAGACAGTTCATTTCTACAGAGCTTACTGTTTTATTGGGTGTGCGTCACACAGTGTTCGGTGTGTGAATCATAGAGTTGGAAGGGACCACAAGGGTCATCTTAGTCAAACCCTCTGCAATGCATGAATCTTTTGACCAATGTGGGGCTCGGCCCCACAACCTTGAGATTGAGCTTCATACTCTAACCAAGTGAGCTGTCCCAGCTATAAAAGCCATTCAAGTTGGTGACCATTAAAGTGTTGTTAGTGAGCCTCGTCATGATGGGTGGATGGTAGAATTGCCAGACGTGGGTGCTGTGGGAGTGTTCTTTTCTACAGCCCTTGTTGAGTCTGCCACTTGTTGACATAGGGTTGCAACTGTGTTAGCTGTGACATAGCGGTCTAATAATAATAATAATAATAATAATAATAATAATAATAATAATAATTTATTATTCATACCCCACCCATCTGGCTGGGTTTCCCCAGCCACTCTGGGCGGCTCCTGACAGAATATTAAAAACACAATGAAACATCAAACATTAAAACCTTCCCTAAGCAGGGCTGCCTTCAGATGTCTTCTAAAAGTCTGGTAGTTGTTTTTCTCTTTGACATCTGGTGGGAGGGCGCTCCACAGGGCGGGTGCCACTACCGAGAAGGCCCTCTGCCTGGTTCCCTGCAACCTCACTTCTTGCAATGAGGGAACTGCCAGAAGGCCCTTGGCGCTGGATCTCAGTGGGGGTGAACGATGGGGGTGGAGATGCTCCTTCAGGTATACTTTTATTATTGATACGTTTTGTATAACTGAAAAACTTAAAATAAAGTAACACTTCATTTGGTATAAGTGACATAGCAGTCACTTGGGGGTTGTTGAATTGTTCTGCCTGCCACTGTGGCAAACCAATTCTTTGCACATAATATAACACACACTGGACTTCCAAATGCCACAGAAAACCACATCATAAAGCAACTCGACTGGATACTTAGAGCATTTAGGCAAGATTTTGTTCCCCACCCCTGCCTTTTTGACCTTCCTCTGTGACCTTTAGTACACTCCATCACCTCTTTAAGCCTCTTGTTTCTTTTTGTCTCTCTTTTTTTTCATAGGAAAGGTTCTTAAGGGATGGATTGTGTCTTACGGATTTCCTGTACAAAGGAGCTCTGGCCTCACTTGGGGGCCTCTTGATACCAGTTACTAACAAAGAATTCAAATAACTAGTAAAAACTACTTCTTAACCTAGAAAAGCATTTAAATAAAACATCACTGTGAGTTTGATAGAACGTGATGTTTTCTGTTTCAGGGATAATTAGAAATGACCAGCTACTTCTTTGTGAAGTAGGAGGAAGTGGCTGGCATCTCTCTTAATTTTTAATGGCTTTGATTTAATTTTCCATAAGTTAACCTTCGTTTTTTAAATCTGGGAATCAATGTGTCTGTGCACCAACAAGAAAGAAAGAAAGAAAGAAAGAAAGAAAGAAAGAAAGAAAGAAAGAAAGAAAGCTGGATTCAATCACATCAGAAATATTTTTCTAAAAGGGAACTGTTAGGAACTCTTCACATTTTCTTAGTACAGTACAATATTCCCTCTTAATATGGTTGTATGTACATCCTTCTAGTCAACCCCAACTGCTTCACCATTTCAGAGAGATGCCTCAACTTCTTTAAAGTTATTTTGGACGTAACCAGCAAAGTAGGTGCACAGCTCTTCATGCATATTTTTAGGTTGTTTTTTTAAAAAAGCACAACAAAAATAGACTATTTCTTGAGCATTTCTCTGTATCTGTATGTACAACAGATACAGAGACAACAAGGCACAACAAGAAATGAAGCAAACGAAATGTTAAGGGCACCAAGCAGAGGCAGACTCTAAAAGTTGTGCTCAGATGATAAGAACACAGGAATACAAATTACGATTGTGACCAGCGCATGCAATTGAAACTGTCAAATTCCATTTCTATTTCACCCAGTAGTCACTCAACAGCAAGCTGGTGTGATGGACAACAACAACAACAACAAAACATTCCTAGAAAATTATTCAGTTGGCATAACTATTAATATATTTTTCGAGAGAGAAACTGAGACCCGCACTCACTGCTTTCCAGAAGAAAGCTATAAAAGCAGTCAAATAAATGTTGCCTTTTGAATTATCTCTCATACATATGCATGTGGATTGCAGCCTGTTTTGTTTATGGTGCTGGCAAGAGAGCTCCTTTTTTATCCTGATGGCTGTGGGTTAAAAAAAAAAAAATCTTCCCGAAATTTAGTTTTTCCTTTACTGGCAAAAAACAAACATGTGTTTTCCTTTGCTCCTGCTGTCTGGCAGGGCATTTTCTTTTCTTTCTTCCTCTACCACAAAAAAGACTGTTGGGAAAAATGCACTTGCTAGCAGCCCCATCGTAAGCAAACAGCAACAGCTGCAGGCAGAGATAAAGCACAAAGCTGTTGAACTAAACTTTGCTACCATCGGTGATGATGAGATGAGCTGGAGCCTAATTACAGCAAGAGGCATTATTCACTGGGATCCTTGTTGGGGGCCATAACTTGCCTTTGGCAGCCGTGGCCTGCTCAGGTCGCCTTTTTCACACAGCGTCTTGCAGGCGCAACAAAGCTCGAACAGCAGGGCGGTGGGATCCCCTGTAGAGACGGAGTCTCCGCTTCCAGGTCAAGCATGTCTCCCCTCTCGAAAACAAAGGGCAGGCTTGTTACATGTGACAGCAACTTGCATGCTGCGCCTCAGCCAGGCTCCTCTTCAGACGTGTCGACAGGGGGAAAGGAGGAGGCAGCTGCTGCTGTGCTGAGAGCCACCTGCTTGCCAGCCTTCCAGTATGTGACTTAGGTGAGAGGCAGGTGCAAAGCAGGGTTAGAGAGGACAATGAGGTCCTTATTATTAGGGGCTTGCTCTTGCGTTGCCTTGATCTGTCTATTTGCCTCTTGATACTGCATGTATCTTGATACGGGTGGCACTGTGGTCTAAACCACAGAGCCTAGGGCTTGCCGATCAGAAGATCAGCGGTTTGAATCCCCTCAACGGGGTGAGCTCCTGTTGTTTGGTCCCAGCTCCTGCCAACCTAACAGTTCGAAAGCACATCAGAGTGCAAGTAGATAAATAGGTACCGTTCTGGTGGGAAGGTAAACGGCGTTTCCGTGCGCTGCTCTGGTTCGCCAAAAGTGTCTTAGTCATGCTGGCCACATGACCCGGAAGCTGTCTGCGGACAAACGCCAGCTCCCTCGGCCTATAGAGCTAGATGAGTGCGTAACCCCAGAGTTGTCCGAGACTGGACCTAATGGTCAGGGGTCCCTTTACCTTTACTGCAGGGTTGTAACTTGAGAATATTCTCATGTGTAATTCCCCCCCCTCGCAACTAGGTAAGATTAGATCAGTTAGATTGCAAGACGTGGGGTGATTCCATGCACACGCAGAAGAACTTCACAAGATGTACCGTATTTTTCCCTCTATTACACGCAGATTTTTTCTCCTAAAAAGTAAGGGGAAATGTCTGTGCGTGTTATTGAGCGAATGTGTGGTCCCTGGAGCTGACAAACGCGAGTGAAGGCAAAAATCAGGCAAATATCAAATCCTCCGGAGAAGGGAGGAAAGCTGCTGCTTTCCTGCATTCTGCCTCAGGGTCTTACTGCCCACCCGCTTCTGTTTCCTTACTGTGTTTGCTCAAACGGAACAAAGAGCAGAGAAAACCCCTCCCCTCCAGGCAAGCAGAGCGTCTAATTCCTCTCCGTGCGTCTGGGACTCGAAGGCAACATGCAGGTTGGGGGGGGGGAGAGAAAGAGAGAGAGCTGGCTGGCTTGTGGGGGGGGGGACTTTTGCCTGCCTTTCCTCCCTCCGGTAAAACCCCTCTCCTGCATTCTTAGCCAGCTGCTTCTCTGCACACCCCTCTCCTTGTCGCTTCTATGTTTTTCCTTCCCTCCCTACTTAAAACGTGGTTCCAATCACGGATCCACATGGATCCTCAGGATCTTTGCATTGAGTCACCCCAAATTCACCATCAGATCACATAGCAATGATCTGATGCAAAAACAGGGCTGCAATGGTGCAAAAACATGGTTACAAAGCACGGATCCACATGAATCCTCAGGATCTTTGCAATGGGTCACCCCAAATTCACCATCAGATCACATAGCATGTCCATGGCTACAGCCTGCACCAAAAAAATCACGCACCCACTGTTGCCTGGGGCTGCAATGGTACAAAAACGTGGTTACAAAGCATGGATCCACATGGATCCTCAGGATCTTTGCATTGGGTCACCCCAAATTCACCATCAGATCACATAGCATGTCCATGGCTACAGCCTGCACCAAAAAAATCACGCACCCACTGTTGCCTGGGGCTGCAATGGTGCAAAAACGTGGTTACAAAGCATGGATCCACATGGATCCTCAGGATCTTTGCATTGGGTCACCCCAAATTCACCATCAGATCACATAGCATGTCCATGGCTACAGCCTGCACCAAAAAAATCACACACCCACTGTTGCCTGGGGCTGCAATGGTGCAAAAACGTGGTTACAAAGCATGGATCCACATGGATCCTCAGGATCTTTGCATTGGGCTACCCCAAACTCACCGTCAAATCACATGTCTGTGGCCGCAGCATGAAGCACAAAAATGATACATCCACTGTTTCATTCAGAATTTTTTTTTCTTGTTTTCCTCCTCTAAAAACTATGTGCGTGTTATGGTCTGGTGCGTGTTATAGAGCGAAAAATACGGTAGTTTACCTGGTACAAAATCTGACACCTCTGTTGCGATTCCTGAGAAATCTTGCATTTCCTTTCTGCAGTTCTTTCCAAAAGTCACCGTTTTCACCCGGCAAACTGTGGAGTTTATAAACAAAGAGGTGAATATACCTGCTTCTTGATGGTTCATAGGACCCCTGGACCACAGACTTGCTTCAGCACAGAATTTTGAGTTGCATCCAATGAACACAGGAACAGAGGGAAGCTGCCTTACATGGAGCCAGACTGTCAGACCATCTACAGTTTGTCTACACAGACAGGCAATGGTGCTCAAAGATTTCAGACTGGAGCCTTCCTCAGCCCCACATGGGGATTAAACCTGGGACCTTCTGCATGCACAGCAGATGCCCTAACACCGAGTTATGACACTCCCTTCATGACACTTCACCTTCCCATCTTCAGCCTTCTGAGCACCCTCAAAATCTGCTCTGGAGTGTTGGCATCTCAGGGTTGAAAGGCCAGCTGGCTTGGCCCCAGCTGAAATGTCTCCCTCTCTGCCTTCATGCTGCGAAGTTTCATCGACCTCTGCTCTGACCTACATCAGCGACTCAAGCTTGCAGACTTGAACACACTTTACTCAGCAGTATATACTGCGCAACAGAAGAGGCTTGAAGCTGTAGATACATATTAAACTACGCATTTATTAAACATAAATCAGGGCAAAGAAACATGGCATCTCTCCTTGCCCTCTTCTCGGAGAGAGAGAAACAACAGCTATACAGAAGTTCCGCTCACACCAGCAATCTGTGCTGGAATGTAAACAGACATGTGACACGCAAGAATCCCATGTCTGCAGCAAAAGGTGAAATGGAATCCCAACAAAGGGACCTTCTAGGACAGGGTTTCCCAAACTTGAGTCTCCTGTTTTTGGACTACAACTCCCATAATTTCTAGCTAGCAGGACCAGTGGTCAGGGATGATGGGAACTGTAGTCTAGAGTACATTTCCACAGGCTGAGGAGAGAAGGGAGGAAGCTGAAGTCCCATTGAATCAGCTGATGTCTGCTTATCTAAAGCTGGACTTTTATTACAGTTCAGCGGTCCAGTAGCTTGCCACTGCCACCATCAGGTGCAGAGGTCCTGCAGCTACATTTGAAAACTTGATGGGAGGGCTTAATTGTTCAGGCATCAGGGTTCAAGTTGATGCTTCTCAATGCTCCAGAGGTTTTGCTTTGTTTTTGAGGAGGGGCTAGGTCCTGCTGCTCCTGGCCGCTACCACCACTGCCCATTTGCTTGCCCTCTTCTTCAAGGCCCGATTCATACCACTGCCCAGAGGAAGAGTGCAGGGCAAACGGAGGATGCTGCTGCTGCGTCCCATCATTGTTTGTGCCACTTCCGCACATGGAGTGGGCAGGAGAATAAGCAGCAACAGCAAAGAGGGGGAATAGTAGGGCATTCCAGGAGACTGCAGGTCAGCTTCCTGAGCAGGGAGGGGGCAGTGATACAGGCCCCTGATGTTGGCCCTACCATTTCTTTTTGACAAGCCGCTCTGTGCCTTTCACAACTGCGCTGGAGGCAAAATTCAACAGGTGGAAATGTTTCCTATTCCTGCAGATAAAAACCTCGCCAGTTGATTTCTGCCTCTTATGCCACCTTTAAGTGCGCAGGTTCTCCAGCCTTTGAAAGGGAGCCAATCTTGCTCAGGATGGCTGCCTTTGCTCTAGATCCATACAGAGCCCTTCGCTGCAAAACTGTTTTCATTCTTTACCTGCCGCTCTCGCTACCCCCACATCTTTGCAATAACGTCTCAAATTCTACGAAACTCGGGCAATTAGGCTCAAGGTGAAATGAGCAGCATGAACTTCCCACGGAAAAACTGTGCCGATAACAGAAGTTTTGTGTTTGCATAATTTTGTTCTGATTACAGAACTTGCATTTCCTTGGGAGCAGATGGGATGGAGTGGCGATGAGACAATTTAAACATTATTCCTGGTGTGCAAATGATCTCGATAGAGCAGAAATGCTTAGAAACAGAGGCTAGAGGGAGAAAAATATCTTCTCTCTCTCTCTCCATGGAAGGGAACAGGTATTTTGATACTTTGCAAATGTTGGACAGACTTCTAGAAACAACTCTCAACATGATTACCCACCAAAATGCTCTCTGTTCCAAAACAAATATTTGGCTGTAACAGAGTTGATGCAGTATTTCTTGAAGCCTCACATATTGTCTAATGTAAACCAGATTCTTACAACCCAGGGTCTCACTTTCTCCAAGCTGAAATCGTATCCCAGCGGGGTGGGAGGAATCCAAGTTTTAGACAAGCAAGATAATAAACAATTAAACCCCACCCCCTCCACACACACAAGTTATGTAGCTATAATCAAATCACCTACATAAAATGAATGGCAGGCATCAGTACAACCTACCCTTAGGTGGCACAATGGGTCAGTATGTCTGGCTGTTAACCAGAAGGTTGGTGGTTCAAGCCCAATCAGGGATGGCTGTGGACAGGATTCCTGCATTGCAGGAGGTTGGGCTAGGGTAGCTGTCTACCAGCTCCATCTGGTACGCAGGCTGAGACCCTACCTGCCCGCAAACTGTCTCACCAGAGTGGTGCATGCTCTGGTTATCTCCCGCTTGGACTACTGCAATGCGCTCTGTGTAGGGCTACCTTTCAAGGTGACCTGGAAACTACAACTAATCCAGAATGCAGCAGCTAGACCGGTGACTGGGAGCGGCCTCCAAGACCATATGACACCAGTCCTGGAAGACCTACATTGGCTCCCAGTTCGTTTCTGAGCACAATTCAAACCTTTAAAGCCCAGTATACCTGAAGGAGCGTCTCCAACCTCATCGTTCAGCTAGGACACTGAGGTCCAGCTCCAAGGGCCTTCTGGCAGTTACCTCACTGTGAGAAGTGAGGTTACGGGGAACCAGGCAGAGGGCCTTCTCAGTAGTGGTGCCCGCCCTGTGGAACGCCCTCCCATCAGATGTCAAGGAAATAAACAGCTATCTGACTTTTAGAAGACACCTGAAAACAGCCTTGTTTAGGGAAGTTTTTAATGTTTGATGTTTTATCTCTTTTTTATTATTATTAATATTCTGCTGGGAGCTGCCCAGAGTGGCTGGGGAAACCCAGCCAGATGGGCAGGGTATGTATGTCTGTATGTATGTCGTGTGTGTGTGTGTGTGTGTGTGTGTGTGTGTATATATATATATATATATATATATATATATAATAATAAAATAAATAATAAAATAAAATTATTAGTATTAGACTGTCAGGGTGCCTTCCAACTCTATGATTCTGTGATTCTACGCCTTGCCCTCTATAGAGAAAGTGCTGTTGCACTCATTGCAGACTTCCCATGGTCATCTGGTTGGCCACTAGGAGAACAGGATGGTGGACTTATTACATTCAAGAAAACAAGGGCTGCAGGGAGAAGCTGCCCGTGAAGGGACGAAAACACCATCAGAGGGAAGCAGGGTGGTTTGGCTTCTATCTGTCCCTCACATTCAGTGAAAAGCATCCCACTGTGCAGGCATCCCCCCCCCCAAAAAAAATATCACTGTGACCAAAGAGACCCACTGTTTTCCTGTGGTTTTCAGTCTTGGCTTTCAAGCTTTGTTCCTCATAGCAAGCTTGTTTGAGGAAAACCATTAACCTTTTTCCTTCTGCATATTGAGGTCATATGTTGATGGCTGTTGTTTCATGGGCAAAAGCCCTTTCTTGGTCACTTGCCTCAGTGGAAAGCAGCCTGTTTTGATTTCCCAAGATAATCTGTGATAACTGCTGCTGGCAAATGGAAGCTCACATGATTTTTTGTTTGTTTGTTTTATGAAAAGGTTGTGTCATTTTGGTCTGTGAAAAAGGCCCTTTTTTCCAAGCTGAACTTCTTTTGCCTTAAGAGGAGATGGGTTGTGACCCAGGTGCAGATGACTCTAGTGGCAGCATAGCTCTTTTGCAAAAGGCCAGCTCAAACAAACTACCCAATAGGTGTCTTCAAAATGAGAATTGGTTGGCTACGTCCAGTATGCCTGTGCAGAGTGAAGCATATGTTATGTGACTGTTTTACTACATGCCTGGATTGCAGAGCCGCGTAGTAGCCTAGCACTGGAAAGATGCAGAAATAGATCGGTCTTAGGCAGGATCAGTAGGAGCTGAATTGTTGAGTTGGAAATGTGGTGTTGAACCACCTCATCAGTGCTGGAACCCGCAAGAGATGGGTCTGCCAGTGTTATGACTTGTTGAGACAGCAAACAAGCATTTGAGACAAAATGGGCATCTAATCGATAAGTGCAGTCCCATCCCTGGTGCAGGGAGCTGTGCTAGTAGTGGTCACACACTTATGGTGTTAGGTGGATCAGGGTATGTCTAACAAATCATCGCACGCCTTGCAACCTAGCTTTAGTTTCTAGCCTTGCAGAACCAACTGTTCCACGTACAAGACCCAGTTGTTAGCTTCAACTCTGAAGTTTAGGAGACATGCCTAAAATCAGAAAGAGCAAGCATGGTGGGGGAGCATAATTAGCCTTGAACACAATTTGTTGTGCTTACAGTCTTTGTTATTATCTCACTGTTTTTCTCTGCTCCTTGGGAAATCACGGCATTGTATTAACTACGCATCCCTATAAAATTCAGTCTCCCAGAGCTACAGATTATTCAGCCTTCCAGTGTAAAAGCCGAGTAGAGGGGTAACATTTTTATTCTCTGCTGATGGAGTGTCTGTTTTGTGGCACTTATTAATATCACTTGAAGGCTTGAAGGAAGGGGGAGGAAGCCTCTGAGCTGGTAAAAAGAAAAGAAAAAAGCCACCATGATGGATAAAGAGAAGCAAACATTTTGTCTCTTTTTTCCGCTTTCATTTTGCAGATTAAATATTGCCAGGACAGTTTTATTATCTTTTTGTGGGAAGAGTTTTTAAGGAGTTACGTGCCATGTCCTCTCTGTAGTTTTAATGGCAAAGAGGAAAGGATGGGGAGGATGTAAATTTAGACCTGGCTTTTTATTTTATTTTTTGATTTTTTTAAAAACAGTGCCTAGGAATGCTTTTGTAGTGCAGACATAAGAAGCATATAAATCATATGTCCCAGTGCTTTGCTATAAAGCTTCTCTGTGCTGGTGTTACTCTTTCAATTCCCTGGTGGCCTGCGGAGAAGAATCAATTAAATCTTGCAATGCAGTCAATGAGTATTTGTCCAAACATGCTGGAAGGAATAAAAGGGGGCAGCAGGTCCTTAATGAAAGAGAGTTGGAGGCTGCAACATGGCCGGCCCTATAATGAGGCAGAGTGAGGCACTGCTTCAGGTAGCAGGGCAGAGCAGGTGGCAGATTGCACATCCTGTCTGCCGTCCGTCCATGGACCTATGACTACATCAAATGCCTGCTTGTTGCAGCTAATGCTTCTGCGATGCCACACAGTGGCTGGTACAGTGGTGGTGCCCACCTGCCACAGATTCCCACCACTGTAAGAGAGAAGCAGGTAATGATGCTCCAGGAGACCTCTTGAGGCCAACCACAAGTCACCCGGAAGAAGGGGTCCTTCCCTAGAGGGAGGCATCGTGGGTGAGGTGGCTCCAGATATTGCCTGTGCCACTTAGACTCTGGCTTCTGTGGCTGAGCCCACTGACTTTCCCAGAAAGCCACAGGAAAGGCCTGAAACACAGCACTTTGCAGATCTGGTTTGTTCCCCAGGAAAGAGCCTGGCGGTGCATTTGCCAGCTTCTTCATGGAAACAGTAATAAAGGGACCAAAGAAAACAGGACAGCTTGTCAAGACGATGGCAGTTCCCAGTTCCTGACCTCTGGGCTTGTTCTTTGACTATGTGTGTGTACAGCATACCCTCCAACATTTCCCCAATGAAAATAAAGGTAAAGGGACCCCTGACCGTTAGGTCCAGTTGCGGATGACTCTGGGGTTGCAACGCTCATCTCGCTTTACTGGCCGAGGGAGCCAGCATTTGTCTGCAGACAGCTTCCGGGTCATGTGGCAGCATGACTAAGCTGCTTCTGGCGAACCAGAGCAGTGCACGGAAACGCTGTTTACCTTCCCGCCGGAGCAGTACCTATTTATCTACTTGCACTTTGTGCTTTCGAACTGCTAGGTTGGCAGGAGTGGGGACCGAGCAATGGGAGCTCACCCCATCGCAGGGATTCGAACCACCAACCTTCTGATCGGCAAGCCCTAGGCTCTGTACAAAAATAATTTATACTCGATGCATCTGACAGGGTTGCCCCAGCCACTTTGGGCAGCTTCCAACATATATGAAAACTTAATTAAACATTTTTTTAAAAAACTTCGCTATACAGGGCTGCCCTCAGATGTCTTCTAAAGGTTATCTCCTTGAATCGTTCACATAACTCCACACCCTCCAACATTTCCCTGATGAAAATAGGGACATCCTAAGGAACAGTGGGACATTCAGGGATCAAATCAGAAACCAGCATGGCTTCTGTAAATATGAGACTGCCCCTGGAAAATAGGGACACTTGGAGTGTGTCTCAGATTGGACTTCTCATATCAGTTTATTGCTTGACCCATAGACCAGCACTGACCGATGTGCTCAATTGGTGATCTCCTGGTTTGACTTTGACCAATTCAACATGATCTATGTGTCCTTGCTTCCTCACCTGTTCCTCTCCCAGATGTGGCCACAATTCTCTACCTCCCGCAAGCTTGGTATATTGCCTACTCTCCCCCCCCCCTAATAAAATAAAATCTAGGAAGGCACTCAGAATCTTCTGCATTCTCTTCTGGGATTAAATGTTGAAAACTAAGGTTCTGAAAGGATGGAAGAAGCTTGTTTTTCGAGGTGAGCGTGTGTTTGGCAAGGGGAAGGAACGCTTTGGCAGAAGTCCAAGAAAGTACTTAATTTTAAGCATGTGAGCGCTTGAGCAGTCTCACTTACTGGTAGCTGTTCCGTGTACTAATTATAGTTGCCTGGAGTGGAGGTATAGATGTGTCAGGGCACTTTTAAGTTAATGGTTCTATGAATGTGGCTGAGCACTTCCTTTGCTGTGGGTTGGGAGAAGTCTTGAGTTGCACCGGAGAGATAAAAACAGAGCATCAAGCGGCTGAAAGGCTTTGGCCAGGTTAACCTGCAGTGACTCTAGGTTCTAGACCAGGCATAGGCAAACTCCGGCCCTCCAGATGTTTGGGACTACAATTCCCATCATCCCTGGCCACTGGTCCTGTTAGCTAGGGATGATGGGAATTGTAGTCCTAGACTAGACGTTCTCCAGTCTGGTGGGGGGAGGTGGGGAATCTACTGAATCTACTGTCCCACACCCGAATCATCCCTTCTTCCTCTACCACATCCTGCACGTCTCCCTCCTGTCTTGGACTGCCCTGGCTCTTCCTCCACTCCCTGGCCTGGTTTCTGCCTTGTGACCAGAGCCCAAACACCATAAATCATTGACCCCTTCTCCTTGGTGGTTCTCCTGGTCCCCTCCCTCCATTGCACAGCCTTTGGAGCTCTGCCAATCCCTGACACCCTACCAATACAATGTTTTATTGTCAACATGTTTCCCATGCCTGTTGTCTTTGTCCATGGAGTTTGGAGAAGATCAGTCTACATCCCAGTCCCAAAGAAGGGCAGTGCCAAAGAATGCTCCAACTACCGCACAATTGCACTCATTTCACACGCTAGCAAGGTTATGCTTAAAATTCTACAAGGAAGGCTCAAACAGTATGTGGATCGAGAACTCCCAGAAGTGCAAGCTGGATTTAGAAGAGGCAGAGGAACCAGAGACCAAATTGCAAACATGCGCTGGATTATGGAGAAAGCTAGAGAGTTCCAGAAAGACATCTACTTCTGCTTCATCGACTATGCAAAAGCCTTTGACTGTGTCGACCACAGCAAACTATGGCAAGTTCTTAAAGAAATGGGAGTGCCTGATCACCTCATCTGTCTCCTGAGAAATCTCTATGTGGGACAAGAAGCTACAGTTAGAACTGGATATGGAACAACTGATTGGTTCAAAATTGGGAAAGGCGTACGACAAGGCTGTATTTTGTCTCCCTGCTTATTTACCGTATTTTTCGCTCTATAACACGCACCCGACCATAACACGCATGTAGTTTTTAGAGAAGGAAAATCCGTAGGCATGCCACCCGTAGGCATTTCCTCCATAACACGCACAGACATTTCCCCTTACTTTCTAGGAGGAAAAAAGTGAGTGTTATGGTGCAAAAAATACGGTAATTTATACGCAGAATACATCATGCGAAAGGCTGGGCTGGATGAATCCCAAACTGGAATTAAGATTGCCGGAAGAAATATCAACAACCTCAGATATGCAGATGACACAACCTTGATGGCAGAAAGTGAGGAGGAATTAAAGAACCTTTTAATGAGGGTGAAAGAGGAGAGCGCAAAATATGGTCTGAGGCTCAACATCAAAAAAACGAAGATCATGGCCACTGGTCCCATCACCTCCTGGCAAATAGAAGGGGAAGAAATGGAGGCAGTGAGAGATTTTACTTTCTTGGGCTCCATGATCACTGCAGATGGTGACAGCAGCCACGAAATTAAAAGACGCCTGCTTCTTGGGAGAAGGGCAATGACAGGCCTAGACAGCATCTTGAGAAGTAGAGACGTCACCTTGCCAACAAAGGTCCGTATAGTTAAAGCCATGGTTTTCCCAGTAGTGATGTATGGAAGTGAGAGCTGGACCATAAAGAAGGCTGATCGCCGAAGAATTGATGCTTTTGAATTATGGTGCTGGAGGAGACTCTTGAGAGTCCCATGGACTGCAAGAAGATCAAACGCATCCATTCTTAATGAAATCAGCCCTGAGTGCTCACTGGAAGGACAGATCGTGAAGCTGAGGCTCCAGTACTTTGGCCACCTCATGAGAAGAGAAGACTCCCTGGAGAAGACACTGATGCTGGGAAAGATGGAGGGCACAAGGAGAAGGGGGCGACAAAGGATGAGATGGTTGGATAGTGTTCTCGAAGCCACAAACATGAGTCTGACCAAACTGCGGGAGGTAGTGGAGGACAGAGGTGCCTGGCGTGCTCTGGTCCATGGGGTCACGAAGAGTCGGACACGACTAAACGACTAAACAACAACAACAACAACAAATGTTTCCCATTGGTCCCATCTAGGAACCCAGGCAACTACTTTGTACCAGTTGAGACTGTCGGCCCCTCTAGCTCCATGTTGTCTACTCTACAAAGGCAGTGGCTCTTTGGGGTTTCAGCCAGGAGTCTGAACCAACCCTACAGAGGCTAAGGACTGAACCTGGGGCATTTTGAATGCAAAGCATGCACTCTACTGATGAGGTATGAGTGTAGTATGCCATTTCTAACATGAAGAACATGAGTTCTTCATCTTACAGGGAACAAGCTATTTCTTGACGGGGCAAGAGTCTCACTAGACCTATGAGTTGCCATCTGAAGTTGCTTATCAGCTCCAGGCCATCTGAAGTGGGGTTCATGCAGGGTGTCTTCCCAAGCGAAATAGTCTGGCAACTCATCATTATGCTTATTAAAGTGGAACTTGGCAATGAAATTTTCATCCTCCATCATGATTGCTCAGCTGTTTCAAATCACTTAGAAAGCTGGAACTTTGATAAGTGAAATGTCAGTTAGAATAGACATTTTAATTATATATGTATGAGAAACTTTTTTTATTATTAAAAACTCCTTTCTGAATATGAAATCTGGACTCATATTGGTTGTGGAGCACAGTCTTCATCTGCAATATCTTATTTATTTATTTTAAGCAAATGAGATTCCTAGGGCGTACGGTGCTTTAAGCATCACACCATCTTAGAATTGCAGGGCATAGCTTTGCAAATGTAACAAGAAATGTAATTTTTATGAATTGCATTATGAGTCTGTGATTGGCAGGGGGAAGGCGGGGGGCTTTGCTTATGGTCCCGCTGGTGAACCTTGCCTGACATGTGGGAACCCAGAGTAGGGCCTTCTCTTTTGTGACACCCCTGTTGTGGAATTCTCTCCCCTTAAGGTGTGGAAAGGTACAGCTCTCATGAGCTCTCACCACCCATTAGAGACAGAAGTGTTTCCCCAAGCTTTTGGAGGCCACGTCTAATTAAGGCCCACCCTTTAGCATCTTTTCCTGGCTGTATTGCGTGTTTGTATTGTGTCCACGTATCATTTGTTGAAGGGAAAGGGTTGCTGCAAACACACTCATCTACAGAGCCTCTTGATCTTCCCATGTGGTGGTGGTGTTTTTAAAAAACCTCTCTGGGCAAAAGGAACAAAAGGACAGTGCCACCTCACCTCTTTAAAACAGGTGATGTCTTCAGAACCAGCAGGACAAGACTTTCCTAAAGGAATGGAAGAAGCTTTTGATGTACAGTGGTACCTCGGGTTACATACGCTTCAGGTTACATATGCTTCAGGTTACAGACTCCACTAACCCAGAAATAGTACCTCGGGTTAAGAACTTTGCTTCAGGATAAGAACGGAAATCGTGTGGCGGTGGCGCGGCGGCAGCAGCGGGAGGCCCCATTAGCTAAAGTGGTGCTTCAGGTTAAGAACAGTTTCAGGTTAAGAATGGACCTCCGGAACAAATTAAGTATGTAACCAGAGGTACTACTGTATTTGGAAAGTAACTGTAACCAATTAACATCACTTGTAGGGTTAAAATAAGTTTTTTAAGGAGTAATATATAAATTATTGTGAAGAGAATTAAGAACAGGTATTAAGATTTGAATCTATAGCAATAACTGTAGTATCAAAATGCATAATTAGAAAGGATTTTAGAAAACCATCAGTTGAGGGTGAAGGAAGTCTTAGGCCGCGATAGCCAAAGATTTTGAAATGAAGTTTAAAAGGATGATATGCTGGAAAATATGTGTAAAAACCAATAAAAAAATGATTTAAAAAATAAAAATAAAACAGGTGATGTCAAAGCTAAGCCTCAGTGGCTACTAAAATCAATGGTTAGCTGTCAAACCCAGCCAACATTTGTGAACCACCCTGAGATCTATGGGTATAGGGTGGCATTAAAATTTAATTAATAAATAATAATGAAAACAATATAACATTTATGAATCCTTGTTTAGGGCAGCAGTCCTATTCATAGGTATAATTACTACTAATGACATTTTCAGAACCTGGCTTACCTGAATATCGCTTCCCCTTCCTAGTCCATATCATAGGGCTTGTTCTCACATTGCAGTTTAAAGGCTCTTGCAAGTCAAAGCCATTTGGCTAAGAAGTTGCCTGTGGCAATGATCATTCCATCATTGACGAGTTTGGAAAAATACTTAAGAACGATCTAGTAAGCACATTTAACTCTGGCAGACGTGCATATTGTAGTGGTCACATGGCATTTCTACCAGGAATGGAGAACTTGTTGCCCTCCAGATATTGTTGAGTTCTAACTCTCAATCAAAACCCAACCAGTGTGTCCAGTGGTTAAGGGATGATGGAAGCTGCAATCCACCAACATTTGGGTGGCAACCAGGTTCCACACCCCTGATTTATAAGTACAGTGGTACCTCGGGTTACATACGCTTCAGGTTACAGACGCTTCAGGTTACAGACTCCGCTAACCCAGAAATAGTGCTTCAGGTTAAGAACTTTGCTTCAGGATGAGAACAGAAATCGTGCTCCAGCAGCGTGGCAGCAGCAGGAGGCCCCATTAGCTAAAGTGGTGCTTCAGGTTAACAACAGTTGCAGGTTAAGAACGGACCTCCGGAACGAATTAAGTACTTAACCCGAGGTACCACTGTATCTTTTTCAGATCAGGCATGAATGCGCTTTGGGAGAGTGCATCATGTGTTAATAGCAAATAACCCAAGTCTGCTTCTTTTCTTTGCTTGCTGAATATTCCAATAAACCACTTTGGAGAGAACAAGTCTTTAATGACTCTCAATATATTTTCTCCCGTTAGCTTTCTCTCTCCCCCCCCCTTTTTGTACTTCTGCCTCCAGCTTTAATAACCTGCTTATTAAAGAAGCCACAGATCAACTGCATGGGGGGAGAAGAGCAGGGTGGCCCCTCCTTGTATTTTGGACCTGAACTATTGAACATGCCAGCCTACAATGGACTCTCTGTTCTTTCAGTTAGAGGTTACATACTCGATTCGTAAAGAATAATACTATACCACTGCAGAAATCAAAGAAGCGAATTGTGTCCATATGGGAGCCTTTTTGGTTAGGTGTAGCAGAGAACAACCCTAGAGTCTGTCAAGACTGGCCCGTACGGGCAGGGGTACCTTTACCTTTACCTAGCAGAGAACAGATGATACTTTATAGGCAGTGATAGTAAGCTAATGTTGCCTGGGGTTTGTAAGGTCTTTTCACACATTACTCAGTAACAAATCCAGGTTTGGCAGGGTGCTGCCTGCAGCCAATCTCGGCTTCTGACAAATAGACCTGTGTGATATATGTGTTTTCAAATAACCTGGTTGTCACATTTCTGAATACGTGACACCTAAAATATCTGTAATGAGGAAAGAGGCTCTGCGGAGGTTATGCAGTTTCGAGATTAGAAGCTTTACAATATGCACTCAGGTTAATTGTGATTCAATTGTGCCTTTGTATACTGGTTATGTATTAGGACGTAGGTAGCACTGTGGGTTAAACCACAGAGCCTAGGACTTGCGGATCAGAAGGTTGGCGGTTCGAATCCCCGCGACGGGGTGAGCTCCCGTTGCTCGGTCCCTTCTCCTGCCAACCTAGCAGTTCGAAAGCACGTCAAAGTGATAAATAGGTACCGCTTTGGTGGGAAGGCAAACGGCGTTTCCGTGCACTGCTCTGGTTCGCCAGAAGCGGCTTACTCATGCTAGCCACATGACCCAGAAGCTGTCTGCGGACAAACGCCGTCTCCCTCAGCCTGTAGAACGAGATGAGTGCCGCAACCCAGGAGTCGGTCACGACTGGACCTAATGGTCAGGGGTCCCTTTACCTTTACTATACTGCTTATGTATACAGGTGATACAGAGGTGAACTAGAATGGGAACTAAAGCATGTCTAGAATTTGTGCAGTGCTGACCTCTGGAGCTTTAAGCATTTTAATTGAAAGGGTGAAAATAAACGGCTAAAATCCACCGCCGCTGTTTTCCTATCAACACCTAGGTTAACAACATTTCATCACCATGCCCAATTCTAATGCTTTAAAATGAGTAAAACGAACAGTCATGCTGCAGACTTCGAGAGAGGTTCTGAGCTGGAGGAGAAGCAAATACTCCTATCCGCAGTCATAAGCGTGAGCCGAATGAGCTTATCCGATCTTCTCCCACTCAAAAACCCCACACATGTACATAAAATTTATAATTATGCAGTTATGTCTATGTTAACCAATTATATTACCATATGAGAAGGAAGACAAACTGCTTTTGAGCTTAGGCAAAATAAGGGACATACTTGTACATATATATTTATTTAAATGCACACACATTTAAATGCTCTCTCACACACATGAATATTGGTGAGAAGCAGAACTTTTTTCAGCCAGAACTCAGTTCTGGCACCTCTCAGGTGGGTGCCATTGCCATTATAAGAGAACAAGGGAGGTGTTCATGGTGAGTTCCAGTACAGTCGTACCTTGGTTCTCAAACGTAATCCGTTCTGGAAATCCATTTGACTCCCGAAACCATTCGAAAACCAAAGCATGGCTTCTGATTGGCTGCAGGAGTTTCCTGCAGTCAAGTGAAAACTGCATCAGACATTCGGCTTCTGAAAAACTTTCATAAGCTTACTTCCGGGTTTGCAGCATTTGGGAGCCAAAACGTACGAGTACCAAGACGTTCAAGAACCAAGGTACGACTGTACCTCTTTTTCTAGAAAAACAACACTGATGAGAAGTGTGGTGACCATGTTTGCTGATGTCACCAAATTGCTGAGAGTAGTAAAAACTAAAAGATTGTGAGGCGCTCGAAAATAATCTCTTCCAAGTGGGTTAATGAGCATTAAAATAGCAAATAAAGTTTAAGGTAAGCAAGTGCAAAGTGTTACACACAGGGGCAAAAAAAATCCTAACCACGTGTTTTTGAATTGGTGGTCACTGAACAGGAAAGAGATGTAGGTATTACAGTAGATAGCTCAATATAACAGTTGACCCTGCATGTGGCTGCTGTGGGGGGGGGGGAGGCAAACTCCATGTTAGGGATCTATAGGAAAATAAAACTGCCATGATCATTACAGTGGTATATACAGTGGTACCTCAGGTTACATACACTTCAGGTTACAGACTCTGCTAACCTCGGGTTAAGAACTTTGCTTCAGGATGAGAACAGAAATCACGCGGCAGCAGCGGGAGGCCCCATTAGCTAGTGGTGCTTCAGGTTAAGAACAGTTTCAGGTTAAGAACGGACCTCCAGAACAAATTAAGTACTTAACCTGAGGTACCACTGTACACATCTTTTCGGGTGCAACTGTATTTGGATTGTTGTGTTCACTTCTGCTCACAAAAAGGATATTGTAGAGCTGGAAAAGATTCCACAAAAATGATCAAGGGGCTGGAGCAACTCCCCCAGGGGTGTAGCATTGCAGGACAGGGGCGCCCGTGGCCCCAGGCACATAATTCCAAGAGGGCACAAACCACGTGCCCCCACGCAGGGATCCCTGCCCTGCCTGCTGCCTGGGGTCTCTGAGCCCCAGAGCCTGGCTTGGCCTTGCCACCGCATCCCCTGCCGCCTTGCTGATTGGCCACCCCGTGATTTGCCTGCCAAGGGCCACGTCGGCGTGCCAGGTCCTGTGGGCAGACAGCGTGAGGCTCCCACTTGGCACTGGTGGCAAGGGCTGGAATGGCATGGTGGGCTCCCTGAGACCTCTGTGCCCCACCTGGCATGTGTGCATGTGCACGCATGCCCCGGGCGCCAGCAAATGCCGCAGTGCTTCCGCACTCCCCTATGATGAGAGTTTAGAAGAAAGGTGGTGAAGAACATTATGTGTCCTGTGGGCGAAGTGGGCAGAGAGAGATTTTTCTCCCATAATGTTGGAGCCCAGGGCCATCCAATGGAACAGAATATTGGAAGCATCAAGGCAAACAAAAAGAAATCCTCCTTCACACAGGTTTCTAGTTACGCTGTGAAATTTGCTACTGCTGTGCATCGTGGATGGCTTGAAAAGGGTTCAGACAAATTCATGAAGGATAAGGCTATTCATAGCAACTAGTCATAATGGCTGGTACTACCTCCAGTATAAGAGGCAGAATGTATACAAATTTATGAGAACAGAACAGAAAAGAGTTGGGTCTTTGGTCTGATCCAGCAGGACTCTGTGTGTGTGATCACCATACTGTTTGGATATCTGTATTGGGGGGTTTTTTAGGTTTGAATATAAGGTGGAATGTATATTAAGCAGAAAACAAAAAGGTGTTGCCTCATACATAAATAATGTATCTGACCTTGATCCCACAAATAGACTACATTTAAAACCGGAAGCCCATAGCAGTTGCAGAACCTTATAGCTCCAAGAGCTAAGCAAGCAAAGCCACACAACAGATTCAGACTTTCTTTGCTGCATTTAGCCAGGGGCTGTGAGCATGAAAGCATTCCCATAAATCAAGACAAAAATACAAGACAGTTCAGAAACCGAGGGCCAAAATAGAGCCAATTGCAAGTCTCCCGTGTTGCATCAGCTTCAGCCCTATGTAGCACTATTATCATATCACAAAATGTGAGAGATGCCAGAAAATACACAAGCTAAGAAAATTAATATTCCAGTTTTTCTGTTCCCTGCCTCTTAAAAGGCCGAGAAGAAAGATGAAATTTCAGGTATGTTTTTATTACTCCCCCACCTTCCCAACACACACACACACACACACACACACAAAACCTGACCTGGAAACTGGTGCTAAAGAACTCTTGCAGATCTCTCGGCACCCTCATCAAATTATGCTTCCTAGGTTTCTTTAGTGGAAGACAGGACTGTGGAATTGGTATGGGTTTGTTGTGTAGAACTGCTGCTTGCCTGTTCTTTTAGGACAGAATTATTCGCCAAGTTCTGCTTATTTGCTGAGGGCTGCTTTAAACAGTCGTGTCAACTGCTACACCCTTAGTGTCTCCGTGCTGGAGAAAGTGGGCATCTTGAGCATGCAAGTTTCACAGACTTCTTTTCTACAGAAAAGCCAGTGTGGTGTAGTGGTTAAGAGCGGTGGACTTGTAATCTGGTGAACCGGGTTTGATTCCCCGCTCCTCCACATGCAGCTGCTGGGTGACCTTGGGCTAGTCACACTTCTTTGAAGTCTCTCAGCCCCACTCACCTCACAGAGTGTTTGTTGTGGGGGAGGAAGGGAAAGGAGAATGTTAGCCGCTTTGCGACTCCTTCGGGTAGTGATAAAGCGGGATATCAAATCCAAACTCCTTCTTCTACACTGAACTGCATTCTAAGAAACGCACATGTTTGAAGGACTAGGCCTGTGTCCATTGCTTAAGGAGAAAACATCTAGGAGTCCTCATTACAAGAGTTAGAGTCATTTAGTCCAACCCCTTCAATGCAGGGATCTCAGCTAAAGCATCTGTGACAGATGGCCATCCAATCTCTGCTTAAAAACCTCCAAGGAAAAAGAGTCCACAACCTCCCAAGGGAGACCGTTCCACAGTCAAACAGCTTTTGCTGTCAGAAAATTCTTCCTGATGTTTAGTGGGAATCTCCTTTCTTGTAACTTGAAGTCATTGCCTCGAGTCCGACCCTCCAGAGCAGGAGAAAACAAGCTTGTCCCCTCTTCCATGTGACAGCCCTTAAGATATTTGAAAATGGCTATCATATCGCCTCTCAGTCTCCTCTTTTCCAGACTAAACATACCCACCTCCTTCAACATTTTCTCATATGGCTTGGTTTCTAGACCCTTGATCATCTTGATAATCTGAAACAAAATTTTAAACATGTAACTTTTTAAAAGTTAAAAGTCATTTGGGAAGCTGAAAGAGGTGGGCTGTGAATGTTCTTAATACGTAAGAAGCAAGGAATATTATTTTGTTGCTGTTGTTGCTTGTTCCTGCTGTAGTGGAAGTACCTTTTTCGGATGAAGTTAGGTCATTATACGACATGTCCTCTCTGGAGAACTGTCAGTGTGTTGCCTAAGGGTTATAATTTCATCTCCTAATGCCAACATTTACTGCTTTTGTAAGATTACCAGTTTAAATGGCTCTTGGCATTTTTATCAGCCAGATGTGATGAAAAGCAACTAATATGCAGGCCCTCGTAAAATTAATGGAACGTGAGCGCAGGTAGGTGTTGTGAACAGAAAGGTTTCATTTGCTGACTTCCGGAGGCGGCGCAAAACCGTGATGGCGGACCTCTTCGAGCTCTGAAGAGGGGCACCGCAGAAAAGGGTTGCTCGCGACGGCGCAGCGGCAACCCATCAAGATAAACCACGGGCAGAGTGAGTCCGTGGCCGTGGGACCCGGCGGGCACCTGGAGCGACCCCGAAATCACAAAAGGAACCCCGTAAGGGGCTCCGGAGTGAAGGAGGGGGAGCGGTGCTGTGGGTTCATCGCTCTTTCTGCGGAGGCGAAGCCGCGCGGCTGTCACGGATGAGCGCCGACCTTTCTTCCAAGAAACATCGGGCTGAAACATCAAACCCGTGAGTAAGGACCTAAGATTCTACAAATCAAATCGGAAAATTTGGCTAAAAACGGGAGACGAGAAAGAGGAAGTCCGTCTTCCGACACTGCTTTCAAGATCAAAGCAGACGGTCTAAAGAGCGGAAAGCGCTGTGAACAGGGAAGCTTTGAAGCTTTAAATCGGGACTTTCGTGCACATTTGAATTTTACTTTTAAAGAATAAATACAGCATAAAATTGACCTGGAGCGGACACCCCAAGGGCAAGGGAAGACTCTAACCCCAAATTCCCGGGTGGCCGGGTAAAGTTGTTTAAACTGCGGAACTGTTGCAAGCTTCCAGATACTTTTGTAACTGGATAGTGTAATTTTGAGCTCACCTAGCTGAAGTGGATACAATTGCAGGCACCTTGCTGGAACTTTGTTATATGTTTAAAAGGGCTCTGCAGGACCTTTCTTTTAGCGTGCTGGAACTAATTTGCTTTTAAAATTGTTTTTAAAGTTGGAACAAAGAGACTTTAATTGCGGAAAGTTACCTTCTTCTTACTAAAACTTTGGTGGCACTCCCCCTAGAGGACATTGGGAATATAGAGGCCTGGGAAAGTTTCTCTGTTTACCTTCTCTCAATAGACTGTTTTTAATTCTGGACTTGCCTTTCCCATGGGATTACAACACTTGACCTTGAACGTTGACTGATGAGTGGCACAGGAAAGACAAGAGCAGCCAAAGCTAAGGAAGCTAAGGAGAAAGAGAAAGCAAAAAAGCAAGCACAGCTTTTGCAAACAACTTTAACTCAGGGACGTAGATTATCAGTTCCAGCTGTGCTTGCGACACAAAAAGTAGAAACCGAAAAGCCTGAAAAATCTGAAGAGGAAGATATGGCAGCAGGAGGAGCTGAGGCAGTACTGAAACAAGTTTTGGAACAATTGTCAGCAATAAATCAAAAAATTGATAACCAATCAACAAAAATTGACCAAGCAACATCCTCGATCCAGAAATTGACAGATCAGGTTTCCCAACATACCCAAGCAATTGAAAAATTGCAAGGAGCAACAGAAGAGAATCGTAAACTGGCAGGGGAAGCCGTTCAAATTGCAACATCAGCTAAAAAAGAAGTCGAGGAAGTTAAAGCGGAAGTCAAGCCTCTTCATAAACAGATAGGGGACCAACAAACCTATCTCTCGTTGGTGGAATTGAAAAATCGCGAGACCAACCTCAGACTAAGGGCAGTCCCAGAAATTGAACAAGAAGATTTGAAAGGACTTTTGACAACAGAGTTTACAAAGTTCTGGGACTTAAAAGAAGAAATTGATTTCAAAATTGTATCGGCTTTTCGGTTGGGAAGATTAGTAAGAAAAGATAGATCCAGAGACTGCTTAATAGCTTTGAGATCAAGGGAGGAGAGAGACAAAATACTAGGCCTACACTTCAAAAACTCAATTGTGATACAAGAGAAAAGGGTGGAAATTTACCGAGATATTCCTAAACAGTTATTGGACTTGAGAGCCACCTACTCAGATTTGGCTAAGTTGCTGAGACTCAACACAATTCCTTACAGGTGGGAGTTCCCACAAGGGCTATCATTCACTTACAAACAGAAGAAGGTTAAAATAAGATCACCAGAGGACTTACAAAAGTTCCAGCACGATCACGGAGAAGACCTCCAAAAAGAAGCAGCAGCTAATTGGCCTATACCCAACCCAGGTGGAGCAATACCTGCACCTTCGGAACCAGAGGAGAAAGAAGATACACCGCTCTAGGTGTAGCAGAATAGTTCAGGATGTCTCTGCGGCTACTCAGTTGGAATATAAATGGCGGAAATTCCCCGGAGAAAAGAAGGAGGTTATTTCACATATTGAAGAAAGAACAATTGGACATTATTTGCCTACAAGAAACCCATGTGACCAGGCTCCACAGGAAGGTTTTGGTAAATAAAAGATTAGGCCAAGAATTTATTTCGTCTGACAAAGTAAAGAAAAGAGGAGTGGTGATCTACGCTAAGGAGAGCCTGATACCCAAATTTCTATTTAAGGATGAACAAGGAAGAATTTTGGCAATTGAAATTCAAACCCAAGGAGAAAAAATATTGATATTAGGAATTTATGCCCCAAATGACGGGAAATCAGAATTTTTCAAGAAGCTGCATGAGACGTTGCTGGACTATCTGGATTATGCTAACATCATAATGATGGGAGATATGAATGGAGTGGTGTCTACACATATGGATAAGTCTTACAACCAAAACTTAACATCAGACGGCAGACTGCCCAAAACTTTTTTCGAACTGACTGACAATCTGGATTTGATCGACATATGGAGGACAAAGAACCCCCTAGGTAAAGAAGGAACTTTTTTCTCTGAGGCCCACCTGTCTTGGTCAAGGATCGACCAAATCTGGACCTCCAGGGGGCTGGCACCCAAGACTAAAAAGGTGGAAATCTGCCCAAAAACATGCTCCGACCACAACGCCTTGAAAATAGAACTTAGATTAACTCAACCCGGTTCCTTCAGATGGAGAATGAATGACACACTACTAAGAGATCAAGAGATTGTGAAAAAGGCCCAAAAAACATTAAAGGACTATTTTGAGATAAATCTGAATACTACAGTTGAAAAAAGAACGATCTGGGACGCAAGCAAAGCTCTTATGAGAGGGTTTCTGATACAACAGAATTCAATCAAGAAAAAACTCTGGAACGGAAAGAAGGACAAAATATTGGAGAAAATACACCAAGGAGAAAAAAAACTGAGAACCAAACCAAAGTCCAAGGAGGTGCTGAGAGAAATTAAATTCCACCAAGCAGAATACTCAAAATTGATTAATCAGGAGATTGAATGGAAAATAAAACAGATGAAGCAAAGATCTTTTGAATCAGCAAATAAATGTGGAAAGCTGCTAGCTTGGCAGCTGAAAAAAAGACAAAAGCTAAACACGATAACAAATCTAGAGATTGATGGAAGGATCGTACAGAAACCAGAAGAAATTAGGAGGTGCTTCCACAGATACTTCAAAGAACTGTATGCACAGGGGCCCCAGAAAGAATCAGAGATAGATCAATTTTTAAAGATAAATGGACTATCAAAAATAACTCAAGATAAAAGATCAATCTTGAACTCTACAATAACCTCACAGGAAATTGAAGGTGCCATTCAGAATATGCAACTAGGCAAATCTCCAGGCCCGGATGGACTTACCTCCAAATATTACAAGGTTCTGAAGGACTATTTGATACAACCTTTGTTGGAGGTATGTAACCAGATTATGGATGGGAAGAGGGCACCAGAAACGTGGAAAGAAGCCTTCATCACATTGATACCTAAGTCAGAATCTGAAAAGACTCAGCTTAAAAACTACCGTCCCATCTCACTCCTAAATGTGGATTACAAAATATTTGCAGACATTTTGGCAAATAGACTTAAAAAAGTCTTAAATGAAGTAATTCATAAAGACCAAGCTGGCTTTCTCCCTGGTAGACATTTATATGAGAACACTAGAAACATCATTGACATTTTAGAACTTTTGCAGACTAACAGGAACACAAGGGCGGTGTTAATCTTTATTGATGCGGAGAAAGCATTTGACAACATATCTTGGATGTTTATGAAGAAGAACTTGGAAGGGATGGGAGTGGGACGGGGGTTTGAGAATGGATTACATGCAATCTATTCAGAACAAAAAGCTAAATTAATAGTGAACAATGTGGTGACGGAGGAATTTAAAATTGAAAAAGGGACACGACAAGGGTGCCCTCTATCCCCTCTGTTATTTATTTCAGTCCTGGAGGTGCTATTGAATATGATCAGAGAGGACCGGTTGGTACAAGGGATAGAGGTCGGAGTGAAACAATATAAACTGAAAGCTTTTGCAGATGACCTAGTTTTGACACTGCAGGAGCCAGAATCCAGTACAAAAAGAGTTCTCGAACTTATATCTGAATTTGGTCGGGTGGCGGGATTTAGGTTGAATAAACAAAAAACTAAGGTTCTGACCAAAAATTTAACAATTACAGAAACAGAGGGGTTTCAGAGAGAAACAGAACTGAATGTGGTTAAAAAAGTGAAATACCTTGGGATCTATTTGTCCTCCAAGAATTTGAATTTATTTAAGGATAATTATGAGAAATGTTGGTTGGAAGTTAAAAAGGATTTAGAAATTTGGTCAAGATTGAAACTTTCCTTGTTGGGAAGAATTGCAGCTATAAAAATGAATGTGTTGCCGAAAATGTTATTTTTGTTTCAAACCTTACAGATCGTGGACAGAGTGGATTGCTTTGGAAAATGGCAGAAGGATATATCTAGATTTATCTGGCAGGGCAAAAAGCCCCGAATAAAGTTTAAAATATTAACAGATTCGAAAGAAAGAGGGGGGTTTGCCCTGCCGGACTTGAGGTTGTATTATGAAGCTGCAGCCTTCTGCTGGCTGAAAGATTGGTTTTTGTTGGAAAACACCGATGTCCTAGATCTGGAAGGTTTTAATAATGCTTTTGGATGGCACGCATACCTATGGTACGACAAGGTTAAAGCACATAAATTGTTTAAAAGCCACATTGTCAGAAAAGCAATTTTCGCAGTCTGGATGAAATATAAAGACTTACTAGAGAGTAAAACTCCGAGGTGGCTATCACCAGTGGAGGCCAAGGCCCGAAAAAGACCCAATATGGAGGCCTATTGGCCGAAATATTGGGAATTGACTGAAAAAATTGGAGACAATTGGAAGTTGCAGAGCCAGGACAAACTAAAAAATAAGGTGCGAGATTGGCTACATTATGCTCAAATTCAAGAGGTTTTCAAAATGGACAAAAAAGTTGGTTTCCAGGTGGAAAAGTCGAAACTAGAGACAGAATTGTTAGAACCAAAGACAAAGCTGTTATCTAGAATGTATAACTTGCTGCTTATGTGGAATTTACAGGATGAGACAGTTAAATCTGCTATGATTAAATGGGCACAGGATGTTGGACACAACATTATGTTTGAAGACTGGGAAAGGTTATGGAACACCGGAATGAAATTCACGGCCAGTACGGCCTTGAAGGAAAACATTATGAAAATGATATACCGGTGGTACATGACCCCAGTCAAGTTAGCTAAGATACATCACCTGTCTGACAATAAATGTTGGAAGTGTAAGGAAGCAGAGGGGACTTTCTTTCACCTCTGGTGGACATGCCCAAAGGTTAAGGCTTTCTGGGAAATGATTTACAATGAGTTGAAAAAGGTATTTAGGTATACCTTTCCCAAGAAACCAGAGGCCTTCCTGTTGGGCATGGTAGACCAGAAAGTGTTAAAGAAGGACAGAACTTTGTTTATGTATGCTAGTATAGCAGCAAGAATACTCATCGCAAAGAACTGGAAGACACAAGATTTACCCACGCTGGAGGAATGGCAGATGCAGTTGATGGACTACATGGAGATAGCTGAACTGACCGGCAGAATCCGAGATTTGGATGTAGAAACAATTGAGGTGGACTGGAAAAAGTTTAAAGACTACTTGCAAAAGTATTACAAACTGTATGAATCTTAAGACGGTGCATGATTTGGAAATGATACGCTTTAGCAATTATGATTAAGTAAATAGTAAACTAAGTGATAAAAGAGAAAAGGAGATAATATGAAATTGAACATGTTACGTTTATTTTAAAGGTATAAAAATTGTGACATAATACATTGAATATAGATACATAACATGTAAAAGTTACAATAAGGTATGACATAAGGTAACAAATTGCTGACATTGTTAATATAAAGAACGCAGAATCGGAAGGGGTGGGGAAGTCCAAGTTGGGATTTTTGTTAAAAAAAAATAAAAATGGTTTCTTGTAAACTCCTTATTTGTTTGTAATGTATAAAATTTGGAAAGAAACGTAATAAAAAATATTATAAAAAAAAAAAAAAAGAAAGGTTTCATTTGCTGCTTGCCTCGCTGAACAGATATCACCTCTTGCATGCCTTCAGTTCCTACTTCTTCACAGAGCATCTTCTGCTTATTTGGGTTTCCGTATATAAATAATAATAATCATAACTTGATTCTGCTGCATGCTGGTAACCATGCTGCGAACAGCAGGGTTTAGGAGTAGTTTTGATGGTACAACTCTTCCTCTCTTATGGATCAATTCATCTTCCACATCTCACCCCAGCTTCTATCCAAATTAGAATAAAAGTATTTAGTTTTTATGCATTATTTTTAGTATGTGACCACGCCGCTTAGTACCTTTCCTTGAGATGCATCAAATAAAGGTGGGTGACATTCCATAGGAGCAATGGAGAACCTGTCTTGTGGCCAACTTCATATGAAAAGTTGAACCATCCCGGTCTAGATGGCCACAAGTTACCAATCCCTTCTCTGTAGACATATTTGTGGAACATGGGTATATTTTCATGGTTCTTATTTAAGGAAGTGAGTGTTCTGTTTTTTTGTGGAGGTGGACCCACCATGAGCCAAGGTGAGCATATTTTGAATGCAATTAAGACAAACAAGTGAGAGATGGACAGATCTGATTTCCTTGGTGGGACGCAATCCATTGGCATGGTTCTCTTACTTAAGCCTTATAAAATGAAGAGATGTGTGAGGACACTGTTAATTTCAGTAAGGAGGAGTGCAGGAGAACTTCCCACTCTGGTGTAAGTGAGGGTTGAGCTGCAGTGGGAGATGTTGTCTTCAGGAACCTTTTCACACAACGCTCCTTGAAAATTGTTCTCCTTTTTTTCACTCTTGTGTGTAAAAATCGACATATATATTTATTTATATAATAGCTGGATTACTTGAGGAGGAAGGTAAATTCTATATACATATATTTTAAAAGTAACAAAAACAAAAATTGAAAATAAATGTGCTTTCACCAGGTCCTGCAAAGGAGGCAACAGTATTTGCCCATTGTGCAGAAGTCAAGGGATAAAAGAAACATGTCCCCATTATAGGGGAAACCAGACTGATTGCTTCCTGCAGGGCACAAGAACCAGGGACCTTAGCTTGGTTGCCTTGACAGTGGGGACGCATTCCTTCTTCTACTCTGCTATTCAGAATGAGGGCAATGAAAGAACGTTGTATGCCCTCAGTGTCATCACATTCAAATCTGATTGGGTTGCTTGTTCATTTTTAAATTGCTTCAAAATAGGTAGCGAAAATGTAAAGGTTTTTTTCTGGGTTGGGAGGGGGCTGTTGTGAACCATAAGGATGCCCACCACTGAGGAGGGACGATAGCTCAAGTAAGGGGAAGTCAAAGGTTCCTGGTTTCCAAGGCAAAGGCATCTGGATGGGAGACCAAAGGAGTGAATTCAGCACCAAGGACAGTGCTTCTGCAGCTGAATCCAGCCATCCCTGTTGTCTCAGTGAGGTCCTGGAGGAACTGGCTGAGATTTAGATCAGGTCCAGCCTGTCATTGACTGGAAACCCCACCCCTTGAGGGCTACCTCCTGTTCTGTTGAAGGGCCAGTGTCTTCTTCTGCAGCCATTGGCACCCGTATGTCTCAAGACATCAAACTACTGTTCGCTTGTATTCCTTTGGTGGTGAGAGAGGTTGGGGTTGGCCAAGGGCGTGGTTGGTTGTCTTTGATTGGCTGTAGTGAACTTTGTTTTTGTGTGTGAGTGGGGTGTGTGCGTGTTTTTGGATCAGGTTAGCCAGATTGATTTGTATGCTGTTGGCAGGTTCTTGTTGTCTTGTTGGGCTGTGTATGTGATATTGGCGTGAAGGCGTCTTCTTCTATTTGTCCCCATGTCAGTTTCCCACACAAGTGATGCTGACACAAAACCCCACACATACACTAAGTAGAATAGAAGCAGTGCCACCTGACCACTATTCCTAATGTAACACTAATGTCTCAACAAATGAAACTGATCTGTAGAAAATGTAACTTGAAAAGAGACATTGCGCATACTTTTGTAAACCAAGTGGTACTTCGGGTTAAGTATTTAATTCGTTCCAGAGGTCTGTTCTTAACCTGAAACTGTTCTTAACCTGAAGCACCACTTTAGCTAATGGGGCCTCCTGCTGCTGCTGTGCCGCCGGAGCACGATTTCTGTTCTCATCCTGAAGCAAAATTCTTAACCTGAGGTACTATTTCTGGGTTAGCGGAGTCTGTAACCTGAAGCGTATGTAACCTGAAGCATATATAACCCGAGGTACCACTTGTATATTAGACTCCCTGAAAAAAAGAGTCAAACTACTGGAGAATCACAGCACCCAAAGAATAAGAAGAAGAGTTTGGATTTGATATCCCGCCTTTCACTCCCCTTCAGGAGTCTCAAAGCGGCTCACAAACTCCTTTCCCTTCCTCCCCCACAACAAACACTCTGTGAGGTGAGTGGGGCTGAGAGACTTCACAGAAGTGTGACTGGCCCAAGGTCACCCAGCAGCTGCATGTGGAGGAGCGGGGAAGCGAACCCGGTTCACCAGATTACGAGTCCACTGCTCTTAACCACTACACCACACTGGCTCTCAAAAGCAACCTCTCCAAGGCACAAGCCTGGGCAGTGTGAATGGGGTCTCTCTCTGAGCTGCCCAGATGTCAAGACTCCCCTCTTGGTCTCACTGATGTGGTCCAAAGGAAAGCAGAGCAATACATTTGGCACCAGCTGGGCTCCAGGAGTTGCAGCCTATGCTTCCCTCTTGCTCATGAGTCATGACTGTTACAAACAGAAGACTTATGGGTACAGTAATACCCAGAACTATCTGGTCTGTAATTCCAGTCTAGGGATACCAACATGGTATTCTCCAGATGTTGCTGAACTGCAACTTCTATCAGCCCCAGCCAACATGGCTAATGGTGTAGGATGATGGGAATTGTAGTCCAGCAATGTATGGAGAGCATTGCATTGACTGCCTCATTCATGGCTGGCAGACAATTTGCCAATTTCTGCTCCATATGTTTCACAATTACTCTTTGGGAGATAGATAATCTTCACTTGTCATGGTTAAGGCTTGAATCTTGAAAATTAGGTCTTTTCATAAAGAGTTTCCTTCTCTAGGGTTATGGGCCTACTAATGCAGTCATTAAAACCCAAATACCTGATTCATGCGGGAAAGACTACTAACTAGCTATCTCAAGGACAAATGTGTATTTGGCCACCTATATATGGGTATGTTTTTTAGTTTTTAGTTTTTTAGGGTGGCGCTGTGGTCTAAACCACAGAGCCTAGGGCTTGCCGATCAGATGGTCAGCGGTTCGAATCCCCGCAACGGAGTGAGCTCCCGTTGCTTGGTCCCAGCTCCTGCCCACCTAGTAGTTCGAAAGCATATCAAAATGAAAGTAGATAAATAGGTACCGCTCCAGCGGGAAGGTAACCAGTGTTTGCGTGCGCTGCTCTGGTTCGCCACATGACCCGGAAGCTGTCTGTGGACAAACGCCAGCTCCCTCAGCCTATAGAGCTAAATGAGTGCTGCAACCCCAGAGTGGTCTGCGACTGGACCTAATGGTCAGGGGTACCTTTACCTTTACCTATATGGGTATGTTTAGTTAGTCAATATGCATTTCTTTTCTTATTTCGATTACATGCGTGTATGTACCTACAGTTACCTGTTTTAATCCTCCATCTCTTGCCTGGAAGGTGAAAACTGTGAAGCTGTCCTTGAAGCTTGTGGAACACGCTTGATGCTATTTCAATACTTCATTATACCTTGGATGTGCCTCTAAATCGTCTCTTGGAACATGGGTGGTGCAACCCTCGACTTAAGGAGCCTGAGGGACAGTACTGCAGTAATCTGAGCACCCTTGACCCCAAAGATAGACACATCTTCATTATTGCTCTCCTTGTTGTATTTATCCAATTACTAAGAAGTTCTGAGCCTGAGGGAGTGGTAACTGCAAATCTTCTCAGACCCCAGGACCCAGTCACAAACAGTGGCTAACAGGGATCATTGTGGAACCAGCTTTGAACATGTTTACTATGGTATTCCGCCATTTAAGCCTTGTTGCTCCTTTTTAACAGTTAGTTGTTCGTAGTTTGCTATTGGCTTAAAGTGGAGAGAAATGTTTTCATGAAACCCAGCAGTCCAAACCAAACAATTCTCCTTGCAAATTTCCCATGGGCATCTGATTAGCCTTTGTGAGAACAGGATGCCAGACTGATCCAGAAAGACTCTTTATGTTCTTGTAAGGCAAACACTTTTCTTCTTTTTTTCTTTACATATGCCATTTCTAAATGGAACAGGGTTTTATTTGAACTGTACTCTATTGTCAAGAAAGCTATGAAACTGTATGGCTGTGACAATCATGGGTCTCCTGTGCTCTTTGCTGGGATATATTGCTACTGCCATGCAGCAATTTGGAAAAATTCATGACCCTTATTTGCAGCTTTAAAGAAAAGGCTGCTCAGGTAACGTGATTTACAGTCCTGCACCTGAAAGAAGGGAAATGTCTGCATAGCAAGCTTTCTGCTTCCAATTCATGTGCGTTCTCTGGAAGAGAATGTCTGGGGCACTCGGGGACACTCTGGCGTTCCTACTTTTGTGAACAAGCTCAGTGGTGGATCTAGTTAGTCCAGCATTCTGCTTTAGCATTACCAGTGTTTTTTGGCTGGGTTTTCATACTTCTAACAGCTGCTCAATAATCAGAAATAATCAGGCACATCTTTTCCTGCCGTGCAGATACAGCGATTGAGGGGAAGTGGAGGGGCTTCATTGTGCTGCATTTCTGCTTTTGTGTAGCTGAAAAAGTCGCAGAAACCCTGCTTGTGGGGTGCATGTGGACTTCCATAAATAACAATTTATGGAAGCAGCCAGTTCAGTAAAGTCCTATGCAGTGGTACCTTGGTTCTCAAACGCCGAAAACCCAGAAGTAAGTGTTCCAGTTTTTGAACATTTTTTGGGAGCCAAACGTCCGATGCGGCTGTCGGCTATTGTTTCTGGGGCATCTGCACCAATCAGAAGCTGTGCCTTGGTTTTCAAACATTTCAGATGTCAAATGGATTAAGTTTGGCTCTTTTGTTTTTGCTATTAATTTTGTGTTTTTGTTTTTGAGGCTTTTTCGGGTTGTTGGGTTTTTTTGTATGACTTTGTGGAACCCAGTTCAACTACTGATTGATTGATTGATTGATTGATTGTGTGACTGTGGAAATGGATGAAAGCTCCCCATCCAAACAATGACTGTCATCAGTGCAGGTAAGAAAATAATAATAATTTTAATTTTTATCATCTACAATACTGTCTTATTTATTTTATAGTATAGTGCAATGATTATTGCTTTCACTTTATAGATCAATGGTCTCTTTAGATAGTAAAATTCATGTTAAATTGCTGTTTTAGGGGTCGTTTTAAAAAGTCTGGAACGGATTAATTCGTTTTGCATTACTTTCTATGGGAAAGTGTGCCTTGGTTTTGGAACGCTTTGGTTTTGGAACGGGCTTCCAGAATGGATTAAGTTTGAGAACCAAGGTACCACTGTAACTGTGTCAAGCCAATGACCAGTCAGATGCAGCTGATAAGCTCACAAACAAGGCAGTTGTGGGGACAGCCCTCTTTTCTGCTATTTGTCTTCCCTGAATCTAGTGCTTAAAGGAATGCATCTTCTGAACATGGATGTTCAGTTTTAGCTATTCTGATACATAGCCATTGATATACCTGCCATTCATGATTATTCACATGCCCACTTGTTTTGATGTGTGGACACACTTGAAAGCTTTCTGTAGGGTCACTCAGTAGGTGTTCAGTGAGGTTACAGCCTATCCCTTGTCAATCACAATTGTGATGTCTCATAGTTACTCACGGCAATGATATATTTAAGCGGTTTGGCTCTATGTGGAGCAGTTACCCAGTACATTGGTACCTTGGTTCTCAAACTTAATCCGTTCCAGAAGTCAGTTGCAAAACCAAAGTGTTCCAAAACCAAGGCATGCTTTCCCATAGAAAGTAATGCAAAATGGATTGATCCATTCCAGACTTTTAAAAACAACAATTTAACATGATCCATAAAATGAAAGCAATAAACAATGTGCTGCAGTCACACAATCAGTCAATCAGCTGAACTGGGTTCCACACGGTCACAAAAACAAAAAAGAGCCATAAAAATGCAAAATATATAGCAAAAACAGACAGACCTCAGCGTAACACTCGAAACAGAAGTGTGGCACTCAAAATGGAAGCGTAACACTCAAAATGGAAGTGTGGCACTCAAAACAGAGTACGTTCGGCTTCCGAAAAAGTTTGCAAACCGGAACACTTACGTCCAGGTTTTCAGTGTTCGGGTTCCAAGTTGTTGAGGACCAAGGCGTTTGAGAACCAAGGTGCCACTGTATCTATTGTATGTCTGAAAAGCAGAAGGTTTGGGCTTGGATATGCTGAGGCCATGAGCCAAGGAAAAAAAGAAGGGGCAGGGGTTCTAATGCTTTTGTGCTTCATTTCTCACACTGAGTGAGGCCTGGCAGCTATCTACAAGCAGATGTCAAGGAAACTGTTGTAGTGGATTGGAGTAAAGGGCTCTTGGCAGGGGTTTTGGCAATTGCACAAGAGCTTTCACAGCGTGTGTTGTTGGAGCATCCCACATACTTGCTGTACTTCATTATGCAGGAATGTATGAATACTAGGGGGCATATGCCAAAACAAGAGGTTGTAATCATGCTGGAGCCAGGGTCTGCACCCAGTTTACTGTCAGCAGTTTATCACTGGAGAATTCAAAGCCTTACAAAGTTAAATACGAGTCAAATTCTCCTCTCTTGCAGGAGACATTTCTAATACTTGTGTTAACCGGTATTTGTCAACCAAAGCAGCATTAACTATTATGACAAGCATGCAGTAGATTAGTGTTGTAAACACATTATACAGTCCATTGCTGTTGTGTGATTAACTCAGGACAGCCCTCTATATATCTTAAGCTGGAATGCATTGTTTCAATTCATTATGAGTATATTTATTTTGATATATCTCTGAAAACTGCTTTGAAGTCCATATCATTATATTGCTTTCATAGTTTTTGACCTAGCGATATATCACAAATCATGATGTGTGTTAGGGCTGTTAGGGCTCAGCGAAAAAGAATCCAAAACTAGCTTGAAGTCCATATTGTGATACTGGTTTCATAATTTTTGACCTGGCAATATATCACAAATCATGATGTGTGTGTATGCTATGCAGAAATCACAATGCAGGAAAAACTGTGAAGCCAGCCAATGCCTTTGCATGTCTCCATCCTTATTTCACACATTGTGATATATCAGTATGTTGCGATATTTAGCTGGATGTATATCACAATGCTGAAAACCAGATATTGCCCAGTTCTAGTTATAAGCAAGAACTACTTAATAAACTAAAATTGGGGGTGCTCGTTTAAGTAAGTAAAGTTACAGGTAGGTAACCGTGTTGGTCTGCCATAGTCCAAACAAAATAAAAAAAATCCTTCCAGTAGCACCTTAGAGACCAACTAAGTTTGTTATTGGTATGAGCTTTTGTGTGCATGCACACTTCTTCAGTTTTCTGAAGAAGGTATCTGTAGAAGGTGTGCATGCACAAGAAAGCTCATACCAATAACAAACTTAGTTGGTCTCTAAGGTGCTACTGGAAGGATTTTTTTTATTTTGTTTCAAGTATGAGATGAGTGCAATTGTACAGATTCCTTTACATTAATTAGATAGTAATGTCATTTTTCTACTACAAAGGAAAGCCCATTTTTGTTGCTGCTGCTGCTTCTTCTGCTTCATCTTCCGCCCATCTGACTGGGTTGCCCCAGCCACTCTGGGTGGCTTCCAACAAATACTTACTATTAATTCGAAACAAATTTTTTTTTTCCTTCCAGTAGCACCTTAAAGACCAACTAAGTTAGTTCTTGGTATGAGCTTTCGTGTGCATGCACACTTCTTCAGATACACCAATTAAGATACACTTAATTCGAGATTGTTATTGTTGACAGTTCCTTTCAAATAAACACAGTCTTGTGATTCATCCACTAATTTCTTCAATTAAATCAATAACTTTACCCCCAGTCATTCTGTATAGAACAGGGACAGTGCATCCCATGGTTCTCCAGCTATTGCTGAAGCACAGCTCCTGGCATCTCTCACTATTGGCCATGCTGTTTGAGCCTGGTGGGAGTTGCAGTCCAACAACATCCAGAGAGCCACGGGTTCCCATCCCTATAATAGGCAAGTATGTCCAAGCAGCATGATAAAAGTCAATATGAGCAAATTGTCATCTCCAATAGCCACTCCACATTGAAGTGTATGCATGTTATGCTGTTAAGTACCACTGAAACAATACTTGTAGAAGTTTTCCTGCAGATTCAGCTAAGGCTGAATATTTGACTAAATTCCAGTCATTACCTGGCATACTGCACCACATATCTTTTCCCCCACTTACTTTCTTACAAAAAAAAAAAACACTGCCCACATTTCTCAATGAAGGAGTAGGGCTTGCCAATCAGGCCTTTTCTATATCCTGCTCTGATTAATAGATCAAATGTTGTTATTTTGCACAGAAGTGTCTTTTTAAATAAGAGCATATGGGATGTTTCTTGTTTGGAGGCACCAAAAAATAGTCTTCTAACAACCAATTTTAACAACCACTTTCTGAAAAGAAATGGTAATGGCTATTGTACATGAGATTTTCAGCAGAGTAGAACCCACATAATACATTTAGCACATTTGTTTTATGTTAATTTGGGGGTAATTCTTTGTGGAATGAGAGCCAGTTATTGTTCTTTTGACCTAGAACTTGATACAAGTAGAAAGGGCTGCAAGATACTCTGATCTGGGTTCATTTTACCTAAATCTGCTAAACTTCTCCATCTTGGCATTTTTTTCATGCCCTCATTTGCCAAGCCGACTTAATTCCCTGAGTGATATCCAACTCCGTTCATACTCAGAGTAGACATATTGAAATAAGTGGAATTAACATATGAACTAATTGATTTCAGTGGGTCTGCTCGGAGTACAGCTAATATACGATATCACCCCCTTCAGTCTAACCACCAAGCCATTACTTGATTTCAGCTTGTTCATTCCCCCTCCCCATCCTTTCCTTTGATCTTCTCCTCCAGATGAGTAACAAAAGGTCCAACAGCTTTCGCCAAGCCATCTTGCAAGGGAACCGGAGGCTGTGCAGCAAGGCCCTGCTGGAGGAGACGGGACTGAGCCTTTCCCAGCGGCTGATCCGCCACGTTGCGTATGAGACTCTGCCCCGTGAGATCGATCGGAAGTGGTATTACGACAGCTACACCTGCTGCCCCCCGCCTTGGTTCATGATTGCCATCACCATTGTAGAGGCAAGTATCTGCCAAGCTAGCAAAGAGATTCCGGGGAAGTGTGTTTGCCTGTTCCAGGTGGGGGTTACATCCTTGCTAACTAGGTCCGTGAGTAACCTGAAGGTTGCTCCTGGGTGCTAACTGTATCTAGGAGGGCCTTTTAGCTTCTAAGGTTGCTGGGGCCTCTTCATTGATGGCAAAGATCATGCCCTAGACATCTCACATGTAAGAGGAGATTTCCAGCTTTAGCTGGTGCAAAGCCCGGCTTGTAGGGGTGGGCAGCACATCAATGGTAGGACTTTAGGGCAGGTGTCCAGGCCCCACTCAGCAGAATGAGTAGGAGGGTCCAACGACACAGCACAGCTGGCTTACCACATGTTGAAGCACATGGAGTAGCAACCCTTACAAACCAAAGAAGGGGACCTCCATAAATCCAAAAGGTCCAAAGTCTAAAATAGTCTAACCGCACCACTGGATAGTAGGCAACTTATTCAGTGCTCATCTGCACTGGCTGCCTCTGTCTTCCCAACCCAATACAAAGAGCAGTTTTAAGACCTTGAAGACCCTACCTATAAGGATCCAAGCATGTGCAAGAGTGCTTCCTGCCATATGAACCTTCCTGACCTTCAAGATCTTCTGGTGATGCCTTGCTCTCAGTACCTCAAGTTTCTAAGAGGGGAGTTCTAGTAGTGCTTAGCAGTGTAGCCCAGAAGAAGCTCGCTGCGTGGAGCAGAGGCGCTGTGCTACCTTCCTGGCCCGTGAGTCACTGCTGCTTACTGGGAGAGGGAGGGAAGGGGCAAGATGGCAGGGCGGCTGATGTAGCGCCAGCGCACTGGCAAGAGCACTGGATTGGCTTGGCCTGTGCATATGCGCCATGGCGACCTCCCCACTGCCTCATCCTTCTCCCTCCCAGTGACCCACCTGCCAGGAAGCTATAATACCAGCTCTTCTCCACCCAGCAAGCTGCGTTTGTTATGGAGCAGCCTCTCTATGAAGACCCACCAGATTTCTAGTGCTTTTGAAATGTGGTGCTTTTGAAACTAGACATTAACCAGGGCGTGGAGCAGGTAATAGTATCTGGTACAGTGGTACCTCGGGTTAAGTACTTAATTCGTTCCAGAGGTCTGTTCTTAACCTGAAACTGTTCTTAACCTGAAGCACCACTTTAACTAATGGGGCCTCCTGCTGCTGCCGTGCCGCCGGAGCACAATTTCTGTTCTCATCCTGAAGCAAAGTTCTTAACCTGAGTTACTATTTCTGGGTTAGCAGAGGCTGTAACCTGAAGCATATGTAACCTGAAGCGTATGTAACCTGAGGTACCACTGTATAACGCAAGGCATGAGTTCCTGCACCCTCATTTCTGCAGTTAATAATGTGAGGTGAGATGGGGAAATGTGCAGCATGATGAAATGTGCAGCTATGTCCCAATTTGTGTCATACCACATGTCTCCCAAGTAGAAGAGAGGGAGACGAGAAGCAATTCTGCGTTTCTGACTGAGTATATTTTACAGTTGTTTTAATCATTCCACATTGAACAATTTAAAACAATGGGAGGTGCTGTAGAAAGGCTGTCAACACATTTTAATAAATGGGCAGGTGTTCTGGGTTTCAGGAACAAACCCTATTCCCAAGAGACTTGAGATACAAGTGTCACACTAGGCGCCACTAAAAAAAATGCCTTTGAGCCTCTTGCCATGAATGGCATGAATGAATGTGGCATGAATGAATGTGGTCATAGAAAGGAAAAGAGAGATTTTTTAAAAAATGCGTGTGTATCTTCTAGCTAGCATTGTTTTAAGAACCAATTTAAACAATAATCAGACTAAAGTCCCCCATATGGAAACACATCAAGCAGAAGTTAGTCTGAATCCTGTTGAAAGCGTTGGGACGGAATTTACCATCTATAAGATGCTCCCATATATAAGACGCCCCCTATTTTGGGGGATTCAGATTGTCGCCAGTCCACCCTCATCACTACCCGTGTATAAGACGGCCCCTAATTTTTGACATTATTTTTTAGGGGGGAAACCTAGTCTTATACACAGAAAAATACGGTAGTTGCAACTAACCAGTACCATTGAAATCTGCATGTCCACCAGCCACACACCCTCCCACAGCCATATGTGTGACACCAGTGTGAAAGGGGCTTTAGCTCATGCCAGTGTATGTACACAGGGCTGCTCCACAGAAGTAGGAAGTCTGGCTAACCTGAGGTTCTGATCCTGTGAAGGAGGAGCGGTGTGCAGACATTGGCCCACTTCCACACTGGCACGAAACGCGGAACTCTTGGGGGCATGACTATTGAGTGGGTCGCCATCAAAGCTTAAACGGGTAGCAGCGTAATCCCACATCCCTGCCCCCCCCCACATGTACAGCAAACGTGAGAGAGAAGATCTGGACAGACCTTTGTCCAGAAGGTCTGTCCAGATTATGTCCAGAAGGTCTGTCCACATTATGTTTAGAAGATTCCACCTAAACATTAGGAAGAACTTCCTGACAGTAAGAGCTGTTCGACAGTGGAATTTGCTGCCAAGGAGTGTGGTGGAGTCTCCTTCTTTGGAGGTCTTTAAGCAGAGGCTTGACAACCATATGTCAGGAGTGCTCTGATGGTGTTTCCTGCTTGGCAGGGGGTTGGACTCGATGGCCCTTGTGGTCTCTTCCAACTCTATGATTCTATGATTCTATGATTCTTTAGCCATTACTGCACTTGCTGGAATTAAGCCTGTATGTCTCCTTGCGTATATTTTCTCGGCCAGATGCTTGAATGAATTACACTTAACTGTGCGATCTCCCTGCTTTCCTAGGTTGCCTTCTTTCTTTACAATGGAGTGGTACTAGATAGGTTTGTGCTGCAAGTCACCCATCCTTTATATTTGAAGAACTCATTGTTATATCATCCTCAGCTCCGTGCCCAGGCCTGGAGGTACCTCACCTACATATTCATGCATGCAGGGTGAGTTCTAGGGGAAAAGGGGTGCTGAATTTCTTGGGGGGTGGGGTGGGGTTCCCGTACCTCATGGGAAAGACAGGGGGTGACACAGAGCTGCCATCAGTGGCATAGCGTGGGTTGCCAACGCCCGGGGCTGTACAGAGGGGGTGAGAGGGAGGGAAACAGACAGAGTACGCATGCACATTCAACGGCATCCACGTCACCCAGGAGATCCCATCCGCAGAGATAAGAAAATAAAAGTAGTTCCGTTGTCTGGAAAGATCACTTCCTGGTTTGCATGGAGAAGCCATTTTCAACAGAGCCCAGCAATGAAAGCACACAACTGTATTGAGGCAGCACTGGGTGTTGAAAGTTTGCACCCCCTAACAATTTTGTGCCTGGGGCAACTGCCCCTGTGACACACACACAAACTAAGCAAGCCACTGCCTGGCATTCTTGGACAGCTGCTGGGGGGCCCTGCTGATGTTTACCCTGCCCCCCCCCCGTAAAAACAAATCCAGCCTGGCACTCCAAGCAGTGGTAGGCAGCTGGGTCTAGCTGCCATTTTAGTTTCAGGCAATGGCCTCCTTCAGCATATTGTCACAAAATAGTCGTCTCCAACCACCTTGGCACTTCTTGGAGTACTGCTGTTTCCACTCCTGCCAGACAAGCCCACTGCAACACATCAACAGAGGAGAGGGCACCACTGGAGGGCCCTTTAAACCTGAATCACGCCCTAGGTCTTCTGCTCTGAAACTAAAACGCTGGGAGAATCCTGTTGCTCTTAGGTAAAGGTAAAGGGACCCCTGACCATTAGGTGCAGTCGTGACCGACTCTGGGGTTGCGGCGCTCATCTCGCTTTATTGGCCGAGGGAGCCAGCGTACAGCTTCCAGGTCATGTGGCCAGCATGACTAAGCCGCTTCTGGCGAACCAGAGCAGCGCACGGAAACGCCGTTTACCTTCCTGCCGGAGCAGTACCTATTTATCTACTTGCACTTTGACGTGCTTTCGAACTGCTAAGTTGGCAGGAGCAGGGACCGAGCAACGGGAGCTCACCCCGTCACGGGGATTCGAACCGCCAACCTTCTGATCGGCAAGTCCTAGGCTCTGTGGTTTAACCCACAGCGCCACCCGTGTCCCTTCCTGTTGCTCTTAGGTGTCCATAAAACAGTATTACACACAGCCTCCATTTTTAAAAATGATTTGCGATCTTTGGATAAAACCATGTTCTGTAAGAGCTGGTTTATATTGCCTGCTGGTCATAGGACATCAGGGGCAGAAGCTGAAGGAGGAAATATGGGTATATCATTCTTGACTTCATAGCGCTAAGTATCTTTGCCTGACAGATCTGCAGGATTTTTGCATAATTTGCTTGCTTTCTGATAGGAGCGTCCTTCAAGTTGGAAATAGCTGCTTGAGGTGGCGGTGAGGGATTTTCACTGGGACAGTACCAGCAGGCAGGATTAAACACTGTCTCCCTGCCCACTACAGGCCTGGTCACGCTCTTCGACCCACCCCTGTGATGCCACTTTTACATTTTAGAACCCGTGCATGTTAATTGCAATATGAGCCAAAAAGGACTGCCTTTATCCATAGAGATTTGCAAAACAGGTTGAAACCTTAAAAAGATATAAGTGCTTAAACTATGCTTCAGTATGCCTCCCTTTCCCACAAAATGCTAACCTCTGCCTTGACAAGTATCTTGTTGCTGTTAGGCTGTCGTGTTGCTTGGAAAAATGTGCTGAACCTTTTAATTATCACGTTTCTTTCACAACTTTGGCTGGTTTCCAAGGGAAACTCTTGGGAAGATACACTATCCAATGCCTCACATCTGTAAATATTAAGAGACTTAGCCAGCACAGGCTTATTACTTTTTTTTTTTTTTTTGCAGTGGATTCTAAATCTTTTGGAAGTGTAAGCTATCAAAACCGTGTGCGCACACATTCCCCACTTGAGAAGCAACCCCTGCTTTATTTATTTTTTAATGATGGAATACTTACTACAGTTAGGTAGCTAAACCATCATTTATAGCCAACCTACCCTCATTAGATTATTTTCACATTCAGAGAATAAAATAAATCTCTGGAAGAGTAGTAATAACCTCTTTCTTTCTTCTTTTAATGGTGAGGCCATTATTCCTCTCTCCCCACCCCAAAAAGGCAAGCTACTATAAAGTTGGTGAAGTCTATTGTTGCCATACTTCCTGCTGTGACTTTAAAATGTTAATTTGAAACTCTTAATTTACTGTGCTCCTCTGCTTTTTTTATGGGCGTTTGTGACAGCCAGAAGGTAGCTGAGGAGAAGGCAGTTGTTAAGGGTGACTGAGAGCTCCCCAAAATGTGCTGTTTGTGTCTTGATCCCGATGGAGAAAAGCTTTCTAAGAAACCAAAGCTGTAAATTTTAGCCTTCCGCTTTAAAGCTGAGCGGACGTTAATTATCTGTGGGGCCCACCCATTTGTATTGCTGCCATAACTAATGACTTGCATTGATTCAAGGGCCCATTTGTTTGGTTGCGGAGAAGGTGAAGCCTTGATAAATCAATTATATTGTCATCTAAAGAATGACACATTCAGAGCATGGGAAAGCTAATTATGTTTTATGGGTGCTTATTGACCATGGGGCTCCGATGCTCCTGGCTGCAGTAGGAGTTGGGCTGAATGGAATGCTCCTTGAGACGTTTTTTAAAAGAACAGGCATGCATCAAACACACTGAGGGACAGAACCTCTAAGGGTCTTCTAATCGAAATAAATCATTGCCCCGCAAGAGGCATTAGAAAACATTGGGCATCTTCCCATGACTTTTCTTATGTACGGTACTACCCTGCATCTTGTTCTACTTCCTTCTATATAAGGGATTCTTAAAATCTTTTTTCCAAATGGTATTTTCCCCATTAAAAACAAACAAACCCAATTCTAAATGATCCTGAGTACAAAGGCACTTTTAGGTTTGCTAACATGACAATCTGTGGGTCGTCCCCCCCCCCCTACAATGGCTATAATAGGTGGGAGAAGGCAGTAAGTTAAGTTTTGTAGCTACTTAACTACTTGGAACTGTGAGGGCCATTTTCTAGCTATCTGAAGAGGTGGTGGCTTGCCTAAGGCTGTCCAACCAGTTAGTGGATGAGCTGAGATTTATACCAGAGTCTTCCAGCCTATAAGCAATATCCTTAATTGTTCTGCTTGCAAATATACTTTGCTAATTAACATAGTTTAAAGACAGGCTTATTAAACCCGAATCATGACATCCCCCCCACCACTTAGGGAAATAATCTATTTTAACCTAGATAAAAATAAACTTTAAAAAAAACCACCCAAAACCCTGGCACTAAGTTGGTGACTTATTTATTTATACAAAGTCTCTGTACTTGTCTGTTGGTACCAAAGGGAATCATACAGAATTGTAAAGTTGGAAGGGACCCTCCAAGTTCATCTGATCCAACTCCCCTGTAATGCAGGAATTTTATTTATTTTATTTTTTAATGCTATTTCCATTTTCCCCAGGATAGAGCACCTTGGACTCAATGTTGTCCTTCAGCTTCTAGTTGGAGTCCCCCTTGAAATGGTACATGGTGCTGCAAGGATCGGGTTTGTCTACATTGCTGGAGTTGTAGCAGGTACGTTGTATGGGTGAATAAACCTGATATTGGCTGATACTGAAATTGTGGTTCATCTCCATGGTTGAGGTTCCTGTGAGAGAAGGTGCTCATCATTTGCCTTGGTCAGCAGAGTGTTATGGGTGGGCGAATTTATAATTGCTATTATCATCATTCTAGCTAGCTAAATTTCCGGGATTCTTTATCTTTCGCCACCATAATGTTGTTCTTATCAACACTGTATAAATGTTTCAGTCAGGGCTTTTTTTCAGCAGCAGCTCACCGTAACTCAGTTCTGGCACCTCTCAGATGGGCGCCATTGCCGTTATTAGAGAACAAGGGAGGCGTTCACCGTGAGCTCCGGCACCTCTTTTTCTAGAAAAATATCGCTGGTTGCAGTAATTTTAAAAATATGACACTGCATGGAAGTAAAATCAAACCAAGTCTAGAGTTTGTCAAGGTGTGATCATTGTTCCTCCTTTGAAGGCACTGTTGACAAGCTGAATGTTTCAGACCACACCGGCCCTTGTTTGGGATGGACAAATCTGTCAAATTTGGTTTCTCTCAGTTTCTTATTTTTCTAGTATTTATCGTATTTTACGCCCTATAGGGCGCACCGGCCCATAGGGCGCACCTAGGGTTTTTTTGGGGGGGAAACAAAGAAAAAAAATTATTTCCCCCCCAGGCGTGGGGCTGGGGCGGGGGAAGCCCGAGCTTCCCCCCGACCCCAGCCCCCAGAACAGGCTGCTATCCGCAAGCCTTGGGAGCCCGGCGGGAACTCCCGCCGGGCTCCCAAGGCTTGCGGACATCTGCCCGAAGCCCGGGGTGTGCTGCGGAGCTCACCCCGGGCTTCGGGCTGCAGGCTGCTGTCCGCAAGCCTTGGGAGCCCAGCGGGAACTCCTGCCGGACTCCCAAGGCTTGCGGTTAGCTTCCTGAAGCCTGGAGAGCGAGAGAAGTCGGTGCACACCGACCCCTCTCGCTCTCCAGGCTTCAGCGAAAGCCTGCATTCGCCCCATAGGACCCACACACATTTCCCCTTCATTTTTGGAGGGGAAAAAGTGCGTCCTATAGAGCGAAAAATACGGTAGTTCAGTTCTCCACATTTCTGCGTCAGTTTGACATTTTTTTTGAGCTACATAAAAAAATAATCTAACATTTTAGTTTGCTTTCCTTCTAATGTACAATTTGTCTAATACTGTATATATATTTTGCAAGCATTCCCCCTAATATAATACACTGTTATGTTCTTTTCACCTATGTATGTATTTTTGTACATGTCGTTTGCCTACATCACAAGATTCATAGATGTTCAAATGACAAAGGATAGCTATGAATTGTTTTGCTGATTGTTTCAGGGAATGCAAATTGCATTGGTCCACTTTAAAATGTGGACCTGATCAATTTTTTCTCCCAACCTCCAGGCACATGGGCTCTGCTTCAATGTGCCTACAAATCTCTCTGCAGTAGGGTCCTCTGTCTTGTCAAGGTTCCTGTTTGCTAATTGCTGTGATGATTCTAAGCTTGTTAAATGAGCACACATAGAAACCTCCTTCAGACTTTTACACTAATAATGTGAAAGTTGGGAGGGGAGCCCCTCGGCTCCCAGGATTATGGGGGGTCAGTGCCCCTACCCCAGTTCTAACTGTTGTATGTTCAAATGAAGACACGTGAACAGGACTTCTCTTGGTAACTGAGAAAGTTATTGTAGTTTTTCCTAGTGCCGTGTTTGCACTTCGAGGCCCCCAAGCCCTCCCCCTGTAAATAACTACACACTGACACATAATTTTAGTTTAAGTTATTGGGCAAAATTTTAGGCCACAGCTTTATTGATTACAGCAATGTGAGCGGTATTGGCTTAGGCATTGGCAATAGACTATAACTGACTCCTGCCTCTCTGGATGGTAGTCTGAAAGGGTAAACACCAAACAAGGGAGCAACGTTGCTGAAGATCAACCGAAGCTCACCCCGGGGTTCCTGTGGTCCTGGCATGGCCCTAGCCCCTCAAGCGGACTTCGGACGAGATCCAGGACCCCCAGATTCCTTTACCGGAATACCCTATTTCTGGAAGGGCAGGTGATGGCCACACCTCCCCTCCCACACATTTCAATAAGCCAATGCCTAACCGCCTAACCTTACAAAGTTGTGATGATTGCTAAGGGGGTAGGCAAAAACCAAGTGGCTACAGCCAATCTGCCAAATGGAAAAATCCCTACCCAGCCCCTGTTCCAAAACAGGTGACCCAATCCAAAGCAAGGCCAAAGCAGCAGCACCTAAAATTAGGGAGGGGGGAGGGTGTTCGGCAGCACAAAGCAAGTGTCCCCAATTACGTCGCATTGCCGCTTTTATAGGCCCCAGAATCACACCGTCCATCCCGATTGGCCCAAACAGCCTGGCGCTATCCCAGGATCCGACTGTTAAGTCTTGGGCCACGCCCAGCAACAACTTACCCTGCAGAGGATCCCATTTCTCAGTTGAGCTGTACAGTGAGTGCAGGATCAGGCACTACTATAATTAAGCATTAGTTATGAGGGGGGGAAATCAGTTTTAAGGTCATAGATACAGTTTTGGGGCTTACTACCCTTTTTTCACGTTAAGAGATTTCCTGAGGCATAAAGTACCCAGGAGTTATTTTTTAATCTATATATCCGATTTGGCTTTACCTTTGTTTACCGCAGTGTCAGTAATTGTCAGCTGAAGGTTTTTGGTTCGGGCCCAACATGGCAACTTTCCAATGACCAGTGAATCTATGGGATGATAGATCTTCATGGACTGATTGATTTTTACATTTGTACTGCATTTGTTATTCACGTCTTGCGCCTCTGCAGTTTGGAGGTGAAGGAAGCTGGCTTGATGATAGATCAAATCTAATTATAACAAGAGGAGAGAGCAAGAGGCAACTGCAGGGAGGGTGTCATGGGATGGCTGGGACAGTGATTGGCAAGTTTAGCTATTTGTCCCTCTCCCCTGCCCTGGTCCTTACCTATATAGCAAGTCTTGCTGCAATGAACAAATAAAGCTGCAATAGAAGTGTGCCTTACTGAACAATTAAAAAAAAAGAGTTATGTGCTATGAGGAAGTACATGGAGGTGGGAAGCATAAATGTCATAATTGGATTAGAAAGCTAGGAATAGGGAGGGGGCTCCATAAACATATTAGAGTGAAGGTCCTTTTGAGTGCATCTGGAGTATCTGGTTCTATGACTGACATAGCCAGTGGTACAAGTCCACACACGATTAACATGAGTAAACCATGTGATGCAGCAGCAAGAAAAGCTAGTGCTATTCTAGGCTGCATTCACAGAATTATAGTGTCCAGATCAAGGGAAGTAATAGTACCGCTCTATTCTGCCTTGGTCAGACCACACCTGGAGTACTGTGTCCAATTCTGGGCACCACAATATAAGAAAGACATTGACAAGCTCGAACATGTGTAGAGGAGGGAAACCAAGATTATCAAGGGTCTGGAAACTAAGCCTTATGAGCAGCAGTTGAAGGAGCTGGGGTATGTTTAGCCTGGAAAAGAGGAGACTGAGAGGAGATGCAATAGCCATCTTCAAATATCTCAAGGGCTGTCACATGGAAGAGGGAACAAGCTTGCTTTCTCCTGCTCTGGAGGGTAGGACTTGAACCAATGGCTTCAAGTTGCAAGAAAGGAAATTCCAACTAAACATATGGCAAAAAATTTTTTTGACAGTGGAACGCTCTCCCTTGAGAGGTTGTGGACTCTCCTTCCTTGGTGTTTAAGCAGAGGTTGGCTGGCCATCTGTCATGGATGCTTTAGCTGAGATTCCTGCATTGCAGGTGGTTGGACCAGATAATCCTTGGGGTCCCTTCCAACTCTACGATTTTATGATTAGTGAGAAAGGCAGTCTATATATCCTCTTATGCTAGTTTTCTATGTTTGTGGCAGCCTGATACAACCCAGGCACAACTATACCAACTGAGGGAGAAGTAGGCCTGAAATGAAGCCTACATGTGTGCTCACGTATGTACCATTCCAACTCTTCCCCATCCCTTTCCACCCACAGTGTCTCTGCCATCCAAAATGTGGGGAACCTCCAGATATTGCTAGACTGCAACTCACAGCATCCCTGGCCATTGGCCTTGCTTGCAGGGACTGGTGGGAGTTGTAATTAAATTTCAGGCAGGCCTGCCTTAGCGTATGAAGTTCTTGGGAAAATAACCTGTCTTTGCTCTTTTTTGCTTTTGTTACTTTGAGAATATCACATCTGTGCTCTCTGTCTCTGACTCTCTCGTTTTCCAGCTCTGTGTGTCTGATTCTTACCCCCCCCCCCCGCTTTCATCCATCCACCGTACATATTTTGCCTCTCCTCAGCTGATTTTGTGTCGTCGTCACCCCCCTCCGCATTAACTGTGTCAGACTGTGGGGGGGAAATGCTAAGAATTTTAAAAAAGCTGGGTGAAGGTGTGTTGCCTTCTCATTAAAAGGATGGAGCTGGTCTAAAAAGAAGTTGCCAGGAAAAATCACAGGCGGAAAAATATCTCTTAGCTTGCAACCAATTATTTCGCAGCATGCAGGTGAAAATATTTTCTTTAACAATTTCAAATCGTTCTCAGTGGAGAGAAAGGAGTGGGTGCCGTCAGCATTAGTGCGGACACAAATACAGTTCAGTTGTAAATATACAGGAGGGGGGGGACCAAAAATATTTATGCAAAATTCTTAACCGGATGGTTAAGATGGACACATGAGATGTGCCTCTTCATTTAAAACAACAACAACAACCACACGGTTAAAAATGGGTGCTCCAACAGTGAAGACAGGCAAAAGGAAGAGAATTAAGATTGGAAACTGGCTGGGGAAACGTGGCTGGAGGAAGAGAGTGAAGAGGAAAAACGGCAGCCAAGGAATGGTTCTTTGTTTGGCTCCCAAACAAATCGGCTCCAGAACGATTGAAACCCAGAAGTGCGTGTTCCGGTTTTCGAATGTTCTTTTAGAAGCAGAACATCTGACGGGGCTTCCGCGGCTTCTGATTGGCTGCAGGAGCTTCCTGTCGCCAATCAGAAGCCGCGTTTTGGTTTTCAAACGCTTTGGAAGTCGACTGTACTGTAGGGCATTCCATAAATAGGGCACCAGCACTGAAAAGGCCCTCTCATAAGTAGCCCTGCCTGCCTCACCTCATTTTGTGGTGATTGGGGGGGGCAGAGAAGAGGCTTCTGAAGATTATCTTAGGGCCTGGCCAAGTATATATGGAAGGGGATGATCCTTCAGGTGGCCTGTCCCCAAGCCATTGGAGGATGCATTTGAGAGTGGAGGAAGGATGGCTGAGGAGGAGTGTCTTTTTTCTCTCTGTGTGCAGAGAAAAGCAGCTTGAGGGGGGAATTTGGTACAGATAGAAACAGATAGAGACACACCTCAATGCAAGCTCCAGTGACTTTTTCTTTGTTTGTTTTTAAAAATGGTGAAGGGGAATTTGTAGCTTGGCCTTCAGCAGCTATAGCATCAGCTGCCTGTTAGCTTGTCTTTCTAGCAGGCGGCCAGCCCATTTGTCCACATCATCTGCTCTTTGCTTCTGATCTAACTTGTCAGGTGTGCAGACTTTGGGAAACAAGCACAATCTCCGTTTGCGTGAGAGTGCTGGAAGGTCTCAAAACAGTGATTGCATTTCCAAAATGCGACTCCGATTCAAATAACGACTTCAGGGGACCTATCTATCACACTGCCCGTTATTAGTAGGAAAGTGCCCAAATCACAAAAAGTTCCCAATAGGTTTTTGTGTGTGGTCCTGCACGAGTTCATTTGGTTTTGTTCCCTAGCCTTGCAAATTACAGGCAGCCTCCCTATAGTTGTAAAGCGGATATGGTGTTCAGCAAAACGGACCCTGGGTCAAGGCTCTACTGATTGGAAGACACAAGCACAATGGTGTGCGTTTTAACCTCCCATCCCACCTCTAAAATGGATGTAGATATAGGGCTGCATAGAACCCTCGGAAGAGAGAGAGTGCACAGGTGCAAAGCCTCACTCAGCTGGGACTTTAAGTTAGGCTAGTGTCTCATCCCCCCTAGGATGCCAATATGCATGGGGACCATATGACCAGTTTCCTCCACAAGTGTCTTTAAGCTGCAAGAGGAAGCGGGTTGGTGTGTGTGTGTGTGTGTGTGTGTGTGTGTGTGTGACCACCTTGTACTTTTCCTCCATCAGCAAAATGATTTAGGCTTGGAAAGCAGGACTGGCCCAATTCTCTCCCCATGCCCAAAATTAGACTGATTTGACTCTGCCTGTCGTTGACTGTGGCTCCCATACTACAGTGGTACCTCGGGTTACATACGCTTCAGGTTACATACACTTCAGGTTACAGACTCCACTAACCCAGAAATAGTACCTCGGGTAAAGAACTTTGCTTCAGGATAAGAACAGAAGTCGTGCTCCGGCAGCACAGCAGCAGCAGGAGGCCCCATTAGCTAAAGTGGTGCTTCAGGTTAAGAACAGTTTCAGGTTAAGAGCGGACCTCCAGAACGAATTAACAACAATCTGTAGGTGCCCTTTCCATGTGCGAAAAAGAGGGAGGAGGTCAGCTCCTTTGCTTAGCAAGGTTTGTGATAATCTGTAAATGCCCCTTTTTCTGAGAACTTCATGTGGGGGGAAAAAAAGAGGAAGAAGATTGACTCTTGCTTAGCAAGGTGTTTGCAATAAAAGTTTCCCCCCTCCCCTTTTCTCTCTCTCTAAGGTTCCTTAGCAGTGTCTATTGCTGATATGACTGCACCAGTCGTGGGCTCATCTGGAGGCGTGTACGCCCTGATATCTGCTCACCTAGCCAACATAGTAATGGTAAGTGTTGTGACGTGGGGTTTGTGATTTCAGCTCTCTTGACATAATATGCTGGAGACAGTTCTGTAGTAACACTTCTTTATTAAAGCAAACAAGACTGAGAACTGAGGAGGGGAGAGCTACATTTATAGGGACAGGGAACGAGCTAGAAAGGATACATTTTGGAGGGAACAATATCAGGCAATCACAGTCCTGCCTTTTGGAGGAAACCAATAAGACAGAGGATCCAAATACAGCAGCTTAAATGAACCAATAGTAGCTGTACCCTCTGGAACCAAAAGGCAGTTACTTTACCCTAATGCAAATACAGACAATAATAATACAGATATAAAATCCTTTGACTCAATACACAACAGTAAGTACTAGACTAAGTAGTGATACAATTTGAGTTAGAGACCAGGATTGACATGACTTCACTGGACGGAATTGCTGCTTGGAATCCAAGCTGCTCCAGTATTAGGAACAGCCAACTGCTGCGGTTATTACTTTCTCTTCATTAAGCTTTTAAGAACATAAGAAGAGCCAGTGCACAATGGCCCCTCTAGTCTGGCGTCCTCTTCTCACGGTGGCCAATCAGATGCCTGTGGGAAGCCCCAAAGAAAGGGTCTTTTGCTGGTCGTCATCAGCATTCTTGGCTACACCAAATTGCCTTCGCAAAGTATAGGCAACAAAGACAAAAACCACACAACCTTGTCTGAGTGTATGGCCACAGCACAGAGCTATGAAGTACAGATAAGGAATTAAGGGGGAAAGCTTCTGTCTTTAGGCTGACTTCCAGAAATGCTCCAGCTTTTGACAGTGTTCCGTTTATGATGAAAATGCAGAATGTTTGTGGAATGCTCTCTCCAGGAAGGTTCGCCAGGTGCCGTCATTATATATATATATTTTAGGTGCCAGGCCTCTTCAACCAGGCCTTTGGCTGATTAATATTATACGTCCTTTTAAATGTGTTTGGGGTGGGCTATTGTTTTGTTGTTTCTGTTCTAACTTTTTATTTGTGCTTTTTTCTTGTATTTTTATCTTGTGAACCACCCTGAAATCTTTTGATAAAGGGTGGCAGATAAATCTAATAAATAAAATTAGTTAATTAGTCAGTGGGAACAGATTAGCAGACCAAACTATGCAGCTCTGGTATGCCCATAAGTCTGTTTCAAATTGTTTGTGTGAATTACTTTTGTCACCTTTCTATTTCGCACAAGTTTCCCCCGCGCTTTTAGAGTGGCACATATGGTATTCATGTACAGCATCCCATCAAAAGCTTATACCATAATAGATGTGTTAGTTTATGATGCCACAAGAGTCTGTGTTGTTCATGCTTGGCTGTAGAATCTTCTCACATTACCCAGTTTTGGCATTTGAAACAAAGCGTTCTCACTTAATGCTGATGAGGGGAAATCTTCCGTAATGAAAATGATCTTTTGCATTTGTTGCTGCATCCCATTAATGTCAGTGCTCATCTTTTCGTTACGCTTTTTCGTTTGCTTGTGGGAGAAAAGGTTTGTTGGAATCTTTTTGCTTCCCTGAGTGCCTCTGGGTAGCTGCAAGAAATAAAAACGTCCTTGGCTGCAGAATGAAATGTTCCTGCAAATAAATAAACGAAGAGCAAGCAATAAGGCATTTCACCCGACGGGAAGTAATAAAGGGGGGAAATAAACTAAATAAAGATGCATGAAAATAAAGAGTGGAGGAGAAAACGCAATATTTAATAGCAGCACCCTGAGCCTTTTGACTATGTTACTAATCTCTGCGGAGAACTGCGTAAAAGAAAATTAGTTTAGAAGAAAAGAAGCAAAGGTTTTGGGGGTTTTTTGTTCAGTGGCTGGAGTAATTTATAGACAAAACCCATGAGCACTGTAAGACACAGATGGGAGCATTCTCCAGCAATTTCCCTCACTGCCTGAATCATTAGCCTAGAGGCATATCTGCATGGTGGTCTTTGAGACTTGTCAGATTCATATCCAGGGCACAAATCACACTTCACCACAGTCCATAGATGCTGGCACTCCTCTGTTCTGTACTACAGATGAAGGTGCTGGTGGGACCGTCGAGAGCCGTGTGGTTTTCTTCAATATGCATGATGTCAGTCCCACATTGCATCATGCCTGCTTCTTAGAGGTACCCTTCTCCATGGAGGCACATTCAAAACCTGATCTCCATGGTTCCAAAAATAAAATCATCCTTGTTAATATTTTGTTAGTTTACAATATGAAGAAACTTAACAGAATATTCACAGCCTATCCATACCAATCCCAGTTTTTACAACATCTGGAATTCATTCTTGATCATCATAATCTATTATTTGTACCCCCGTCCATCTGACTGCGTTGCCCCAGCCACTCTGGGCGGCTTCCAACGTATATAAAAACATAATAAAACATTAAACCTTAAAAATCTTCCCTATACAGGGCTGCCTTCAGGTGTCTTCTAAAGGTTATATAGTTACCATATTTTTCGCTCTATAAGACGCACTTTCCCCCCTCCTAAAAAGTAAGGGGGAATGTGTGTGCATCTTATGGAGCGAATGCAGGCGGGAGGTTCTGTTCAGCGCTCCCTTTAAAGAGTCGTGTGGAGTGTGTGTGCGGCTCTTCAGGGCTTTTCCCCGAGGAGGGAGAGGGGCTGCCCTTCTCCTTCCTCGGGGAAAAGCCCCAAGAGCCGCACACACACTCCACACACTCTTTAAAGGGAGCGCGGCTCTTGGGGGAGCCTTAGCCGTGCGCAGCCTCTCCCGGGCAGGGGGAATTTTCACCCCCTGCCTGGGAGAGGCTGCACGCGGCTATCCCATAAGCCAAGACAGCCAGCGGGATCGCTGCACTGCGATCCTGCTGGCTGTCCTGGCTTCTGGGATTCAGAATATTTTTTTTCTTGTTTTCCTCTTCCAAAAACTAGGTGCGTCTTGTGGTCTGGTGCATCTTATAGAGCAAAAAATACGGTGCTTATCTCCTTGACATCTGATGGGAGGATGTTCTACAGGGTGGGCACCACTGCTGAGAAGGCCCTCTGCCTGGTTCCGTGCAACCTCACTTCTCACAGGGAGGGAACCACCAGAAGGCCCTCGGAGCTGGACCTCAGTGTCCAGGCTGAACAATGTGGGGGTGTTCTTGCTATGTTCTTCCACAGCAAAATATTAACAAATGTTTTTACTTCATTACTGTTGCGGTCAATAATTAAAATTTTATTAATCAGCTTCTACACAAACACCTCAAGCTGATTGATGTACATGAGACAGGAAGAGCAGACGAGGACTTCCTCACAGATTCATGGTGGCCTTTGGAGAGATCTCCTTGATTAGAGTTTATTTTTTATGTTATTTGCATGGTGTGGTGATGTATTTCCCTTTCTTTTGTGACACCTTGAATGCTGTTATGGGTGAATAATGCAAAGATAGTCAGAGTTTGCAATAGTTCTTGTTGCAAAATGAAATATATTGCAAAATACATTGCAAAATGAAATGAAAACTTTTTTTAAAAAAAGCTCACAAAAAACAAATATAGTAAAAACAAAACAATGCAATACAAAATAGACGCCCATGGCACAGACCCATTTATACAACTGGGAAAGCCTGTTGGAACAAAAATATATTCAGCTGTTTCCAGAAACTGCAGAGTGAACCTGTCATCTCTCAACAGAAATGCTATTCCACAGAATGGGCCAACCACCCTGAAAGCCCTTCACATAGTTATTGTAGAGCAGGCTTCTGAGATATTTGGAACTTGCAGAATAAAGACTCCCACAGACCGTAGTGGCCTACTGGGTATATAGGGGTTAAGTCAGTCTCCAAGGTACCTTTTAAGTGTATCACCAGAAATTCTGGCCATTCTCAGTTTAATAAAACATGTTTTGCTTGGTTCTATAACTATAATGTCCCAGATCTTGCTAATTCACCGACATTTGGCATTTCAAAGCCTTTCCAGAGCCAAATTAAGTTCAATATATTTGCAGTGATATACTTTGAATAAAATCCCGATCTTTCATTTTTGCAAGATCTTAAAAAACTAAAGGAAATCCCTGTAAGCAAAAACCTGCTATAATACAACTAACATGCATGACTTCTACCAGGTATGTTTGTATTTGAGGGCAGACCCACTAGATGTGAATGTAAGTTCCCTTCCTGTGACATCCTTTCCAGCAAATACTTATTCCTGATCTCATAATCTTTCTTAATCTCTGCAGGATATAAAACTATCTAGAAATAACCTTATACTAAGACTACTCCATTGTCACTCTAACAGAGAAGGTATAAACCAGCCCTCCAGATGTACTGGAAAATATTTTCAGTCAACTGTAGACCTGAATTCTTTTGCTGTCTTTGCCAACTGTATTTCCAGTTCTGTTGTGGTTTGTTACAAATTTTGTAGACCATAAAAGCATTGCCCCAAACTAGCTTTATGAAAATCCTTTTCCTCAAAGACAGTTGTCCTAAGTTTGCGAATATGTATTTTTTTCCCTGAGTGATCAGATGCAGAGATGTTTTTGTAAAATCCAGCCGTTGTTTTCGATTGCAAATGTATTTGGAAATGGGGCAAGCGAAACTTACGGTTGGAAAAAATAGAAACAGAGACTAAAACTGGCAGATTCATCCATCCTAAAATGAACCCAAACATATAATATTTGAACTCCCTGATAGTCAATTAGCATGGCTAACTGAGCCTCTTGGGCTTGCTGATCAGAAGGTCAGCAGTTTGAATCCCCACGACGTGGTGAGCTCCTGTTGCTCTGTCCCAGCTCCTGCCAACCTAGCAGTTCGAAAGCACGTCACAGTGCAAGTAGATAAATAGGTACTGCTCTGGTGGGAAGGTAAATGGCATTTCCGTGCACTGCTCTGGTTTCGTTGCTCCGTTAAGCCAGAAGCGGCTTAGTCATGCTGACCACATGACCCAGAAAAACTGTCTGTGGACAAACACCAGCTCCCTCGGCCTGTAAAGTGAGATGAGCGCCGTAACCCCAGAGTCATCTGTGACTGAAATGTCAGGGGTCCTTTACCTTTACCTTTTTAAGGATCAACTCAGCTGCTAACCAAGACTTCGGCTGTGAATTGTAGACATACAAAGCTCTGTGACACATTTGGAGTCTGCCTATAATGTTTGCGCTGCTCATGTGCACATTTTTTTTAGGGACCTGTTAGGGAGTCCGCGCGCGGGGTGCCCTCCCGTCGTTCGGTCCCAGCGCCTGCCAACCTAGCAGTTCGAAAGCACCCCCAGGTGCAAGTAGATAAATAGGGACCGCTTACTGGCGGGAAGGTAAACGGCGTTTCCGTGTGCTGCGCTGGCTCGCCAGATGCAGCTTGTCACGCTGGCCACGTGACCCGGAAGTGTCTGCGGACAGCGCTGGCCCCTGGCCTCTTGAGTGAGATGGGCGCACAACCCTAGAGTCTGGCAAGACTGGCCCGTACGGGCAGGGGTACCTTTACCTTTACTAGGGAGTCTCCAGAGGTCGACAAAAGCTGGAAAGGCTCACAAAGAAGCATCTCTTGCCATTTGCTTATCTGTCTTATCTTCACATTCCCTGGGGACTATTAACACGAAACACCTGGCATTGAACAACTAATTGCACCCCAACTGTGTTCATCCACCTCCATAGAAGGAGGGAGATTAAAACTGTCCTCTCAGGGGGAAGAAGGAGAGGAAGTGAGGAGATTTGGATAAAGTTATAAAACTGTCAGGGCTTGTGCAATAAAAAAAGGAAATTGAAGAACTCATCAGATCTATGTCCATGAGTGTGTGTGCATCTTGTCAGACCCCACCCCCAGAGTGCACATAAAATTTATTGATTTTTCATCTCTGGGTTCTTAAGCTCAGATTTATTGATCTGTAATATTTTGCTTGGTTAGCCCTCACATCTCACCCAGAGCTTTGTTCATAAAAGAAAAATGAGTCTACCAGAGGCCCAGCCAGAGACTTTAAAGTTTTGTGAAGTGCCTTATGAAAAATTCCTGGGGTGATGACTTGTCACATCTGTATTACTAGATTGTTCTGTAGCCAAGCCTGTTTCAGTGTACTCTGTGCTCAGACATTAGATGCTCTGACTCACAACTTTGTTTTTTTACTAGAACCCTGAGATCCATCAATGAGTGCCTGGTGCAAAATACATAAGATTAAAGAAATGTTGAGTGTCAGAATCGATCAGTCCTTAGGCATATAGTTAGTATTAAAGAACATAGAATCATAGAATCATAGAGTTGGAAGAGACCACAAGGGCCATCGAGTCCAACCCCCTGCCAAGCAGGAAACACCATCAGAGCACTCCTGACATATGGTTGTCAAGCCTCTGCTTAAAGACCTCCAAAGAAGGAGACTCCACCACACTCCTTGGCAGCAAATTCCACTGTCGAACAGCTCTTACTGTCAGAGTAAGACAGGGTGCCTCTAAGTGCATTCTGAGCCTAGAGATTTGTGTACAGTACCAGAACTAACCTCATAGTCCTTTCATACAACAGTCTGCTCCTGGTTAGCTTTCTTCATTTCATTCCTCCCATTCAGATGGGAAAAGTTATGTTGTTGTTGTTGCCACAGCTGCCAATGTTCTATAAAGCACCAACAGATCTATAAGTAGATCCTGAGCTACCTTCTACCGACCCCAGTTGTATGCCACCCTGAGCTCCTTGGAGGAAGGACAGGATAAATAAAAAAGCCAACTTGTTTCATGACATTGGTGATCTCCCCAGAAGCTGATGGCATGAGCTCCCAGGCCTGGACTTTCCAGCATACATATATCAAAACAATGAACATGAGAGGTTGACATTTGTTTCTCGATTCAGGTAGATAGCCGTGTTGGTCTGACGCAGTCGAAATAAATAAATTAATTTAATATAATATAATATAATATAATAATAATAAATTGTCCAGTAGCACCTTAGAGACCAACTAAGTTTGTTCTAGGTATAAGCTTTCGTGTGCATGCACACTTCTTCAGATAGGTGCTACTGGGATTTTTTTAAATTTTTTAATTTATTTTGACATTTGTTTGTTTTGAAGGATTCTTAAAAATGCGAGCAATAATGTCCAGGAATCTGCAATTAACATACTGAATTCTGCAATCAGAATTGCAGAAGATCCATGCCTTTGGTGGTGACACCTAGCAAATTCTTCCCCGTTCTGTTGGTATCTTCTGGCATTTCTGTGTCTGTTAATAGACTGAGTATAACTGATTCTTACAGAGGGCCTTTCAGAAATGCACCTTGGGTAGTTCTGATGCCTGTTCTATTGAAAAGAGTTATACTCATTTTACTGGAAGGAGTGTATGGCAATCTCAAGCTGTAGTCCATTGTTGTTGGCTTATGATTTGCAGCTGTCTTTTAAATCAGTACAATGGGGAGTGGGCAATGAAGTTGATTGTAGCAGCAGCAGTGCAATTAGTGAAGGGCTGGAGGAGATGAAGGGAGCCAGGGAAAAAGGATGGAGGGTTCCAGTGGTAAGTGGAAAGATGGTACCTGACAGTCAGGTCCATCCATAGATAAACAGCAGGTCTACCTGCTGGGAAATCCACTTCCGAGCTAGGGAGGAGGTGGGGTTGCGGGCTTCACGCCCCTCCCCACACTCGCTGGGGCTGGCTCCAGCCCCACGCGATAGCAGGAAATCCTCGGCTGCGTCATACCCCGTGCCAGCCAGTCAGCGGGTGCGGGGGGCGTGGCCTCGCCTACTTAGGTCTGGCGCGGCCAAGGACCACCCTCTTTCCTGCGCCGCAGCTGACCCAGTTTTCCCTACCCACCCATCCATTAGGCTAGGTTCACTGATGTTGCTATGAACCTCAGTTGGTCACCGTCAAGGGGCCTGGTAGGAATTTTTCCAACTGGCAGATTGGCTCCAGCCATTTGGTTTTCGCCTACCTCATAGCAAACCGTCACAACTCCACAGTATGGGCGGTAGGCATTGGTGGGGGTACAGTCTATTGTTATGCAGATGAAGGGGGAGAGGGAGCGCCATCACCTTCTCCCAAATAAAGGGTAGTCCGGTAAAGGATTCCGGGTGGCGTGGCCTTGTCCTAAGCTTATGGAGGTGTGGACCCACGGCACGCCCCCACGCAGTGACCCCGGGGGAGGTCCTAGTTGATGTGCCTCAGCAGGACTCCTCCCACTGGTGGTTAACCCTCACCGGCCAGGCCGGTTAGTTGTAGGACCAATGCCTAAGCCAATACTGCTCAATTCCTGTAATCAATAAAGTTGTGGCCTAATTTGACCCATTAACTCAAATTCTTGTGTCCTGTGTCTGTATTTCTATGGGGGGAGGCGGGAACTCGCCACGCAAACAACGGAGCAACGGACCTAGACTATAAGCTTCTCTGAGGCCAGGTCTACCCAGGCCTCAACACAGCTCAGTCACCAGATCTACTAGAAGTGATAGACCTGTTTTCTGATGCTAGTTATATATGTTTGTTTGTTTGTTTGTTTGTTTGTTTGTTTGTTTGTTTGTTTGTTTTGGAGAATTTGCTTTGCTAACACTCCACCCTGGAAAAATCCCCATGGCTTGTTCAACTTTCCTGATCCACTGAAATTATTGAGAATCAACACTCAAGAAGCTTGCCTTTGGATCAGGCAATATTTTGTGGCATTGCCTAGTGTCAAGGACAAACAGATGGTAGTACTGATTTCTGCCAGAGAAAAGAAAGCTGGGTGCTTCAAGTCTCAGCTCCTGATCTTTAAATATATTGAGGTGACTAACTCTGGATTTGTCTGCTTTCTGTCATGTTGGTCAGCACTGCAACATTCTGCTGTCCTGTGTTTTAGAGATACACATAATATAAAGTGGTAGAAGAGATAGATATTTAAGACTGCAATCTTATACAACTTTGCCTCATTGAAGTCAGTGAGGCTTACTTCCGAATAGCCATGCATAGGGTTGATAATTTCTCTCTTTCTGTTACCAATTCCAACATGTATTTCCTTGATGCTGCATAATAACTAAATGAGAAATTCTCCTCTGCGTCGGAGCAAGTTATGAGCTGGAATGTTCATTTCTCTTTCTTCCCTTACAGTTTGCAATTTCCCTAAATAATGGGCAATAATGATCTCGCAGTTCTAGCTTTTCCTGGATACATTCTCACAAGGTCACAGATATAATTAGTGGCAATTTTCGCAATCACTGGAGCTGGCTGTAGGGGCAGGGGATGGATCACAAGTAGCACAACTGATGTGTAATAATTGTTCACTTGTCACAGTTGGATTCAGATTTCACCGCGCTATAGAATATGTGTGCAAGATACATCTAAATAAGGGTACAGAGGATCAGGCACTGTGTGCCTGATGATTCCGCAATGTGTTATTTAATACCCAAAGGAGCCTACCGTGTTTTGACAGGTAGAATTTTTTTGCTGATCTGACCAGCAGAAAATGCTATCAATGTACAACCCTGACGAATAAACATTTCTGATGCTACCCCAGTCATAATCCATGCTGAAGATTGTCAGCATGATTGCATACTCTGGAAAGGCTATGCTGCAAAGCACCTTTAGCTATTGCCTCGGCATGCAAATATTGAACATGTGATGAAGTGAGTGCTTTCTTACCTAAATACCTATTCAGCAAAGTGCCTTTACACCTGTAAGGCCATTATCCATTCTAACCCATCATCTCTGTGCTTAAATATTAGTCTTTCCTTCGGTCTCTCTTCCTTGAGAACTGAGCTTGTCCTCTAAATTTTGCAGGTTGCATTACTTTGCAGCAGGGCTCTCTTATTGATCCTCCACTACTTCTAAGCTGGGTGCCACAAGGTCTTTCCAATTTCCTGCTTAGGAAAGCACAGTGTATGCTGCAGGTTGTTCCTTTTCTTTCAATTGGGAAGGTAGATGGGAGAGAGAGAGCAACATGTAACTGATTGAAAAGGAGAGCTATTTGCATAAACTGATGATATCAGTCTCATTAAAGATGGTCTATATAAAAATGATGCTCTGTCCATAAAAGGAAATGCAGAATAATACATTAAAAGAAAACCATTTGGGGCAGATAGGGATTGGGGACAAATGTGATGTTGTTTGCATTTTAATGAGAATCTACCTGATTCGCCCTTCTCAGCCCCATATATGAACTGAAACACAAATATCCTTTGAAATCTTCACTTCTCCAGTTTTTTGCTGCAGTTGTCCAGCCAGTGTGCATAAAATGCATATATTAGTGAGTACAATTGCTTGTGAAAATACGTAGAAAAAAGTAGAATCTTGAAAATGGCATACAAAAAATGTGTTTATTAGGAGAAAATTGCATTAAGTTGCTGCTTAAGTTTCATTAGGATCTTTTTCCTAAATTGCAGATTGCTGCAGACATGTGAACTGAAAAATGAGAAACAGAGAGAAATTGAAATTGACAGATTCAACCATACCTAGGGGCAAGAGTCTCATATTTGAATCTCTATTCTGTTGCCGCAGAGTCCTGCTTCTTTTCATCTGTGAAATTGTTAGAGAGTAGATGACAATTTACCATGTGGCGGGTCAACCCCTATCTCTTTTTTCGTCCCCCACGCACCCCCAGACGTTTCACCCAACAGCTGAACTGTGAGAATCGCTTGGGGACTCCTGAGTAAGGGTTTCACAGCAGAAAGGACAGGCGTTCAAAACCCCATGTGATTATGCAGTGTTGTGTGGTGCAGGAGGATTAAATTGGCATTCCCCTTCCCCTCGGTTTGTTTTAAAACATCTCCCTCTTCTGGCCAGCATTGCTGCTGACTTAAGAAGCAGGCGGAATTGACTGACTTCAGAAAGCTAATCTCTGATTTTGTTTCTCTCTGCCCTGAAGCCCAGTGAGTTGAGAGTGTTCCAAAGGCTGCAGAAGCTGCAGGGAACCTAGTTCGCTGGCATTGGGTGTGTGGGGAGGGGGGTAGGAGAGAGCCCTCTGGGTCCTTTAGATTCATACCTAGCTCCAGATTCTCAGCATGTGAAACACTTAATTGGAGATTGTTGACTCCCCTCTCCTCTCTTTCCCCAGAACTGGTCTGGAATGAAGTGCCAATTCAAGCTGTTGCGCATGGCTGTTGCCTTGATCTGTAGTAAGTATCCTCATATACTTGATATGTGCCTAGGTTGTTGCCATTTTAAATTCATCATTACTGCACCTCCTTTTAGGATCTCAATGTCCCATACGTTTCCCATCTAAGTAGCCTTCTTATCTGTAAATTGCATTGACACATTGGGAGGCATAATATTGACACAGGTGGCGCTGTGGTCTAAACCACTGAGCCTCTTGGGCTTGCCGACCGGAAGGTTGGCGGTTTGAATCCCTGTGACGGAGTGATCTCTTGGTTGCTCTGTCCCAGCTTCTGTCCTCCTAGCAGTTCAAAAGAACGCCAGTGCAGGTAGATAAATAGGTACCACTGCGGTGGGAAGGTAAACAGCGTTCCCGGCTGTTCTGGTTTCCATCATGGTGTCCAGTTGCGGCAGAAGCGGTTTAGTCATGCTGACCACATGACCCGGAAAGCTGTCTGTAGACAAATGCCGGCTCCCTTAGCCTGAAAGCAAGATGAGCACCGCAACCCCATAGTCACCTTTGACTGGACTTAACCATCCAGGGGTCCTTTGCCTTTTTTTACCTTTTATTGGCTGTAGTAGTCATTATCGCTCGCTTTGGTTCTGACCCTGCAAAGAGTGAAGCACACACCCGGATCGGAGACTTTCGTGCTTCTTGGGGGCAAACGCAGACTTATGAACAATATGGGCAGTCGCCAAAACCAGCATTCCTGTGTCGAGCTCTCTCCCATGAGCCTCTGTAACATTCTGTACAGTACAGTTCTGTTCCTGGTGTCATGATGACATCCTCTTCTTCCTTTTGATTCTGGGAAACACAAAATTGTACAAACAACATAAGTCCAGAGCTGGAAGCATCTGCTTCAGCTATGATGACATCCTTGCTTCATCGCGAGGATGCCAGCAGGGAAGCAGACTGCATGGCTGACTTATCGCAACATTCTCCGAGTGTAATTGCTTGTTATATAAGAAAGCGCCAGGTAGGTGTGCTGTTTTTGGTAGCTGCCCCATGTTGCACACAGCGCTTGTTCTGCCCTTGGTTGCTGCTGTCAAACTGAACCTCTTCAGGGTGTGCAGAGGAACCAAGTGTGTTTGTTTGTTTGTTTGTTTGTTTGTTTGTTTGTTTGTTTATAGCCTATCCTGCCTTTCCTCCCAAAGGAGCCCAGGCCAGCAAACAACAGGGCAGAAAACCTATGCAATTGAAAGTAAAATAATGGGCTGTGCCCAGGGGTAACCCGAGAACCGCGGCCCAGGTCCGGTCCAGAATCCATAGGTTCCACTAGGAGTCAGTCCAACAGGGCCAAGGCAGGACACAAGACAGGAAACCAGGCAAGGACAGGTACAGGATCTCAGGCAGGGTCTGGCATACAGCAATGTTGCTCCCGCAACCTGGGGCGGGGTCTGACAGCCTTTTATCTTTGTCGGGGTAACGGCCGGTCCTGATCCCCTGGTGACTCACCTCCCTGTTTCACCCGGAGGCGAGCACTCCTCCTGCGAGTACTCAGGTCCCTCCTTCTCTCAGACCTTAGTCTCTGCAGCTCAGGAGACATTGGTGGGTTACTAGACCCAAAGGCCACCTCAGCCTCCCCTGACCAAACCGGTAGTGGAGCAGCTGTAAGTGATAGCCCAGCTGAAGGCAACGAGGTAATCCCCGCATCTGGAGCCAGGGCAGGCTCAGGCCCCTGACTTGGCCCAGCTGGTGTTTGTTACAGGGGAACTTGTGCAGACTGGGACTCTTCAGGATCAGGCCTCAGACTTGGTTCAGATGATGCCTGAGTCTGCACCGGGTCCTTTGCCTCAGGCTCCTCTGGATCTGAGCCCGAGCCTAAGTCCCAGGCCATCACAAATATGAACGTACTTGAGAACAATTTGAAACATAGCCTGGGGTATGGCATACATGATGAAGCTAACAAATCTGGTGAAAAGAGGATACGACAAGAATATATTTTTACACAGAGGAACAGTGTTTGTTTATATTCAAGTGCAAAACTTTGTGAACCCATCAATGTTCTTCACTGGGGGAATTTCAAAGTAGCAAGTATGGATGAAATGGTACAATAAGTGGGGAGGTGATACTTTTTTTGCTTTAGCATTTGTAGAAATATTTAAATGCTCGATGTAACTGCTTACAGAAATATTAAAACTGGGTTCATAAAAGTATTATAGGCATCTTACCGTAGCAAATAAAACGTTGCACAACAGTGCACAATTATATTTAAACGCTTTGGATTTTCTCATTGAGAATGATAAAAAATAATAATTTCAGAACTGCCAAAATATATTGAAATATCTGGAAATCAACCTAGAAGCACTTTCAAGACCAGTGACCTCTCGTTTCTCCTCTCTTCTAGTGAGCTTTGAATTTGGAAGAGCTGTGTGGCTGAGGTTCTACCCATCCGCTTACCCTCCATGCCCACACCCAAGTTTTGTCGCCCACCTTGGGGGCGTTGCTGTCGGAATCACCCTAGGCGTAGTCATCCTAAGGAACTATGAGCAGAGACTCCAAGACCAGTCCTTATGGTGGATCTTCGTCTCCATGTACGTGGTGTTTGTTCTCTTTGCCATCTTCTGGAACATTTTCGCCTATAGCCTGTTGGACCTGAAACTACCTCCACCTCCTTGAGATCCTGGGTCGAGGGACTCTCAAGGACAAATGGATAACTTCCCATCTGCCAGCTCCATTTCAAGGGCGGGGTGGGGTGGGGTGAGGTGGGGCGGGATTGAAACGGAGGGTTTATTTTTGTACGAATATCACAGGATATAAGCAAATCCATCTTCTGAAATGGCACAAGTTGAGGGGGAAACTATATGCTGCATGGCTAGGATGTGACCATATTATTGGAAAACAATGGCCTAAGCAGGGACTGGCCAATAGAAACTTGTTTGGAAGGAGATTTGGGCATGGAGATTTGCAGGTATCGCCGTAGTCCATAAGGACCAGGCCTTGTATCCATTGATCATGCAAGTAGCTTGGTGTTGCTTTCATGATAAAAAGGCTGACAATTCAGCCCTATATTTGTATAACAGGACACTTAACACCACATACTGGTGAATGCTAATGCACATAGTGAAATTTTGTTTGGGTTGCCTACATTTTTCCAGGTTAATCTTCTACCATACTCACAATTTACAAGAGCCATCCATCAGGCCATGAGGGAAAAGCTCTTCCTTCCTTTAACTAAAAGGGCACTCAGCCAAGGGTGCTTGGCTTGACGGGTCAGGCTGTTCTTCAGTGCCACTGCTGATGCCCAGTAAACCTGGACAGATCCTCAAGTCTGCTGCCTTGTTAAGAGGCGCAGGTCTTACAGAAATCTTCCAAGGGGTTCAGCGCATATGGGTTCACAACTTGCCAGTGGTAGAGGCCACTTCTCAACTAAAGGACAAACCAAATTGCACAGAAAGATTTGAAAGTGCTTTAACCTGGTTGCTAAATACAACTGCATATTTAATTAGATATTCATAGTTTGTGACTGGGTTTTAATTCTTGAATACTTTGCAGACCACTTGAATATTTTGTAATTTTTTTTGTGGACAATCATGCTATTTTCTTCTGGTTTCTTATTTTCTTCCTTGGTCCTACACATTCTTTTTTTAAAAAGCAAGATCTGCTTGCTGGCTGGGAAGGGGTTGCTAGATGTCTCTTAGTTCAATTATGCTATTCCAGAACATTTCAGCGCACAGAGTGTATAATGGATGTTTCATCTCCCGTCTATAGCACTGGACAAGACAAGAGACCACAACTCTACAGCCCCTTTGATTTTTGGGGTGTTGTTCTTGCAACCTAGGGAGTCATATGCAGTCACATCCCTAACAAACATTTCTACGCGGTTCTTATTTGGAAAATGTGGACGTGGTTCCTTTGCCTCATGTGTTTTGAAAAATAGCCATCCAGGCTGCAATGCTGCTTTATGAATTTTGCAGGTGTAATTTAGATACAGTCCTATACTCAGTGGGTTTCCTTCTGAGTAGGCATGTAGAAGATTGCAGGGTTAGAGGGTCAAGTGGGTCAGGGATGCATTTGACAACAGTACCTCGAGTAGGGCTTAGTTCTTGCTAAAGTAAAATGGGAGGGAGATCTATGGCCCTCGAGATGTCATTGGACTCCAGTTCCCATTAGTCCCAACCAGCATCGCCTGTGGTCAGGGATGATGGGAGATGTAGTCCACCAACATCCAGAGGGCTGCATGTTCTGGAGTAAACCAAGGGTGGGGAACCTGTAGCCCTCCAGATGTGCTGGCTTACTCCCATCATCCTTACTGACCATTGGCGTGATGATGGGACTAGGAGTCCAACAATACCCAGAGGGTCACTGGTACCTCACTCCTGGCATAAAGCAACATCTGACCTGTACCACTTCAAGCAACAAGTAGAAGTTGACATGATTGAATGCTTTCATGTGAAAATCCCCCGCACGTACCAGGGAGAGGGCAGTGCTAGAACATTTCTCCTTTGCATCTAATTTTCTATGTAGAAAACGATTTTGTGTGTTGGAACATTCGAGCGTGTGAGCCCCTACCTGCGGTCTAAAGTGGTGCAGCCCAGACACAGGTTTACTACCTCACTGAAAACTAGGGGATGGATCTTGGGTGTTCTGCACCTAGCAGATGATGCAAGCGGCTTCTGTACCAGCTTTGCAATTATATCCTGGAAATCAGCAGAAGCATAGGGAGCCAGTGTGGTGTAGTGGTTAAGAGCGGTAGTCAAGTAATCTGGGGAACTGGGTTCGCTTCCCTGCTCCTCCACCTGCAGCTGCTGGGTGACCTTGGGCCAGTCACACTTCTCTGAGGTGTCTCACAGCCTCACTCACCTCACAGAGTGTTTGTTGTGGGGGAGGAAGGGAAAGGAGAATGTTAGCCGCTTTGAGACTCCTTAAAGGGAGTGAAAGGCGGGATATCAAATCCAAACTACTACTACTACTACTACTACTACTACTCTTCTTCTTCTTCTTCTTCTTCTTCTTCTTCTTCTTCTTCTTCTTCTTCTTCTTCTTCTTTGTGCCAGCTCCTGTTCCTGGACGTAAGCTCAGCATGGCTGCTCTAAACTTGGATAATGGGTACATGTTAAAAGATGGGTGGTGTAAGCCATTTCGTACAATAGCCAGGACAAACTGGGGCCTGCGGACACGCCAACTTGTGCCTCGTTCCCTGGCAACTGTATTTGTACGACGCATGTTTGCTGCATTCATACATGGCAATTCCGTCATACACTTACAGTAAGATACTGTACGTAGGCATTTTGAAATGTAATGTGTGAAGAGGCCATGCTGGCAGGAAGCTAGCAGAGCTGAGCAAGCAGGGTAAGTCCTAATTTGATTCCTCCATTTCGGTATTGTGGCTGCCAAATGAGCTAACATATCTAAAATGCTTGGTAACATCCATGCAGAGCACACTAAAATTGAAACATAAATGACAGCAAATGCTGTCTGTTGGAAATAACCCTTATGTCCATTTTGCAGCACAAAGAAGCACACCAGAAAGATCCTAGCATAACAGCCCAGGGACACAGCAGTCCTGAGAAAGGGGAGAATTGTACGGTTCCTAGCCGTTCCATCTTTCAAAGAGGGGCAATATTTGTTCTCATTTTTTTCTAAAGTTGTTATTCTTTGTCTCATACTACAGTGGTACCTCAGGTTAAGTACTTAATTTGTTCCGGAGGTCCGTACTTAACCTGAAACTGTTCTTAACCTGAAGCACCATTTTAGCTAATGGGGCCTTCTGCTGCTACCGCGCCGTCGGAGCATGATTTCTGTCCTCATCCTGAAGCAAAGTTCTTAAGCTGAAGCACTATTTCTGGGTGAGTGGAGTCTGTAACCTGAAGCGTATGTAACCTGAAGCGTATGTAACCTGAGGTACCACTGTATTTCCCTAGTAGTGATAGTCAAATCCTCTGGAGCTGTATTTGGAAGCAGCCCAGTAATATTGATCTTTCTCACTAACCATTCAAAAACCCAGAAATCATTCCTCATTTCTTTGGATATTTATTTTCTAGCTTCTAATGATGCATGTACAATGATGAGGCCGTGCATATGTGCCTTATCACATTGCTTCCTGGTAATTTTAGTTCCCAGAACCAGTCACAGTGGCATGCCACTTGGAAATTCAACTACCACCGCCAAACAACCACACCCAGAACAAGACTGCCCTTTTAGTTGGGGATGGAGATCATTGAACACAAAAAACCTTTGCACCAATGCTCATCAGATGAAAGGTTAGTTGTGGGTGGCCTGGTTACGTTATTCACAGAACACTCTGCATACTTCAGGCACGGTCTAAATTTGCAAACCGGTCACTCAGATATTGCAAGTGGGGTCAGGTCATTGGCAACAGGTTGTTTTTGTTCTTTTAGCTTAATCAACTCCCCATAGAAAGGGTTAATCTGGATTAAATGGGGGGGGGGAATGTAGGCTGGCATTTAGAGGTCAACAGTGTCATGAGGATGCAGCAAAAAATACGCATGGATGTGGAGTACCCATCCCAAAATAAACACCCACCGGGAAGCATCCAGCAGGAACACTGGCAACACTAAAGATTTGGTGCTTAGAAGGCAGCTGATTTTCAGTACCTGGACTGCTTACTGCAGAAAAACTTGGGGGCGGGGCAGGAAATGCCACTCATTATGTGACACATGTTCCATTTATTAGGAGAAGGCCAGAGTCCTGCAGAAAGCCTTTTTACGGTTCACTTGCTTGCGGTTGCTAAATGGAAGATAAGAATTGCAGAGCTCAAATCTGACTCAGCTGAAGATGCAAGCAAGCAAGAAACCAGAATTCTGATGTCTTGCTGGTGTTTGAATTTTGCCTTGATAGGCTCACAGATTGCTGCCAGGGACAAGCTTAGGCTTTTGAGTGATCGGCACACAGTTTGGCACCAGTCTCATTAATCCAATGAGTTCACATTAAATCCCTTTTTCCTGTCATAGGATTTCCTCCTGTTATGAAGCCAAAGCCTCGTGTACTTGGGCTTCATCTCTACACAGGTAAAAACAAAATGACGGACCTATGATGACTATAGGTTACATGCTTATCTGAGTTATTTTCTACTAATGAAATGTCCATCGTTATGAAAGGTGTGTATCTGAGTTGGAGTGTGCGTGTGTGTGTGTGTGTGTGTATTTTGCCGGGAACTCAGGGAGAGCTGCCCATTTGGTGAGGATGCCTGGGCTTCACAGTATAGCCAGAGAGCTCCAGGTTGGAGAAGCTAGGGAGCATGCTTCTAGAATGTGACAGTGTCCTGACCCACAGGCCCAAAGGAGGTCCTGTGCGAGCGATTTGATGCAGGGATACCAAATGCCAGAGTGGTCCATTCTAGTGCTTTATTAGAGGGAAGTGTAAACTTACAAAACAGCCTGCAGAGCCTTGCTGCCGTTTCAGATTCAGGACAGGCACCAAAACAGCAAACGTTTCATTGTGACTTATCTGCACCCAGGAAAGCATGGCTTCCAAGTTACAAGAAAGGAGATTCCGACTAAACATCAGGAAGAACTTTCTGGCAGTAAGAGCTATTTGACAGTGGAAAGAGGTTGTGGACTCTCCTTCTTTGGAAGTTTTTGAGGAGAGGCTGGATGGCCTTCTGTCACGGATGCTGTAGTTGAGATTCCTGCATTTGCAAGGGACTGGATTTAGATTACCTTTGGGGTCCTTTCCAACTCTGCGATTCCATGATTCCATGAAAAGTGAGAGGTGGGTACACAGCAGTAGCGTAGATGATATTCTGAATTGTGACTCCTAAGCCCTGTTCTCATAAATAGCAGGGGTGGGCAATATTGCAGCTCACATGACTAAATGCTCCTTCCCTCAAAATAATAATCCTCACATTGTGTTAGCTGTCAAGGAAAAGGATTTGAGCCTAGTCTTCTCCCTGACATACCAATGATCTGTCTGGAGCAGTATTCAATCAAGTCCCCATCTGCACTGCTATATCCCCCAAATAGGTTTATTTCCTCACCTCCTTTTTCATGAAGGGCCAAATTCAGTGGCAGAACATCTGGCTTGCATGTAGAAAGTTCTAGGTTCCATCCCTGGCTTCTCAAAACAGCTGAGAATGTCCCCTGACCGAAAACCCCTGGAGACCAGCTGCCAAGTGGTGTAAACAGTTGAGTTAGATGGGCCAGTGATCTGATTCATGTGTGTCTATGAGAACTACACCTCAGTGCTGCAGTGAACAGAATTTCCTGCATAATGAGGCTCTTGGCTCAGATAAAACATTTTACTTTTGAGGTTGAAATCTGCTTCCCAACCACATAATCTGCCCCCAACCATAGCAAAGGACACTCCATCGTGGAGCAAGGGCAAGAGACGAAAACACTTCTCATTGATCTCACCCTATTCACATCATATCCTTTATGACTGTCATCAACCCCAAATCTAGTTTGCAGTTCTCCTCCACAACGCCCACCCTGCATCCAAGGCAAATGAAATCTTCTGCAAGGTTTCTAGCTAATGCCTCTGCAAAGCTTAGACATTTTGCCACTCAGATCGCACAAGAATGGAGGCCGTTCTGAGTTAAACTGCCTCTTAAAGTCACCCAGTCGTTCTGGGATATCGCTGCGCCAATGAGTGATTAGAGGATAATTTTCTCCTTTACCTCCAGATGTCCTTGCTAGCTTACAACATTGCAGACTGCTGTAGATTAATTGCATCTTGCAGCGAGTCTTAGCCTCGTCACAAAAAGTCTTCGTGTTTAACTCTGCTCCTGCCAGAATCTCTGCGCCGTAGACTCAGCCTTCCTTTAAATATATTCAAAATAATTAAAATGCTGCGCCGGTGAGCGAGAACATGCAGGGTTTCATACTGGCAAACGTGGACTTAGAGCCAGTCTCCTCTGTAGTTAAGGTTTGCATGACGGGCAGAGCCAGAACGTGCTGTCACATCCGCTCTTTTCTTTTATAACGAAGTATTACAGCATAGGGTTTAAAGAGCAACTGACGGGGAAGGGTGATGCGAGAGACAGATTGCTCAGCTCCTATGGGGACATCTACTGGGCAGCATTACGTAGCTACTCTTTCCAAAGGCTGTGTTCACAAATTTCAAATTAGATTTTTCATGCGCCTGTTCTGGACTAATTCCACTGCTCTATATATAGAAGCAGATGGCCGTGCTTATTAATTGTGTTTCTATGTCGAGTCTGGCTTAAGGTCCTGGAAGAAATCCCTAGATAAATGAAGAATTTGCTCCAGAACCCCCCATGACATCAGCCCGTGCACTGAGATGTGCACAGTGAGTTTGGGCATGTTAGATGTAGAATCCAGTCCTGCACACAACTTTCAGCATGGTGGGCTTCAGCAAATCAGACAGATGGGGCAAAGGAAGCGGAATATGTTGCAAGGTTTGATCATGCTCTTGTCGGCTCATCTGCACTATTGGGAATCCAGCTTGGGGGGGGGGAGCAATGGATTGGATGTGTATGTCCTCAATCATCCCACCTTCTTTCCCCTGCAGATCCATTTGGCCCCAATTAATTTTCTGTCAAAGCACATGAAGGAAAGTGAAGCGGCTTTCTACTACATGACGTGGCAGGTGGGAAAGGGTTAAGCAACTCCAATGTTTAAGGTGTGCTTTCTCTACCTGTCACTGAACACAATCCAGGGTGCAATTTCGCAGCTCAGAAAGTGGTGACCAGGCCTGTATTTGCTGCTGAAAGTGTAGACCAGGGTTTCCCAAACTTGGGTCTCCAGCTGTGTTTGGACTACAACTCCCATCATCCCTAGCTAGCAGGACCGATGGTCAGGGATGATGGGAATTGTAGTCCAAAAACAGCTGGAGATCCAAGTTTGGAAAACCCTGGTGTAGACTGTCTCTGGCCTAGTTCAGATTTAACAGGAACGCTTAGGCCTCCTGCACTTATTTCCACTTTCTCTTCTTTGACACCTGTAGCTTATCAGAAACTTTCATTTCACCTTTAAGGGAATTTTTATGTAATGTCAAAACTCAAGGAACTGGTTTGTTTAACCTCTAGTTAGTGACCAAACCAGGATATGAAGCCACAGTTTGATCCTGGTTTGTTTTCACTAACCCTTGTTTAAATAAACCAGGGTTCAAAGTCTAGACATCACAGGGAACTGTGGCTTGTTTGAAAGAGTTTCCAATCTACTAATGGGTGCAAAAAAGAAGTGTGAAACTTTGAGGTTCTTGATGTTTTGGTCAAGGAGTAGGAACCATGGGTCTCTGTTTTAATACATCTACAAATTGAGGCTGAATGGTTTCTTAATGGCTATCAACACAATGGTGTTTATGCAGCCATAATTTCTTAGAAGTCACTTTTTGGTTTACATTTTAAACTTTGAAAAAGCCGTCCTGTCTTTTCAGCAAGGTAAGTGGCTGCAGTGGAAACTTCACAGTGGGGAAAGATGATAACATTAAACAAAATAATTAAAAAATTAATTTTATAAAATATATGCCCCAACTGGCAAGGTTGCAGAAGCAGCCCTACCCAAATTGTGATACCCACCTGGGCCTCCGACTCAACTAGCTGAATGAGTCTTTTGGTTCAGATGCAGAAATGGGTCCCCAACCAATTCTAGCCAGTGTGAAAATGAGCACAGCTGAACTTTGCAAATGTTGACCAAAAAAGAAAAAATTTGCCGCTAAAATTTTATCAAGTGCCATCAAACTGTGACCTGGTCTTTCCCACTAAGTAGAATTGTGTCTAACCAATACTGAACTTATTTACAAACAGGCAGACCTTTCCCCACTTAATCAACTTACAAAGCAGCATCGTGGAGCTGTTTGAGAACCGAGGTTTGACTTTACTTGAAATAAGTCTACACCAGAGTTACGGAAAAAACCTCAGGCATATTAAGACTCTTGTGATTATTTGCTGCTCATATTTCATCTGGTTTCAGGATAGAATGAAAATCTGGGTTTCTAACTTGGCCTCAACCACACAAATTCAGCCACACTCATTTGCCATTTCACCATAACTACCAGTTTTGGAAACAGGCCTACAGTGATACCTCGAGTTAAGAACTTAATTTGTTCTGGAGGTCTGTTCTTAACCTGAAGCACCACTTTAGCTAATGGGCCCTCCCGCTGCACCACCAGAGCACAATTTCTGTTCTGTTCTCATCCTGAAGCAAAGTTCTTAACCTGAGGTAATATTTCTGGGTTAGCGGAGTCTGTAACCTGAAGCGTATGTAACCTGAGGTACCACTGTATTATCTTTGTACCAGGTCTCTGTGACCCTGCATTAATGTGTGGAGGGTGTTCTTTGACTCCAAACGACTTTACAAGCCTGGAAGAGGGAAGAATTTTACAGTACTAACTTTTCTAGTCCTGCACATAAACTCTCTAAGCAGCTCATATTGGGCACACTGCCCAATCTTCAGTGCCCATCTTCCCAAAAGCCCTTCAAGTGAAACATCATTTGTGTGATAGTGGATGCACACATTCCTAACATCCTAGGTCACCTTCTATTGCAGGTTCAAGTTTACGAGTGGTGCAGATTGTTGCAATGTCTCTGAGGGTTGCTCACATGCAAAGCTAACTTCTAAACTCAACAATGGTAAGAAGCATCTTAGCACTTCTTGCTGCAAGCCTCTTTTCATCTGCATAGTGCAAACTGAAGAACCTATTTATCACAAAGATTTGGGGGTGGGATTCACCTAGCAAACCCATCAGCAGAAGCCCTGTGCAATGGCTTCCACTTCCACAAGAGGGCTTCCCCCCTCCCCCTCCCAAAAAAATAGGGAGTGGGGGGAGGGGTAAGGGGAACCCAGCTGACATTTGTAATAGTGCGATGTTGAATTTCACCCATTATATTCAACCATTCGGTACGGTAACAAACAGAAGTGAAACAAAAGCAAACTTGCTTGAAGGGAAATGCATTTTAATACCATAATTAATCACTGATTTCTAACTGGAAAAAGTTCTTCCCAGAATCCCAAACCAGAATACAAATTAGTAACACAGAGAGCTTTACAAGGCACACAGAATTTCACGGGTTGAATTTATGCAGTAAAAATGCTGTTTCTCACCAAATTTAATAGCTCTATTAGTCACCAAGCACGTCCTGCCTCCCCACAGCGTCTGTTAAGTTTACAGAATAAAGCTAGATCGATGAAGCTTTCCTTTCTTTTGCTTACACTGTTAGTACCTCACTCCATAGTTAACCATCATAGCACCAAATGAAGTAATTCTGCCTTAAAAAATAATAATAATGCTGAACAGAATATGCTTTTCCCATCAAGGGCTATTAGAGCACACACAGTACTTGCAAAGTAGCATGCTGTAACGTCAAAATATTTTTCTATGGTGTACATACTTTATAGTTTTGTTCTAACGGTTATTTGTGCACGGGTTCCGTTTGAGGTTTACTGTTCAGTTTCTTCTCTTTTTATTAACGTGGTCGATATAAACATGCCAAAAATAAATAAATAAAAGCGAGGTGTAAAGGGTTTTTTTGTGGGGGGGGGTTGTCCACATTTTACAAATACAGCTATAATTAACAGCTATTTTGACGGGTGCGTCATTCGTTTTGAACTCTGGATTCGGATATTGCTTTAGCCCGGTTCTTTCGGACCAAGCTCTAGCAGAGGCCATCCATCCATAAACTTAAGTAGCCACATGCAGATCTCTCGCTAGGATTGCCTAAGAGCAAGTCACAGGCTAGGAAAACTCACACCCCCCAGCACAGGACTGTTAACTGTGCTGCTCCAAGCTGGATTAGTTTTTGCACATGCATCCCCTAAGAGATCTCCTTGCCTTTACAAGCAGATGGTCAGAGCAAACTGCCGATTTTCTGTGTATATTATACACAGAGCCCATTACGGGACTTAAATTTAACTTTTTGAATTGGTCAAAACTGAGTGTTTCTATCCAGTTTGGGGTGAATACACCTGTGGAATTGCTCTTCTGCACACAAACAGACACATATATATCACATATGGTGCACTGCACAAACACGTACAACAGAGCTGTGTGTATGTAGTGCATTTTAAGAAGCTATATTCCCACTGACTTCAGGAGGATGAATGTGGTTGTGGGGCGGGGGTCTGGATTTAATCCCCACATACATACACCCCACCTTCCCCAGGCGAAATGTCTGGTGGCAAGGATTCTAGCGTCTAAATAAATAAATAAATAGGCCTACATGCATGGGGAATTTTATCTCAGCTGCTGCTCTAAGAGAATCCTCAAACTGCATCTCAAAACACACCAGAGATTGAAAAAGCAGTGGTGCCAGCCTCCACAAACAAGTTACCTTTTAAAGGGCTCCCTCATTTCACAACCCCAGGTTATTTTATTTTTTTAAAAACTCCAGGGGATTGGGAGAAAGGTGGCAATAGCCAATTTCATTTTTTAAAAATCTGGTTGTCTGCACAGATTTCCAGGTACTTGGCTTTTACAGTCTTGCAGTCACAAGCTCAAAGCAAATGCATTCAGAAACTCTACACAAAGATATTCTGGATCAGTTATCAAATCGTGATGAGCAAGCAAAGTACGAAGCAGAAAGTTTTTGGTTTGTTTCACTGTAATCTGTTCTGACTGTTTAATTTTTGTAACACACCCTGGGACCTGCAGGTAAAGTACAGTTAATGATAATATAATAATTTTTAAGTGTTATATGTGATCATTCGTTCATCAATTTATATTCTTAAATTTATATTCTTAAACCTGATCAGAATATTGAATCATGATCCACTGGGGTTGCTTTAATTAACTATTTTCTTAATAGGTAACCCTAACACCATCACTGACATGAAAATGCGGTTTTGGTCCAGTTTTGGAAGACTTCAAACAATATAACCTCCTATTCCCAAAGTAAGAAAAGAAAGTAATTAGCTTTCACATAATAAGTTAATTAAAGAGAACACTTTTTCCACAAAAGAGAGGAAATGCAAGATTTCTCTAATCATCCAAAGTCTTTAAGTACAAATGAAACAGCGAATTCTATTTCACAAATGAGGATTCAAAATATTTCTCCACCTTCTGGCTACTTTAAGGCTCATTACAAACTTGGTTTGTTGGTCTATGCTCACAGTTTACATTTTAAATCTGAGAGAAGTGTGCCTTTTCCTGAACACTTGGATCAAATGTTGCGAGCAACAGGAACCAAGTGCAGCTCTCTGCAAAGCGTGCACCTGGTTCTTTGAAAAGCAACATTTCCTTCTCTCCCAGAGACACACTAATTCTGCAATGTGTAAGTAGCCCCAAGTTCATGAGAAGGATTTATGTTACAAACCGGCTCTCTCATGAACTCCTCGAGGACATTTATTACGTTTTTGGCTTCCGGCATCTCGGCGTGTTCCACTTTCACAATCTTCAGGAGGACGTCTCCGCTGCCGCAGTTCTTCAGAAACAAGTAGCACTTGAACAAAGCGTAATGGTTCATTTCTGCCTGCCTGATGAAGCGCTTCAGGTTGTTGATGTCTTGTATGGCCTAGAAAGACAGCAGCGAACATTTATTGGTCATGTGCATCTCTTAGATGGAGAAGAAACTATACATGCAAACAGACAAATTGCGGACATTTCCTCCCTCAGTATCTCTACGGGGACTCTGTGCATGCAGCTCAGAATGAACACTGGCAATAGCACAAGATCAGCTGTTCAAAGCAAAGGGGCAGGATTGACCCCCCGTGCAAATCAGCTGCTCGATATGACTGCCAATCTTGCTTTTATAGATTGCAACTGATTGTGTACCAATGCACATACAGATGCAGCTGTTTCAGGGATCCTGTCTATACCATGCCAATATATGCGTTGGGATCAGTAAACAAGAATTTTCGTAGGACTAGGTAAAGGTAAAGGGACCCCTGACCATTAGGTCCAGTCGTGACCGACTCTGGGGTTGCGCCGCTCATCTCGCTTTACTGGCCAAGGGAGCCGGCGTACAGCTTCTGGGTCATGTGGCCAGCATGACTAAGCTGCTTCTGGTAAACCAGAGCAGTGTACGGAAACGCCGTTTACCTTCCCGCCAGAGCAGTACCTATTTATCTACTTGCACTTTGACGTGCTTTCGAACTGCTAGGTGGGCAGGAGCTGGGACTGAGCAACGGGAGCTCACCCCGTCGCAGGAATTCGAACCACCGACCTTCTGATCAGCAAGTCCTAGGCTCTGTGGTTTAACCCACAGCACCACCCGCGTCCCTTCTGTGGGAATAGCTTATCCTATATCTTTTTTTAAAAAAATATCTTTTAAAAAAAATTTAAAAAAGCTTATCCTTAATTTGAAAATAGTGACCTCAAAAGCAACAGGCTCAATCCATTTTAAGCACTTTTAGCCTCAACTGGTTTCCGGAGAAAATAAAGCTTCTCTCTCCTACTGGAATCAGCAAGACTTAAAAGTGTTTGACAGTACAATCCTATATGTGTCTTCTCAGCTTCAGTGGGACAGGTAAGTAGGTATAGGATCACAGTCTAAATTTCACTTGATTACACCTAGCAATTGCTGCCACTTTTACAGTACTTACCTAGAGCATACAGTTCGTTTTCTTCTATACAAAAATTTCTGCACATAGTATCTGGTTGCAGATTAATGTATGCTAAAACACAGAGATTCAAGTCCATGGAATGTGGAAAGTCAAAGGGAGTAATCCAGGGATATAAAAAACCAGTAAGAATTTTGTTACTCACTTCAGGTGAGTGCTAATTGTGTCTTGATATCATAGTTCTTTGGCTAAACTGGCTAATAGTTTGGGGCCATCCCAACAATAGGGACGCGGGTGGCACTGTGGGTTAAACCACAGAGCCTAGGACTTGCTGATCAGAAGGTCGGCGGTTCAAATCCCCGCGACGGGGTGAACTCCCATTGCTCGGTCCCTGCTCCTGCCCAACCTAGCAGTTCGAAAGCACATCAAAGTGCAAGTAGATAAATAGGTACTGCAGGAAGGTAAACGGAGTTTCCGTGTGCTGCTCTGGTTCGCCAGAAGCGGCTTAATCATGCTGGCCACATGACCCGGAAGCTGTACGCCGGCTCCCTCAGCCAGTAAAGCGAGATGAGCGCCGCAACCCCAAAGTCGGTCACGACTGGACCTAATGGTCAGGGGTCCCAACATTAAACACTGCCAGAGTGAACGAGATTCATCCTCAATTTGTAAGCAGTGTGTGAAGGTATCCAGAAATCTATTCTATTTCCACCAACTCAAGTATAGGCAGTGACCATTTTAGGAGTGTCTGAAATGTGCATGATTGTGCATGTGTAAATTGCACCAGAAGAGGCCCAAAAATGTCACAAAAAGGGGCGGAAAAGGGTGTTTGCAGGCTTTTTCGATGGTGTTTCAAATACAGGCAATTTCACTTAAATGGGTGGTTGCCTCGGAACGTAACCCCCACGTAAATGGGGGGGGGGGGTTCCTGTATAACAATAATGTGTTACCTTCAATTTAAAGTTCTCCAGTATTTGTCGGAAGAGAAATGGATTTCCCCCTTCGGAGCCATTGAGAAATGCTTGCATCCAGTATTCACAGAATTTGTCACTACCTGAGACATATTTGGAAATAAAACAAAGTATTATAGGAATTTCCAAAGGGCTGGTGTGTCTTCTCCATATAAGCACTGTAAATAACATGAGAAACACGATCCGTACGATGTAAGAAAATAATGTATGAAAAGCCATTTGTGATTGCTAGAGGGGAGAGGAGAGGCAAGTGCTGACCTCTTAGAAATCATAGAATTGTAGAGTTGGATGGGACCCTGAGGATCATCTAGTCCAACGCCCTGCATTGCAGGAATATGCAGCTGTCCCATACGGGAATCGAACTTGCAACCTTGCCATTATTAGCACCATGCTCTTACCAACTAAGCCATCCAGGAATGGAAGCATGCAGAATACATAGCCATAGAATGGTGCGAGAAGGCCAACTGCCCTCTCTCATGAGTGCCGTGTAAGTAGATGAACTTATCTGGCATATTTATAACTGGGGGAAAACTACGGCACAGTAAACCATTGTTTGGGGGCAACACTATAGGATGGCTGCTTGTGGCGGTATCTGCTTGGCCAATGAGAGAATGTCAATGCTAGACTAGAAGGACCCTTGGTTTGATCCAGCAGGGTCTTGTGATGTTCAACCGCTACTGTTTTTTTGTGGGGGTTTTTGGCCAAAGTTGTTGCACCCATTTGTTGTTATTTTCCCAGATATTTTAGCGATTTCCGCCTGGACACTGCTTCTGACTGCAGTACAGTGGTACCTCTAGTTACGACCTTAATTCGTTCCAGAGGTCCGTTTTTAACCTGAAACTGTTCTTAACTAGAGGCATGCTTTCGCTAATGGGGCCTCTTGCTACTGCTGCGCCGCTGGCAAACGATTTCCGTTCTCATCCTGGGGCAAAGTTCTCAACTCGAGGTAACTCTTCCAGGTTAGTGGAGTTTGTAACATGAAGCATTTGTAACCTGAGGCGTTTGTAACTCGAGCTACCGCTGTATTCAGGGTATGTCCGGGAAATTCTGGACGTATGGAAACCCTATTCTATGTTGTGGCTACATAGCATAGCTCCAAGTCAAAAGTGCACCATGAAGACCATTTTAAAAAATAAGATAAATACACCATGATCTTTCACTATTCTAAATTTGCTTTGGGTTAAACAAAACAAAAAAAACCTGCACTGCAGTCCAGCAGCCTGACAATTTGCCAGTGCTTCTTAAAAAGCAACAAATTAGAAAACAACTGCACATGGGACAATTTAATCACAACCGTAGCCTTGGTCCATAATGACAGCTCGTGACAAGAAGACCATTGGACAACCCAAGCTTTGCAATGTGATCTAAAGCATAGGATAACTGGAGGACAAAACCGATAGACTAACTCCACACCCCAGATTGTGTGTCCGGATCACCCTTGTGGCATGGAAAGATCCTCCCAAAATAAACAAGTATCATTTCAGAGCAATATTGCAGTAAGTGATAGAGCAATAAGCAACATTGAAGACTACAAGCATTTCCCATTGCTAGCCACTCTGAAGACTGACACCACCTATAATATGCCTGAAACCTCTCTTGCCTGCAAATCTCACCTGCATCGTGGAACTGAGGCTGTGGCCCACTGCAGTCAATCACCACCGGCGTGCGTCGTTCCTCGGTCATTGCCATACACAAGGAAGTCATGGTGGCTTCCCGGACAAGATCTTGAAGGCTTGCAGCTCTAAGGAACCTGAGAAAGAATGTGTGTTTTTTAAAAAACATGTTCATCACTAAGCTGAAGACAGGGAGAGGGAAAGGCAGCTGCCGTGCAACAGGCCAAGCTACCTATGGGAAAGACATTCTTAACAGGTGGTTTTCTCTTACCTGTTAATATCCTTCTTTGTCCTTTCATCGGGCGCTTTAACTTCAACTGGAGTGCAACTCAGAGCCTTGAAACGGGAAAGTTATAATGTCAGTGTTCTGAATAATGAGGTAGACTGGAGTGGCTAAGCTGCGGCTCTTCAAATATCGCTGGACTCCAACTTCCATCAGCCACGGCCAGCATGGTCACTGATCAGGGATGCTGGCAGCTAAAGCCCAACAACTTCCGGCAAGTCACACCTGATGTAGACTTAGGCCGCAGTCCTGCACCCACTTACCTGGGATTAAGTCCCACTGTATTTAGTGGGATTTACTTCTGCACAGCCATGTATACGATGATAACCGACACAATTTCTCTTCAAAGTAAATATCCCCCACTCCACTTACCGTATTTTTCACTCTATAGGACACACTTTTTCCCCTCCAAAAATTAAGGGGAAATGTGTGTGCGTCCTATAGAGCGAATGCAGACTGCGCGGCTAAGCCCAAAGCCAGAACAGGGAGACGGAGCGCTGTGCAGCACTCCGTCTCGCTGATCTAGCTTGGGGTTAGCTGCGCAAAGCCTCCACAGGGCAGCGGGGTGCCTTCACCCCGCTGCCCTGCGGAGGCTACGAAGGCTGTACGAAGGTGGGGGGAAGGCTGCAACGCTTCCCCCCACCGCCAGCCCCACAAGCGCTGCTTCCCCCCACCACCAGCCCCACAAGCTCGGGGGGCAGCGGGAAGGGGGCGTGGCGCCTCTGCGCTGCTCCCCGACCTGGTCTTTGGGGCTGGCGGTGGGGGAAAGCAGCACTTCCCCCTGCCAGCCCCAAAGAGCAGGTCGAAAGGAACCCAAAGCCTCCGGAGCCAGCCCAGCGGGAACTCCCGCTGGGCTCCAGAGGCTTCGGGTGAACGCACAGAACGCACCTTGTTTTAGAGGGGGAGAACAAAAGAAAATATTATTTTTTTCTGTTCTCCCCCTCCTTTGGTCCGGTGTGTCCTATAGAGCGAAAAATACGGTATTTTATCTTTACAACATGGCTTATTTGATATATGGTGACCATTAAGCTAGGGAGCTTCCTGGCGAAGCAGGATTTCAATCTCACATCATCCGGGTCCAAACTCAATACTCTGCCTACCAAACTCCCTCCCATCTGTAGAGAAGCTGTTTCTCTTGCTCTCTAAGGACAAATGGATGTTTCCTCTCTCTAAAAATCAATGGATTTGTCTTTGGCTGTGTGTCTTTGTAAAGCACATAAAAGTAAACCTCATTTGCAGTAGAAGAAGTAAGAGTTGTATGAGTCATCAAGCAAGATTTAATATTTTAAAGTGGGAAGTTTAAACTCGCCTTGAATTACTGAATAAGAAAAATGCCGACCAGTTTTAAAACCTACATTCCTGATCAATGGTCCAAACACCTGGTCCGTCCTCTACTTAGACTGAGGTTGACTTACTGGTGACTGGGAGTGGCCGCCGAGACCATATAACACTGGTCCTGAAAGACCTACATTGGCTCCCAGTACGTTTCCAATCACAATTCAGTGTTGGTGCTGACCTTTAAAGCCCTAAACAGCCTCGGCCCAGTATACCTGAAGGAGCATCTCCACCCTCATCATTCAGCCCAGACACTGAGATCCAGCTCTGAGGGCCTTCTGGCTGTTTCCTCCCTGCAAGAAGTGAGGTTGCAAGGAACCAGGCAGAGGGCCTTCTAGGTATTGGCACCCTTCCTATGGAATGCCCTCCCATCAGATGTCAAGGAAATTAACAACTATCTGACTTTTAGAGGACATCTGAAGACAACCCTGTTTAGGGAAGTTTTTAATGTTCGATCGCTTTATGATGATGATGATGATGATGATGATGATGATGATGTTGGGAGCCGCCCAGAGTGACTGGGGAAACCCAGCCAGAAGGGCGGGGTATAAATAATAAATAATAATAATAATAATTACTACTACCTCTACTACTACTTTGGGCACCATAGCTAATTCAGCAATAAACTAAACCACTATTAATGGGCTTTTCTCTTTGACAGAGTTATATTCCCATGTGCAAACAGAACTGCAACTGCAAACTGTCAAAAAGCAATGAGTTGAACAGAAAAGTAGTTCTGGGATGTGTGAAACTGTACTCACGGCATGTAACACAAAGGAAAGTTTCTCCTGGAAAAACTTCACCACTCTCTGAATAGGACAGATTGAATCCTCAAACCAAGTTGCCAAGAGAGGCTTAACACAAGACTCCAGATTATCTTGCTGCAACAAATTGAAAAGAGTGAAACTTTTACATGGAACCGTGAAGTTTAGTTCAGCTGAACAACTCCTGACAATCTCTGCTCATGGAACTTGCAGCTAACATTCATTCTTAATTCCAAATCATGCAAGTCTGACAACAGCTGTCATCTTGAATCAAACAGCTCAGCAAAAGCAACATAATGGTGGAAATCCAAAGAGCTACTTTAGGCACATGTAGGGTGGCGCTGTGGTCTAAACCACTGAGCCTAGGGCTTGCTGATCGGAAGCTTGGCGGTTCGAAGCCCCGTGACGGGGTGAGCTCCTGTTGCTCGGTCCCAGCTCCTGCCAACCTAGCAGTTCGAAAGCATGCCAGTGCAAGTAGATAAATAGGTACCGCTGTGGCGGGAAGGTAAACGGCGTTTCCGTGCGCTGCTCTGGCTCGCCAGAAGCGGCTTAGTCATGCTGGCCACATGACCCGGAAAAATTGTGTTGGCTCCCTCGGCCTGTAAAGCGAGATGAGCGCCGCAACCCCAGAGTCGTTCGTGACTGGACTCAACTGTCAAGGGTCCTTTACCTTTAACGTAGCAGAACCTCCACACAGCATCACAAACACAGCATCTTGAAACTCCCCCAAGATGCAGAAGTGGCTTCACCCTGAAGCCTGGGGGGCTGCATTTCAGAAACGCAAGCCCAGCACAAGAACCTAGAAGCCATTGCGCAGCCCTTTAAATCCCAGGCAGTATATTCCAATGAAGGTTGGTAGGTTTTTCGTAGTTAACTCTGAAGTCAAAATTTGAGTGTCCCTGAACAGAGAACCACATAAACCAACAGCGATCAACGTTTACCTCTAAATCCAGGTTAATTTTCAGGTCCTGAACATATCTGTCAAGCTCAAGTCTGAATGTAAACTCTTAAGGAAACAATGTGTTTGTTAAAGCATCTGAAGTGTTTCTGACGTTCAGGTCCAGGCTCTGCAGTCCTTGACTTCTAACTATTGTGGAAAGACAAAAAGGCCCTCCAAATGCATCTAATTCAAGGAATTGTTGAATTCAAGGAGCAGACGACACCTTCAGATGTGCGCCATCAGAAGTATGATAAACCAGACTACATATATTTAGGTACATGGGGCTTGATGAAATTTGTACATCGTTTTTCGGGAAAAGATTGAAATAGAGTTTGTGGATCCATTGCACATCTTTAACATTCTTTCTGCACTACGAAGTCATTACTTTCAAATGTGAAAATATATTGGTCAGTGTCGGGGAACTGCCATCAGTGCCGGAGGGAGAGAGCAAAATCCGGAGGGATTCCAGAGAGCGTCCCGGGATTGGGAGAGGCAGCCCATCTTCTGGGGAAGAGAATCAGCGTAGCACCAGTGGAGAAGGGGGGCAGATGGGGGAAGTGGCGAGGCGGTCCCATGACTCCTTGCCGGGGACCAGCGGGGAGAGTAGAGGTCCTCCGCTGCCTACGCCCTCCTTGCGCAGAAGGCTTTCGTGCAGAGAGAGTAGGAGGAGACTAGGCGTCAAAGAGCTGCTTTGCTGGAAGAAGTTTAAGAAACGCCCACTGACGGATTCTGCCAGCGATTGAGTCAGCCACGGGTGAGTGACTGTCCGGACAGAAAAGGTTCACTCAGGCAACCCAGCCAGGTGTTTGCACTGGCTTACGCACGAGCAACCCCTAGAACCATTACAGTCAGCCTTTGGAGGGTGGGGGAATTCTTTCAGCCTGGTTTTTGAAAAGCTTTTGCCTTCTGTTTTCCAAATACAACCCTGGAAAAATGGGGCCTACTTTAAAAAAAAAGCAAGACAAAACCAGTATTCTCAGATGTTTATAGCCAAAACCACAAAAGAATGATCAGGGTATACATAATGCATGCTGTCATCTTTGGCTGAATTCAATGAAGCAACCACAGTATTACCCACTTTTAAAAAATGACTTTTCCGCTCATAGTCTCCTCTTACACACACACACAAACACACACACACACACACACACACACACACACACACACATCCACAAAGATAAAAGGATATAGTTCCAGTCCCTTCTCTGAGCCTCCCAAAAAACAGATCACGTAGTCTAGAGGACAGCTGCTCAATTCTGCGTTTGCTATTTCTGTACATTTTTCTGGCTGGAAAAGGCAGTAATAGCAACCAACTCGGCTTTCTGGAATACTGAAAAGAGAAATTCTGAATTAATCACAGAGTGATTTTTATTCTTCTATCTCTCACCATAATCTGTCCACTCGCCGATCACATTATAAGCCTAGCACTTGCTTGAGAGCATGGATTCTACCCAGCCACTTCAATCTAGTGTCAATATAGCTTGCTTTATGCCTCCATTAACTTCTTTGCTGTGCCTCAAGAATTTGCCGCAAGAGTTCAAAAATCACCCTTCCCTTAACTCTGCATTCAAGAGTAAACAAATTGTAGGTGATGTCTTAATGGAGTTACGATACAGCCAAGTTGGGCATTTTTAAAAACAAAGTAATATCTACCATAGAATTATTACTATTTATTAAATTTACATACCGCCCTTTATCTGAAAATTGCAGGGCAGGTTTACAAAATAAAACACAAAAGCAATAGAAACGTAGGAAAAGAGCACAGAAGCAATTTAAGAGATCTTACCCAGCTGCTTAAGAGCCAGCTGTTCATGGCTCCCAGGCTAAGGGCTTATCCATTCTTCCTTGCATTCAGCTCCTGTGAGTCCCTATCCTATCCTTTCCTACCCCATTGATAATAACCCTCTCTTTTCTTTTTGGCATGCATTTTGAAAACAGCTTTTGGAGATCAAAGGGAGCTGGAGACAAAAGGACAATTTAGGCTTTGAGCTGTAGAAATGGGAAGAAAAGAGACCAGAACAGGTTTGTGTGAATGACAGATGCAATTATCTTCCTGTTGCTTATTTGCCTCTAATCCAGGCATTTCTGGGAGCATGGGGAAGGTGGGGGGGGGCTGGGCTTGTTGGCAATTCAGACAGAAAAGAGGTACTCTCCCCCCCCCCCGTTTCTGACGTGTGTGTGTGTGTGTGTGTGTGTAGCCCGGTCCACATTTAAACAATTATTTAGTTACGTTAATGGATTAAATACCATTTTAACAAGCTAGAATAGCATCACTATTTGACCCGACAATACATTTTTCATTTTAATGTCAACTGTTTTGAACAAGTACTTCTAAAAATTGTCACTGGCAGGCACTGTTTACCTGGGAGTAGGCCCCACCAAACTCAATGGGTCTTGTTTCTGAGTAGATACAATTGCACTGTCCATTGATTAAAATCCATTTGATTAATCAACTAAGACTTCATTAATCAGCCCTCGTTTACCCATAAGTCTCCCTAAGCTCAACGGGGCTTATTCCCAAGTAAATCAGGATTGGATTGCTGCCACACTTATAAAATGTACTACTCTAATCAAGATTTTAGTGAAGATTATGTATTTCAGTTTGCTTTTAATTATAACTTTAGCTATCCTAAACTCTAAAACACATTGACACCCCAGGTAGTTTAAAATATGAGTCATGGCTTGTATGCATTCTGGATTCCTACGCCTGCTACTCTTGCCACACTATACTGGCAAGAAAATATAACCATGGCAGTGTAAGCAGAGCTGCCCCTAATATCACATTTTTATTTGAAAGCGAAAGATTGCGTAACTTTGTGCCGTCTTCAAAAATTTCAGAGACACAAGAAAAAAGGAATGAAATTTCCCAGCAGACTAAAACAAAGTTTCCATGCTAGCTTTATTACGTATGATCTGACACATGATAACCGCTTATTATTAACAAAATAGTCATTCATTTCCAGTTGCTACGTGTTACAGCCAATGTGCAAACTCCCACCAGAGGCTCCAGTCCCCACATATACTCTGCTTTCCATTGTATTATTTAGAAAGCCAAAATCTCTTCACATGCTACAGATCCTCACCTGGCAAACTGCAGCAGAGCTGGGGAAAGGGGGGGTTGAGAGGAGGAAAAGGAAGGCTGCGCAGAAGTCAGAATCATAACATGTTGTTCCTGCAAAAATTTGGCACCAGGGTGCGGAGAGAATCATGTGGATTCTTACCTCAACTCTACAGATACAACATTGCCCATTCCTTCAAAAAAGGCTCCCTTGGCAAGGTGTTTGGCAACGAAGCTACGCAGCTCCATCTCTGCTTCGGCCGGTAAGTTAGTGTCCACCAAGGAGAGACTACATAAATGAAAACAAAACACACTGTTGACTAAGAAAGTTTTCAACTAGCCACTTAGGCTGCAATTCTAGCCCCACTGAATTCCGTATGAGTTACTTCTAGGTAGGAATGGCTAGGATCACAGCCTTAGTCGGTACCAAAGACCAGCGGTAGAGTATATGCTCCTTCTGGTGCAGAGCCAGGCTGTGATGAAGAAGCCTGCTAAGGTAAAGGGACCCCTGACCATTAGATCCAGTTGTGACCGAATCTGCAGTTGCGGCGCTCATCTTGCTTTATTGGCCGAGGGAGCTGGTGTACAGCTTCTGGGTCATGTGGCCAGCATGACTAAGCCGCTTCTGGCGAACCAGAGCAGCGCACGGAAACACCGTTTACCTTCCCGCTGGAGTGGTACCTATTTATCTACTTGCACTTTGACATGCTTTCGAATTGCTAGGTTGGCGGGAGCAGGGACCGAGCAACGGGAGCTCACCCCGTCGCGGGGATTCGAACCACCGACCTTCTGATCAGCAAGTCCTAGGCTCTGTGGTTTATCCCACAGCGCCACCCGCATCCCTAATGGACAGGGGTCCCTTTACCTTTTATTGTCTGTTTGCTTTTTCCCCCCTTGTTGTTTGGTTGGAAGTGGGTTGACTATCTGGGCAAGTGGCCTGCTTTTTTGATCTGCTTTTTATTTGCTTTGGGGGGGGAACTGTTTTGCTTGGTTTGTGGGGGGACAGTGTTCTGAGCATCACCAGTTTTTTTCCTTTTGTTAAATGGATATTTTATGGTCCCCATGACTGTTTCTTAGATTTCCAAACATGTCCCCAGGGCCCAAAAAGATTGGAGAACCCCTGTAGCCCAAAACATTTGGAGAGCACTAGGTGGGGGCAAGATTGTTCTAGGCTACTCTTAGCCTAAGCATGCCCACCTAATGAAGAACTCTTCTTTTCATTGCCACCTCATTGTACTATGGAAATGTCCCACTACAGAAAGTTCATAGTGCTCAGAAGAATTTGGTTCAGTTTTTAGAATCCCTCCACGCCACAGCTATGCAAATTCTAATTAGCAGAGAAGGGTTCAGAAGATTTCAATGGGTTTGCCGTGTTGGTTTACCTGAAATCATCAGAAGACGGAGTTTCAGCTGTTGTGCTGTTTGGGCTCCCATCGTCGCTGTCTACACCCTGGTGCAACCTGGCGGGAGGGGGAATCTAATCAGTTATGAACACACCTACAAAAACACACAAATCATATAACCACAAACCCCCAAAGAAATTGCAAGAAGAAGAGGAGGCCCCCAGAAAACAACAATGGGAAAGGTCTCCGACTCAAGACATGTTCCATTTCGCAAATCATTCTGGGTGGTCATCCGAACAAGCAGGAACAGATCCTGGCTAGCTGTTTGCTTTGAGAAGGTTTGCTATCACACCCCGGCACAACAGTGGGACCTCCCTCTTTCCCCCACTGTTTCAGTTCATATTTGGAACTGGAATTGGAGGGGTGGCTTTATGTACAGTGGTATCTTGGGTTACATACGTTTCAGGTTACATACACTTCAGGTTACAGACTCCGCTAACCCAGAAATAGTGCTTCAGGTTAAGAACTTTGGTTCAGGATGAGAACAGAAATTGCACAGTGGCGGGGCAGCGGGAGGCCACATTAGCTAAAGTGGTGCTTCAGGTTAAGAACAGTTTCAGGTTAAGTACGGACTTCTGGAACGAATTAAGTACTTAACCCGAGGTACCACTGTATTGGTGAGTGTTGAGAAGGGAACATGCTTTGCATGGAAAAGGTCACAGGTTCAATCCCTGGCATATCCAGCTACAAAACGATCAGGAAGCAGGTTAACGGGGAAACAGGTGCCAACTTGAATAAAATATTGGTGTCTGGGTGTCAAGTAAGCCCTGCCCTGCATAATTGATCACATGATGTAGGGGGGCATCATGTCCAAGGTGGGGCAATGTCGATGGGCATTGCCATTCAAACTGTGTGCCACTCGATTTGATTATGCGGAGTAGGGCTTACTTCACACCGCTCTCCCCAACGAAGCCTGCTAGTTTAGCTGGCTTTGTGGGAAAGCATTAAGACTTTAATTAAGTGGAGTGGAATGGATGAATGGAGTTCAGTACCATAGGATGTGGGGAAGGGCGATAGCTCTTAAAGAGAGAAAAAAAGGATCAGCCTAATTCATTGAAGGCAGCCGCTGGCGCAAGCCTCCCAAACGCCACGCTGAAATAAGGGGCCACAAAGGACGAGAGGGGAAGGGTGTTGGTTAGAGCGTGCTGCCAAGGTTGCAGGTTCGATCCCCGCATGGGACATTCCCGCATGGTCCCTTCCAGCTTTGCAATTCTATTCTATGAGTGCATGCTGCAGAACCGGGGGGTGGGGAGACGCCGCGACGAAAGCCACCAGCTTCCCTCCCCAGCCCACCCCAGCCCGCCTCACCTGCAGCCTTGGTAGCCGTACAGGCAATAGTAGCTGTTGCTGCTGCGCTCCGATTTCCGATCCTCCGGCAGGCCGCTCCCTTCCTCGCTGCTCTCCAGCTCTCTGTCGTCCCCGTCTACGGACTCCTGGAGGGAAGGCAACATCTTGCTGGCTCCTTTCCTCCCCTTTCCTCCCCGGGCTTTGCGGGTAATGGAAATCCGCTCCCCCTGTTGCCGTACAGTGCAGCGCCTTATTCTGCTCCGTCGTGCGCGCAGCTCGCTTCCAAGGTTCCTGCCAATGTAGTGCTATCGCTATCCGCATTGATAGAGAGCATCCCCCCCCATGAAACTTTCAGACCATGAGCAGGCAAACCAAGGTCCGGGGGCCAGATCCGGCTCAATCGCCTTTTAAATCCGGCCCGCGGATGGTCCGGAAATCAGTGTTTTTTTTACATGAGTAGAATGTGTCCTTTTATTTAAAATTCATTTCTGGGTTATTTGTGGGGCATAGGAATTCATTCATTATTTTTTCCCCAAAATATAGTCCAGCCCCCACAAGTTCTGAGGGACAGTGGACCAGCCCCCTGCTGAAAAAGTTTTCTGACCCCTATTTCAGACCCTCCAAGTGTCCCTATTTTCCAGGGATGTCCCTGATTTAGAGAAGCCGTTCCAGTTTCTATTCGGTCCCAGAATGTCCCACTTTTCCTTAGGATGTCCCTATTTTCATTGGAGAAATGTTGGAGGGTATGGAGTTATCTGACCCCCGAGCCGCCCAAAGGGAAGGTTTTTAAAAAATGTTTTATTGTGTTTTTATATACTTATGTTGGAAGCTGCCCAGAGTGGCTAGGCTAGGGCAACCCAGTAAGATGTATGGGTTATAAATAGTAAAATTATCATTATGGAAAGGGACGTCTCTCTTTTCATCAGAGGGTATGCACTTTTGAAAATATGTTTTGGTGTTTTTGAAAGCCTCTTTAAATCCCAGTGTTTAAAATCAAGTGATAACAACACAAGTAATAAACAGGTCGCTCATAGATTTCATTTTGTGATTTATGGCGTGATGCTGTGCATGTCTACTCGCAAGTTAAGTTTACGATTACGATTATGATTACGATATCTTCATTGTCATTGTCCCTTGCAGAACAATGAAATTGAAAAACTACATAAAACTACCACAAAACTACATAAAAACTACATAAAACATTCTAAAACCCCTAAAAACTCTAAAACCCCATTTTAAAATACACTATACTACAGAGACCCCTTATGCTGCGTTTAGAACCAGAATTGCATTAGCGTAGAAACTGTTTCTCAGACGGCTAGTCCTGGCCTTTATAACCCTATACCTTCTTCCAGAAGGCAGAAGCTGAAAGAGATCATTTCCGGGGTGCGTACTATCATGTGCTATCTCTGCCGCTTTCTTATGGCACCTGGCAGCATATATTTGATCTAAGGTGGGAAGAGTGCACCCAATAATTCTCTCTGCAGTCTTTACAACCCTGGATAGCATTGTTTTTTCCCTGGCCGTGCAGTTCCCGAACCACACACACAGACCATAAGTTAGTACGCTCTCCACAGTGCAATGGTAAAATGCCATCAACAGGTCCTTTGAGAGATTGTTTTTCCGGAGGATTCTCAGAAAATATAACCTCTGCTGTGCTCTCTTCACCAGGTCTTTGCTGTTCTCTCCCCAGGTTAGGTCGTCTCTCAACTCCATTCCCAGAAATCGAAACACCAAGACCTGTTCCACGCACTTCCCCTCAATAATAAGTGGCTGAATATTCAATTTACATTTCCTAAAGTCCACAATGATCACAAAGTTCAAGCCGAGTTCAACAAGTCTTGCTCTGAAATGAGGAGGCTGAACCTGGAAAATGATTCTGCAGTGCAGGAATTTCCCACTGTGCCTTACCCCCAGGTAAACGCCCATAGGATTGAAGTTGAAAGCCTGAGATGGCGATCCTCCACATAGCTGCTTGCAAGGACCTCGACTCAGGAGGGCAGAACTTCCTGGCTGAGTAGAGATTTGATTCCCTCTAAACATTAGGAAAAACTTTCTGACAGCAAGAGCCTGTTTGGCAGTGGAACAGACTCCCACGAGAGGCGGTGGACTCTCTTTCCTTGGGAGATTTCAAAGCAGAAGCTGAATGGCCATCTGCCACAACACCCTCCTTGAAAAACCTACATTGGCTCCCAGTACGTTTCCAAACTCAATTCAAAGTGTTGGTGCTGACCTTTAAAGCCCTAAACGGCCTCGGTCCAGTATATCTGAAGGAGCATCTCCACCATAGCTGTCAACTTTCAGATTTGAAAATAAGGGATCAGCAGCTTCGAAAATAAGGGATCAGCAGCGTCACCTGTGGAAGGCTCAAAGAGTATGTGGATCGAGAACTCCCAGAAGTGCAAGCTGGATTTAGAAGAGGCAGAGGAACCAGAGACCAAATTGCAAACATGCGCTGGATTATGGAGAAAGCTAGAGAGTTCCAAAAAGACATCTACTTCTGCTTCATCGACTATGCAAAAGCCTTTGACTGTGTCGACCACAGCAAACTATGGCAAGTTCTTAAAGAAATGGGAGTGCCTGATCACCTCATCTGTCTCCTGAGAAATCTCTATGTGGGACAAGAAGCTACAGTTAGAACTGGATATGGAACAACTGATTGGTTCAAAATTGGGAAAGGCGTACGACAAGGCTGTATTTTGTCTCCCTGCTTATTTAATTTATACGCAGAATACATCATGCGAAAGGCTGGGCTGGATGAATCCCAAACTGGAATTAAGATTGCCGGAAGAAATATCAACAACCTCAGATATGCAGATGACACAACCTTGATGGCAGAAAGTGAGGAGGAATTAAAGAACCTTTTAATGAGGGTGAAAGAGGAGAGCGCAAAATATGGTCTGAGGCTCAACATCAAAAAAACGAAGATCATGGCCACTGGTCCCATCACCTCCTGGCAAATAGAAGGGGAAGAAATGGAGGCAGTGAGAGATTTTACTTTCTTGGGCTCCATGATCACTGCAGATGGTGACAGCAGCCACAAAATTAAAAGACGCCTGCTTCTTGGGAGAAGGGCAATGACAGGCCTAGACAGCATCTTGAGAAGTAGAGACGTCACCTTGCCAACAAAGGTCCGTATAGTTAAAGCCATGGTTTTCCCAGTAGTGATGTATGGAAGTGAGAGCTGGACCATAAAGAAGGCTGATCGCCGAAGAATTGATGCTTTTGAATTATGGTGCTGGAGAAGACTCTTGAGAGTCCCATGGACTGCAAGAAGATCAAACGCATCCATTCTTAATGAAATCAGCCCTGAGTGCTCACTGGAAGGACAGATCGTGAAGCTGAGGCTCCAGTACTTTGGCCACCTCATGAGAAGAGAAGACTCCCTGGAGAAGACACTGATGCTGGGAAAGATGGAGGGCACAAGGAGAAGGGGGCGACAGAGGATGAGATGGTTGGATAGTGTTCTCGAAGCCACAAACATGAGTCTGACCAAACTGCGGGAGGTAGTGGAGGACAGAGGTGCCTGGCGTGCTCTGGTCCATGGGGTCACGAAGAGTCGGACACGACTAAACGACTAAACAACAACAACAGCGTCACCTGTCCTGGGGACAGTCTATGGGATATCTAACAATCCAGGATAGCAGCGGGAAGCAGCGAGAAACGGCGCTGGAATAAGGGAATTTCCCACAAAAAAAGGGAAGGTTGACAGCTGTGATCTCCACCCCCATTTTTCTGCTCAGACACTGAGGTCCAGCACCGAGGGCCTTCTGGCAGTTCCCTCACTGCGAGAATCCAAGTTACAGGGAACCAGGCAGAGGGCCTTCTCGGTAGTGGCACCCACCCTGTGGAACGCCATCCCACCAGATGTCAAAGAGAACAACTACCAGACTTTTAGAAGACATCTGAAGGCAGCCCTGTTTAGGGAACTTCTGGACCACCGCCTTGCCGACGTGGGGATCCAGGGCACAGTCCTTCAATGGCTGCGCTCGTTTCTCTCTGGTCGGGGACAGAGGGTGGCGCTTGGGGGGGAATTGTCTTCGCACCACTCCTTGGTGTGTGGAGTACCTCAGGGTGCGATACTCTCCACAATGCTTTTCAACATCTTTATGCACCCCCTCGCCCAGCTTGTCCGGAGTTTTGGGCTGGGTTGCCATCAGTATGCTGATGACACCCAACTCTATCTGTTGATGGGTGGCCATCCTGACTCGGCCCCAGACACACTGACCAGATGTCTGGAAGCTGTGGCTGGATGGTTACGTGGGAGCCGGTTGAAGCTAAATCCTTCGAAGACAGAGGTCCTGTGGCTGCGACGGGACGATATGGGATTGGGGGGGCAACTCCCATCTCTTGCGGGGGCGCATTTAGTGCCAGCACTGTCCGTTAAGAGTTTGGGTGTAATATTCGACACCTCCCTTTCCATGGAGGTGCAGATTGCAGCTATAACAAAGGCAGCATTTTTCCATCTCCGCCAAGCTAAGCAGTTGGCTCCTTACCTCTCTCGCCCTGACCTAGCCACTGTGATCCACGCGACGGTCACCTCCAGACTGGATTATTGTAACTCGCTCTACGTGGGGCTGCCCTTAAGACTGACCCAGAAACTCCAGCGGGTGCAGAATGCTGCAGCGAGACTCCTTACGGGGTCTTGGCTGCGAGATCACATTCATCCGGTGCTATATCAACTGCACTGGCTCCCGGTGGAGTACAGGATCAGGTTTAAGGTGCTGGTTTTAACCTTTAAAGCCCTATACGGCCTAGGACCCTCGTACCTACGGGACCGCCTCTCCTGGTATGCCCCACAGAGAAACTTACGGTCTTCAAATAAAAACATCTTGAAGGTCCCAGGCTACAGAGAAGTTAGGCTGGCCTCAACTAGAGCCAGGGCTTTTTTGGCTGTGGCTCCGACCTGGTGGAACACTCTGTCACAAGAGACTAGGGCCCTGCGGGACTTGACATCTTTCCGCAGGGCCTGCAAGACAGAGCTGTTCCGCCAGGCCTTTGGCCAGGGCACAGCCTGACTCCCTCCCTCGGCAATCTTCGCGGAGCTCTGGCCCAATGGTGGCCAGTGGCTTGAATTTAATTAATTTTATAATGAATGATTTTAGAGTGTTGTTTGTGTTGTACTTTTGTACTGCTTTATTGTTGTTAGCCGCCCTGAGCCCGGCTTCGGCTGGGGAAGGTGGGATATAAATAAAATTTATTATTATTATTATTAATGTTTGATGCATTACTGTATTTTAATATTTTGTTGGAAGCCGCCCAGAGTGGCTGGGGAAGCCCAGCCAGATGGGCGAGGTTTAAATAATAAATTATTATTATTGTTATTATTATGGATGCTGTAGTTAAAGATCCCTGCATCTCAGGGGGGGTTGGACTAGATGACCCTCGGGTTCCCTTCCAACTCCCCACGATTCTATGATTCGATGGTTGGCCCGCCGAGGCGCTTTAGGACGGCGGAATGGAACGTTCGCATTCCTGCTGCAGCCAGCGGGGCTGCAAACCAGCTATTCGCGCATGCGCGGCTCTACTCGGCGCGCGCGCGCGCTACCGGCATTCCGGAGGGGGGGGGAGAAAAGAGCGCGCCGCTATTTGACCGAACAATACGTGACGTTCCTCGCCCCGCCCACCTCCCCTCAATAGGCGGAGGAGGAGAAGGAGGAGGACACGCGCTTGCGCACTGCATTCTGGGAATCCGAGGGTTCGGCCGGAGGGCGGCCATTTTGTGTCTCGCTGAGGAGAAGAGTGCGCGGGAGGACCCGGAGGTCGAGCTTCTCGTCGTTTTAATAGTTGTTGTTTTTCCTTCGTTAAGCCGCCGTCGTCATGGGACGGAAGAAGAAGAAGCAGTTGAAGCCTTGGTGCTGGTATCCTTTTTTCCCTTGGCGGGCGGGTGGCCGGGAGGCTTCTCGAGCTTGAAGAGGAAGAGGTCGGGCGGCCTAGCCTGGCTTTTTCCCTTCCCTCAGGAGATGGAAGGGACCCCCGGCGCCTACTTCCTTTCCTGACTCCACCTGCCCCCGCTCCCAATATCCACCTGGGCCTAATTCAAATAGCTCTCGAACCAACACAGAATTTCCATAGGGAACGGATTGGATTTGTTTTCTTCTTCTCCTGTCCTCTCGCGCGCCTCTGGTTGCCAACGTTTCAATCGGCCGCTGCAGCTCTGCCCCGTTAACGAAAACTTCCCTCAGCGTAGACATACCGGGTTGGCCACGTTCATCGGCCTGAAAAGCTTCAACTTGATTATTTCTGCCTTTAAAGACACAAAAGCAGGGCAGGTTGAGTGGTTGAGGTTTTATTTTTTTGTGCTCCATGAGCCACCGGCTTCTCTCATATATTCCTCGGTGTTTTAGCAGACGACCCAAATTTTACCAGTTGATTCGGTTCTTATCAATTTCAGAGGCTATTTTCGAAGAATGGGGTGTTCCGCATAAGTGTTGGTCTGCTGCCTTACTCCTATCCTCCACATCGGCTTTTCATGTATTCATAATGGGGACAATCCATACTCTTGGGCTTTGCCTTCTCCTCACACATCTCTCTCTCTCCCCCCCCCCTCCAATTTAGGTGTTTGTGATATGTTTTGCTTTGAGTAGTCATTATGTTTTGACCACACAGTGAATAATGTTTCTCCTGGGAAGATGTTTGAGGATGCATGAGATATAGGAGAAAATTTGGGGTTGTCTGAGTCTTTGTTTTTCTGAAACACATCTTGTTAAAGTGTAGGTTGCTAGGTAGAAAGGGGAATATATATTTTAGGTAGTTTTGTGCCTTTTCTTCAATAAATAATGGTGGTGTCTTAGGAAGAAAAAGGATATATTGGGGGTATATAATAGTACTGTTGTTTTTAAATAAATTAGCCTTTTTGCTTCTATAAAGCCATTTGTGAAATTGTTTTGAAGTACCACATTAGAAATGAAAGGGAAGTGATTTATAGGAAATGTAGGTTACTTTAACTCTTGCAGAATATTAATCGCCACTTGTATCAGCTCAATATGATGTATGTGATTTCCCCATTTTTATTTTCACGACCCTGTAAGGTAGGTTAGGCTAAGAGATGGTGACTGGCCCAAGGGCACCCATGACTAAGTAGGGGATTCTGACCCTCTAACCACTTCACCCCACTGGCTCTTTGAGACTAACCAAGCAGTCCCCGCGAGGGGCAGGGGGAGTCCTTGGCAGAGGAAGCATCCCTTCATAAGCTCTGCTGGCTTGTACAGTGGTCCCTCAGGTTAAGTACTTAATTCGTTCCGGAGGTCCGTTCTTAACCTGAAATTGTTCTTAAGCTGAAGCACCACTTTAGCTAATGGGGCCTCCTGCTGCCACTGCGCTTGCCGCTGCACGATTTCTGGTCTCATCCTGAAGCAAAGTTCTTAACCCGAGGTACTATTTCTGGGTTAGCGGAGTCTGTAACCTGAAGCGTATGTAACTGAAGTGTATGTAACCTGAGGTACCACTGTATTGACAAAGACTATGTAAACACCACATGTTAACCCACACACCCCAAAAATGAATAATGGGAACTGGTAACTACAATTGCTAGAATTCTTTGGCGGGTAAATGTGTTTTAAATGAATGATGTGTACACAGCCATAAACAGAAACAAGGGAATCAGAAGCTTTAGTTTGGAGCCCTTGTGTTGTATCTGGGCATCTTACAGTTCCAAGCCCTCCCCTGGTCCATCCCCTACTGCTTTTGGGACACCAGTGGTGAACAGATCTACTATTATTCTAGAGGTTCTCTGACAATGGTTCTCCTCTCTCTCTGCTGAGAGGAAGATCTGCGATATCCTGTAGCCTAGGAACACCCTCCTAGGGACCACATAATTTCGGTCCCTTATTAAATATTGATTATAATTTTATTTATACAGACTTTCCCATGAACACTTGCGTTCAACACTGCTCATGGTACCAAACCCACCCCCCATTTTAAATCATATCTTAAAAACTGTTGACGTATAACCAATATACTAATCTCAGTATGACAGTTTGAACAGGAATACATAATAAAATACAAGATCTGTTCAGTTAGAATAAGGTGTGTTTGGGGAAAATAAGGAAAGATTAGTGTGTGCATCCCTTGATCCAGAATAGCAAGTCAAATTAAACTTGATATTTGCCCTCTAAAACTATTTTATGGGCTCAAATTAACTGATTATATATAATATATATTGTGACATTCTTGTGCCATAGCTCTACCTTCAGCACTCAAATCCCTTGTTATTAATTAGTATATTTCATACTTTGGAGACTCTTTCTGATCTCCAAGAAAGAGACTTGCAAAGACATAATTAGAGCTTGCAGCTTGGAAGGCTAACTGTAGCCCTATTTTGTGTTAGGACCAGTGTTAGAAGCAGAGATATGAAAGCTAGGAGCTAAATGGCACCTTAGACCTAGGTTATAGGTGCGACAACAGAATGTCTGCGTGCGCTTTTTTATAACAAGAATACAAAGTTGAAAATGAATGAACTGCAGCTAAAATTCATGTTCATTTTTCACATGGTCTAGTCCTTCCCCTGCCCACCCCCCTAATATTCTTAAGAGGGTCTCTTATCCAGTCTTCAGAGAGTAGCTGGAAGTGGGGAGGCAGGAAAAGGTCCTTTCTTTCACCTCTGCAGTTTTAATCTGAAATCTTAGGTGCAGTACTACGCCCACAGCTCAGAAACTACTCACACTAATGAAATTCCCTGTTGCAAAGTGCTCCTAGAACAATGGGAGTTTCGAGCACTGGTTAGGAGGCAGTTGCCATCTGCAGCAAGAGTGGGCAGAAAGTAGCTCAACATTTGCAGAATGATGTCTTGAGTGATTTGCAGTAGAGCGGCATGGGTTTCATTCCCTATTTCACAGTAACAACGAAACTGCTTCCCTGCCTGATTAGGCTGCTGAAATGTAAACATTGATCAGAAATGGGTGTTTGAGTGTAAGAATTGTGAGCTCTGTTCACTTCTAGTATTTAAAACAAATTCCTAGGCTCAGAATGTGATGAGAAGCACCCTTTTTAAACTTTAACTGTATCTCTTTTGTATCTACCAGAGCCAGTTGCCACTGTCTCCCTGGTGAGGCATGATGCCAAGCATATAGAACCCCTCCCCTGATTTTGATGGTGCCTCAAAAGCTCTGCAAAACAAGACCTCTCCAGAAGAGAGATTTGATCAGTTCTCTTTGTTACATTAAGCTTTGTGGCAAATCGTTCAAATCGCTTTCACATAATTGTTTCTTGTTACAAATAAGAGAAGGGATGCTTTTTTCTGTAACAGACATTTGGAAAAAGGCTCACTCTTCTGCCTGCTCAGAAGGCCAACAACATGACCTGAAATGTGGCGGAGCTAGGGTAGGGTGCACTTTATTTAATGGTTGGCAGCTGAGCCATAGCAGAGATTGTGGGTCCCTGAGCTTAATCCTCAGATTCACTATGTTGTGATTTCCATATCATTAATGATCATGTATGTGAATCTGTATACCCAGGCATCCATTTCGCAGTCTTTGCTGCTGTGATTCGCAACACCCCCTTCCTCTTAAAGACATGTTTTTATAACTTTACTATGTTGTATAATAGGCATGGACAGATTTAATGCTTGCGGGATACCTACTTTGGTATTTCACTACAACCCCAAGATGCAAAATAGTTACAGGAGATGGGTGGAATCAGATGCAAAATAGTGGCCCAAGAGACATAGACCCACAACATTTCATTAGCTTGATATTAAGATAAGCTACAGATAGCCATATCAGTTACTACAGATCACTTCAAATTCTGATAGCCAATTTGAAAGGAGAAAGCAAGATCTTTCTTTTTTTTTAGTGTTGAAACAAACTCTTGGGAGCTACAGTAAATCATCCAGTGATCTACCAGTAGGTCCCAATGTGCCTCCTGCCCACCCTCATTGTATATCCAATTACCAAAGAAATCAAAGTGTAATTAATACATTTCAAAGATCTGTAGCATTCCTTGACAATAATTATTGTAACCTTTTTACTTCCATGCTTTCCTTAACAATGTGGCATAGGTATTGTAATAGGGATTTTGATGATGAGAAAATTCTTATTCAGCACCAAAAAGCAAAACATTTTAAATGCCATATATGTCATAAGAAACTGTATACTGGACCTGGCTTAGCTATACACTGTATGCAGGTAAGTGCTCAGGTATATCCTTTTTTTCACATGGTGGTCTACTGAAAAGCAATATGCTGTTGTTTTGTAATCAACTTCCATAATTTATGAGTATTCTAGATTTCAGAACCAGCTGCATTAATGAAAACTCTTCTTTGGTTGGTCACGGTAGGCCTTTGGGCCTGATTTGCCCAGGATAGTGGATACTATCATGACTTTATTATTTGGTAGTTGGTTGGAGTCTGGTCTAGTTCTAATTCTTTAAGAATTTAAAGCTACATTTGTAACTACTATTATAGTCCTTTGCATGCTTGTCTGGGAGTAAATATCAGCATAGGATTGCAAATCTGAGCATGCTTCCTGTGGAGAGATTCCCATAGAACAGCCTTTTTGTTTATCCCCTCTGTTAAGAGAGAGTGAGTGTGTGTCTTTCTACCTGTATGCAGAGTGTGTATGTGTGTTGACCACACCCACTGCCAGCATGTGACCCTTGGAGGATGGTCAGTATAAATGCAGCAGTTGTCCCTGTTTTAGACCTAACCCTGCTATTTGATTTACACTAGTTTTGACTGCACTTGAGCTAACTAGAATATAGTACACTGCCTCAGTTCAGATTATTTGTCCATTTAGCTAAGTGATCTATTTTGACTGGCAGCATTTCAGAGACCTTTGCCATCCCTGCTACCTTTCCTTTTAACTAGAAGTGTCAGGAATTCAATCTGATACGTTCTGCATGCAAAACATATGTTTTACCACTGGACTGTGGTCCTTCAATCTAAGATGCTATAAGTGCTACAGAACCAAATTACAGTGGTGCCTCGCAAGACGAAAAGAATCCGTTCCGTGAGTCTCTTCGTCTTGCGGTTTTTTCGTCTTGCAAAGCAAGCCCATTAGCGGATTAGCGCTATTAGCGGATAAGCGGCTTAGCGGATCAGCTGATAAGCGGCTTAGCAATCAGCTGTTAAGCGGCTTAGCGGATCAGCTGTTAAGCGGCTTAGCGGATCAGCTGTTAAGCGGCTTAGCGGATCAGCTGATAAGCGGCTTAGCGATCAGCTGATAAGCGGCTTAGCGGATCAGCTGATAAGCGGCTTAGCGGATCAGCTGATAAGCGGCTTAGCGGCTTGGGAAAAAGGGGAGGGAAGGAAAAAAAACCCGCAGGAACTCGTAAGACATTTTCGTCTTGCGCAGCAAGCCCATAGGAAATTCGTTTTGCGAAGCACCTCCAAAACGGAAAACCCTTTCGTCTAGCGGGTTTTCCGTCTTGCAAGGCATTCGTCTTGCGGGGCACCACTGTATCTAAATTTTTTAAAACATCAACCACCATATTAGTAACTTACCATGGTTTGAACTTATATTTGCCTACTTTTCATAGGTACATAAAGAAACAATAGATGCTGTTCCAAATGCTATACCTGGAAGAACTGACATTGAACTGGAAATCTATGGTATGGAAGGCATTCCAGAAAAAGACATGGATGAAAGAAGAAGGCTACTTGAACAAAAAACTCAAGGTAAATTGAAATACTTCAGTATGGAAAGGGCTCAGTATCTAATTATCATGTTCTGATGAATATCACCAATGAGTGATAACTGTGAGATTACTGTGAGCAACAGAGATGTAAATCTAGACATTATTTTATTACATTATTATATTATTTTATGGGTCTTTTAAATTGTTGTGACACTAAGGTGCATAGTTGCACACTTGTCAACCCGCTTTTTTATGGATTGCAACTTAATGCTTGAAGATAAAATGTGGGCCTCAGTATTGGATCTGAAATGATATTGTTTGTTTTTGGAGTAAATCAATACACCTAATAATGGTTGTAAGCATAGGCTTGCCATACATCAGGAAAATTCCGGACACGTTGTGGTCTTTAGGTAAAAATGGCTTTGTGGAGATTTTCCTAAATCTTCAAAATGTGAGGGGAAATCCAGGTGTACGGCAATGTGATGGGGAAAGTAGCGGAAACCCAAAATCACCATTTTGGGGGAGGTTCCCAAAAAAGCTGAACAATTTAAGAAAAGCTCAACAACTTTGTGAGTGTCAGGAATTTTACTTTTTGAACAGCCCTATTATAAGCACCTTATGTGTCCACCTTTTACAAAGTTGGTGGGATCGGTAGCTCAATGCCAGTGGAATTCTGGTCCAACTGAAATATATTGTGCCCTGTGGTTTTTGGCTTCCAGGTGGACTCCTATTTGTTTAAAGTTGCTTTCTTGTTGAAAAAAGAGAGGAAATAATTTTACTGTGTTGCTGTGTGATTTTATTCTGCATTAGCTATTATTAATACTGTGATTCTTATAACCAATTAATAAAATACCAAGAACCAGCAATATCACTAATCACATCATTCAGCAGTTATTGGTTATATATTCTGAAGAGAGAGCAGGAGAAGCTGCCTTGAAAGGCTTAACCCTAAAAGGTGATATATATGTTTAAAAAAAGAAAGAAATATTATTTGTTTATCAGTGGAAGCTAAACCAGGCTGTTTTATTCTCTTTGTAATGGCTGGTTATCAAGGTACTTCGTTGACATTTGTTTACTTTTTCAGACTAGCAGAAGATTCTGATACATTCAGTAATTGGCATTTTTAGTGCTGGTTGCTCCTTCACTTGCACTAAATACTCCCCAATTTAGGTTTTCTGACCCAAGTAGCAAATGATTAGATTGTGTAATGGATTCTAATTACAGTTTAAACAAATAAATGAATATTGTTTGTAATTGCTCTAAATGTTACTGAAAGAGTCGTTAGTTTAGGTTTAACCCTAGTCTCTACTGTTGAAAAGGAATATTTATGAGATAAAAAGTATAAGGCAGCATTCCATTTTATTTGAAGCAAATTGCAGGTAGAGTGATCCGGGATGGAATGTGTTTAAGAGCAAATAATTTAACATCTGAATGTTAAAACTCTTTTAGCGGAAAGCCAGAAAAAGAAACAACAAGATGATTCTGATGAATATGATGATGATGAATCTTCGGCTTCAACCTCATTTCAGGCACAGCCTGTGCAACCCCAGCAGGGATATATACCACCCATGGCACAGCCGGGTTTACCTCCTGTGCCAGGTGCACCAGGAATCCCTCCAGGTAGCTAGATGGAAATAGTGTGATGATTGTCTTAGAAGTTGCTTCAGTAATGGGAAAACTTCAGTTGGAAACATTTTGTGAGGTGCTATTTTGAAATATAATGGGTACTTATAAACAATAATTAGTTGCTCCATACTGAATGCAGTTTATGTTCTTCCAAAAATTTGAGAGCTGCAAAACCAATCTTATTAGAGGGGGAAACTCTAAAATTGCCTTGAAAATATTTGATTGGAATTTTAGAAACGGCTCCAGTTCTGCTAGCTACCAGACAGCTTCACATCCCTGAAACTGTGGTTTCCATAATATGCAACCTGTGGTTTGGAATTTGGCTGCTCTTCCTTGAAAAGCTGTGCGTGGACATAAGCAAATGTGTAGAGAATTCTGGGGTATATTGACGGAGTTAGGAAAACAGATAGAAAACGTTGGTTGTGCAACTTTATTTGTGACAGTGTAATGCTATCTTTTAACCAAGTTCTCTGGGCAGTTTGCAATACAATTCACAGGTCACAATTACATATTTCTCAAGTGGAAGCTATCAATCTCTAATGGTTTTCAACAATGGAAAGGGTGGCTTCTTCTTTTTTAAACATGTGACACATGGTACTCTTTGACTGAACTAGTAGTAGTCTTTTGTATTCATAAACATACTTTGCGCCATAATTTGGAGCAGCAGGTGTCTCAAATGGGAGAAGGGGAAAATCCCGTGGATAATATTAATGGATAATTTTCTATGTTGAACTTCTTTTATGTTAAGGGAAAGGGTTCATGATCATTCAGAATATTTCTTTAGTGAACTAATCAATATTCTTACAAATCCTGTATTCATCAAAATATATTTGTATAAAGTATCAATAATCAACACACATTCTCTGGCTTTCAGGTATACCACCATTAATGGCAGGTGTTCCACCAATGATGCCTGGAATGCCCCCAGTGATGCCTGGAATGCCACCTGGGTAAATAAAAACAGTGGATTAACAGTGTAGTCCATGCCTAGACAAGCATGCTTCATTTTCAACTCTATCCTGAGTTTTTGGACTTTGAAGTTGCACACTAATTGTACAATGCTCTTCTTAAAATCCAGTCTTAACATTTCTGTCGGTGGGCAGGGATACTCCTTTTCTCTCTCTATACCCTTCATTATGAATTCGTTCTCTTTCCACACACTCAGCACTCCCATTCATACTTACTCTGTCTCACACCATCTGCATACATGCCTATGGCCCTGGTGTGCCAGACCCTTTCCCTTGCTGATCTGCATCTCCCTGGCAGAATCTCTTACCCAGACTGACTTTTTCCTGCTTTGTCATTCTCTCCTACTCCACCTCACCCCACACAGTTACTCCTTCCCCTCTCCACTCTTTTTCCTAGCTGATGTATCCATTGTCTGCCTTTACCACTCCCTCCGGAAGAGATAGAAACAACAGGAAGGTGTGCAGGCAAGCTCAGTTTCCAGTGTGACAGCTAGTGTCTTGACTGAAAGACACAAGGCTTCTCTGCCTTATCTAGCAGCAGTTCTTTGCAGAACAAATGAAACCACAATGGGGCTAAGGGATGAGGTGGAGCAGAAGGCAGCATCATGGGTTTGATATAGCCTGGACCTGGTTTCCTGCCCCTGTTCTACATGTTACTGATTCAGATGGTTCCCAAAACAATGTTGCCAATTATCTTGGGCCATTAAGAACAACTTGGCACATACTGGAGTGGCTGGATGTTTTCCCAGTATCATTAGTTCTCTCCAGTGGTTTTGAATATGGCTTTCCAGTGTGGTTTTGGCAAAGGGGTCTGTCTGCTTTTTCATTATTTGGAGTTGGAAATCTGATCTCCCACTCCTCTGCTGAGTTCTGCCTGCTTCCCACATCCATCTAAACAACTTTCCCAGGCATGAAGGGAGTGGTGAGTTCAGGCTACCACATCATTGTGCACTTGGCTTCCCCTTCTGGCCTTAAGACAGAACAGTTGAATGGCATCCCAGCTGGCTTTCTACATGCCTTGAGTTATGGAATGTTTCAGACAGGTCTGCCATGGATAGCTACTGAAAGCTGGAACTTACATTTCTCAGTGGAAATCCTTGGATGTCCTTAATAACATTGTGTACCACAACCCTTCCCCTGTCTGGTGGTGCTCTGCAGATGTTCTGCACTACAGTTCCCTTTGGGGAAGGGCTATAGCTCAGTGGTAGAGCGCATGTTTGCAAAAGGTTCCTGGTGTTTCCAAGTAGGGCTGGCCTGAAACTCTGAAGAGCAGCTGCCAGTCATTGCCAGCAACGCTGATCTAGATGGACCGGTGGAGTGACTTGGTATAAATCTGCTTCCTTTGTTTCCATCAGCCCCAGCCAGCTTGGCCAGTAATCAAAGGTGATGGGGAAATAAGAGTTCAAAACATACGGAGTGTGGCTTAACACCAAATCAGTTATTGTGTATGTTACTACGATGGAAATTCCAGTTTTGGTGTTTTATAGCTTCTGTTTTGGAAATATGATGTTTGGTGTCCTTTTAAAAAAATTATAAAAATTATTGAGAGAGAGAGGACCACAGCAAATTGGGGAAGGCTGCAACATTCTGATATGCATTCTTTATGGCCTTTACCATTTTCTTCATTCTTCATAGGATGATGCCAATGGGTGGCATGATGCCTCCAGGACCAGGAATCCCCCCTCTCATGCCTGGTATGCCACCAGGTAGGTCAGGAATGACGAATCCATACTGTGGTGAGAGTTACTTTATTTTGTTTTTGAACTGATCTGGAGTTGCTGTTACTGCTCTGCATAAAATGGTGCACTTTTTATAGGGTTTGAAAAAAATGGCACAGAAAAAAGTTCGCTCTATGTTATAATTCTCATTTGGAACTTTTTTTTTAAAACCCCTCAATCTGGACATCTAGTATGGCATGGCAGAGGAACACTACAAAATGAAATTAGAGTTGATATAAAAAGTTCTTAGTGCAAATAATTTCAGGTGGCTCATACTTGGAAGTCTTTGCAGCTTTCACCTTGATTGTGACTGTTGGCATCACTTAATTTTATATCCACCATTTAATCAATTTGTGAATAAAGATGCCATCTTGTTCTGGGGATGTGGTAAGAAAAATAATTTCCTCTGATTATTTTTTAATTTTAATTTTTGCAAATATAACAGAGGAAGGTTTGCTTTGCAGGCACAGCTAATTTTTCCTGCCCCACCCCTGACGTCCTATAAGATGTTAGATATAGGGCAGGTGGTTATGGCTTGGCTGAAATGGCATCAAGGGGCCAAAGGGGAGGCCTGACAGGCCAAATTAGGCACATAGGCTGGCTATTCCCCACTTCTGTATTAATCACTTAAAAGTAATTTAAAAGGGTGGTAGGCCATAGCCCCATGAGCATCATTATCTAGTGGTGGTGGTGGGAGTCATTTGTTCTGCAAGGATGGGCAGGTGCCACTGCATTACGGTGGTATCTGAGGTTTCTGCAAGTGTGTGTCATCGTGGCATGGGACAAACTTTCTAAACTTCATTGTAATATGTTGGTTGTTGGGTTTTTTCCCAATGTTGGCAAAACCTTCTGAATCTTGCCTGGCTGGAAAGATGCCTACTGTACAAAGTTTGAGTCTTATTTATAGCTTTTACCTCTTGCCATGTCCACCATTGGCATGTGGCTACTGAAACATATTATTATTATTATTATTATTATTATTATTATTATTATTATTATTATTTTTATACCCCAAGGCCGGGCTCAGGGCGGCTAACAAGCAATAGTAAAAACAAGATTAAAATACAACATTAAAATATCAAAACATTAAAATATTAAAATGCAGCCTCATCACAGGAGGAGAAGGAAAAAGGAAGAGGGGGAGGGAATCAAATTCAAATTGGCTCCAAGCCAAAGGCCAGGCGGAACAACTCTGTCTTACAGGCCCTGTGGAAAGAAATCAGATCCTGCAGGGCCCTGGTCTCATGAGACAGAGTGTTCCACCAGGCTGGAGCCAGTGTTGAAAAAGCCCTGGCTCTGGTTGAAGCTAATCTAACTTCTTTAGGGCCTGGGACCACTAGGGTGTTGCTATTTATGGACCTTAAGGTCCTCCGTGGGGCATACCAGGAGAGGCGGTCCCGTAGGTACGAGGGTCCTAGGCCGTAAAGTCACATAAAGGACTGACTTGACAAAGCAACGTGAATGTGCCGACGCTCAGAGAATCTCACAGCCACTTTGCTGCTGCTCCCCCCCCCCCCAATTCCTTTTGGCCATGCCAAAGATTTGGCTTACCTTTTTGCACAAATTGGGAATTTGTGGTTAGCCTTTGTCCTCGCCAACTATGATGCACAAGCCGGAAGAGTAAAGCAAGCACATTCATACACCAATTCTTTAAGTTGCATGTTCAGAGCAGCAGCATTTGATCTGGCCTCAGGCCTTAAGTACATATGCACACACAACATAAAGATCATTTGTAAAAACTATTGCTACCAAAAAGTTGGATTATGCTCCTAATACTAGTTTACTATCACAATTTTCGTAATTGTGGTTAGTTATGCCTTCTGTTGATTCCTAGCTGTTCTCTGTTATTTAATAGAATATTGTCCTGCCATTAAAAAAGAATTTAATAGGGACATAACAAAAAAAAAATTTTCCTTCCAGTAGCACCTTAAAGACCAACTAAGTTAGTTCTTGGTATGAGCTTTCGTGTGCATTCACACTTCTTCAGATACACTGAAACAGAAGTTGCCAGATCCTTCTATATAGTGAGAAGGTGGGGAGGGGTATTACTCAGAAGGGTGGTGGGAATGGGTGATTGGCAGATAGCTGTGATGAGCCTGTTGACGACTCTTAACGACTGCAATAGGTCTTACAGGAAAAAGCAAGGGGTGAGAAGGTGAAAAATGGCTTTGTCATGTATAATGAGATAAGAATCCAATGTCTTTGTTCAGACCAGGTCTCTCCATGGTTTTAAGTTTGGTAATGAGTTGCAATTCAGCAGATTCTCTTTCCAGTCTATTTCTGAAATTCCTTTGTAGTAAAGCAGCTACTTTGAGATCTTGTATAGAATGTCCTGGTCTTTAAGGTGTTACTGGAAGGAAATATAGTTGGTCTTTAAGGTGCTACTGGAAGGAAAAAATTTTTTTTGTTTTGACTATGGCAGACCAACACGGCTACCTATCTGTAACTGTTAATAGGGACATGTTTTGATACTAAAGTCTTCAGAAAATTACCATCAGAATAATTTTATTACAGGTATGCCACCACCTGTTGGTCCTCGTCCCGGTATGCCTCCGATGACACAAGCACAGCCTGTGAATGCTCAAGGTGTACTTAACAGACCTCCCGCTCCTGTTGTTGCAGCACCAACCCCTCAGCCTCCCGTTACTAAACCACTTTTTCCCAGTGCAGGACAAGTAAGTGTGTTTTACATCCTGATAGGAGGATTTTTAGACTGTGTTTATCCTATCCTATGTAAGTTGTAATAGTCATGCTGCAGGAACACCAGCACTCAAATCACTGGGGTTGTTAGACAGATTGCTTGGCATTTGCTCCTATCTTATGCTGGAATTACTAAACAAATGTAGTCTCAAAATGCAGGTTTGCTATTTGCACCTGCTGTCTTTCATGCTAAGGTACCATTTTATTTATTTTTGCAAAAGAATAAGTATGTTTTGATCTTTGTTACCAGGTGCTCAGGGCCATGTTTCCATGAACAACTTTTATAGCCATTGGAACATCCTTAAAATTATAAATTCATATTATCATAAGGAGAAATCACAGTGAGTGAGCAGGAGCATGCTTCTGAAATGATTTTTTAAAAGATTATTCTGCCCTACAATGTTTATTTCGTAGTCAGCTAAAATAAACTTAATCCTTCTCCTGAAAGATAAAGAAGTTATGCAGTAATGAAATAAAATGCACACATAGAGACATTTGAGAACCACTTGCTGTTTAACAGAGTGGAATGGTCTGTTTGAGAGATACATGCTCTCTCCTGTTTCATTGGATTCATTGTAAATGAATAAGTCTTGTGTGACTTCCAAGCATATTGCAGAATCCTTCCTAATGCGTTGTTGCATTTTGAACTTCTGCAGGGAAGAGACTCATTTACAAAAGTCAATCCAAGATCCTTCCTATTGGTTATCTTTCACGCATATATTCGGAGACTGTTTACTGTTTCGTTTCTTTTATGCTACAGATGGGGACACCTGTCACAAGCTCAAGTACAACTGCATCCAATTCAGAACTGTCAGCACCTTCTAAAGCTCTGTTTCCTAGCACAGCACAAGTACGCAGGAAGTTGCAGTTTAAAATTGCTTTGCTGGTTAACCCTTTAGACCGTTGTGTAAACATTAAAACATCTGCCTAAACATCTTCAGATAATTGAGGATTCCTGATTATGTTTAGCTATTAATCCCAATCTTAAATTGTTTGTATTTTTACTTTTTTACAAATTGTGCATAATATTTCGGTAATAGAAATAAACAAAAGATTCTACATTGTGGTTCTAAAGGGTTAAGAAGAGCATGAAAGCAGTTGAGTGCGTTTTAGTTGGCAGTGGTTTACTTGATGCATGGTTGTTTTTTTCTAGTTTATGCTGTTATTTTTTATGCATCATGATAAAAGTAAGGAAATGTCCAAACAAAAAAATGCATCATGTCTTAAATCCCAACCTATCTAGTCCTGAATTTGAAATTCAGTGGTGAGTGCAGAATTTGTGCTATTGCTTGTCAAAGCATTCTCTCATAAGTGAAACTAAGAGCCCCTGAAGTAAGAAAAACACGTAATTTGAAATTCAGTGATAAGTGCAGAATTTATGCTATTGCTTGTCAAAGCCTTCTCTCATAAGTGAAACTAAGAGCCCCCGAAGTAAGAAAAACATGTAATAGCTTCACAGTCATAGTAGGGTTCTATCTTACCCATTTGATGCAAATAAGGTTTTTGTAGTTTGTAGGAAAAGAAAGTAGTTCAGCACTATAAATTACTATTTGAAGTGTCTCAGAACTTCATTTTGTTTTTATGCAGAGAATGCTTTTAAATTCACCTGGTTGACCCACTAGCATTCTTAGAAGAAAAATCTTCCCATATATTCTAATTCTGTTTGAATGCTAACTTGCCTAATACTATTCTAAACCAGTAATTTCTAGATTAGCCTAATTACAAAAATAACATTTCTTAATAGATATGACTTATATTGAACATACTGTATGAAAAGATGAAAAAGGGACGGCAACAAATAGTTACCCAATTTGTCTTGCTTTTGTTCTGGTTTTTGATCTGCAACATCTCAGTTTTGTAATGTGTTTGTGTGTTGGGAGGCACTATTACTTTTTTCATCCCAGTTTGCTTTGTTATGTAATGGGGCTGAACTTTTACTTTATGCTAATCTAGCTGTGCAAACAGATTGTAATGCTACAGTGTTTAGAATTTTTGCGTTTTAAATAGCATTGTCCTTATAGTTTAACTTTGTGTTTTTACAGGCTCAGTCAGCTGTTCCAGGTCCGGTTGGTACAGATTTCAAACCTTTGAATAATGCACCTGCAACTACCACCGAACCCCCAAAACCTACATTCCCTGCTTACACACAATCTACAGCTTCAACCACTAGTACAACAAACAGTACTGCAGCTAAGCCAGCTACTTCTATAACAAGTAAGCCTGCTACCCTTACGACAACCAGTGCAACCAGTAAGTTGATCCATCCAGATGAGGATATATCACTGGTAAGTTAAATAGGATTTCTCCTTGCTCCATAGTTGTGAGGAAATGATCAAACAGTTGTACCGTTTATGTGGCAGCTCTGCTTCCCACCTCTTCCCTCACCATTTAGTGCGTCTGACATGAATTATAGCAAATTTAGAATTGCTTTGTTTACTGTGGTATACTTCTCAGAGCCCAATGCAGGTAGTGTTAAAATTCATGTCAGACTGCTTCATATTTATTGGTGTGCTTTATGAACCAGATTTTCAGACTGCAGTATAATGGCACAATCCATAATCACTGAATAATCCCTAAATCCTGCTTTGAAAGTAGTAGAAAAAGTTAATGTAGAAGTAGAAATTGATAATGTAGCATTTTGTTATACCAGAATTTACATTCTATCATACGTATCTCCGTAAGTTTGTAGATGAGATTTAATTGGTTGAGTAAGCCAATTTAAATATTCTTCATTGAATGTTACTTGAGCTGTACTTGTGCCTCAAAGTGACCTTTGATTTGATCTCATATTGTTGAAATTCTCCCTGTATGCTTCCCTTCATAGGAAGAAAGAAGAGCACAGTTGCCTAAATATCAGCGTAACCTCCCTCGACCTGGGCAGGCGTCCATGGGCAATCCACCAGTTGGACCAATGGGAGGTATGATGCCACCGCAGCCGGGAATGCCCCCCCAGCAACAAGGAATGAGACCTCCAATGCCGCCCCATGGTAAAAACACACTTAAGCTTCTTGAAATCCTATACAATTTATGCATTACAATCCTATACAATTTATGTATTTAATTATTTCGCAGCGTCTATATGCTACTTGATTGTAATACGAGCTTGAAGCGATTTACAAAAATACGCAGGCTGATTGCAGCCTAAATGCTTTACTAGCAGTAGTATTGCTTAAAGGTGTTTGTCAATTTGTTTTTTTACCTTCACAGGTCAGTATGGTGCTCATCACCAGGGCATGCCAGGATACCTTCCTGGTGCCATGCCTCCATATGGTCAAGGGCCCCCAATGGTGCCTCCTTATCAAGGTGGACCTCCTCGAGCGCCAATGGGAATGAGACCGCCTGTAATGTCGCAAGGTGGCCGCTACTGATGCTACTGCAAACGCTCTAATAGGTTTGGAGATTAAACCTTTTCTCATCTTGTGCTGTTAATATAGCCAAGCTTCCATCAATTAAAACTTCGTTGTGACTTTTAGGGGAGGAAAAAAAATCTTTCCACATACAAGGAACTTTTTGGACATTCTTATTTTACATGGCAAAATTTGTTTAGAATAATAAAACAGGAACTTTCCCTGATGTTGCAATTTATACTGTATGGCTTCTTTTTCATGTTTCATCTAGGTTTTTAGAAGTGAAGTATAGTAAATATGGTTCGTTAAATTGTGAAGGCGCTGGAAATACATGAACGTACCATCTTAAAGGCAAGTTCTGTAACCTTACGTTGCTGTTCATAAAATCATGCCTTCACAGCACTTCAGGTGCTGTTGGACTTCATGTCCCCAACAATAGTTTGGTGAGGGCTTTTATTGTTACCATCTACTTGTACACTTAAGTCTGAACGTGTAACGATATTTAATGTATTTAGAGTTTCCTGTTGCAGGGTTTATAAAATTGACCTACTAAGTTCACGTGACTTCCTGTACTGTTAAACTTTATTGTAATAAAATGAAAGAAAAAAATTGTCTTTTTATTCATGACCAGCTGTGGACAACTGCCTGAAGGTTTGTACTGATGCATGCTATGGTAGTTTGTGGTATAATAAATACAGATTTCCTGATGCTACATTGATATATTCTGAATTATTTGAACTTCAAAGTCACTACTTTAGCTGTATGCTGTAGCTGACTCCTGAACAAGTAAATAGACCTGTACACTTATTAAGCAGTTGCAACAAAGTCTTAGGCTTAAGAAGACATGTTTTTTTCCCCCCTGAATGGTGCGCTTTCTTAAGACTTCTTCATAGCTAGCTGGTTATGATACTGGTGTGCTCTTATGTTTCCTATGTGTAAATGTGCTTCTACTAAGAAAATGCTATTGTAGAGCACATTTTTTGGCCTTGCTTCAGTTCTTCCTCAGTTTAGAGACCTCAAGCTACTTAACCTAACATTTTTTAAAAAAATATTTTTTATTAAAGATTTCTCTTTATAAAGCTTAGTGCAAGCATTGGCTTCTGTAATAAAGGTGACCAGCCGAGAGGGATTCACCATAAAACATAGGTTGCAAAGTAACAGATTAATCTTAATCAATTGATCAATTAATCTCTATCTGGGCATAGCAAAAAGCAGTCTGGTTAAAAACTACAGCTGAAGCTGCCCTGTGTGATTCAAACGTTGTCCTCATTTTGCCTCATGACTGTGTGTCAAGAAAACAGCTGTGGCGAGGTTTTAGCTGTGTCTTTAACTGGACTCTGTCCCATTTATAAAACCTAGCAGGAAAGAGGGTAAAATTATCACCTTGGATGACTGAGCAGTTGTTGCTCTCAAGGGGCATGATGTGTTTGGGAGGTTTTGCCTCAGCATTTTGAGCCTTGTTTCTTTATATGCAGTACAAACCAGATCTCTTTTTTATTGCTTTCTCTTGTTAGCAAGATAAGTATTTCCATGAGAACTGGGAATAGCAAAACTCCTGTTCCTACTTCCATCAGTTGATTTATAGACAAATTCTGTTACTGTCATTTTTTGCACTCCACCCCTAGCTAATAGTAATATTGCATGTTAACAGCACCAATTTGTAAAGTAAAAACTATTTCCGATTTGCGTACGGTCTACTTCAGTCCTTTGCTTGGTCTCAAACAACTTTATTGTTCATGTTTGAAGTTCCTTTGCTGCTTTCTGTACATCCTCTTTTTATATTTTCGTAACTTTCAAAAATGCCCTGCCTTTCATTAGAAACTTTGGCTTTGTGATCTTCACTCATTGTTTTAAGTTGTTTTAGATTTTCATTTTGAGAAATTTATTTTGCTGGAGTACTGTGTATTAAATGTCTGAGCAGTGTTATTGGCACTTTGAATATGCTTTCTGTTGACTGGCTACCCATTTCCCCAAAAGGTACTTCAGAAATATGCAGCCATGTTCACTGTTTTATAATTACCGTATTTTTTGCTTTATAAGACGCACCAGACCACAAGACGCACCTAGTTTTTGGAGGAGGAAAACAAGAAAAAAAATATTCTGAATCTCAGAAGCCAGAACAGCAAGAGGGATCACTGCGCAGCGAAAGCAGCAATCCCTCTTGCTGTTCTGGCTTCTGGGATAGCTGCGCAGCCTGCATTCGCTCCATAAGACGCACACACATTTCCCCTTTTTAGGAGGGGAAAAAGTGAGTCCTATAGAGCAAAAAAATACGGTACTTCACCCCTTTAGCTGTTCATTTATTTCCTTTTGCACTATTATGATGGCAATTGTGCAATTATACATACCTGTTGACCATTATCTGAAGAAGTTGTGCTTGTTTTTCTCATTCATGAAAACACATATCTGAAGTTTTCTTTGACATTACTCTCTCTATAGATCCCAGTACTAAAGAGGCAAACCATTTTGGCAATGGGCTTGCTTAAGCATGTGTTGGTAACTTTTCCTTAGTCTATGGCAAAATGAAACACAATGATTCTTGTAACATGGTTCATTGAGCCCATTAGCAAGCCTTTTGTAGCCCATACTGGCCATTTTACATTTAAAAGAACTAGTGTACAGTTTGTACTAGTTGCATCCAGACTCTCCTTCTGCTCACAGAAGAAACAGAGATTAAGCAGAGGCTCCTGCTGGGCAGAGGGGTAGGCAAATTTCCTCTTCAGCCCCTGCACCACTTTCCACATGATGGAACGCTGGATCCAGTAGACAGAATTTGATCAGAAATTTACTAATTTCTACTGTAGCCTTGTATTGCCCCTTTATATTACCTGGAGTGGCACAGGTTCCCCATCCCTGCTGTAGAGATTCACCTGTGCTGTACGCTTGGGTTAAAGATAACTAATTCCGCCCCCCCCCCACTGGAGGCAGGCATTCTGAAGCCCGTAGGCCCCTCCATCTTCTAGATAGAAGCTGTTGAAATCTATTTGCTCTCAGTGGAAGAGTGCCAATCAGTTTCCGTCCTGCTTCCACTGAGAGACAGGGTGCTCTTGGAGGTGCAAGGGAACAGATTATTATTATTTTCAGCATATATTCAAGGCCTTTATGTTGAGCTTTCTGAAAATTCTGAATACAAGCTTGTTTTTAGAATAAAAACTTCCATAGGTGTTGCTAATCCATAGGCTGGGGTCATTCATACATGTAAGCAAACCGTGGTCAGTTATGAGAATGAATCTCAAGTCTCTTGTGATTTCCTCCATTCCTTCTCTTTTGTGCCCACAACGAAGGAACAAAAAACTTAGTTCCTTGTGATATCTGAACATGGGGAACTGTTACTTGTTTACAGTATTTGTAATAAGAAGTGATGATCCAACCATGGTGTTGAGTGAATTGAAAGTAGAAGCTTTTTATCTCCTTGAGAGTCGCAGAAGCAGTAGGGTGCACAAAAGCCCGTGGCTCACTCTCCAAATTGGAGACCATAGTTTCTTGCTACATCTGAACTTGGCCATTATGGAAAGGAATTTTGATACTTTAACAAATTCGTACCTCTGACATTAAAAAAATGATTTATGTAATACAGTTGTCTTAATAATTGTACTGGTCTAACTACTATGCAAGAGTGATGTAAAATTTCTGAACAGCAGATTGGTTTTTTTTACATTTTTCACTTTTACTGCATTAGTTCAGAATATTTTATCACTTGGAGGGGAAACACCCACTTTCTACTGAGTGTCATATAGCACTGGTCAAGCTGGAAGGTGAGCACTCTAGTTGGGGTTTTTTTCCCTATACATTAATTCTGCTTTACAGATTCCATATCTGATTTGTGTGGGGCTTAAAAGTTGAGACCAAATCTTTGCTTGATCATTGGAATTTTGTTAATTTTGATTGCATGTATTTTTAACTTAATTGGGTTGTGTTTTTCTAAAATTTAAATTTTTCTTCTTCCTATAGCCCTGCCATAGGACAGGCTGAGGCAGAGTCTCAGTGTTGCCCTGTTCAGTCTGAGGCAAGTGGGATTTATTTTATTCATTCTAGGGGCTTTCACAGCTTTATAGCTGTTGGATATTCATGTCCCCAAACTTGCAGCAAGTTTGGTGAAGGCTCCTATCTTTAATTTAATTTAGGATTTTTATAATCTTTTGATGGGCTCTATATTAATATTGATACTCTGACTTTAGTGCTTAAATTTATTGTTGTTAGCAGTCAGAAATCTTTAAATGAGTCAAAACATATCCTGTTCAATTGTTGATCCCTCCATCACCTTACCCTCTGAAACTTGGTGTAGCGATGCCATATTTTAACAGCAAGATGACTGCCTTTGACATGGTGCTGTGAATTTTAAAAGTCCAGGAGTTTTGTTGGCTGTGTTTAGTATTGTTAAGAAAATGCCTGTGTTGAAATCAGTTTTTCTCCACTGATACACACCTCTGCAGTTGGGGGTCAGTGACATCAACCTAACAGAAATGTACCTGAAACAATTACCTTATCATTAAATATGTTATCTGTCATAAGTTAATATTAATGTAGAGCCCACAGAGTGGAGAAAAATGCAGTTGTGAGTTTCATAAGATGAACAAGTGAGATAAATGTTTAGTAGGAAACATTCTTTCAACAGCCTGATTTTAAAGGTAAACAACTTGCCATATTTATGTGCACTGGAACATAATGAGCATAGACATTTAGGTATTCCTAGTGTAAGCAATTTTCCATATATTATGCACAGAACATAAAACAAACGTTTAGGGGTTTTGGTGCCATTTGAATCCTTCCTTAGAAAATGTATTGCTAGACTCATGTGAAAACACATGCATTACTTTAAAAGAAAGATTTAAAATTATGAGGAAAGCTGCTGATAAAAGATTTCCAAGAATACTTGAGAATCTACTTCTATCCGCAGCTCTTGCAACAAATCTAGTTTTCGTTTGAGAGAGTTTGAAGCTTTCACAAGGCACCTAGGTTTTCTGGGTGGTCCCTTCAGTTTGCACTTGCAGAGCCTCAAACTGCTTCTTAAACACTTACTTAGTTTTTTAAGAGTTTGGGAATTTGGTGTGAGAGACTGTTTCCCCTTAATTCAAGGGATGGCCCTCCATAAGTTGTTGGGCTCCAAATCTCATCAGCACCCAGCCACTATTGTCAGTGATCAAGGCTTGCATGAGTTTCTATCCAGCATCATTTGGAGGGCTAAAAGTTCTCCATCCCTGCCTTACACAGTCCTCTCACCCAATCCTCAAAGTGCTTTTCCAAATTCAAGTGTCAATTTCTTTTCTGTGGCATCTACTAGCTCTGGCTGTAACTCATGTTTTCGTGGTTGCAGTTTTAAAGCGGTAACTTAGAATTACCTCTGTCGTAATACCTAAGCAATACAATCAGCTGCCTGTCACTTCTGTCACATGCATGCAGAACCCTCTGCAAGCTTCTCATTTTCTCGAGAAATTGTAATCCAGAGTCAAGTTCACTGTGACTACCTCACATCTGAACGTAAACTGCATTCAAATCCTCAATTCAGTGTATTGTCATTGTGTGTGACGTGACTTTTGACAATTAATGGTGAAGATGGACTCTGCACTGAAGATGGAAAATAGCAATCAGCGTTTCTTCTACAATGTCCTCTGCTCTTGAGATCTGCTTTTTTCAATGTTTTCCCACCCCCCTTGGTCAATAGCCAATTTATTGAAACATGCTTTGTTTGGAGGGACTTGAAATAGAAGGGTTGTATTCATGGCTTCTGTTATCTTTTTGAGTATCCACGAGCAAATAGCTTGGGTGTTAGAATGCCTTTACTGTCACCCTGTAATAAAATAGATTAAATAAATGAGTGTCTTGATCCAGTTGCATGATTTTAGACAGGAATCACTTGATAAGAGAGAACATGTTTAGCTTTGAATATCCCCTTCATCCAATCTGAGCCTTTTTTTTTTTTTACACTTCTCCAGCTGTCCTACAATCACATTTTCTAGCATATACCTAATGTAACTTTATGGTTTATGAAGAACTGAGAGATACTAGGATTTTGTACAAATGTATGTGCCTATTTCTTTATAATTACAGAGCAACCTAAAAGTCGGTATGAATGTACTGCAGAGGAGATCCAAACAGGTTTCATTGCTTTCCTTGGCTACAACTTTCTAAATTTTGGCTTTAGTTTAGAAATTCCTCTACCTGGAGTACACCTACCGTATTTTTTGCTCTATAAGACTCACTTTTTCCCTCCTAAAAAGTAAGGGGAAATGTGTGTGTGTCTTATGGAGTGAATGCAGGCTGCGCAGCTATCCCAGAAGCCAGAACAGCAAGAGGGATTGCTGCTTTCACTGTGCAGCGATCCCTCTTGCTGTTCTGGCTTCTGAGATTCAGAATATTTTTTTTCTTGTTTTCCTCCTCCAGAAACTAGATGCGTCTTGTGGTCTGGTGCGTCTTATAGAGCGAAAAATACGGTATTTTCAGGACTTCACTAGTAGTCTCAGGTGGTTCTTGGGGCTTTGTGCTTCATTCATTCTGATCTCTTGAAGTGAGACGCACGACCAAGTTGAACTTTAAAAAAATAAATTTAGAATTAAGATTTAAATTGCAATTCTGAATTGCACTTCGCCCAGATTTTAATTTTTTTCTGCCATCACAGAACTTCAAAATGCTATCCAGACTCTTGCATTGAAAAAGAAGTTTTGGGATTTTGTACATTTCCAGTTCAAAGGAAAACTGCCGTCATTGCTTACATAGTATTCGGTCCCCACCCCCAGTTTCCCTTTAAGAGCTCTTGTGCAAAATTGTCAAATTGATTTTTCAGTAAAGAAGTCGATAAGCAGCAATTTGAGAGTTCTCTGAGCCCCCAGCAGAGTGGAAATACTTTAGATAAGTTTGTGTACATCCATATGTCATGCAGAGTCATGTCTTAATTTGAAGTACTCCGACTTGACTAAAGTGTATTCAAGTAGATACAAGTAGTTAAATCCTTAGTTTGGATCTTAGATCATTTTGTGTCATAGGCATACACTTGAGTTAATTATACTTACAGTTCTGGCAACTGTAAGGTAGCATTAATTCTGGCCACTCTTGCTATTATTAGTTTTGTTTCAGTTTTAACTGAGGCAACACTACTTGCTTTAAAATTATATGCATCTGAATCTTTTGATGGATGTTTATCGTTAAATGAAACCACACAATGACTTCACATCTTTTGTATAATAAAACATTTAATATATAATTCAGTCCATATTGCTTGTTGACCACTGTGACTCATAAATTTATTTATAAAATATTTGATCACAGAATAATGTCAGTTTAAGGAATCTTGTTGGGTAACGCAATAGGTCAGTCAGTAGAGCATGAGACTCCTAACTGCATGGGTTGGACTAGGTGACCCTCGTCCTTTCTAACTTTACACATGGTTACATTGTCAGTGCCAGCAATTAAATGTGAAGTAACTTGCTAGAACAGAGAGAAATAGTATTGCACTACATTGCAGGTGCTTTTTTTTTTAGGTTTCAAGCTGCTTTTAGGTTTTTGAGAGATCATACATTTTGGGCATTTCCTATTCTGAACTTTAGTAGTCTGTTTTGGTCAACTTAACCATTTGTTGTCCTGGGAAGCATACTTAAGAGAGCCATGCTGAAATGGGGGACGGGGGACGGGACGGGACGACGACACTCAACATAGAATCTCACTTCCATTCTTTTTGGCCTACTGAGTCTGCGCTGCCAACCTAATAGATTGGAATGTCTCACTGCATTATTTCCATACCTTGTTCAGATAACGTATTTGCAGTGGAGCATTCTTGCCAGTGTCTGGCAAGACTAAATAAGTTGTTCCCTTAATTATGTTCCCTTAATTAAAAATAAATGTGAAGACACAAAAATGTCTTCACTAAAATAGCAGTTTTGAATCACTGATGTTTGCCTGGCAAGCACTGTTTTCAGAATGCCACACCTCTACTTCACACAACAGTTGCTAAAAGTTAGGAGTCAAAGTTCAGTATAAATTTTACCCTTGTGCTTAATTTTAAGAATAGTCAACTCAGCTAACATAAAATATTTTATAATCCTTTAGGAATTCAGTCAGCTTTCTCGGACTGTTAGTAGTAATACAAGTAACAGGGCTTTCCAGTTCATTTTCACTGATACCCTTGAAAGAACGCTACATTTTTTTTTTGGCAACTTGCACTGTAACCCTTTAACATTTGAATTGGATCAACAAGTATATTTCAGAGTTCAGTTTGACGGACTACTTAGGAGTTAACAGTTGCTATAAAAAAGTGCAAGAATTTTGGTTTGTGTTTCGAAATTTAAAACTAAATTATGAGTTAAGCTTTTTGGTTTAATATAATTTGTGTTTTTGTTGACTAGCAGCAGAATTTCAGCATTTGCTACTTACTGGTAGAGAAGAAAAAAATCCCACAGCACTGCCAGTACAGGTTAGTTTAATCTGTAAGTACCTGATGTTTGTTTGAAATCCTGTACTACAAATGCCATCTTAGTATGTGAGGATGGAGCCATAAGTTATCTGGAGAGGGTTGCATCTTACTACACCTAAAAGGGATAAATATTCACAGGCTCCGATTAAGAAAGGGAAGGGGAATTACAATAAATAACCAATTTGGGTTTAGTGTATCATGTGGCATTCCAGTCAGGGATCCAGTAATGCACTTTTTTTCTAAGTGGGAAATCGTTTGACTATGGTTGATTGGAAAATAACCTCAATCACATCTGGGGTGAATGGGTGTTTATGCTATTAACAAAACAAGAGTAATTAAATATTCTGATTCTTTCTTCTTAGCAGTCCTTACAAACACCCATCAGCACAACTTTGTTAACTGATGAGCACATCTTTTGTGATGGGCATTATTGGTATGAAATGCTGTGTCCTCTGAAACCCTTGAATCTCAACATTTTAAAGCCTAGATAATTTTCTTAGGCAGTCCCTTCTCACTTAAGTGGGTTCTGAATATTCAGTGTTCTTTGGTTATTTCTTAAAGTCGACTATGCATTTCTGTAGTGCTGCTGTTTTGCTTAAACTGGTGGTTTGTGCAAAAATGTAGTTGCATCTTAATTAGAACTGCATGTTTCTGTATCTTTAATTTTCTGCTGCCATGTTTACTAGCCAACTTAATTTGGTAACATGCTTTTAAAAACCTGCTCTCAAAGTGGCAAACTAAAGCTGTTGGCAGTCATTCGAGCATTTTAAGTAAATAAAGTTGAGAAGTGGTCACAGCCCTGACACAGAAATATCAGCTTCTCCCACCAACTCTAGGTAAATCTATTGCTTTATTGATTGCTTCATCAATATGAGACTGCTGCTGCCTCTGTGCCATTGCAGTCTCTCTCTTAATGCCACCTTATATTCATGTTCAGCAGTCCTGAAACTTCTCTTTAGAATTGCCAAAATCTCCTTGGAGCAGCTTTAGAATGCTTCTTAAGACTTCCTTGTTTTGAGCTGGGCTTGTTGGCTTAGAGTTAAGCTAGCACAGGGTTACTGGTCTCCTACGTTTTAGTTTGATCGAAAAAAATCCAGTTAATTGGTTCGTTCTGTGGTATTGGGTGTGTTACGGCATAAAATGCCTTTGGATTGGGGAGTAGGCTACAACTAAAAATAATATTTTGTGATCAGCATGAGAAAACAAAGCTATGTATCATGCCTACCAACTTGTGGATAATGAAAATGCTTCTTAAAACTACAACAGATGTGGAAATTTAAATCTAGCTGCATTTCATAGTAAAGGTTGAAGAACCCAGAAGAACAAGTAGTCGCTGTAACCATTCAATATATGAATCAAGAGTGTTGTTTAGAATGCCTTGGTCCCTTGTTTTTCTAGTATTTCTCAGTCCCATTTCTCTAGTGGTCAATATATAGTATTTTATAAGGATGACAATCTTAAATCTGCCAGCTCTGTACAGTTCAGGTTATTTTGGGGCAGTGGGCAGAAGAAACAAAACTGAAACCCAACCGCTACTATAGGCATTCAGTAGTTCAGCCACAATAATTGAGTGGACCTAGGCATCATGTTAAAAATTTTGAGTTGCCAAAAATTAATTCACCTGCAAGAGAAACTATGAACATTAAGAACCTGCCATTCATTTAGGAGACTCTTTTTTTTTAAGAACACATCCTGTCTTACTGTGCTTGTATTGAAAATAAGGGTATCTTGTAAACATAATTAAAATTTTGATAGTTTCTGTGTCTTAACTTTCCTTCTGTGCCCTTTACTTTCCTTTATACTAGGGAAAGTTAATACTTAAAACTAGTTTGTTGATTAGTAAGATAACCTGGTAATGCAGTTGTCACTGAAATCCCAAACTACATAGACACCTAATCATATGATTATCCCCAAGTGATTTGTACAGGGCTCAGCTATGCCAGGGAAACACCTAATTCTTAAGGTGTGTGGTAGGATATGCTGCTTCACACAAGCACAACACCACACAAGGAGTGGCAAATGCAGTTTAGAACCCTAGCACAAGGAGTATCACCAGGATCATATTTATTTCTCCTCTGACTTGTGGATGTAGCTTCTATTTCAAGCAATGCCTTAATGCTGACTAGATCATTGCTACTTGGTATAAACTGGTTAACCAAATCTAAATGGCTTTGATCATGCACAGCAAGCTTGAATTTTCTGGAGGGACACACTAAACACTTGGGCCTGTTGCTATATTAGATTGCATTTATATTTGTAAACAGCTCTACATAGTATGAAGCAGCTGGCTTTTGTCCTGCTTATTGCTGTGCAGCTGGAGTGACCTAAGTGGAGTATGTTTTCAGTTCCAAATACTGTAACAGATCCTGTGATCTTACTCTGATCATATGAAAACAACTTGTGTAGTCCTGCAGACACCAGGAGAACCAGAAAGTGAGGGAACGTATTTCTGATCTGGCAACTTGGTAAGTATCTAGCCTCTTCAATGTTTTTTGTTGGTGATAAAAAAATAATCTGTATTTCATTCATGTAGCATTTCCCTGATGAATGGCATAAAGATGGGGACAGACAACTCGCTTATATGCTTTTGATTAAAATTATACAAATAGCATTATCGGATGTACACTTAAGTAAAGCTGTGTATCTTTCATTCATTAAACTTTGAACCAGAGTTAATTACTGTGCCTGTCTGTTCTTTGGTCCTGAAATATTTGCACAAAATTGCCCCACATGGAATTGTATTTCATTGGGGGGGGGGTGTCTTCGTTTGAAAAGTTGTGTAGTTGTAGAATTGCACTTACATTTTATTTACTGAAAAATTACACCCTCCTTTCAATCAGATGATTCCCAAGTTGGCTTTACAAGCAAAAGGCAATGATGCTAAATTCCTAACACGCACACATGTGTGTATGCTAGGGTTGCCATATTTTCAAAAAGTAAAAACCAGGAAACCCCCAAAACCCCTTTCGGAAATTCCCTCCAGACATCAATTCCGCCTTTGAAATTCTGGTAATGTCCAGGAAAATCCAGATGTATGGCAGATACCAGCAGTCTTAGTCCTCTTGACTGGTGGAAGAGGCCGGGACATGTTTCTCTTCTGCTTTGCAGCCCTAGGGCAACTGGATTGCACATGTGAAAATTGTATAAAGCCACTTATGATGCAATCCCATGCACAATTAATGGGACGTAAATGCCATTTAACTCAGTGGAATTGGCTTCCAAATAAACTTGCACTGAATTGAACTGTATTGAGTGAGAAAAGGCAAGAAGACATTGGCTGAGAAGACCTGTAATGTTGCTTTTATCTGCACAATTGCACATGGTTATAAAGGTGGAAATGCATGTTCTCACGCAATGCAGTTGTGGGGGGAGAGCACAATCACAGAAGTGCTGGCACCAATTGTGAAAACACTCTTTAAGAGAGAAATAAGGAGCTTGGCTTCCAGATATCATCCCATAAACCCAACAATAGCAGTTCCTGGAATTTAATGTGAACAATGTCTCCTTGGTACAAAGCCTACATAAAAAGCAGCTGGTGTATTGTGTCACAGTTGAAACTGGAAATCAATATCTGAGAGGTGTCTTCTATCTTTCCATATGCAATGTCTTCTCACTATGTTAGGATTTAATCACATATTTTTATAATAGTATAGCTAGAAGTAATACCAAAATTGCAGTTGCCCTCCAGAGTTTGAAGGCATTTATTCGTGTTCCCTTGGCACCTCTTTTAACTTGAGTGCAGCAAGAGCTCTTGCTACCAGGTGGAAGGAGTGATTGGGTTGTGTAACACTAGAAGTTAATAATACCTGGTCTGGAACAAATAAGATGGTGTCGCACATTCTTGTTAAATGCAACTGACTAAATCTGCATAGCTGCCACTCGCTAGGGACCTCAAAAGTTGGAAGTTGCTCTGGCCTCCCTAGGCCTGTGGGGAGGGCGGGCTTGACTGTGCAGTTTGACTACGCTAAGAGTTGGCCTCATTGTCATACATAGTGGCTGCCAAATCACAAAACAGTGTTTGGAAATGTGCGTTGGAAAATAAAATATTGATTGCTTGCCAAACTGAGCAGTGATTGGGCCAAGTGAACGTTGACAGGGCATCCCACTGCCTTGGCACCACTACAGAAAAGGCCCCCTTCCCTGCTGTTTCACAGAGGTACCCTGCATTTGAATAATAATATGAAAACTCTAAGCTTTTAGTTGACTGAAGAATGTAGCCAGCTTGGGTATATTGGGGCATTGCAAAGGGAGTGGAAGGGCTTTGTTCTACTTGTGCTCTTCATTTCATAGACCAGTCCTTTCCCCGAATGTGAAGTGGGCATAGCATATTTACTAACTGCCTATAGAATGGCAACAGCCAGAACATGGAAATGGTTACAAATATTGAACACATGCCACAGGTAATACCATAGTGTGACGGACAGTGTTGTTAGAAAAATGATCCTCAAAAGCTGAGAGTGGCAAGAGGACAAGAGAAACATGACAACTCTGATGCTGTCTGGCATGATTTGATTGACTACAAAAATGTTGAAGCTCATGGAAGAGAGGAGTCAACAGTTTATAGCAGAGTTTGGTGTTTATAGCTCACCCCCTTTTGAGAGTAAAAGTGTGTCTTGCAATTAAAAGGAATTGGCAATATGTGCATGAACAAAGCTAAGCTATAATAGGAAGTAATAAAACATTCCTTACCTGACCCGATCTGTCTGCTTACTTTGAAAAACACTGCAACCAGACAGAGGGCCTTCTCGGTAGTGGCGCCTGCCCTGTGGAACGCCCTCCCATCAGATGTCAAGGAAATAAGCAGTTATCCTATTTTTAAAAGACATCTGAAGGCAGCCCTGTTTAGGGAAGTTTTTAATATTTAATGCTGTATTGTTTTTAACACTCGATTGGGAGCCGCCCAGAGTGGCTGGGGAAATTCAGCCAGATGGGCAGGGTATAAATAATAAATTATTATTATATTATAACCACTGCCATGTCCTCTCAGGATCCAGTTTATAGAAATACTGATTTTATGTTTTATTCTGTATACATAAAAGTAAGCTGTTTTGTAATTTACTCTGTCTACTTTGACAAATGGAAAATTGGTTAAACAAACAAACAACAATATGTGATTTAGGTAGTTTCCAGGAAAGGAGGAAGTTTATAAATAACTCCAACCTAGTGTTTCATTACTGAGCTGCCCTTTCCTCCTCCTCTCACCTAGTGGTCTAAAACAGAAAATACCCATTTTTCCTATTGTTACAGTGTAACTTCCTGCAAATGAAGAAGAAGAATATTTGTAAGATTTCCCATGTTGCATTAATCTAGGCAGGCACCGTGGGAGCTGTCTGGATAATGTGGTTCGTTGCAGTTCTAGTTCCAGACAGAAATGCAGCACTCCCAAAAGAAATAACCACATGACCTAAAGTACTGTCATTGCTCCATGATCTATTCTAAACTAATGTGCTTGTTGTATATGTTACTACTGCGGTGCAGGTCTCTATGAAGAAATCACCTTTTAAAATATGTTTACAAGATGAGGCTTGTTTTATAGGTGCAATGTGTGGGGGGGCATGCAAGGTTTAAATTTTAAAAGTGTCCATCCCATTTGATTATCCAGTTATGTAAGTACCTAAAGTTGGTCTTGGGAAAGCAGTAGTTTTATATACTGTGAGAGAGAATTGTAAAATTAACCTTACGATTGGCTTATTGGGCAGAAACTCTGGGTTACTCACTGGACGGGAAAAGTGGGAAGTCTACATCATGCTAATCCAATTGGCTGAAGGCAAGGTGGCTGAGACATAAATAAGTCTATTCTACTACTGTTGAGTAACAGCAGAGACTGCTGACCAGAGGAGGAAGGCTTGCTAAGAAGAAAAATCTGATGGAGAAGCCGGATGTCTGGAAGCAGGTGGGAGACAGGCAGGAGGCTATTCAGGCTGGATATATATTATGCCCCCAAAGAGCTGAATCACTGGCTCAAGCTGGAGATCCAGCAGTGAGGAAAATTCAGAAAGGAGCTTCTGGAGCTGCCCGGAGAATTGCCTTGGAAGCCTTTCTCAAATGAAGCCAGCTGAAGTCTGCAGTTCCTGGTGGTGAGATTGACTGGGGAAGAGGGACTAAGGGTAAATGGAACGTAAGTTAAAACAGGTTAGAAACCAAGTTTTGTTGGTCAGCTGGTCATTTAAAGACACTCTAACCTTATTACAGCAGATGTATACCATAAGTCTTGAAACAGTAACAACTTTAGTATTCATTTCATAGTTTATAATAAAGAATATATTGATACTTTTAATTATAAAAGTGTGGCTAGCTGGTTTTTTACCATGTCTATAATACTGTTTCTAGTGGGATATGGCATTGGTAATGATACATAATAGATATTAAGTGGCAGTAGTTAAGAAGGTGAATCAGTGGTACAGTTGTAGATTAAAGCTTCATTGCAGCACGACAAGCCATATGGTGTTTTGAACTCCATGGCAGTGGTAAGGCTACCTGAATTGCACAGCAAATAGGCAAATTCTACCTGGTAGACGACAAGAGCGGTGTGTATGTTCTAAATATATAATGTCTGAAATGTTGAAACACTCCTGTCAATAGTAACTGATTTTAAGAACCTAAGGAACTCTTCTGCATCAGACCTAAGGTCGGGCAGCAATCAAACAGATGTCTCTAGGAAGTCCTCTAGCAGGGGGTTTTATATCGCAGTCAGACTGTAATGTGTAAAAAGCTGCATGAGTTCTCAACATGCAAACTTGGTAGTGGGCACCAGTAAATTATCAACTGATAAGATCTTTTTCCTGCCTTTCAGCAAAAGCGTCTAAATTGGAGAACAATAATATTTAAAATTCAACCATTAACATGAACTTCAAACAAAAGCACATTTTGAAGAATGCAAAACAACAAAGCAGCTGTAAAAGCAGAGAGATGGCAAGAATAAAAAGATTTATTAAAACCTGGGAGAATAAATCATTTTCAGCAGAAACCGTATGTATGTCTGTTGGTTAGCAACAGAAGAGTGGCAGGATCTGTCCATCTGCGGTCATGGAGATTTAAGCCATAAAGCAGTCTATAAGAATTTAGAAGTGAAATGTTTCTGTTTTGTTTCATGCTGAACGTGCTAAAGAGCAGCCGTGCCATGATGGTCTTGATCCTTTTATGAGAAGCCATTTGTTACTATTATGCATGCATTTGCTGGGGAGCGAGGCAAGTACCACAGCGCACATGCTCAGTTGTGGTGGTGGAATAGCAATGATCCAATCCACAAAGCAACCAAGGAGGAACCACTGTGGCTAAACATGATCAGATATAACCATTTCACTGAGTATGAGTATGAGTAACAGTGGTTGAATTTGCTGAAGCAACAGCAGTCAAAAGCTGAATCCCCCCCCCCCAATTACAATAAGATCTGTAGGGTCCACAGGTCGAGTCCCCAGTACTACCTTCCAGGCTATATATTCTCTCCCCCAAAAAGTGTTGTTTTGCCCCTGAAAAAAACTCAACAACTTTGGCTCCTGCACCTCTTTTTCTGGAAAAAAGCACTGCACCCAACTATCTTAATGTTCTTAAATGACAGAATCACCCACTAGGTGGAGGTATAGCTTAATCACTCCCAATATATAGGCAGTCTACTGCTGCTTGTGTGTTTTGAGATAGCAGTTGATCCTGTGTCGAAGCTTCTGTAGAAATGAAAACGGCAGTAGTGATTTCCTTGTGAAGTCGCCAACCCACGCACCCAGGGTTTGCGCCTTAGTTAATTCATCACTCCTCTCAGCTGACATTTGTTTGGAAAATGTGAGGTCATGCTGCTGTGGTCTGGGAAGTCAAATAGGCTCATAGAGAGAGGTAAAGGGGAATCCCAGCAGGACTTTGTGATTTCTAAACAAATGACCCATTACAGACACAGTTCCTCCGGACAGCATGTCAGCTGAGCACTTATGACGGAATGAGAGGTTGTACAAGACTACATTTCTTCTTTTGAATATTCAAGAAGATGATTATAGAATGCCAATTGTATAATTGGTATTCAACATTCCAATGATGTGTGTGCATGTATCTCCTAACCCTGAGGATCATTGTTTGAAACATGCCTGCATAACCACTAGTTTTATGTAGTAGTAGTAGTAGTAGTAGTAATAATAATTTATTTATACCCCGCCCATCTGGCTGGGTTTCCTCAGCCACTCTGGGCGACTTCCAATCAAATATTAAAAACAATACAGCGTCAGACATTAAAAACTTCCCTAAACAGTTGTCTTTAAAAATAAAATAGTTGTTTATTGTCTTGACATCTGCCTTAACATATGTCCCTGTGGTCATGGATGCTTCTTTGCAGGGGGAAAAACTACACGACCTCTACCTGTCCTGGTCCTCTTCGCCCCTACCTTTTACCAAATTGCATCTTTTACTTGTTTAGATTTGCAGCTCTAAGCTGAGAGAGCGTCACAATTTGTTACAACCAGCAGAAAAGCACCCCAAAACACATCAAATGCCAAAAAATGGGGGGGGGGGGAATCTAAACGTAAAGCCCTTTTTGAGATTCAGAGCCCAGGCCAAATGACCCTCCTGTCACCTGCCTCTGAATAGTACTGATCTCACATGAGAAAAGGCTGAGTCCTGTCAGCATCGCAATAGCTCACTGGTGCAAGATGTCTTTTCAAAGGGCTTTCATGCTAATTGCTTTCATCCTTCTAGAGGTAGAAGAAATAGACCTTGGAAAGGGTTTCAGGGTTAGTTGCCATATCCCAAGGCTGTAAACAGAGCAAGGAGGTGTTGCCACAGTTAGCTGCTGTATCTAAAATTAGCAAAGCTAAGTGAGAACAAAGATTCACCCTGCCTACACACAGTACATTTAAAACACATTAGAAGCACATTATTTCCCTCAAGTAATTCTGTATCTGCAGTTTGTTAAGGGTTGCTGAAAACCGTAGCTCCGTGAGAGGTAAACTCGAGCGACCAGAACGCTTGGAAGGCAAAATATGCTTCAAATGCGCTTTAAAGCTACTTATAATGAACAAGGCCTTCTTAATGTGCTTGGCGTCTTTTGGAAATCTCTAATCGTTCCTGCCAGTTTCAAAGATGTCAGATATGCAGCAACCACAGGAGACTTGCAATAAATAATGTCTTCTTTCAATATTTCAGTTCTAAGCTGCTGGGTCTACTGATGGAAAGAAAATGTTGAAACCCACAACCGCTTGTGATCTCCATTACAGATTAAAATATTTTGAAATACTTCATGGGTAAGCACCCATATTGAGAAAACAACATTAAAATGGCAGTCATCTGGAGTTCCTATAGCAAGAGATACTTAAAGCCATAGTACACAGTGCCACAACACTATTTGCATTTGCTGTTTGCCTATTAAGCAGTTTTGTGTTTTTTATATTGTAGCTTTATGTTGAGATCTGCAGATGAAGGGCAGCATGCAAATTTAATAAACAATACTAAGTGAGAGCAGCTATGTGGGAAGAGTTGCGTTCTTACAGTGCAGTGCTTAGGCATGTCTACTCAGAAGTAAGTAATTGACTCAGACAGGGAAATATTTCCTTATGGCCAATTAGTGCATTAATATCAGAGGTGAGATTAGAACAGAGGACTTTGGGTTATTGTTCTGTCGGCCACTATGCTACACTGCTTTTATGATGTAGAATCATAGCATTGAAGAGTTGGAAAGGTACCACAAGGGTCATCTAGTCCAACCCCCTGCAATGCAGGAATCTTTTGCCCAATGTGGGGCTTGAACCCACGTCCCTGAGATTAAGAGCCTCATGCTCTACCAACGGAGCTATCCCAGTTCCATTCTCAGAGCTGCATTTCTGTTGCAAACAGAGAGTTCCCACTCTAGAGACTGTTAAGTGCACCCCACTTCCCTGAGCAGGAAGTAATTCCAGAGGCAATGCTTCAGGCTCAAGTTTCCTTTGACGTGAGAGCACAGAAGGCATAGGGTGTCTCCGTAATATTTGCTTTATTGATAAATACACACAGCATAAGCAGAGGCAAACAAACTCCTAAGCAAGGTTGCAAAACCCTGGCCCTGCATCAGATTTCCAGCAAACAGCTGAATCCCATTGGTTGCCTTAACATAGCCAACTCCACTTCAAACCAATAAATCCTTTTCTCTGTCTCTCTCCCACACTTCAATGCCTGTAGAATTCCAAAGACGACAGGAAATTAAGGGCTGTTAAGTCTCTAATCAGAGACGCGGGTGGTGCTGTGGGTTAAAACACAGAGCCTAGGACTTGCCGATCAGAAGGTCGGTGGTTCGAATCCCTGCAATGGGCTGAGTTCCCGTTGCTCAGTCCCTGCTCCTGCCAACCTAGCAGTTCAAAAGCACGTCAAAGTAGATAAATAGGTACCGCTCTAGCGGGAAAGTAAACGGTGTTTCTGTGTGCTGCTCTGGTTTGCCAGAAGCGACTTAAACATGCTGGCCACATGACCCGGAAGCTGTACACCAGCTCCCTTGGCCAATAAAGCGAGATGAGCGGCGCAACCCCAGAGTCGGTCACGACTGGACCTAATGGTCAGGGGTCCCTTTACCTTTAAGTCCCTAATCACTCCATAATTTTGATAAGCAAAATTGCAGCAATTGACTCACTTGTTTTCATGCAATCAGCAAAAAGTCCTTGCAAAGTATAATCCAATGCATGGTCCCAGGGGTGCCAACTTGAATAAAATATTGCAGGGGCCCAGATAAGCCCCGCCCCACATAATCACATGATGCAATGTATTGTTGTTGTTGTTGTTTAGTCGTTTAGTCGTGTCCGACTCTTCGTGACCCCATGGACCAGAGCACGCCAGGCACCTCTGTCCTCCACTACCTCCCGCAGTTTGGTCAAACTCATGCTGGTAACCTCGAAAACACTATCCAACCATCTCATCCTCTGTCGCCCCCTTCTCCTTGTGCCCTCCATCTTTCCCAGCATCAGTGTCTTCTCCAGGGAGTCTGCTCTTCTCATGAGGTGGCCAAAGTACTGGAGCCTCAGCTTCACGATCTGTCCTTCCAGTGAGCACTCAGGGCTGATTTCATTAAGAATGGATGCATTTGATCTTCTTGCAGTCCATGGGACTCTCAAGAGTCTTCTCCAGCACCATAATTCAAAAGCATCAATTCTTCGGCGATCAGCCTTCTTTATGGTCCAGCTCTCACTTCCATACATCACTACTGGGAAAACCATGGCTTTAACTATACGGACCTTTGTTGGCAAGGTGACGTCTCTACTTCTCAAGATGCTGTCTAGGCCTGTCATTGCCCTTCTCCCAAGAAGCAGGCGTCTTTTAATTTCGTGGCTGCTGTCACCATCTGCAGTGATCATGGAGCCCAAGAAAGTAAAATCTCTCACTGCCTCCATTTCTTCCCCTTCTATTTGCCAGGAGGTGATGGGACCAGTGGCCATGATCTTCGTTTTTTTGATGTTGAGCTTCAGACCATATTTTGCACTCTCCTCTTTCACCCTCATTAAAAGGTTCTTTAATTCCTCCTCACTTTCTGCCATCAAGGTTGTGTCATCTGCATATCTGAGGTTGTTGATATTTCTTCCGGCAATCTTAATTCCAGCTTGGGATTCATCCAGCCCAGCCTTTCGCATGATGTATTCTGCGTATAAATTAAATAAGCAGGGAGACAAAATACAGCCTTGTCGTACGCCTTTCCCAATTTTGAACCAATCAGTTGTTCCATATCCAGTTCTAACTGTAGCTTCTTGTCCCACATAGAGATTTCTCAGGAGACAGATGAGGTGATCAGGCACTTCCATTTCTTTAAGAACTTGCCATAGTTTGCTGTGGTCGACACAGTCAAAGGCTTTTGCATAGTCAATGAAGCAGAAGTAGATGTCTTTCTGGAACTCTCTAGCTTTCTCCATAATCCAGCGCATGTTTGCAATTTGGTCTCTGGTTCCTCTGCCTCTTCTAAATCCAGCTTGCACTTCTGGGAGTTCTCGATCCACATACTGTTTGAGCCTTCCTTGTAGAATTTTAAGCATAACCTTGCTAGCGTGTGAAATGAGTGCAATTGTGCGGTAGTTGGAGCATTCTTTGGCACTGCCCTTCTTTGGGATTGGGATGTAGACTGATCTTCTCCAATCTTCTGGCCACTGCTGAGTTTTCCAAATTTGCTGGCATATTGAGTGTAGCACCTTAACAGCATCATCTTTTAAAATTTTAAATAGTTCAGCTGGAATACCATCACTTCCACTGGCATCACTGCCTTGCCGTGGCGAAGGGGCTTGAAGAACTCAGAGAAGCTATGAACTACGCCGAGCAGGGCACACAAGATGAACAGGTCATAGCGGAGAGTTTTGACCAAACGTGATCCACCTGGAGGAGGAACCGGCAAGCCACTCCAGTATCCTTGCCAAGAAAACTCCATGGACAAAGACAACAGGCATATAAAAGTTATGACGCTGGAAGATGAGCCCCTCAGGTCGGAAGGCGTCCAACATGCTACTGGGGAAGAGCGGAGGGCAAGTACAAGTAGATCCAGAGCTGATGAAGCGGCTGGGCCAAAGCCGAAAGGACGCTCAGCTGCGGATATGCCTGGAAGCGAAAGGAAAGTCCAATGCTGTAAAGAAAAATATTGCATAGGAACCTGGAATGTAAGAACCATGAACCTAGGTAAGTTGGAGGTGGTCAAAAATGAGATGGCAAGAATAAATATTGACATCCTGGGCATCAGTGAACTAAAATGGACGGGAATGGGCGAATTCAGTTCGGATGACCATCACATCTACTACTGTGGGCAAGAAACCCGTAAAAGAAATGGAGTGGCCCTCATAGTCAACAAAAGAGTGGCGAAAGCTGTACTGGGATGCAATCTCAAAAATGATAGAATGATCTCGATACGAATCCAAGGCAGACCTTTTAACATCACAGTAATCCAAGTTTATGCACCAACCACTGGTGCTGAAGAAACTGAAATAGACCAATTTTATGAAGACTTACAAGACCTTATAGAAGTGACACCAAAGAAGGATGTTCTTCTCATTATAGGGGATTGGAATGCTAAAGTAGGGAATCAAGAGATAAAAGGAACAACTGGCAAGTTTGGCCTTGGAGATCAAAACGAAGCAGGGCAAAGGCTAATAGAGTTCTGTCAAGAGAACAAGCTGGTCATCACAAACACGCTTTTCCAACAACACAAGAGACGTCTCTACACATGGACATCACCAGATGGGCAGTATCGAAATCAGATTGATTATATTCTCTGCAGCCAAAGATGGAGAAGCTCTATACAGTCAGCAAAAACAAGACCTGGAGCTGACTGTGGCTCAGATCATCAGCTTCTTATAGCAAAATTCAAGCTTAAACTGAAGAAAGTAGGAAAAACCACTGGGCCGGTAAGATACAATCTAAGTCAAATCCCTTATGAATACACAGTGGAAGTGAGGAACAGGTTTAAGGATTTAGATTTGCTGGACAGAGTGCCTGAAGAACTATGGATGGAGGCTCGTAACATTGTACAGGAGGCAGCAACGAAAACCATCCCAATGAAAAGGAAATGCAAGAAAGCAAAGTGGCTGTCCAACGAGGCCTTACAAATAGCGGAGGAGAGAAGGCAAGCAAAATGCGAGGGAGATAGTGAAAGATACAGGAAATTGAATGCAGATTTCCAAAGAATAGCAAGGAGAGACAAGAAGGCCTTCTTAAACGAGCAGTGCAAACAAATAGAGGAAAACAACAGAATGGGAAGAACCAGAGATCTGTTCAAGAAAATTGGAGATATGAAAGGAACATTTCGTACAAAGATTACCATAATAAAGGACAAAAGTGGTAAGGACCTAACAGAAGCAGAAGACATCAAGAAGAGGTGGCAAGAATACACAGAGGAATTATACCAGAAAGATATGGATGTCTCGTACACCCCAGGTAGTGTGGTTGCTGACCTTGAGCCAGACATCCTGGAAAGTGAAGTCAAATGGGCCTTAGAAAGCACTGCAAATAACAAGATGCAATGTATACATACCATTTTAATGGGAATGCCCATCAACTTTCCCCCTCAAATATTTTATTGTGGAGGCCAAAGACCCTAGGAGTTGGCCAGCCCCTAGGAGTTGGCTCCTATGCAAAGTCCAGTTGGTGTAAAAATAATCAGTTTCAAGTTACCTTCACTTTTTGTTCCCAAGTTTTATTTTCTGTCACTGTATTCCTGAATCTTTTAATTAAAGCCTCCAGTCTAAGGAACCTCAGGACAGTTTACAGATGTGCGTTTCTCTAAACAAATGGCACTAGGAGGGATTGTTGTAGAAGATTTCCACAAAATAGGAAGGAAGTCACTGTTGCGTCATGGAGCATGGGGATGGCATAGGATGGGGTGAAGGGTGTGCAATATCTCAGTGAAAGAGCAAATCATTTGCATGGGAAATGTTGCAGACTCGGTACCCGGCCTCCTTAAACTTAGCTGGCAATCCCCACTACTGGTCAGTAGACATTGCTGATGTCAATGACTCAGAACAAGGCCGTTTCCTATGTGAGGTTGTGTGCTTTTCATAGAGGGAAATCTCTTCGCACCGGGAAGTGGGAGCGGTGAACTGTTGCTTCAAATAAAAAAATCATAGCTGAATTTAGTTTTTTTCAGGATAGTCGCTTCCTTTTTAAAAGCCAGACATACCTGACAATGAGTTATTCTAATCAATAAGTACATTGATGATAAAGAGATTGTACTGAAAATCTGGGAGATAATTATTTGTATGGCTTTAATGTACTGTATTTTAATAAATGTATATATAAAGGTAAAGGTAAAGGTACCCCTGCCCGACAGGGCTGGTCGTGACCGACTCTAGGGTTGCGCGCTCATCTCGCTCAAGAGGCCGGGAGCCGGCGCTGTCCGAACACACTTCCGGGTCACGTGGCCAGCGTGACGAAGCGTCCCTAAATGTATATATAGAAAGTTTTAATTCTATCAGTGTTTAATTGGTTTTTAATTATTTCCCCCTATGTTTCTAGATGTTCTTATTTTTATCTGTAAGCTATCATGAGTCCCTGATGGGGGGAACAGGTAACACTGAGTACTAGATTATTTATCTGCATGATTATTATTCCTTCTTTACTGCTTTGAGAGATTTTGCCATCCTATATATAGTCCATTTGACATTATATACATACATTAGCATACATATATTTTACCCAAATGTATAGTTTGTCCTCTCTTCATTACTAATTTTTATTTCAGCAATTTGTATCACAGTTTTCTCTGAGCGGTGTACGGGAGACCCAATACAACAAGACGAGTTAAAACTTTGAAATAAGAATTCAATGAAAAAGAATCATAAATTCTGCTGGAACGACGACAACAAAAGCCTTCAGTAAGTGCTGGGAGTTCAACAGAGAGCAGGGCCCTGTCTGACCTCCCTTGAAGCCCTCACCAGTGGTGTAGCGTGGAGGGGAGCAGGAAGGTCAAGCCCCTGGGCCCAAATTTATGAGAGGGCACAATGAGGTGCCCCCACAACAGGCTCCATCATCTAGGCCATGGGGAGGCAGGCAGTGTCCAGGTAGGGCTTTGGCAGCAGTGGCAGGAGCAACACCTTCTCATGACCGATGAATGGATGCTGGCATGCGCCCTGCTGCTCGGCCAGCCAGGAGGGAGAGGGCACTGCCACTGCTGCCACCCGCCAAAAAAGGAGGGAGGAAAGAACCTGCAGGGACAGGAGGGTGAGGCGACACAGCAGTGCTCCTGGCTTTGTGTTTCTCTGCCTTATCTCTGCTCCTAGGTTGGGGCCAGTTTGCAAGGAGACACTCCCTTGATTAGACACTGGCCAGCGAAGGGACTAACTGTTCACCAGTCCAATACTTGTCCTGCCCTGCGCTCCGGCAACCCACGCTATGCCCCTGGACCTCATTGACTGAGTAGGGATTTAAGGGGCCAGGTGGATTGATAGCAAAACCACTCAGCAAAGTTCCTCGGCTATCTGCTCGCCCTAAAATAGTGTTAACATTTTGCAGTAGTTTAATGAAATCTAGTGAACCGCTTCTTAAACAACAGTGAAACACTGCCAGTTAAAATTACACGCCGGTCAGGCTGGTTTACCCAGCTACTGTTTGATAACATTGGCACAGATAAGCATTGAGTGTTGCTGACTTCCTCTTTGCATTCTTTATTTGCTTCAGCTTTTGTATTCTTTGCCGACCATATTACCAGTTAAATCTCAGTCTCACTTTCCCAGCTACACTCATCATGCCTTTATTACATAGCTAGGTATGTCAAGGGCCCAGAAAACACCACCCTTAAAGATAACGCAGAGGGCATCTTGCAGGTAGCCACGGATTGTGTGTTTTGCATGACTACCGTTCCCTATCAAAGTATTCCACGTATTTTGTTGGTATGGTTAGCAAGCATCCTAAAAGCTACCTCGTGGCTCACATTCCACCCACCTTTCATATCTCAGGTCTGTATCATTCCCCTCCACCCTGCATGCCACATTGGAATTCCTGAATGAGATCCCAGAATGCAGCTCACCCCCACACTTGTGAAATACCGAATTGTTTTGGATGGTAGCGGTGGCAGCCTAGAGTGGGTTTAATGCAGGTACATTGGCCCTTCCCCTTCAGATAGGGGAAGCTGTTCCATTCAGTGGCATAGCGTGGGTTGCCAGCACCTGGGGTTTGGTCCCTGGCCCCTCCAGTTATGAGGATCAAGAAGCAAATGATGGGGAATAACTCTTCCTGAGATGCTGGGGAGCTATTGCCAGTCAGAATAGGCAATGCTGGTCTAGACGGACAAATAATCTCACCTGCTATTAGTTGGCTTCCTGTGTACAATGTCCCATGCATCCTTGATGGCATTGCTCTCTTCCTACATATCAGTGGTGGGGAACCACTGACCCTCTGGATATTGCTGGGTTACAACTCTCCCTGACTTTGTATGGGAGCTGCCCTACTTGACCAATAAACAGGCAGGGCCGCCTTAAGCATATCCAGTGCTGTGGTGCAAAGCTTCTTCTGCCGCCCCACCCTCCGCTTCCCAGAGTTTTTTAGGGAGAGAGATAAAACTTTATTCACATTAGCCAATGGCCATAGCAACAGTAAAACATTACAGTATATGCAGAAAAGGAAATTTGATATAAGAGCACAATTTAAAGTCCTGAATCAGCAGTCAGTTAGTGGCCCTTATTCTGATTGCCCCTGCTATGAACCTAGCAACCTTTGCAGTTATCTGCTCATCTTGATCTGATAGAAGAAAGGACATTGTGGCAGTGGTTGAGCGCCCTGGGATGGTTAGTACGAGTGGGGTGATGATCTCATTCCTCAGGTCTTTGTAGAGAGTACAGGACAGGAGGACGTGTGCCGATGTTTTGGTGCTACCATCTCCACAGGGGCAAAGACGTTTCTCAGACGGGATCTTTTGGAATTGACCCTCAAGTACCGCAGATGGCAAAACATCCAGTCTTGCAAGTGTAAAAGCATGTCTGTATTTTGGGATAATAAGTTTGTGCAGATATGGAGCCAGAGAATCAAAATGGAGAGGTGGAAACTGGACATACCAAGGGCAGAATTTCCTTATAGTGGCCAGGTTGTTCTGATGCTCAGTATCTTTTACACATTGACCAATTAGACTGTTTGCTTTATTGAGGCCCATAGTGAGTAGGTGTTGTGGGGATAGGCCACAAGAGTGACAGTGCTGCTGGCGGGACTGGAGGAGGCGGGCAGTGGCTGGAGGGTGGCTCCTCCAGCTGGGAAAAGGCAGAGGCTGGATGCAGTGCCTTTTGGCTCAGCTGGCCACTTCATGCCGCTGTGGCAATGGCAGACGGAGGCTCCAGGCGCGGCGCTGCTTCGGTGCGGCATGGCAGAGGCAGACGAGGGCGGCGAGCTGATGCTGGGAGGCACCACGTCCAGCCTCTGCCTTTTCCCTGGTGCCCTCCAGAGCTTGGCACCCTGGCCTCTATGAGTAAGACGCCCCTGTAAAGGGTAATGGTAAAGGGACCCCTGACCATTAGGTCCAGTCGTGGCCAACTCTGGGGTTGCAGCGCTCATCTCGCTTTACTGGCCGAGGAGCCGGCGTTTGTCCGCAGACAGCTTCCGGGTCATGTGGCCAGCATGACTAAGCCACTTCTGGCGAACCAGAGCAGCGCACGGAAACGCCGTTTACCTTCCCGCTGGAGCAGTACCTATTTATCTACTTGCACTTTGACGTGCTTTCGAACTGCTAGGCTGGCAGGAGCTGGGACCGAGCAATGGGAGCTCATCTCCCTTTTTTGAGAGGAAAGGTGGACAGCCAGTGACAACAAAGCCAAAGGATTGCAAGGGCCGACTCTAGGCCCTAGTAGGTGCCTAGCATTACTGACCGCTGATGCCAGCCCTGCAGGTAGGAAGGTGCAGCTTACCCAGCAGGTTTAGGAAAAGATGCATGCAGCAAAATTCCATCTTCCACACAACAGCTATTAATATACTGCTTTCTTTCCAGAATGGTTTCTAAGCAGTTTGCAAGCATAAAAGCAATTGTAGAATCGATACACAGCAAAACAACCTCACCAAAACATTAAATACATTCATATTTAAATTTTACAATAAAACAAACCCATAAAAAATCAACACTTTAAAAAGTTGGCTCAGGGTGGTCAGGGGAATGCTTGCGTAAACAGGTGCATGTTCAAGATACGAAAATAAGCTAGCTCGGTGTTTCCAAATAGTCTTCAAAAGGTAGAGAGAATATATACCGTATTTTTCGCTCTATAAGACGCACCAGACCACAAAACGCACCTAGTTTTTGGAGGAGGAAAACAAGAAAAAAAATATTCTGAATCTCAGACGCCAGAACAGCAAGAGGGATCGCTGCGCAGTGAAAACAGCAATCCCTCTTGCTGTTCTGGCTTCTGGGATAGCTGCGCAGCCTGCATTCACTCCATAAGACGCACACACATTTCCCCTTACTTTTTAGGAGGGAAAAAGTGAGTCTTATAGAGCAAAAAATACAGTACTAGCTCTGCCTTACTTTGGGGCAGGTCACCCTACCTATAATGATTTCTGATCATCTAATGTACATCTGATAACTTTTCGTACACCTGAAGCAAAGTTTTCTGCCAGAAAACAGGGGAATCGTTTTACGCACAGGGAAATTTGAGGCTAAATCTAATGAATACTTGATTCCTCGGTATGAGCAACAAAAAGATCAGACTTGTCCTCGGCTGAGACGGAGAAAATAGTACAAGCAGCTAAAACTGCATCTGCACCACCCAGAACTCTTCAAAACCTTCAGCAGACATTTCCCACAGGTGTTGCTTTGCAAACATGCGGGTTATAAACTTGCCGTTTTCAAAATGACGGCCGTGCTTTCCGGAATACTGAGTTACGAATGCAGATGCCCTAAATCCCCCAATATATAAACTCCGGTGAAATGGGTAAGACTGGAATCTGACACACTCTGGGGGTGCTCAGACAAAAAGCAAGGGTGACCACCGCCCATACCAACAGCATGAAGAAACTGTCTGGTGCTATCAGGGTAGGGTTTGGGGGGAGATGTCCAGGGCCCCAGTTAGCAGGGACACCGCATCTCACAAGCAGAGCACATTTTGAAATAAGCAGAGTAATACACGTTACCATCTGAAGCACAGCTTTCCAAACTTTGCATGTTGGTGGCACACTTTTTAGACATGCATCATTTCACGACACAGTAATTCAGTTTTACTAGTAAACTGGAAGTTAAACTAACCCCTTTCCACCCCTGGAAGGAGCGTGGGGAGTATTTGCACAACACACCTACACCCAGCAGCCAACATACTAACGTGTCACGACACCCAGTTTGGAAAGCTCTGATCTGATTGCATACATACAGAAGCAATGTACAAATGTTAATACAGTGGCACCTTGGTTTACAACCATAATCCGTTCTGGAGGTCCGGTTGTAAACCAAAACAGGTTGCAACCCAAGGCGCGCTTTCGCCAATGGGGCCTCAAAAAAAATGGGTTGTAATCCAAAAAAAGGGACACACACTTCCAGGTTTGACGTGGTTGTAATCCAAAACGGTTGTAATCCAGAATGGTTGCAAACCAAGGTACCACTGCACATTACCAGTATTTTTAAAATACTTGTAAAGACGTGATGACTGGACAATAAGTAATTTTAATGATTTTATAATTTAAAATAGACATGCGGTATGATGATAAACAATGGAACAAGGGAATAGGGGGAAGTCAACTCTATTTTTTTTCTATGTTTGAATATGTATTTTTTAATTATTTTTTGTTGTTTTGAGAAAATTAATAAAATAATATTTTAAAAGGGGAAGCTCTGATCTAAAGGTGCGGCAGCTCTATAGTGCTGGTTTTGACCTATAAAGCCTTAAATGGCTCAGGATTACAGTATGGAGGTGGATTTAGGGGAGTGCAACCCTTTGGCCACATTGGGTGCAGAGCTTCACCACAACTATGAGGTAGAATGAAAGGCAAAAGGCAGGAGTGCCAAATTTTGGTGTCACATGGCACTGCTGAAATTTGAGAACCCCAAGTGTGTCATTGCGCGATAGCTCAAGGACTGTCTCTCCCCATATGAAATGACCTGGACCCTGCAATCATCACCTGAGGCCCTTCTTTGAGTGCCTCCTCTGTGAGAGGTTTGGCGGGCAGCAACACGAGAATGGGCCTTTTCTGTGGTGGCTCTCTTATCTGTGGCATGCTCTCTCCCCAGGGAGGCTTGCCTGGCGCCTTCATTACATACAGTTACAGACGCTTCAGGTTACAGACTCCACTAACCTAGAAATAGTACCTTGGGTTAAGAACTTTGCTTCAGGATGAGAACAGAAATTGCACAGCGGCAGTGGGAGGCCCCATTAGCTAAAGTGGTGCTTCAGGTTAAGAACAATTTCAGGTTAAGAACGGACCTCTGGAACGAATTAAGTTCTTAACCCGAGCTACCACTGTATCTTTAGGTGCCAGGCGTAAATGTTTCTCTTTTTCCAGGCCTTTGGCTAATTAAATTGTCTTGTCCTTTTTAACTGTATGTGGGGGGTGTTGCTTTAGTTTCTTACTAGGGCATGTATTTTTATGTTTTTATATGGTAAAGTGCCCTGTGATCCTGGATGACGGGTGGCACAGAGAATGAATTGATTGATGATGATGATGATGATGATGATGATGATAATATACAACCTTCCTCTTTCAACAAGCCTTTCCAACTGAGAATCGTTCCCAGTCTGTGCCTGGGACTGGTTTAATTTTAGTTTATTTTAATAGTTTTATCACCGTTGGAGGTGCAATAGGGATAATGCTTCTCTTTTGAAAGATTTCTGGCAGAAGGTAACTGAAACTATCAAGAGAACTGTGTGGAACAACCTTACATTTACAGAGCAAAATATCCTCTTGAATTATGTACCCAACACATGGAACCTTACAAAAGGACAATACAGGTGGACTCTCTGTGCCCTTGCCACAGCAAAAAGACTGATCCTGATGAACTGGAAAAATCAAAACGTGGCTCCCTTTTACGATTGGATTGAAGTCTTATACAAACTCGCAACATATGAACAATTTGCATACAAGCGCAGAGTTGCCATGGGCAAATTCAATTACAGTGGTACCTCGGGTTAAGTACTTACTTCGTTCTGGAGGGCCGTACTTAACCTGAAACTGTTCTTAACCTGAAGCACCACTTTAGCTAATGGGGCCTCTCGCTGCCGCCGCTCTGCCAGAGCACGATTTCTGTTCTCATCCTGAAGCAAAGTTCTTAACCCGAGGTACTATTTCTGGGTTAGCGGAGTCTGTAACCTGAAGCGTATGTAACCTAAAGCATATGTAACCCGAGGTACCACTGTATATTTGGAATCCATTCTTACAAATACTGTAATAGGTTAAGGTCTGGTGAAATACAGTAACAACCTTGTAAAGTATACATTTTGGGGGATTTCCCCCTTCCCCCTTTATTTTTCCTTTCTACAAGGGTTCCGTTTCTCTTTCTCCTTTTCTTTTCTTTTACGTCTCACTATGTTCAGTGCGCATATAATTATGTACTTTTTGACCTTTCAGTACAGAAATTTAAATTTGTTGTTTTGTCACTTGTTTGTCGCCTTGGGCAACTTTGGGAAGGCTCTATCCACCTCACCAATCCACAAATAAAACGCACACCTCCTCCTCCCACCAAGTCCAGAGTGTACAGAGAAACGACGGCACCCCCCACCCCACCCCTACCAAGAGAAAAGCAGGGGACTTTTTCGGGGGGTTGCTAAGGCGGGCGGGGGTGGCAGCAACAAGTGAAAAGCGCAAGGGAAAGTGCGCGCTCGCGCCCAGCTGGCTGCCTGTGGGGCCCCCGGAGTCCTTCCTTTCCTGTTGACTCCGACAGAGCCGCTTGTGACTGAGCCCGGCCCCTTCCCCTGTCCCCCCCCCCCGCTCCGCCGCTCACACTTTCCCCCGTTTCCATCACATGACGAGCAGCTGGGAGGAGGGGGGGGGAAATGAGCCGAGTTCTGGAGAAGTGACGCGAGAGGCGGGTCCCGCCAGTATAAGACGCCCCGCCGACGCGGCGCTCCGCTCACTGCTGCCAAGTTGGGAAGCGCGCGCTGCTGTTTGTTGGCTCGACGGCCCTTGGGGACGAGGAAGTCGTTGGACGGTAAGAGAAGCAACACCCCCCCACCCCACCCCAAAAGACCCCCACCCACCCCAATGCAAACGACGAGAAGTTTCTCTTTTACCTGAGGGAGTGGAGCCTTTGCTCTGCGGGCGGGAAGCGCTTTTACGCAGAGGGATAAACGCGGACTTGTGAGGGGCCTGAGGTGGCGCCTCAGGGTGACTCAAAAACGGCCTTCTGGGGATCTTTCCAAAAGTTCGACAACTTTGGGCGAAACTATTTAAAAAATGCAGCTCAACAACTTTGCCCCCAAACCGAAAAAAGCTCAGAAACTTTCTTGTCACTGTTGGGAATATGGCAACCCTCCCCTCCGGGTCTGGAGTTTCCTTCCTCCCCTCGCCACGCCTTGAAGGCTCTTGAAATCTGGCTTTGCCTGGGGAGGAAGGGAAGGTTGGGGTGAGGTTGGGAGAGAGGAGCGTTTGCCCGCCGTCAGCCTTCGACGAAGCCAGAAGCCGTTGCGGAAACTGCGAAGTTTTTTGCGGCTAAGGGAAAGGGTGGGCTGCTGCACACCGCCTGAAGAAAGGGACCCTTTCCTCTTCCCCTTCCCCTCGCCATAACGACGAGTATAGAGTTGGCCTTGTGTGTGTACTGCTGTTAAGGTTGCCATGTGACTGGCTGAGGGGGAGAAGAAGGGGGCGGACTCCGGGGGTGGGGGGTGGGCAGTTGCCCCCACCTAAATCAAGTAAAAAAAATAAAAATACTTAACTAAAAGTAGAAAGGGAATATTTACTGTCTGGTGTTTTATCGTGTTTTTAATGCTCTGTTGGGAGCCTCTCTGAGTCCCTGGGGAAACCAAGCCCGATGGGCGGGGTATAAATAATAAAATTATTATTATTATTATGGGAATTGTAGAAAGATTTTTGACGGGTTTTTCTGAGCGCGTGGGGTCAGAAGAAAGTAATTTTAGCTTTCGAATCTGCTAGGCAAAACCGGACAGAGGTTGGTGTTAAGTGAGTGTCCTGTCTCCCCCCCCCAAAAAAAATAGTAAATCCTGACAACCTCCCCCCCCCCCAAATCCTGGCTACGCCCATGGGGTGGAGGGAATTGGGGCAGAGAAAGAAGGAAGGCCTGGCACAGTCCTGCTACCTTTTAACAGTCTATTTCTAGGCTGATGCACTTGTGAAGGACTTTCCCTCCCTGGAGGGAGTTGTGTTTACAATGACTGGGATCGTATCCGCTTTCTTCTCCCACGCACCCCGTTCAAGGCTGACTCCTCCAAGCTTCCTGCTTTTCTCTGCCCCCCCCCAACTTCCCTTGTGTTTATAATCCCCACCTCCTCCTCTCTGATATGTACCTTCTGTGCCGGTTATGCTGCCTAAGTCTGTTGGTTCTGACTTTCTTTTTTTAACTTTGCAGGGACAGATACGCAAAATGGGGGTCGACGGTGGTATGAAATGTGTTAAATTCCTGGTTTTTTTCTTCAACTTCATTTTCTGGGTAAGTTGATTTGGAGGGCCTTGGTGCTTGAAGCGGCGAGGAGTAGCAGTTACTACTTGCCTACTTAAGAAAAAGAACTCCTCAAAACTGGGGGGAAGGCAGTGTTCGTACAACAAAATTTATGTATCTTGACTGCTGGTATTTTCTATTTGGCAGAGAAGCTGGATAACGGGCTTATAGAGCCTTCACATGACTATTTTAAATTCTGTTCATTTTGTTTTAACTTTTTTTTTAACAGCTTGACTATACTCCTTGTAGGGGCTACTTGTTGCCAAAAGTCTCTGGCTTCTGTAAGCACTAGCAAACTTTCCTTCCAAGTTCTGCCGGATTTGAGAGGTAGTGTGTTTTGAAGAGTCTGACTTGGCTTCCTTGGTCTGTGTTACATTTTTATCGGGCTTTCCTGTAAATGATATAATCTGAGGCATATCTGAATTACATGGCTTGGTCTTCTCAAACCAGTAGCTGCCCTGGCTTCCTCGCAAAGACCCTGGGAGTTTAGCTTTAGAGATGCTGATAATCTTTCTAAAGAAACAGCTGGGGGCTTCACGGAGCTTTAGTCTTCCTCCCGTCTCACTTCTCTAGGATGGTTTGGGAGTCTGATAGACAAAACTGATGTTCCTATTGATTGAGAAAATAGTAGTGATCTTTATGTGTTACTCAGGTCTACAGGCACTCATGGTTTCGAGCAAGTAGCTTGCTTCCACACAACTGGAACACCCAGTGATTTGGCAAACCTAACTCACATCAGCTGCTTGCAGTACTAGGGACTCCCTTTCAGACAACTGTGTTCCATGTGTGTTAAAGAGCAGAGCTAGTATGTGCAAGAAATCTGTGAACAAGGCTAATATAAGTATTGAATGTGAATGTTCAGGATTGTTTAATCCTCCTCCCCGCTTGGGAATAGGAAGTCTGGAAATCACCGTCCAGAAATGCTCCTATTTGTCCTTCAAGGGTGCATCCAGCCATTGGCTCCATGACCCTGGGATGTTTTGCATGCAGGTTGGTGATTGCCTAGTAGCAAATGCAATTAATGCCAACGGGCAGTTCAATAAACAAGTACACTGGTTTTCATTGGTTATCCGTCACTTTCTAGGAGGGAAAAGGGTTAATGGGTTCTCGTCATTCATAGAATCATGGTGTTGGAAGGGACCCAAGGGTCATCTAGTCCAACTCCCTGTAAAAAAAGTATATGGAATGCAAGGTATGCAGCATGTGGTGTGTATTAGAAAATAAATAACAAACTTTCTTTAAGGACCAGTTCAGTCCTACTGCCTCTTAAACAGAGATGTCAGCTCCTGGGGGCCAGCCCTTTGGGGACCCCTAAATATTTTTGAGGTTGGGCCCCTCAATGTCCAAAAAGGGCAGTGTGACTCCTCCTCCTGCTGCCACGGAAGAGGAGAGTCGAAGCAGGCTCCCACTGGTGTTGGTACCAGCAGGAGCCGTCCACTTGCCGCATTTGGCTTCGCCCCAGCTCCTCCTGAAGTCATGACGTAGATGCCACGCGTGGTATCACACACTCAACATTGCTCCCCCTCCCAGTCACCTTCAGAAGCTGGCAGGGTACAAATTATTATTATTATTATCATCATCATCATCTCTGCTCTTAAAGCTGTGTTGGTGAAGGACTTTGCTTGTACCACGCCAGCTGTCATGGTGGTCTAGTACTAGTGGGGACTGACATATCTACATGTAGTGAACAGCAGCTTCTGGTGGTGGAACAAAGCAGACAGGGTTCCTTTGCAATGCCTTCTGTACTCTGGAAGGTGAGGTCAGGGTCTTAATGCACTTTTAATGATGCAGGATGAATCACCCACCCACATGAAATTTGTGGAAACGGCCTTCCTGTTGCTCAACAGCAGTGCCCAGCTCATCTCACTGCTCCTTACAGACACCAGTTATTGCTCAGTCTCTGATGAAATTCCTGTGTTGCATGGAGCCAGGGGTAGTCAGCTTGCTGCCTTCCATATAATTCCCACTTCTCATCAGCCCCAGCCATTATGACCAGTGGTCAGGTCTATTGAATTCATTAACTGCTTCTCACAACAGAATGCTCCATTGCAGTTTGGAAGAACAAGGAGCTGTAGTCCAGCAACATCTGGAGGGAACCACATTAACTACCCTGCCATCAATTTAGTATGGGAGCCAGGAAAGAGGATAAACCTAAAAACAGAGGATGGAAGACTTCCAGTGGAATTGGAAGAGGCTTGGCTTGGGTGTCAGGAATCATGGACAGAATTTTTAGTGATGCCCTGTGATGGGTTCAGCATTCAAGGGAAATATTTTTCTCCTCTTTCTCTTGATTGTTTCTCCCTTGTCACTGGAACAGCCTTTCTCAACCTTGGGTTCCCAGATGTTGTTGGACTGCAACTCCCATCATCCCTAGCTAGCAGGACCAGTGGTTAGGAATGATGGGAGTTGTAGTTCAACAACATCTGGGGAACCAAGGTTGAGAGAGGCTTCAGAATGGCGGGTGTGGGAAGTGTAGGAGTGTCCGCTGAATGGATGAGTGGGGTGAAAAGAGTGAGAATGGAGGAGATGATTTGCAGCAGGAGTGGGAAACTGTGGTTCCTTCAGGTGTTGCTGGGCTATGGGAAGAGTTCAGCATCTCACTTAGATTATTGTTCCATCAAGGTAAGTATTTTGGCTTGCTTGATGGAAAACACACACACACACACACACACACACACACACACACACACACAGCCCTCTCCTCTCTCTCTGAACTGTTCCAGGGGCTTTCCCAAATGGCCCACCCTGAGCCAATTTTGGGAGCTGCATAAGGGGAGGAGGAGAAGCCAAATTGCAAAAGTGGAATCCCTTCCACAGGGCTTCCATCAATGAGATTCGTTGGTTGAATCCTGCCTTCTAACTCCCATTCTGCTTAACATTGGCCATGGCAGATGAGGCTGACGACAGTTGGATCACACCTGGAGGACCACTGGCTTTCCATCCCTGGTTTAGAATCATGATAAGCAGTTATTTCTGGTGGGTGGCCACTTTTAAGAATTATTTGGTTGGGGTGGCAAGGCACGAACAATTTCAGTTTCAATCTCTTATTTCTGTAGCTATGATGCAAACTGAAGCCTAAGATTTCTGGCATCTTGACCTGATCTCTAGTGGTGTCTGTCTGTCTCTGTGTGTCACATGATACCATATCACATGAATATAGCTAAACTGAAGGATGCATTCACCCAGCTATATTTGCCTACTTAACTTGCCTACGTCGATTGACAAAGAAAATGTCCCACAAAGTAGTCAAGTCTTATTGCATAGGATCCTCACCTCTTTCTCTTTTGCTTCTGGGCAGCAACTGGGCATGGGGGTGGGCACAGCTGCCACCCACTGAAGGGATTGAATTGACTCAAAGGGCTCCTGTTGTTACTCCCTCTAAACCTGGGATCTTTTGGGATTATTCAGTAAACAAGAATGTTTTACATCTGTCTTGTTACACAGGGGTCAAAACGTTCCTTGCCAGGTGCATCCTGTTGCTGTTATCAGGCTAATCACATTAATATCTGTAGTCAAAACAGTGAACCTGATGGGGTGTTGTTATGCTGGGAAGAGGAGAAACAACTTTTTAAAAGTCACATCGCTTTAGTGTTGGAAAAAGATTGACTAGCTATGCTCACATTTTCACCTTTCTTTGTGTCACGCTGACCAGGTTCACACATGCTAAGGTGAACCATGACTTGGCATGAACATGCAAGTCTGTGGGCTCTGGGAGATTATGCTGCAGGTACGTTGCTCTGTCTTTTTGCTGCTGTGTCACAATGAGCTTAAGCCATGGTTTGGCTTAGCATCTTGCCTGGGCTTGTGGTTTAGCTCACCTCAGAAACCATGAGCTGTAACCTATTGTTACAACTCGTGGTTAGTCTGGAGAGCACTTAAGTCATGAACCTGAGTTCAGACAACACATTAATTTGAACCACAGCTTAGCTTAGTGTGGTACAGCAGCAAAATTTTGACTTGGGCAGAAGTGAAGCAGCTACAGTCTCCTCTGTAGGTGCCCATGCATCTGAGTTCAGTTGTGGTTTGGCTAAGTGTGACGTGCAAACCAAGCCAGTGTTTGTTTTGCCAGTCATAAAGATGGGCGAGTTAGCAACATGTTTGATTTCCCTGTTAAAGTGATCAGAATGGTAAATACAGCCTCTGCGAATGGAGAAGGGGTGGTGGTTACATGTAACTCTACTGAAGATAAAGGATCTAGAATCCAAGCTCCATCCTGGACCCTAGAATCTGAAATGATTTGTTCACTTGTTCCTAGTAGACACACCAAAACTTGAATTTCAAAAACCTCACTAATTCTAAGTTCTACATGCGTGTTTCCATTAGTCTCAGGCAGTATATCTTGTGGCTCATCTTTTCCACCAAGTTTTTCATGCTTCGAAATCTATAAAGTATAGTGATGCCTCGCAAGACGAACGCCTCGCAAAACGAAAAACTCGCAAGACGAAAGAGTTTTCCGTTTTGGAGGTGCTTCGCAAAACGAATTTCCCTATGGGCTTGCTTCGCAAGAAGAAAGCCCATAGGGAAATCTCCGCTGGCCTTCAGAAGAGGTCCTGGACCTCTTCTGAAGGCCGGCGGGGGGCAAAAGTATTTGCTCCTCCCCGCCTGCCTTCCCGGGATAGCGGAGAAGCGCAGCGCGTTTCTCCACTATCCCGACGGCTTTTGAAGGCAGGCGGGGGGGAGCAAAGACTTTGGCCCACCGCCGGCCTTCAGAAGAGGTCCCGGACCTCTTCTGAAGGCCGGCGGGGGGCCAAAGTCTTTGCTCCCCCCGCCTGCCTTCCCGGGACAGCGGAGACTTCTTCGCTGTCCCGGGGCGATCTGAAAATGCTGGCGGGCGGCAGCGAACGCTTCGCTGCCGCCCGCCAGCATTTTAAAAGCCCCCGGGACAGCGGAGACTTTTCCACTGTCCCGGGGCGATCTGAAAATGCTGGCAGTCGGGAGGAAAGCCCTCCTGTCTCCGGAACTTCCGGGGTGGGAGGTGGGGAGAAGGGCTTTTCTTCCCACCGCCAGCCTTCAGAACAGCCTTCTGAAGGCTGGCGGTGGGAAGAAAAGCCCTTGTCCCCCCCCCCAGCCTTCAGAAGAGGTCGGGGGACAGACTGTCCCCGGACCTGGTCTGAAGGCGGTTTCCATAGGAACGCATTGATTGATTTTCAATGCATTCCTATGGGAAACCGTGCTTTGCAAGACGAAAAACTCGCAAGAAGAAAAAACTTGCGGAACGAATTAATTTCGTCTTGCGAGGCACCACTGTATACATACAAACTCCAAACTCATATTATATTTTAGGTCTTTCAAAATGTTATGTGATTAGTATTCGTTAGGATCCCACTATTCAGCTAGAGCTGAAAGAACTGAGCTTTTCTCAAGTTTTCTGTTTTGCGTGTAGAAACCATATGAAAATATAGGCAGTTTGAACATACCAAATAAAAAAGTGTGTCGGCTTGCTATTGTTAGGATGCCGCTTGGTGCGATCTGTGTTATGATACAAGCCAGGAAGTGGCAGAAACTGTGGCTTCGCCCCTGCTTGGGTAACGGAACTGCAGTGTGAAGCATTTCCTGGGTTCGGAGGGGGGGGCCGTCTGTATGTGCTCCTTTTATATTAAATATTCTCATATTTGGCCTAGCTGCTGCTGTGCCTTAAATACCAAAGCTGTCAGGATTGTTTTATGCATGTCTCCTCTCTTCAGTGGCAGTAGTGTAACTATTTTAGCTATGATAGCCAGCTCAGCTAGAGTCCTGGGGAACCTTAAGGATTAACCACCTCATTGTGTCATGTTTTGTTCGGTGGAGCCTTATTTGCCACACCCAGAAGTTTTATCCTTAGGCTATTTATTTTGTTAAGCAATCGCATTTCTATCCCTTCAAGGAGCTCAGGCAGTAGCCATGGTTCTCCCTTCGTTTTACCCTGTTATTCATTCATCCCATACTTTTAAATGCATTTCAACATGGCTTTCCAAATTGCAAAATGTCTGGGGCTTTTTAAAAAGTATATTTGTTGCACTAGGGCGACAGAGCACTTTAATGTC